>NW_027211808.1:2957308-3561767 GCF_036971445.1 Narcine bancroftii
CTTTTTTTCATGCTGTTTGTTTATGTATACATATACAATCTTTTTGGAAGAAAATTCAATCATTTTTAGAATAACTGTATAAGATTAAAATAGTTTTAGATCCAACAATATTTTTATTGGGTAGTTTACAACCTTTGAAAGGTTTGGGATTAGATAAGTACCAACTTGCTTTTGTATATTTAGCTTTATCCGTAGCAAAAAAATGTAGTGCTAGTACATGGAAAGTTACAAATATGACTGATATTAAAAGATATAAATATGATTGATATTAATAGATGGCATAATGAGATGAAATATTGTTTAATAATGGAAAAAATTAAGTATGTTTAGCATGATAATTATAATTTTTTATTAATAAGTGGCTGTTATACTCGGAATATCTACA
This sequence comes from Narcine bancroftii, assembly GCF_036971445.1. Classification (NCBI taxonomy): domain Eukaryota; kingdom Metazoa; phylum Chordata; class Chondrichthyes; order Torpediniformes; family Narcinidae; genus Narcine; species Narcine bancroftii. Next base: position 2,957,694 of record NW_027211808.1, read on the forward strand.
TTTCAATTTATATTGATTAGATTTTATTATGTATATTTAATTTTGTTTAATATTCTTTCTTTTTTCTTTTTTTATGGCTCCCCTTAGGAGAGTTGGCTGAAGGGGGGGGGTTCTTTTCTTTTTGAGAGAGAGAGAGAGAGAGATATGAGTGTGTGTGTGTGTGTGTGTGTAAAATGTTCATGTTCATGTTTAATTGCTGTATATGTCATATTTGTTTTTTGAATGAATAAATAAAGTTAAAAAAATTAATTAATACATTAAAAAATAAATCAATACAACTAAATTAATTTTATATTCTTCTTCTCCCACAGTTATACCCTCAATATTGATATTCTGTCTAATAAATTGGGCTGGGTTCAAATACTAAAGCAAATAAAGCCAGTGATAATGGGCAACCCTGTCTAGTTGATCTTGATAAAATAAACATAGATGAAATTAAACCAATTCTTCACTCTAGCTGAATTCTTCACTCAAGCTTTTACCCAACCAATAAAAACTGGATATAATTTAATATGTTCTAGTACTTTAAACAAAAAATACCATTCCACAATATCAGAAGCTTTTTCTGCAACTAAAGCTGCTATTAAAGGTAGATTATGTTGAGTTTTAGACATAATGATTAATGTAATTAACAACAATATTATCAGCTGAATAATGGTTTACCAATGGTTAATAAAGCCGGATTGATCCACATGAATCAATTTTGGTAAATATTTTGCTATTCTATTTGCCAAAATTTTAGCTACAATTTTATAATCTATATTTAACAAAGAGATTGGTCTATATCTTTGGCTTGGCTTCGCGGACGAAGATTTATGGAGGGGGTAAAAAGTCCACGTCAGCTGCAGGCTCGTTTGTGGCTGACAAGTCCGATGCGGGACAGGCAGACACGATTGCAGCGGTTGCAAGGGAAAATTGGTTGGTTGGGGTTGGGTGTTGGGTTTTTCCTCCTTTGCCTTTTGTCAGTGAGATGGGCTCTGCGGTCTTCTTCAAAGGAGGTTGCTGCCCGCCAAACTGTGAGGCGCCAAGATGCACGGTTTGAGGCGTTATCAGCCCACTGGCGGTGGTCAATGTGGCAGGCACCAAGAGATTTCTTTAGGCAGTCCTTGTACCTTTTCTTTGGTGCACCTCTGTCACGGTGGCCAGTGGAGAGCTCGCCATATAACACGATCTTGGGAAGGCGATGGTCCTCCATTCTGGAGACGTGACCCATCCAGCGCAGCTGGATCTTCAGCAGCGTGGACTCGATGCTGTCGACCTCTGCCATCTCGAGTACTTCGACGTTAGGGGTGTTAGCGCTCCAATGGATGTTGAGGATGGAGCGGAGACAACGCTGGTGGAAGCGTTCTAGGAGCCGTAGGTGGTGCCGGTAGAGGACCCATGATTCGGAGCCGAACAGGAGTGTGGGTATGACAACGGCTCTGTATACGCTTATCTTTGTGAGGTTTTTCAGTTGGTTGTTTTTCCAGACTCTTTTGTGTAGTCTTCCAAAGGCGCTATTTGCCTTGGCGAGTCTGTTGTCTATCTCATTGTCGATCCTTGCATCTGATGAAATGGTGCAGCCAAGATAGGTAAACTGGTTGACCGTTTTGAGTTTTGTGTGCCCGATGGAGATGTGGGGGGGCTGGTAGTCATGGTGGGGAGCTGGCTGATGGAGGACCTCAGTTTAGCCCCTAAGGCTAGAGCTGGATGAGGTTCCCACCCTGGATGAGACATATAAGGCAATCGAACAACTGAAAAGTGGCAAAGCAGCAGGTATGGATGGAATCCCCCCAGAAGTCTGGAAGGCTGGCGGCAAAACTCTGCATGCCAAACTGCATGAGTTTTTCAAGCTTTGTTGGGACCAAGGTAAACTGCCTCAGGATCTTCGTGATGCCACCATCATCACCCTGTACAAAAACAAAGGCGAGAAATCAGACTGCTCAAACTACAGGGGAATCACGTTGCTCTCCATTGCAGGCAAAATCTTCGCTAGGATTCTACTAAATAGAATAATACCTAGTGTCGCCGAGAATATTCTCCCAGAATCACAGTGCGGCTTTCGCGCAAACAGAGGAACCACTGACATGGTCTTTGCCCTCAGACAGCTCCAAGAAAAGTGCAGAGAACAAAACAAAGGACTCTTCATCACCTTTGTTGACCTCACCAAAGCCTTCGACACCGTGAGCAGGAAAGGGCTTTGGCAAATACTAGAGCGCATCGGATGTCCCCCAAAGTTCCTCAACATGATTATCCAACTGCACGAAAACCAACAAGGTCGGGTCAGATACAGCAATGAGCTCTCTGAACCCTTTTCCATTAACAATGGCGTGAAGCAAGGCTGTGTTCTCGCACCAACTCTCTTTTCAATCTTCTTCAGCATGATGCTAAACCAAGCCATGAAAGACCCCAACAATGAAGACGCTGTTTACATCCGGTACCGCACGGATGGCAGTCTCTTCAATCTGAGGCGCCTGCAAGCTCACACCAAGACACAAGAGAAACTTGTCCGTGAACTACTCTTTGCAGACGATGCCGCTTTAGTTGCCCATTCAGAGCCAGCTCTTCAGCGCTTGACGTCCTGCTTTGCGGAAACTGCCAAAATGTTTGGCCTGGAAGTCAGGTCTATATGAAGCTACTTTAAATGGATTTTTGTGGTGGTGTACATTCTCGTGGCAAACTGGCCCTACTTGTGGTGGGAAAGCCATGAGAAAATGGCGCCATCAGGGGTCCTCCTTGACTCATGGTTCCAGCCCAGCGCATGCCTCAGGCAGCCATTATGATGTCACGTCTCACGTGGCTGCACAGGATTTGAAATAAATGGTCATAGAAAACCTCCAACATGGTGGTTTACTTTCTTCTCTGTAGCTGTTGCAACATTGGTGACCCCAGTGAGTCCAGATGTTTTCTGGTCTCCCAGCATGGATCCCACTGAGATCAATGCTGTCGCCATGAAGCTACCGCCCTTCTGAACCCATTGCCTGCATACGTGGTTTGGGCAGGCGGAGGTGCAGTTTAACCTCAGAATATTTCCTCAGGATCCATGATGTTTCACCATGTCATGAGCTTGCTCAATTAAGAGAATGCAGTCAGAGTGGATGATCTCATCCACAATCCACCAGCTGAGGGTAAATACCCTGCCATCAAAAACCTCCATCTGGGCACGTTCAACCTCCAACAGTGCACCTCCAGACTTCTGAATTTAAACAGGTTGGGAGACCGAACACCGTCGACCCTCATTGATGAGATACTGGCACTGGCGGAGGATCACAAGCCCTGCCTCTTGTTCCACCAGATCTTCTTGGATCAGATGCCAGAAGACATTCAGCTCCTGCTGGCAGATGAAGACTTCACTGATCCACAATGAGTTGAGGCCTGAGCAGATACTCTCTGGCGAACCGAGGGAGAATGAAGCCAACCTCAGCCAGGTCACCCGCCCAGGAACCAATTGGTCACAGCACCCCTGAAGTACAAACCAGAGGAGCATCATCCCACCTGGTGCTTCTACCACCAATGCTGGGGGCCCCAAGATCTGTCCAGACAGCCCTGTACTTTTCAGGGAAACAACTCGGCCAGCCACCGTTGATGGCTGTGGCAGCTAGCCACATGAACAGCCTCCTGGATGTGACCAATAAGTCCACCAGCTGCCACTATCTGGTGGACTCCTGAGCAGAACTAAACATCTTGCCCCCGACCACTTTCAAGACCCGCATCTGAGCACGGGGTCCCACTTGGCGGGCAGCCAATGATTTTGTCATCAAATCCTTTGTCATCCAAAGAGCACAGATCCAGATCAGGAAAGACAAGTTTCGCTGGAGGTTCGTGCTGGCCTCAATGGGTACTGCGCTGTTGGGGCCTGACTTCCTCAGAGTGCGTGGCCTGCTGGCAGACATGAAGGGCAATGACTGGTTAATGCCCGTACGTACCATTTGGTCACCTTTTTAAAAATCTTTTAAATTTTTCACACTATGAACCATATTAACCAAAATACACACAAACATTTCCCTCTTGAATATATAATTTTCTCCCCTTTTTCCCCATCCTTTCCCTCCCTCCTCCCCACCCCCCTCCCTACTCACTAAATGTTCAACATACAAAATACAATAAACCCATTAAACAATGTTATCACACAATGAAAATAAACAAGAAAATTGCATCATCTACTTTTACATACTGGGTCAGTTCATTTCGTCTTCTCATTCTGTCATTTTAGGGGATGGAGGTCCGCGGTAGGCCCTCTCTGTTGTGTTTCATGTATGGTTCCCAAATTTGTTCGAATACTGTGACATTATTTCTTAAATTATATGTTACTTTTCCAATGGAATACATTTATTCATTTCTATATGTACCATTGCTGAACTCTCAGGCTCTCTTCTGATTTCCAGGTTGACATTATACATTTTTTTGCTACAGCTAAGGCTATCATAATAAATCATTTTTGTCCTTCATCCAAATTGAGGCCTAGTTCTTTACTTCTTATTATATTACTTAGAAGAGAGATCTCTGGATTTTTTGGTATGTTGCTTTTTGTGATTTATTTAATACCTGATTTAGATCTTCCCAAAAACTTTTCCACTTTCTCACATGTCCAAATTGCATGTACTGTTGTTCCTGTTTCCTTCTTACAGCGAAAACATCTATCTGATACTGTTGGGTCCCATTTATTTAACTTTTGGGGCGTGGTATATAGTCTGTGTAACCAATTATATTGTATCATGCAAAACCTCGTGTTTATTGTATTTCTCATAGTTCTGGAGCATAGCTTATCCCATTTTTCATTTTTTATCTTTATGTTTAGATCTTGTTCCCACTTTTGTTTGGGTTTACAGCTTATTTCATCATTCTCTTTCTCTTGCAGTTTGATGTACATGTTTGTTATAAATCTTTTAATTATCATTGTGTCTGTAATCACATATTTAAAGCTGCTTCCTTCTGGTAACCTCAGCCTGCTTCCCAATTTGTCCTTCAAGTAGATTTTCAGTAGGTACAATGCAAGCATTGTACCGTAAGTTATACCATATTTGTACTTCATTTGTTCAAAAGATAATAAATTATTTCTCAAAAAACAATTTTCTATTCTTTTGATCCCTTTTCTCTCCCATTCTCTAAAGAAAAGGTTATCTATTGTGAAAGGGATTAGTTGATTTTGCATCAATAATAAATTTAGTAATTGGTAATTTGTTTTCTTTCCTTTCTATGTGAATCTTCTTTCAAATGTTGAGCAGATGGTGCAGTACTGGTGAACTTCTATGTTGCACCAGCTTTTCATTTCACTTATAAAGAATATGTTCTGGTACCTACTCCCCTATTTTATCTGGTCCAATCTGGTTTTTCCCTTGTTTGATAAAAACCTGATATATATCTTTATTGTGCAGCTCTATAATAATTCTTAAAGTTTGGTAGCTGTAAACCTCCTTGTTTGTACCATTCTGTTATTTTATCTAGCGCTATCCTCGGTTCTCCCCCCTTTCCATAAGAATTTCCTTATTATTTTCTTTAGCTCATTGAAGAATTTCTCTGTTAAGGGATTTGGTAATGATTGAAATAGGTATTGTACCCTTGGGAAGATATTCATTTTAATGCAATTTAATGCAATCCTAACAATGTTAGTGGTAAATCTTTCCAATGTTCTAGTCATCTTGTAATTTCTTCATTAATGGCTAATAATTTAATTTGTATAGATGGCCTAGGTTATTATCTAGTCTAATACCTAAGTATCAGATTGCTTGTGTCTGCCATTTAAATGGTGATTCTTTCTTAAACTTTGTGAAATCCGCATTATTCACTGGCATCGTTTCACTTTTATTTGCAATGATCTTGTACCCCGATACTTCTCCATATTCCTTCATTTTTAATGTAATTCTTTTATTGATATTTCTGGTTCTGTTAAGTATACTATGATGTTATCTGCAAATAGACTGATTTTATATTCCTTCTCTTTTATTTTTATCTGTTTTATTTTATTTTATGTTCTCTTCAGTTCTGCCAAAGGTTCTATAGCTAAAGCAAACAGTGAGGGAGATAGTGGACATCCTTGCCTAGCTGACCTGCTTAATTTAAATTGGTTTGATATATATCCATTTACTGTCACCTTCGCCAATGGTCCCTTATATAATGCTCTAATCCAATTAATATATTTCTCTGGTAGGTTGAACCTCTGTAGTACTTTGAATAAATAATTCCATTTTACCCTGTCAAAGGCTTTCTCTGCATCTAAGGCAACTGCCACTGTTGGCGTCTTATTTCCTTCATCTGCATGGATTAAGTTAATGAACTTATAGATATTGTCCATTGTTTGTCTTTTCTTACTAAGTCCAGTTTTTTCAAGTTTTACTATTTTTGATACACAGTTGGCCAATTTGTTTGCTAATAGTTTTGCTATTATCTTATAATCTGAGTTAAGTAGAAATATTGGTCTATATGATGCTGGTGTTAGTGGATCTTTCCCCGTCTTTGGTATTACTGTAATTATTGCTGTTTTACATGAATCTGGCATGTTTTGTGTTTCTTCAGTCTGGTTCTTTACTTCCAGGAGAGGAGGAATTAATAAGTCTTTAAATGTTTTATAGAATTCTATTGGGAGTCTGTTCTCTCCAGGTGATTTATTCTTCGATAATTTTTTTAATATATCCTGAATTTCCTCTATTTCAAATGGTTTTATCAATTCGTTTTGATCCACTTCTTGCAATTTTGGTAGTTTAATTTTAGCTAGAAATTCATCTATTTTGTCTTCTTTCCCTTCGCTCTCAGTTCAGTATAATTGCTCGTAGAATTCCTTGAATTTTTCATTGATCTCTGTTGGGTTATATATAATTTGTTTGACCTTTTTACTTGATGCCAATACCGTTCATTTTGCTTGCTCTGCTTTAAGCTGCCAAGCTAGTATTTTGTGCATATTTTCTCCTTGCTCATAATACTTCTGCTTTATCTTCATTGCTCTTCTCCACTTTATATGTTTGTAATGTTTCATATTTTATTTTTTTGTCCGCCAACTATCTTCTTTTTGTTGTATCTTCCCTTGTTGTTAGTTCTTTTTCTGTATTACTATTTCCATTTCTAGCTGTTCTATTTCCCAATTGTAGGCCTTCTTCATCTTAGTTACATAACTTATTATCTTCCCTCTGATGAAAGCTTTCATTGCATCCTATAATATAAATTTATCTTTCACTGATTCCATATTTATTTCTAAGTACATTTTAATTTGTCGCTCAATGAATTCTCTAAAATCCTGTCTTTTAAGTAGCATGGAGTTTAATCTCCATCTATGCACTCTTGGTGGGATGTCCTCCAGCTCAATTGCTAACGGGGGTGAGTGATCCAATAACAATCTAGCTTTATATTCCTTTTTCCTAACTCTCTCTTGGATATGGGCAGTTCAGCAAGCAGACTCTGCAGTTCCTGGAACACCCCATCTCAAAAGCAGGAGCTGTCCCAGTGCCAGAAAAAGTCACAGCCATGTGGAAGTTCCCCAAACCCTACACCCTCAAGGGCCTGAAAGAATTCGTAGGTATGGTGAACTTTTATCATCGTTTCATCCAAGGCACCGCCTGCATCATGCGACTGCTGTTCTCATTGAGAGTCCTGGTCTGGTCAGAAGAGGTAGAGGATACTTTCACAGCAACAAAGTACGCATTGGCCAGCACCATTTTATTGGTTCAACCATGCCAGGAGGCGCACACCACGCTCTCAGTAGAAGCCTCAGCCATGCTGTTGGGGGCATACTTGAGCAGTGGGTTGACGGACATTGGCACCTGCTGGCTTTCTTCAGCAGGCACCTTCAACCACTGGAACTCAAGTACAATGCCTTCGACCTGGAGCTCCTGGCCCTGTACTTAGCCATTCAACACCTGGTACTTCCTGGAGGGCAGGCCATTCACTGTATTCACCGACCATTCTCACGCAGGCCCTTGTGATGGCCAAGGATCCATGGTCAGCTTGCCAGCAAAGTCATCTCACCTATGTGTTGGAGTTCACCACCAACATCCGGCATAGGGCAGGTAGAGACAACATCGTGGTGGACATGCTATCCTGACCAGTGATCAACACCCTCACTCCCATTCTCAACTACACCCAACTTGTACAGGCACAGAGGTAAGACGTGGAGATGCAGGCCCTCCGTATCGCCATTTCGGGGCTCCACCTCCAGGACATTCGGTTGCCAAACAGTCTGGACACCCAATAGTCTGGCCACAGTGGAGATTGCTGACCTTCAGCATGGTCCACAATCTAGCACACCCTTCGGTGAATACATCGGTGTGAATGGTGGTAGAGCGATTCGTGTGCCACGGGCTCAAGAAGGAGGTAGCTTAGATGGTGAGGAGCTGCACTCAATGCCAGGCCTCCAAAGTCCACCAGCATATGCAGACTCTGATTCAGCAGTACGACCCAGTAGCCAAAAGGTTCCAACACATACATGTTGACATCGTGGCCCCCCCTGCCAGTGTCAAAAGAGGTGCGCCACCTGTTTATGGTGGTCGACCAGACATGGATGTACAGAAGCCATCCCATCAAGGAGACTCCCACCGAAATGTGCGCCAGGAACTTGATCACCCACTGGATCACCACGTTCAGAGTTCTGGCGCACATCACCAGTGACAGGGGTGCCCAGTTCTCTTGACTCAGTTGGTGAACCTACTGGGGGTTAAACTCCACCACATCACCCACAAGCCAATACTCTGGTGAAGAAATTTCACCGCCATCTGAAGTCAGCCCTCATGGCTCACCTCACAGGCTCTGGCTGGGCAGACAAGCTACCCTGGGTCTTTCTTGCCATCAGAACATCACCCAAGAAGTATGTTCTCAGATGTCATCTGCAGAATTGGTGTATGGCTTGCCACTGCCATTGCCTGGTGAGTTTTTCGGCCTGGAATCTGATGCTACCACTAGCACCCAACCCTGTTGGCAGACCTTCACAGCAAACTCACCTCGCTAGCTCCTCCACCTCCTATGCGTGATGGCACCTGACCAGCCTTCCTTCCTAAAAAGCCTTTGCAACATCCTTACAAGGGCCCGTTCAAAGTCAACCAGTGGTCCAGCAAAACTTTTACACTAGATATTGGAGGCAAGAATGAACTGTTTATAGTGAACTGCCTAAAGGCCACACACTTAGAACTCTTGCAACCAGCTCAAATGCCGAGGCCGTCCGCCCAAGCGGCGGGATGCGTAAGCTACTTCTGGTGGGGTTGTGTGGCAGCGCACATTCTCATGGTGAACCAGCCCCGCTTGTACCACAGTGTGGCGTGGCAGCCATGAGAAGATGGCGCCATGACCTTGTGGTTCCAGCCCAGTGCATGCCTTGGGCAGCTGTTATGACATCACCACTCATGCGGGGGTGGAGCTCATGCTGCCCTTAAAGGGATGCTCGCAGGATTTGAAATAAACAATCATTGAGAACCTCCAATGTGATGGTTGTCTGTCTCTTCTCTGTAGCTGCCACTACATCTTGATCTTTCTATGGAATAACCATAATTAATGCTCTGGAATAAGAATCTGGAAATGAAGATACTTCAGTAACATACTAAAAAAACTTGTTGTAATAATGGTAATAATAAATCATAAAATTCCTTATAAAATTCTGGTGAAAATCCATCAGATGATTTTCCATTAGGAATGGTTCCATTAGCCATTTGTTCCGTATCTTTCTTAATCTCTGACATATAAATTTTAATAGAAAGAACAAAATTCATAATTAATTTCCTGAGATTTATGTGCCTTGTACCTTTATTTACAGCTTTTATTGTCCTAGAACTCTGGTCTGTTATCAACTGCCAAGCTAAAAGCTTGTAAGCCCTTTCTCCTAACTCATAATACTGTTGTTTAGATCTCTGAAGCATTTCTCATAATGATATGCTTGTATCACATTTTCAAATTAGATAATTTTATCATTTTATCTTCAAATATTTCTCCAATTCTCTAATCTCTTCCTCAAGTTTATTACTATCTGTCAAATATTTCTTCCTCAGCATCAGAACAGCACCCAAGAAGTATATTCTTAGGCGTCATCTGCAGAATTGGTATACGGCGCGCCACTCCCATTTCCTGGTGAGTTCTTCGGCCTGGAGTCTGATGCTACAACTGAGCACCCAACCCTGTTGGCGGACCTTCACAATAATTTCACCTCACTAGCTACCCCCCCCCCCCACCCCCACGCATCATGGCACCTCACCAGCCCTCCTTCCTAAAAAGCTGAACTCGGCAGAATTCATTTTCATTCAGTAAAGACTGCACACTGTGCGTTTGCAACACCCTTACAAGGGCCCGTACACTAGACATTGGAGGCAAGAATGAACTGCTTACAGTGGACTGCCTAAAGTAATAATCTGACCTCTTAAATAAGCCTTCAACACATCCCACAATATAAATTTACTTTGAACTTAATTCTCACTTAATTGTAAAAACATCTTAATTTGATCTCTAACAAATTCAGGTTGTTTCAACAAAGCAACATTAAATCTCCATCTATAACCCTATCTGAACTAATACATGATATTAATAAAAGTGAATGACCTGATAGAATTTGACTTTTATATTCAGCATTAAGTATTATTTCCTATAATTGAGCAGATATTAAAAAAAGTTCTTAAAAATGAGTCATGTCTGGCTAAATAAAATGAAATGCCTTTTTCCATTGGATTCAATCTTCTCCATATTTCCACCAAATTTAAATCCTTCATAACTTCAGCTATACATTCAGCCATCTTTAATTTTCTTACTGATTTTGGTGATTTATCCAACAAAGGATCCAAACAACAATTAAAATCTTCTCCTACCAATGTATTTGCATTTGCTTGATTCAATCCCAAAAAAACTTCAGTAATAAATTTTTCATAATTTACTACATTAGGAGCATATACATTTAACAATGTCCATGCTTTAGAAAATATCTTACAATTAATCATCAGAGTTCTACCCTTCTTTTCCAACATAAAATTCAATGTAGAAGGTAAATCTTTATGAATTATAATTGCTACTCCACAAGCCTTGGAATTATCAGGAGATGAAATAACGTGCCCAACCCAATCTCTTTTTAATTTCAGATGTTCTTTTTCAGTCAAAAGAGTAAAAAATTATACCCCATCAGCCAGCTCTCTTAAGGAGAGCTAAAATAAAGGAAAAATATATAATACATCAAAGTACATCTAAATGCATATATCAAAATACAGTAACTATTTATTGACAAAAAAAAATAATTCTCATGCAATTTATATGTAATTTTTTCCATAACAATACAAGCTTTCAATTAATTATACCATGCATTATATTAATCACTGTGTTATCTTTCCATGTACTTGCTACACATTTTTGAGTTACAGAGAGTACTAAACATACAAAAGCAATTTGAAATTTATCCAGCCCTAATCCCTTTAAAGGAACCATGCAACCTATTTAAAAAAATAGATGGATCTAATGGTAACTTAATGTTTTCTTAATCTTAATGGTAACTTAATTTTTCCAAAATTAACCAAATTTCTTCCCAAAATAGTTGTACATAAACACAAGACCAAACAGCATGTAAAAAAGTACCAGTACATACACCACATCTAAAACAAGAATCCAAGTGACTAAAACCATATTTTTTCAATTTTTCTGGAGTTAAATATAATTGATGAAAAAATTATATTAACCATTCCATACCGTTCATTCAGCAATTTAGTTACACTGTTGTAGCACATACCTGCCCAATAGTCTTCAGAAAAAACAAAAGCTAAATCATTTTCCCACTTAAGCTTAGACTTCTCCCATTCTGGTTTATCCATATTGTCTTGTAACACTTGATACATAACAGAAATATATCCCTTTTTTGGTGTAGAAGAAATCAAAGATTCAAATTCTGTCAATAAAGGTAAATTCATCTCTCTACCATACATGTCTTTCACTGAAGCTCAGTTGATAATAAACAAACAAAGAATTTTCAGCAATATCAAAATGTTCCCTCAATTGATTAAAGGAAAGGAACTGTCCTTCTACAAAACAATCCTGCAATGTCTTTATACCCTTAAAATCACAACTTTTTAAATAATTATTAAATATTTAAAAAGGAATAAGCTGATTATTATATATGCAGTTAAAATTGACAATTTATCTTTTGATCCTAAAATCTTATTTCTTTTAATCCACACCTTCAATATCAGCATATTATATTCCCACAACAAATTTATATTCCATCGATTTATAAATTGATGCACCTCAATTTCAGAAATGCAAGCCATCTCAACTTTTGCCCAACTTGGGGTTCATCCAAATCCATCAATCTACTAATAAATTTTAACTGCGCTGCTTCATAATAATTTTGAAAATGTGGTAATTGAAGACCACCTAACGCATACTTCCAAGCAAATTTATATAATGTTACCCACAAAAATTCTCTCACAACTTTATTTAAATCCTGAAAAAATCCCTTTAAAAGAGGACATGGTATTGATTGAAATAAATATTGAATTTGAGGAAAAATATTCATCTTAATACAATTAACTAGACTGATTAAATTTAACAGATCTTTCCTTTTAATTAAATCTGCTTAAATCTTTTTTTAGTAAAGGAACATAATTTAACTTATATAAAGATTGATGATCAGTGTTTTCAATTATTCCTAAATATTTAATTTTATCAGACCATTTCAATTTTATATCTTTATATTCTGAATAATCTCCTTCTCCAACTGTCAAAATTTCACTCTTATCCCAATTAACCTTATATCCAGATAATGTTCTATATTTCAATAAACATTCCTGCAGATGCAGCAATGATCATTCTGGGTCTGTCAAATATATCAAAACATCATCTGCAAATAAGTTAATCTTATATTCTTCATCCATAACTCTCATCCCTCTTATCTGTTCATTCTGTTTTATTGCTTGAGATAATGGTTTAATAGCCAATGCAAACAAGGATGGTGACAATGGACATCCTTGTTGAGTCGAATGCGTCAATTTGAACGGTAATGAAACTTGACCATTTGCACCACTCTGGCAATGGGGTTTGTATATAAAGCTTTAACTCAACCAATAAAAAAAGGGCCAAATTTAAACTTCTCCAACACCTTAAATAAAAATTCCCATTCATCCAGGCTTCTTTCTTAAAGCATGATGGGCCTTATCTAATTCCAGACCTTCTGGAAAGCGATCAGATCCCAAAACTTTCAGTATCCAATCCTTAAAATCTTAATGAATTTGTGCCCTCAATAACCTCAGGTAAACCCATTATCTTAACATTATTCCAACAACGGCTCTGTATACGCTTATCTTTGTGAGGTTTTTCAGTTGGTTGTTTTTCCAGACTCTTTTGTGTAGTCTTCCAAAGGCGCTATTTGCCTTGGCGAGTCTGTTGTCTATCTCGTTGTCGATCCTTGCATCTGATGAAATGGTGCAGCCGAGATAGGTAAACTGGTTGACCGTTTTGAGTTTTGTGTGCCCGATGGAGATGTGGGGGGGCTGGTAGTCATGGTGGGGAGCTGGCTGATGGAGGACCTCAGTTTTCTTCAGGCTGACTTCCAGGCCAAACATTTTGGCAGTTTCCGCAAAGCAGGACGTCAAGCGCTGAAGAGCTGGCTCTGAATGGGCAACTAAAGCGGCATCATCTGCAAAGAGTAGTTCACGGACAAGTTTCTCTTGTGTCTTGGTGTGAGCTTGCAGGCGCCTCAGATATACAGTATACAGTATACAGAGCCGTTGTCATACCCACACTCCTGTTCGGCTCCGAATCATGGGTCCTCTACCGGCACCACCTACGGCTCCTAGAACGCTTCCACCAGCGTTGTCTCCGCTCCATCCTCAACATCCATTGGAGCGCTCACACCCCTAACGTCGAGGTACTCGAGATGGCAGAGGTCGACAGCATCGAGTCCACGCTGCTGAAGATCCAGCTGCGCTGGATGGGTCACGTCTCCAGAATGGAGGACCATCGCCTTCCCAAGATCGTATTATATGGCGAGCTCTCCACTGGCCACCGTGACAGAGGTGCACCAAAGAAAAGGTACAAGGACTGCCTAAAGAAATCTCTTGGTGCCTGCCACATTGACCACCGCCAGTGGGCTGATAACGCCTCAAACCGTGCATCTTGGCGCCTCACAGTTTGGCGGGCAGCAGCCTCCTTTGAAGAAGACCGCAGAGCCTACCTCACTGACAAAAGGCAAAGGAGGAAAAACCCAACACCCAACCCCAACCAACCAATTTTCCCTTGCAACCGCTGCAATCGTGTCTGCCTGTCCCGCATCGGACTGGTCAGCCACAAACGAGCCTGCAGCTGACGTGGACTTTTTACCCCCTCCATAAATCTTCGTCCGCGAAGCCAAGCCAAAGATTCCAACAACCCTGATTTTCCAGGGCATCCATTTTCTGCAGAATATTTTTCTTCTCCACTTACCATCCAGTAATCGATTCTTCAATCTGATCAACTCTGTCTTCAACATTCTTCATTCTGTCTTGAACCACATCAACAGTTGTCAGGCACTTATTAATGTCCAATTTAATTGAAGCAATTTCATCAGACATACTTGACATTCTCTCTTTAACATCAGCAAACTGTTGACACATTCTCATTTTGCTTTGTTAAATTTTCAAACATAGTTACCATATTGGAGCCAGGTGAAGGACTTAATTAACTTGGTGATTTATAAAGAGAAGGTGCCTTCAAAATTATAGATTTGCCTTCAATAATATTAGATGCTGCCATAAGTAGTTCTTGTTCTTCTTCATCAAAATCTGTTTCTTCTTCCTCTTCTTCAGGCACCAGATTTTCACTCCTGGCCACCTGACTGTGAGTGAGGACCCCTCCCCCCTCCAAGTCGAGCCGACTTCATCAGCCCAATGGTGAGTAGGCATCCCCACAGCCTGGACCCAGTCTAGCGCTTCGCTGGAGTGCAGTCCGATCGCACTAGTCGCACAAGAATGGGCCTCTTGGGGAGACGCTTCCGGAGATGCTTCCATGCACATCAACTGGCCCTGTAGTGCACTTGCATGCACAAGCCCTTCTCCCCCAGCCCCCCCATGCTCATCCATGTTACGTGCCACTCCCAAACACAAATGTCCTGGATCGACCCAGAGAAGCAATGCCAGTGCACAGAAGGCACCAATGCTTCATCTGACCTTGCCGAAGATATATGTTGCGACTTCACATCCATCAAAAATCGCTCCCGAGGCTTCAGTTACTCGGTATGCCAAATTCTTCAGTTTTTTTCCAATGGTATAAAATGTAGTTTTTATTTTATTTTTGTATTTTCCCTTTTCTTGTTTCTTTCATTCTCAGAAGTTTAAAAAATTATTTAATATGTTCAGTTTATAATCAGTCCTGTAAATTTAGGTTTTTAAACAGTCCATTTAGGGAGAGATAAATTCTCACATCTTTATCCTACGCCGTCTTGCCACACCTTTTTTTAAAACGTATTGTTTATTTTCATTAAATTATATAAAATATACAAATATTACTAAAAACATTCCAAGGGAGATACTTGAAAGTAATCTATTACCTAGCTGCAATATATAGATTAGCATAAATATTTATCCTTCTTACTATTCACATTTTGTCAAAATGATGCAATTTACTGCTTTTATAAAGGGATAGAATTAATATTAAACATAACAGTTCAGCCTTTGATTTGGCCCCACAATATTTTCTGTTTCTCATGTGGCCCCTTGGGAAAACTAATTGCCTACCCTGGGTTTACAGAGATGAGCGCCGCCACAAGTTGTTCGATCTGGTACTTTGAATAAGATGCATAAAATTAAATATCTCAGAAAGACATCACAGTATGACTGAAATTTTCATACAAATGGAGGGGTGGTGGAGCAATAGTACCACATTACATTATTTATGTTACATACATGGATTAGGCAGACAAAGTGTCTGAGAAAAAAAAGCAAAAGCAGAAGAAAGTCTCTTCAAAGTCACTGAGTGTCTGTGGATTTGCCTCCAGCGCTCCCACATCCTCTGTACCCAAAGACTTCTGTTTGATTCATCGGCAATCTGAGCTATTGATCCAAACCTTCAATATGATCAGGAAGCCTTTAGTGCCCTTCTTGTACTTGCAGTGCCCTCTCTTACCATTGGTGGAAGATGATTCTCAGTGCCAAGTACCCAGTGGGAGAGAAGCAGGAAGATGCCATGCTCAATTTACATCTTCCTGAGCCATGGTTCCAACAGAGGATGGGGAGGGTTTGGAGCCAGGTGTCAGGAACATTGCTAACCAGAATTCCCGATGGCCAACTCCGAACCCTCCTCTTGGCAGTTATGGTAAAAGTACTAATGTCAATTATTCTCTCACTGGTCTGAAAAGTATTCTGTTTGAAATAAATCAGACAAGGGGTGTTGGGGGAGTTGGGCTTGGGGCAGAGGGGGAGGTGAATAATTTCCATGCTCTCAGCAGTGGCACCCCCCCTCAAGAGGTGCCTTGAGTATGTCCTAGATACACCTATGACATCCACCCTTCAAAATGTTATTGAGGCTGTAGGTCATTTGGGTGTAATTAGGCAGTCCAGGCTTGTAGACTGAAAGGGTCTATGTCTAAATTTAAATAAATGTAAATTTAAAAAAATTAAAATCAGACTTCAGATTTATTGTCAGAGTACATCACATACAACCTTGAGATTCTATTTTCTGCAGCCAATGCAGAATTTCCACTTATTGCTAATGTAAAAAAATAACTGCAGACAGCGTTTACATGTAAATGAATAAAGAACTATAAACAGATAATGAATAGTCTGACTGTGCAATACTGAGACAAATAAAAAAATTAAATAAAGTGCAGAAGTGATTGTCCTTAAATGAGTCCCTGATTGAGTTTGTCATTGAGGAGTCTAATGGTGGAGGGGTAGCAGCAGTTCCTGAACCTGATGGTGCAAGTTATGTGGAACCTATAGCTCTTTCCTGATGGAAGCAGCGAGAACAGAGCGTGTGCTAAGTGGTGTGGATTCTTGATGACTGGTGCTGCTCTACAACATTCTCAGCATTCTTGATTGTGTGGAGGGTTTTAGCCTGTAATATCTTGGGCTGTGTCCACTACTTTTTGGAGGACTTATGTATAAATCAAATTACATATAAAACACCTTATGCATAAAACATACATATAAATCACATTATGTATAAACCACCTTACATATAAATCATCTTACATATAAATCACATGTATAAATCAGCTTATGTATAAAACACCTTATGTATAAAACATGTTTAAATTACCTTATCTAAAAAACACCTTACCTAAAAATCACCTTATGTATAAATCACCTTAAGTGTAAATCACGTTACAAATAATTCATCTTACGTATAAATAAACTTACATGTAAATCATATGTATAAATCATCTTATGTATAAAACACCTTACATATAAATAACCTTACGTATAAAAACATTATGTATAAATCACCATATGTATAAAACTGATTAAGTATAAATTACTAAAGGTATAATTCTCCTTACGTATAAATCACCTTACGTGTAAATCACAATTCATATAAAATATACATACAAATCACCTTACATATAAAACATCTTACATATAAATGACCTTATGCATAAATCTCCTCACGTAAAAATCACCTTACCTATAAAACACATTACATACAAAAAAAATGTAGAAATCACCTTATGTATAAATCACATTATGTATAAAATACCTTTAAAACATACATATAAATCACCTTATGTATAGACCACCTTATGTATAAATCACATTAAGTATTAAAAAACATACGTATAAATCACTATGTACAAATCTCCTCACGTAAAAATCACATTACCTATAAAACACAATACGTACAAAAAACGTATAAATCATCATACGTTTAAAAAACCTTAATATAAAACAAACATATAAATCACCTTACATATAAAACAACTTATGTATAAATAATATTACGTATTAACCACCTTACATATAAAACACCTTAAGTAAAAATCACCTTAAGTTTAAATCATCTTATGTATAAATCATCTTACGTATAAGTAACCTTATGTATAAAACAACTTGTGTATAAATCACCTTATGTATAAATCAGCTTGCATATAAAAAAACTTATGTATTAAACATCTTAAATATAAATTATCTTATGTATAAAACATCTTACGTATAAAACACCTTAAGTATAGTACACCTTATGTATAAATCACATTATGTAAAATTCACCTCTGGTATAATAGATACATATCAATCTCATTATGAATAAAACAGCTTACATATAAAACATAAGTATAAATCTCCTTACCTATCAAACAACCTAAAATAAGCCTTACATATAAATCACATTACATATACATCACATTACATATAAACCACATTATGGATAAATCACATAACGTATAAATCACCTTACGAATAAATCACCTTACGAATAAAATATATGTACAAATTATCTTAAGTGTAAATAACCATATGTATAAATCACCTTAAGTATAAAACATATGTATAAATCTCCTTACGTATAAAACACCTTACATTTAAATCTCCTTACATATGAATCACCTAACGAATCAATCACCTTAGGTATAAAACAACTTAATATACCACATACATATAAATCCCCTTACGTATAAATTATCTTACGTATAAATCACCTTACGTATCAAACACCTTATGTACAATCTTATGTATAATCACCTTACGTATAAAACACCTTACATATGAATCACCTAATGTATAAATCGCATTATGTATAAAACATATGTATATATCAACTAATGTACAAATCACCTTACATTAAAATAATTTACTTATAAATCTCCTTACGTATAAATCACCTTACGCATAAATCAGCTTAAGTATAATTCAGCTTATGTATAAAACAACATGTATAAATCATCTTAAGTATAAAACACATTACGTATTAAACAGCTTACATATAAAACACCTTAAGTATAAATCACCTTATGTTTAAATTAACTTATTTATAAATAACATTGCGTATAACTCACCTTATGTCAAAACATCTTTCATATAAATCACCTTATGTATAAACACCTTAAGTATAATACATCTTAGATATAAAACAGCTTACGTTTAAATCACCTTACATTTAAATCACCTTCCGTATATATCACCTTTCGTGTAAATCACCTTACGTATAAAATACATTACATATAAAACATACATATAAATCACCTTACATATAAATCACATTGTGGATAAAATAGCTTATGCATAAAACATACATATAAATAATCTTATGTGTTAAGCAACTTGCGTATGAATCATCTTGCGTATAAACAACCTTTTGTATAATACAACTTACATATAAATCTCCTTATGTATAAAACAGCTTAAGTATAAAACATGAGTATAAATGACCTTACCTATAAAACAACTTAAGTAAAATTCATCTTACATATAAATCAACTTACGCATAAACCACATTACATATGAATCACCTTACATATAAATCACCTTATGTATGAATCACCTTACGTACGAAACATATGTATAAATCACCTTACATGAACATCACATTAAGTATATATCACCTTACCTATAAAACAACTTAAGTAAAATTCTCCTTACAAATAAATCAACTTACATATTTCTCTTTGGCTTCGCTTCGCGTACGAAAATTTATGGAGGGGTAATGTCCACGTCAGCTGCAGGCTCGTTTGTGGCTGACAAGTCCAATGCAGGACATTAAACAATTACGTATAAATCACTTTATGTTTAAATCTCACGTAAAAATCAACTTACAACTTACATTAAGTACAAAAAACGTATAAATCTCCTTATGTATAAATCAACTTACGTAAAAACATCTTATGTATAAAATATGTCTAAATTAACATATATAAAATAACCTTACCTAAAAATCACCTTACATATAAATCACCTTATGTATAAATCACCTTATGTATAAATCATCTTATGTATAAATCACCTTACGTATAAAACATAAGTATAAATCAGCTTAAGTGAACATCACATTATATATAAAGCACCTTACCTGTAAACCACCTTACGTATAAATCACATTACATGTAAAACACCTTAATATAAAACATACGTATAAATCACCTTACATATAGATGACCTTTGATATAAATCACCTTATGTATAAATAACCTTACATATAAATCACCTTATGTAAAAAACACCTTACGTATAAATTGACGTACATATCAAACATACGTATAAATCACCTTATGTATAAATCACCTTACTTATAAATCACCTTATGTATAAATCATCTTATGTATTAATCACGTTATGTAAAAATAACGTCAGGTATAAAACATATGTATAAATCTCCTTACGTATAAATAACCTTACGCATAAATCAGCTTATGCATAACTCACTTTATGTATAAAACAACTTATGTATAAACATCTTACGTATAAATCAGTTTAAGTATAAAACACCTTAAATAATAATCAACTTAAATATAAATCACCTTAAGCATAAATCACCTTATGTATAAATCACATGTAAAATTCACCTCTGGTATAATAGATACATATCAATCTCCTTACGTATAAATCACCTTACACATAAATCAGCTAACATATAAGTCACTTTATGTATAAAACAACTTATGTAAAAATCACCTTAAGTATAAATCACCTTACTTATAAATTAACTTATATATAAGTAACATTATGTATAACTCACCTTAAGTATAAAAGTTATTTTGTATAAATCACCTTTCATATAAATCAACTTACGTTTAAATCACCTTACGTATAAATCACCTTTCGTATAAATCACATTACGGATAAAACACCTTAAGCATAATATATACATATAAATTACGTTATGTATAAACCAACTTACATAAAAATCATTTTATGTATAAATCACCTTATATAAAATACAACATACATACAAAACACTTTATACATAAAATCCCTTACGTGTAATACACATTACATATAAAAAACCTTATGTAAAAATCACCCTATGTTTAAATCAACATATGTATAAATCACCTTTCATATAAATCACATTACGGATAAAACAGCTTACACTTAAAACATACATATAAATCATCTTATGTATTAACGAACTTACGTACGAATCATCTTACGTATAAACCACATTATGTATAATGCAACTTACATATAAATCTCCATATATATAAAACAGCTTATGTATAAAACATAAGTTTAAATCACCTTACCTATAAAATAACTTAAGTAAAATTCACCTTACAAGTAAATCAACTTATATATATCTTTCTTTTCTTTCTTTGGCTTGGCGAAGATTTATGGAGGGGTATGTCCACGCCTGCTGCAGGCTCGATGGTGACTGACAAGTCCGATGTGGGACAGGCAGGCATGGATGCAGCGGTTGCAAGGGAAAATTGGTTGGTTGGGGTTGAGTGTTGGGTTTTCCTCCTTTGTCTTTTGTCAGTGAGGTGGGCTCTGCGGTCTCCTTCAAAGGAGGTTGCAGCCCGCCGAAATGTGAGGTGCCAAGATGCACGGTTGGAGGCGATATCAGCCCACTGGCGATGGTCAATGTTGCAGGCACCAAGAGATTTCTTTAAACAGTCCTTGTACCTCTTCTTTTGTGCACCTCTGTCTTAGTGGCCAGTGGAGAGCTCGCCATATACCACGATCCATTCGATGCTTGCGGACTCTGCCAGCTTGAGTACTTCGATGTTGGTGATGGAGTCATTCCAATGAATGTTGAGGATGGAGCAGAAATAGCGCTGATTGAAGCGTTCTAGGAGCCGTAGGTGATGCTGGTAGAAGACCCATAATTCGGAGCTGAACAGGAGTGTGGGTATGACAACGGGTCTGTATACGCTGATCTTTGTGTGTTTCTTCAGGTGGTTGTTTTTCCAGACTCTTTTGTGTAGTCTTCCAAAGGCGCTATTTGCCTTGGCGAGCTTCTTGTCTATCTCTTTGTCGATCTTTGCATCAGATGAAATGGTGCAGCCAAGGTAGCTAAACTGGTTGACAGTTTTGAGTTCTGTATGCCTGATGGAGATGTGGGGGGGGGGGGGTGGGGGGCTGGTAGCCATGGTGGGGAGCTGATGGAGGACCTCAGTTTTCTTCAGGCTGACTTCCAGGCCAAACATTTTGGCAGTTTCCGCAAAACAGGATGTCAAGCGCTGGAGAACTGGCTTTGAATGGGAAACTAAAGTGGCATCGTCTGCAAAGAGTAGTTCATGGACAAGTTGCTCTTGTGTCTTGGTGTGAGCTTGCAGGCGACTCAGATTGAAGAGACTGCCATCCTTGCGGTACCAGATGTAAACAGCGTCTTCATTGTTGAGATCTTTCTGGGAGGATTCTGGGAGGACATTTTCAGCTACACTAGGTATTAAGGAGAATCCTAACAAAGTTTTTGCATGCAATGGAGAGCAGCGTGATTCTCCTGTAGTTTGAGCAGTCAGATTTCTTGCTTTTGTTTTTGTACAGGATGATGATGATGGAATCACGAAGGTCCTGAGGCAGCTTTCCTTGGTCCCAGCAGAGCATGAAAACATGCAGTTTGGTATGCAGAGCTTTGCCGCCAGCCTTCCAGACCTCTGGGGGGGATTCCATCCATACCTGCTGCGTTGCCACTTTTCAGTTGTTCAATTGTCTTATATGTCTCTTCCCAGGTGAGGACCTCATCCAGCTCTAGCCTTAAGGGTTGTTGAGGGAGCTGGAGCAGGGCGGATTCTTGGACTGAGCGGTTGGCATTGAAAAGAGATTGGAAGTGTTCTGACCATCGATTGAGGATGGAGATCTTGTCGCTGAGGAGGACTTCGCCGTCTGAGCTGTGCAGGGTGCTCCCTAATGTGGAGCACATCTCATTTGTCTCTTCCTCGCACCAGAACGTAGTCCAGGAGGTGCCAGTGTTTGGATCAGCAATGCATCCAGTCAGTCTTCAGGCTGTCCCACTGCTGGAAAAGGGTGTTAGTAATGACAAGCCGCTGTTCTGCGCAGAGTTCCAACAGGAGGTGCCCGTTGTCATTGCACTTGCCGACTCCATGCTTGCCAAGGATTCCTGGCCAGGTTTCTGAGTCTTTGCCAATGCGAGTGTTGAGGTCACCAAGGATGACAAACTTGTCAGCTGTAGGGGTGCGTTGGATGAGGTTGCGCAGATCAGTGTAGAACTTGTCCTTTTCTGTTGGTTCCGCCTGAAGGGATGGAGCATAGACATTGATGAGAATGATGCGTCGCTTGCTTAGAAGGGGGAGTCGCATGGACATGATCTGGTCAGAGAGGCCTGTTGGGAGGTTTTCGAGTTTGGAGGCCATAGAGTTCTTGACCATGAAGCCAACACCAGATAGGCGTTGTTCAGCCTGAGGCTTTCCAGACCAGTAGAATGTGTAGCCCGCACCGTGTTCTTGGAGGCTGCCTACATCTGCAA
Organism: Narcine bancroftii; assembly: GCF_036971445.1. Lineage (NCBI taxonomy): Eukaryota > Metazoa > Chordata > Chondrichthyes > Torpediniformes > Narcinidae > Narcine > Narcine bancroftii. The sequence goes on from NW_027211808.1 coordinate 2,980,944, forward strand.
GGCGGTCTTCGCTGAGAGCGTCTATGTCGATGTCGAGTCTGAGGAGTTCATGTGTGATGAGGACAGACCGACGTTTAGGTCGGTGGCTGTCAGCCTTGTCTAGCATGGTTCTGATGTTCCAGCATGCTAGCTTGAGTTTGTGTGTATCTTTTGAGGGGGAGGACGTGGATCTGTCCTCGGGCCTGCGCAAAGGAGCTTTTAGGTGGAGTGCAGTGTGCGCAGTACTGGCCCAACCCTTTACACCCATGGTTCATGTGCCGTGGCCAAGCAAACTGGGACGTGGCAGTGAGGTCCTTGGGTCGTAGGTTTTATATCGGAGTGTCCTTCTCCTATGCAGGTTGCTTAACTGGCTGAAGAGGGCTGCCTCCCCTTTTAGGTCGAGGAGTTCTGTGAGGAGTGCTGGGCAAAATGGAGACAAAATTTAAAAAATTTCATGCATGTTACATTCTAAATGTAGTATTTAGATGATTGCCTTAGAAACTGCAGGCACTAGGAGCCCTGGAAGCTTCAGTGCTTAAATAATTAATTATTTCTTCTTTCTTCTTCTTCTTCTTTGGCTTGTCTTCGCGGACGAAGATTTATGGAGGGGTAATGTCCACATCAGCTGCAGGCTTGTTTGTGGCTGACAAGTCCGATACAGGACAGGCAGACATGGTTGCAGCGGTTGCAAGGGAAAATTGGTTGGTCGGGGTTGGGTGTTGGGTTTTTCCTCCTTTGTCTTTTGTCAGTGAGGTGGGCTCTGAGGTCTTCTTCAAAGGAGGTTGCTGCCCACTGAACTGTGAGGCGCCAAGATGCACGGTTTGAGGCGATATCAGCCCACTGGCGGTGGTCAATGTGGCAGGCACCAAGAGATTTCATTGTACCTTTTCTTTGGTGCACCTCTGTCTCGGTGGCCAGTGGAGAGCTCACCATATAACACGATCTTGGGAAGGCGATGGTCCTCCATTCTGGAGACGTGACCTACCCAGCGTAGTTTGATCTTCAGCAGCGTGGATTCGATGCTGTCGGCCACTGCCATCCCGAGTACTTCGATGTTGGAGATGAAGTCTCTCCAATGAATGTTGAGATGGAGCGGAGTCAACGCTGGTGGAAGCGTTCTAGGAGCCGTAGGTGATGCCGGTAGAGGACCCATGATTCGGAGTCGAACAGGAGCGTGGGTGTGACAACAGCTCTGTATATGCTAATCTTTGTGAGGTTTTTCAGTTGGTTGTTTTTCCAGACTCTTTTGTGTAGTCTTCCAAAGGTGCTATTTGCTTTGGCGAGTCTGTTGTCTATCTCGTTGTCGATCCTTGAATCCGATGAAATGGTGCAGCCGAGACAGGTAAACTGGTTCACCGTTTTGAGTTTTGTGTTCCCGATGGAGATGTGGGGGGGCTGGTAGTCATGGTGGGGAGCTGGCTGATGGAGGACCTCAGTTTTCTTCAGTATAAATCACCTTACGTATATATCACCTTACGTATAAAACATACGTATAAATCAACTTACGTAAACATCACATTAAATATAAAGCACCTTACCTGTAAATACTTTAATTATAAATCACATTATGTTTAAAACACCTTAATATAAAGCATATGTATAAATCACCTTAAGTATAGATAAACTTTCGTATAAATCACATTACATATAAATAACCTTACATATACAACACCTTATGTATAAAACAACATATGTATAAAACATACATATAATTCTACATACATATATAAATCATCTTATGTATAAATCACCTTATGTATAACTCACATTATGTAAGATCACCTTAGGTATAAAACATACATATAAATCTCCTTACGTATAAATTACCTTAGGCATAAATCAGCTTACGTATTACTCGCCTTATGTATCAAACAACTTATGTATAAATCACCTTACGTATAAATGAGCTTATGTATAAAACTCCTTACGTATTAAACATCTTACATATAAAACAACATACGTAAAAATCACATTAAGTTTAAATCACCTTATGTATATATCACGTTATATAAAAATTACCTCAGGTATAAGATATACGTTAAAATCTTCTTACATATAAATTATCTTATGCATAAATCAGCTTACATATAACTCACCTTAAGTATTACACAACTTATGTATAAAACACTTTACGTGTTAAACGCCTTATATATAAAACACCTCACGTAAAAATGAACTTAAGTTTAAATCACCTTAAGTTTAAATCATTTTACATATAAATCACCTATGTATAAATAACATTACGTATAACTCACCTTAAGTATAAAACATCTTTCGTATAAATCACCTTACGTATAAATCACCTTTCGTATAAATCAACTCATGTTTAAATCACCTTACGTATAAATCACCTTTTGTATAAATCACATTATGGATAAAACACCTTACACATAATTTCTTTGGCTTGGCTTCACGGACGAAGATTTATGGAGGGGGTAAAAGTCCACGTCAGCTGAAGGCTCGTTTGTGGCTGACCAGTCCGATGCAGGACAGGCAGACACGGTTGCAGCGGTTGCAGGGAAAAATTGGTTGGTTGGGGTTGGGTGTTGGGTTTTTCCTCCTTTGCCTTTTGTCAGTGAGGTGGGCTCTGCGGTCTTCTTCAAAGGAAGTTGCTGCCCGCTGTAAGGTAAAACATCATGAGATGGGAATGTGTAAGGAGTTACCCTGTACAGGGCTGTAACAAGAAGGGGAGGTGTCCTTGTACTCCTGTTAGGTAAAACATCATGAGATGGGAATGTGCAGGGCTGTAACAAGATGTGAATGCATCCTTGTACTTACAAGATAAGAGAGACATTGATGGATTGAGAGGCAGGAAGCTAGCAGGGAAAGGATAGCAACAGTTTTAGTCATTGGACAAGTAATGATATGATGATGTTCTAAGCACATATCCAAGGGTATAAAAAATCACCATTTTGCTGATAATGGCAGAATGCATTCTCCGACTAACATGGTTAGTCGCAAGTGTTACAATCCGGTAATAAAGAACAAAGAACCCTGATTTCGACTCAGCCTGGTGTTTGTCTCACTCATTCATGAACAAAGCAGACCTAACACCGCCAAATTGTGAGGCGCCAAGATGCACGGTTTGAAGCGATATCAGCCCACTGGTGGTGGTCAATGTGGCAGGCACCAAGAGATTTCTTTAGGCAGTCCTTGTACCTTTTCTTTGGTGCACCTCTGTCACGGTGGCCAGTGGAGAGCTCGCCATATAACACGATCTTGGGAAGGCGATGGTCCTCCATTCTGGAGACGTGACCCACCCAGCGCAGCTGGATCTTCAGCAGCGTGGACTCGATGCTGTCGACCTCTGCCATCTCGAGTACTTCGACGTTAGGGATGAAAGCGCTCCAATGGATGTTGAGGATGGAGCGGAGACAACGCTGGTGGAAGCGTTCTAGGAGCCGTAGGTGATGCCGGTAGAGGACCCATGATTCGGAGCCGAACAGGAGTGTGGGTATGACAACGGCTCTGTATATGCTTATCTTTGTGAGGTTTTTCAGTTGGTTGTTTTTCCAGACTCTTTTGTGTAGTCTTCCAAAGGTGCTCTTTGCCTTGGCGAGTCTGTTGTCTATCTCATTGTCGATCCTTGCATCTGATGAAATGGTGCAGCCGAGATAGGTAAACTGGTTGACCGTTTTGAGTTTTGTGTGCCCGATGGAGATGTGGGGGGGCTGGTAGTCATGGTGGGGAGCTGGCTGATGGAGGACCTCAGTTTTCTTCAGGCTGACTTCCAGGCCAAACATTTTGGCAGTTTCCGCAAAGCAGGACGTCAAGCGCTGAAGAGCTGGCTCTGAATGGGCAACTAAAGCGGCATCGTCTGCAAAGAGTAGTTCACGGATAAGTTTCTCTTGTGTCTTGGTGTGAGCTTGCAGGCGCCTCAGATTGAAGAGATTGCCATCCGTGCGGTACTGGATATAAACAGCGTCTTCATTATTGGGGTCTTTCATGGCTTGGTTCAGCATCATGCTGAAGAAGATTGAAAAGAGGGTTGGTGCGAGAACACAGCCTTGCTTCACGCCATTGTTAATGGAGAAGGGTTCAGAGAGCTCATTGCTGTATCTGACCCGACCTTGTTGGTTTTCGTGCAGTTGGATAATCATGTTGAGGAACTTTGGGGGACATCTGATGCGCTCTAGTATTTGCCAAAGCCCTTTCCTGCTCACGGTGCCGAAGGCTTTGGTGAGGTCAACAAAGGTGATGTAGAGCCCTTTGTTTTATTCTCTGCACTTTTCTTGGAGCTGTCTGAGGGCAAAGACCATGTCAGTAGTTCCTCTGTTTGCGCAAAAGCCGCACTGTGATTCTGGGAGAATATTCTCGGCGACACTAGGTATTATTCTATTTAGTAGAATCCTAGCGAAGATTTTGCCTGCAATGGAGAGCAGTGTGATGCCCCTGTAGTTTGAGCAGTCTGATTTCTCACCTTTGTTTTGGTACAGGGTGATGATGGTGGCATCACGAAGATCCTGAGGCAGTTTTTCTTGGTCACAACAAAGCTTGAAAAACTCATGCAGTTTGGCATGCAGAGCTTTGCCGCCAGCCTTCCAGACCTCTGGGGGGGGATTCCATCCATACCTGCTGCGTTGCCACTTTTCTGTTGTTCGATTGCCTTATATGTCTCATCCAGGGTGAGGACCTCAACCAGCTCTAGCCTTAGGGGCTGTTGAGGGAGCTGGAGCAGGGCAGAATCTTGGACTGAGCGGTTGGCACTGAAAAGAGATTGGAAGTGTTCTGACCATCGGTTGAGGATGGAGATCTTGACGCTGAGGAGGACTTTGTCGTCTGAGCTGCGCAGCGGGCTTTGGACTTGGGGTGAGAGGCCGTACACAGCCTTTAGAGCCTTGTAGAAACCCCTGAAGTCGCCAATGTCCGCGCTGAGCTGGGTTCGTTTGGCGAGGCTAGTCCACCACTCATTTTGGAACTCCCGGAGTTTGCGCTGAAGATGGCTGCATGCGCGACGGAAGGCTTGTTTCTTCTCTGGACAGGACGGCTTTGTAAGGTGAGCCTGGTGGGCAGCTCGCTTCTTTGCCAGCAGCTCCTGGATTTCCTGGCTGTTTTCGTCAAACCAGTCCTTGTTTTTCCTGGAGGAGAAGCCCAGTACCTCTTCAGTGGATTGCAGTATGGTAGTCTTCAACTGATCCCAGAGGGTTTCAGGGGACGGGTCCGTGAGGCGGGTTGCATCGTCGAGCTTTGCTTTGAGGTTTGCCTGGAAGTTTCCTCTCGCTTCGTCTGACTGCAGGTTTCCAACATTGAACCTCTTTCTGGGGGCTTTACTGTTCCTGGGCTTTGGCGTGAAGTGAAGGTTGAGCTTGGAGCGAACCAGCTGGTGGTCAGTGTGGCATTCCGCGCTAGGCATGACCCTGGTGTGGAGCACATCTCGTTTGTCACTTTCTCGCACCAGGATGTAGTCCAGGAGGTGCCAGTGTTTGGATCGGGGATGCATCCAGGTGGTCTTAAGGCTGTCCCTCTGCTGAAAAAGGGTGTTTGTAATGACAAGCCGCTGTCCTGCGCAGAGCTCCAACAGGTGGCGCCCATTGTCGTTGCACTTGCTGTCGCCATGCTTGCCCAGGATTCCTGGCCAGGTTTCTGAGTCTTTGCCGACACGAGCGTTTAAGTCGCCCAGGATGACAACCTTGTCGGCTGTAGGGGTGCATTGGATGAGGTTGCGCAGGTCGGTGTAGAACTTGACCTTTTCAGCTGGTTCCGCCTGGAGGGTTGGAGCATAGACACTGATGAGGGTGATGCGACGCTTGTTTTGAAGGGGGAGTCGCATGGACATGATTCGGTCTGAGAGGCCTGTCGGAAGGTTTTTGAGTTTGGAGGCAATGAAGCTCTTGACCTTGAAGCCTACACCAGATAGGTGTCGTTCATCCGAAGGCTTGCCAGACCAGTAGAGTGTGTAGCCCGCGCCGCGTTCTTGGAGGCTCCCTACATCTGCCAGGCGGACTTCACTGAGAGCGGCTATGTCGATCTCAAGTCTGAGGAGTTCATGTGCAATGAGGGCAGACCGACGTTCAGGTCGGTGGCTGTCTGCCTTGTCTAGCATGGTTCTGATGTTCCAGCATGCTAGCTTGAGTTTGTGAGCATCTTTTAAGTGGGAGGACGTGGAGGGGAAGGACGTGGAGGGGGTGGACGTGGACCTGTCCTCGGGCCTGCGCAAAGGAGCTTTTAGGTGGAGTGCAGTGCGCGCAGTACTGGCTCCACCCTTTACACCCATGGTTCGTGTGCCGTGGCCGAGCAAGCTGGGACGTGGCAGCGAGGTCCTTGGGTCGTAGGTTTTATATCGGAGTGGACTTCTCCTATGCAGGTTTCTTACCCGGGCTGGAGGGACCTGCCTCCCCTCCTAGGTCGGTCCATACTGCCCGGACCAGGGCTGAGGCCGCCGCAGCTCACCCTGTGCCCGGACTGGGGCCGCCGCCTCCCACTTGCCCCTTGCATTATATGTATATAAATCACCTTATGTATAAACCAACTTACGTATAAATCTTACGTATAAATCTTACGTATAAAATCACTTTTGTATAATACACACGTATAATACACCTTACATATAAAAAACCTAATGTAAAAATCCTCATGTTTAAATCACCATACGTATAAATCATCTTACATTTATATCACCTTACATATAAACCACATTACGTATAAATCACATTACTTATAAATCAGCTTATGTATAAACCACCTTACGAATAAATCAACTTACGTGAAAATCACATTACATATTAAGTTCCTTACCTGTAATGATCTTACGTATAAATCACCTTATGTATAAATGACATTACATATAAAGTTCCTTACCTCTAATGATCTTACGTATAAATCACCTTATGTATAAATGACATTACATATAAATCTACTCTGGTATAAAACGTATGTATAAATCTCCTTACATATAACTGACCTTACACATCAATCAGCTTAAGCATCACTCATCTTATGTATAAAACAACTTATGTATAAATCACCTTACGTATAAATCAGCTTATGTATTAAACACATTACGTATTAAACAGCTTACATATAAAACAACTTTGGTTAAAATCACTTTAAGTATAAATCTCCTTACATATAAATCACCTTACGTATAAATAACATTACGTATAAATCACCTTATGTATAAAACTCATTATTTAAAAATCACCGTAGGTATAAAACATACATATAAATCTCCTTACATATAAATTATCTTAGGCATAAATCAGCTTATGTATAACTCACCTTATGTATAAAACAACTTATGTATAAATCAATTTATGTATAAATGAGCTTATCTATAAAACACCTGATGTTTTAAACATCTTACATATAAAACTACATACGTAAAAATCACTTTAAGTTTAAATCACCTTACGTATATATTACTATGTAAAAATTACCTCAGGTATGAGATATACATATAAATCTTCTTACGTATAAATCATCTTATGCATAAATCAGCTTACATATAACTCATTAAGTATAAAACAACTTATGTATAAATCACCTTACGTATAAATCAGCTTGCGTATAAAACAACTTACGTATTAAACACCTTACATATAAAACACCTCACGTAAAAATGAACAAGTTTAAATCACCTTAAGTTTAAATCACTTTACATATATATCACCTTATGTATAAATAACATTATGTATAACTCACCCTAAGTATAAATCACCTTTCATATAAATCTCTTTACGGATAAAACACCTTACAAAAAATACATGCATAGAAATCACCTTCTTTCTTTGGCTTGGCTTCGCGGACGAAGATTTATGGAGGGGGTAAAAAGTCCACGTCAGCTGCAGGCTCGTTTGTGGCTGACAAGTCCGATGCGGGACAGGCAGACACGATTGCAGCGGTTGCAAGGGAAAATTGGTTGGTTGGGGTTGGGTGTTGGGTTTTTCCTCCTTTGCCTTTTGTCAGTGAGGTGGGATCTGCGGTCTTCTTCAAAGGAGGTTGCTGCCCGCCAAACTGTGAGGCGCCAAGATGCACGGTTTGAGGCGTTATCAGCCCACTGGCGGTGGTCAATGTGGCAGGCACCAAGAGATTTCTTTAGGCAGTCCTTGTACCTTTTCTTTGGTGCACCTCTGTCACGGTGGCCAGTGGAGAGCTCGCCATATAACACGATCTTGGGAAGGCGATGGTCCTCCATTCTGGAGACGTGACCCATCCAGCGCAGCTGGATCTTCAGCAGCGTGGACTCGATGCTGTCGACCTCTGCCATCTCGAGTACTTCGACGTTAGGGGTGTAAGCGCTCCAATGGATGTTGAGGATGGAGCGGAGACAACGCTGGTGGAAGCGTTCTAGGAGCCGTAGGTGGTGCCGGTAGAGGACCCATGATTCGGAGCCGAACAGGAGTGTGGGTATGATAACGGCTCTGTATACGCTTATCTTTGTGAGGTTTTTCAGCTGGTTGTTTTTCCAGACTCTTTTGTGTAGTCTTCCAAAGGCGCTATTTGCCTTGGCGAGTCTGTTGTCTATCTCGTTGTCGATCCTTGCATCTGATGAAATGGTGCAGCCGAGATAGGTAAACTGGTTGACCGTTTTGTGTGCCCGATGGAGATGTGGGGGGGGGGCTGGTAGTCATGGTGGGGAGCTGGCTGATGGAGGACCTCAGTTTTCTTCAGGCTGACTTCCAGACCAAACATTTTGGCAGTTTCCGCAAAGCAGGACGTCAAGCGCTGAAGAGCTGGCTCTGAATGGGCAACTAAAGCGGCATCGTCCGCAAAGAGTAGTTCACGGACAAGTTTCTCATGTGTCTTGGTGTGAGCTTGCAGGCGATGGTTCTCCATTCTGGAGACGTGATCCACCCAGCGCAGTTGGGTCTTCAGCAGCATGGATTCGATACTTGCGGACTCTGCCAGCTCGAGTACTTCGATGTTGGTGATGAAGTCATTCCAATGAATGTTGAGGATGGAACGGAGACAGCGCTGATGGAAGCATTCTAGGAGCTGTAGGTGATGCCGGTCGAGGATCCATGATTCGGAGCCAAACAGGAGCGTGAGTATGACAATGGCTCTGTACATGCTGATCTTTGTGTGTTTCTTCAGGTGGTTGTTTTTCCAGATTCTTTTGTGTAGTCTTCCAAAGGCGCTATTTGCCTTGGCGAGTCTGTTGTCTATCTCTTTGTTGATCCTTGCATCTGATGAAATGGTGCAGCCGAGGTAGGTAAACTGGTTGACCGTTTTGAGTTCTGTATGCCCGATGGAGATGTGGAGGGGGCTGGTGGTCATGCTGGGGAGCTGGCTGATGGACGACCTCAGTTTTCTTCAGGCTAACTTCCAGGTTAAACATATTGGCAGTTTCCGCAAAACAGGACGTCAAGTGTTGAAGAGCTGGCTCTGAATGGGCAACTAAAACGGCATTATCTGCAAAGAATAGTTCACGGTCAAGTTGCTCTCGTGTCTTGGTGTGAGCTTGCAGGTGCCTCAGATTAAAGAGACTGCCATCCGTGCGGTACTGGATGTAAACAGTGTTTTAATTGTTGAGGTCTTTCATGGCTTGTTTCAGCATCATGCTGAATAAGATTGAAACGAGGGTTGGTGCGAGAACGCAGCCTTGCTTCACACCATTGTTAATGGAGAAGGGTTCAGAGAGCTCATTGCTGTATCTGACCCGACCTTGTTGGTTTTCGTCCAGTTGGATAACCATGTTGAGGAACTTTGGGTGGGCATCCGAGGTGCTCTAGTATTTGCCAAAGCCCTTTCCTACTCACGGTGTCAAAGGCTTTGGTGAGGTCAACAAAGGTGATGTAGAGTCCTTTGTTTTGTTCTCTGCACTTTTCTTGGTGCTGTCTGAGGGCATAGACCATGTCAGTAGCTCCTCTGCGCGAAAGCCGCACTGTGATTCTGGGAGAACATTTTCGGCGACACTAGGTATTATTCTATTTAGGAGAATCCTAGCGAAGATTTTGCCTGCAATGGAGAGCAACGTGATTCCCCTGTAGTTTGAGCAGTCTGATTTCTCGCCTTTGGTTTTGTACAGGGTGATGAAGATGGCATTATGAAGGTCCTGATGCAGCTTTCCTTGGTCCCAACAGAGCTTGAAAAACTCATGCAGTTTGGCATGCAGAGCTTTGCCGCCAGCCTTGCAGACCTCTGGGGGGGATTCCATCCATACCTGCTGCGTTGCCACTTTTCAGTTGTTCAATTGTCTTATATGTCTCTTCCCAGGTGAGGACCTCATCCAGCTCTAGCCTTAAGGGTTGTTGAGGGAGCTGGAGCAGGGCGGATTCTTGGACTGAGCGGTTGGCATTGAAAAGAGATTGGAAGTGTTCTGACCATCGATTGAGGATGGAGATCTTGTCGCTTAGGAGGACTTCGCCGTCTGAGCTGTGCAGGGTGCTCCCTAATGTGGAGCACATCTCATTTGTCTCTTCCTCGCACCAGAACGTAGTCCAGGAGGTGCCAGTGTTTGGATCAGCAATGCATCCAGTCAGTCTTCAGGCTGTCCCACTGCTGGAAAAGGGTGTTAGTAATGACAAGCCGCTGTTCTGCGCAGAGTTCCAACAGGAGGTGCCCGTTGTCATTGCACTTGCCGACTCCATGCTTGCCAAGGATTCCTGGCCAGGTTTCTGAGTCTTTGCCGATGCGAGTGTTGAGGTCACCAAGGATGACAAACTTGTCAGCTGTAGGGGTGCGTTGGATGAGGTTGCGCAGATCAGTGTAGAACTTGTCCTTTTCTGTTGGTTCCGCCTGAAGGGATGGAGCATAGACATTGATGAGAGTGATGCGTTGCTTGCTTAGTCGCATGGACATGATCCGGTCAGAGAGGCCTGTTGGGAGGTTTTCGAGTTTGGAGGCAATAGAGTTCTTGACCATGAAGCCAACACCAGATAGGCGTTGTTCAGCCTGAGGCTTTCCAGACCAGTAGAATGTGTAGCCCGCACCGTGTTCTTGGAGGCTGCCTACATCTGCAAGGCGGTCTTCGCTGAGAGCGTCTATGTCGATGTCGAGTCTGGGGAGTTCATGTGTGATGAGGACAGACCGACGTTTAGGTCGGTGGCTGTCAGCCTTGTCTAGCATGGTTCTGATGTTCCAGCATGCTAGCTTGAGTTTGTGTGCATCTTTTGAGGGGGAGGACGTGGACCTGTCCTCGGGCCTGCGCAAAGGAGCTTTTAGGTGGAGTGCAGTGTGCGCAGTACTGGCCCCACCCTTTACACCCATGGTTCATGTGCCGTGGCCAAGCAAGCTGGGACGTGGCAGTGAGGTCCTTGGGTCGTAGGTTTTATATCGGAGTGTCCTTCTCCTATGCAGGTTGCTTAACTGGCTGAAGAGGGCTGCCTCCCCTTTTAGGTCGAGGAGTTCTGTGAGGAGTGCTGGGCAAAATGGAGACAAAATTTAAAAAATTTCATGCATGTTACATTCTAAATGTAGTATTTAGATGATTGCCTTAGAAACTGCAGGCACTAGGAGCCCTGGAAGCTTCAGTGCTTAAATAATTAATTATTTCTTCTTTCTTCTTCTTCTTCTTTGGCTTGGCTTCGCGGACGAAGATTTATGGAGGGGTAATGTCCACATCAGCTGCAGGCTTGTTTGTGGCTGACAAGTCCGATACAGGACAGGCAGACATGGTTGCAGCGGTTGCAAGGGAAAATTGGTTGGTCGGGGTTGGGTGTTGGGTTTTTCCTCCTTTGTCTTTTGTCAGTGAGGTGGGCTCTGAGGTCTTCTTCAAAGGAGGTTGCTGCCCGCTGAACTGTGAGGCGCCAAGATGCACGGTTTGAGGCGATATCAGCCCACTGGCGGTGGTCAATGTGGCAGGCACCAAGAGATTTCATTGTACCTTTTCTTTGGTGCACCTCTGTCTCGGTGGCCAGTGGAGAGCTCACCATATAACACGATCTTGGGAAGGCGATGGTCCTCCATTCTGGAGACGTGACCTACCCAGCGTAGTTTGATCTTCAGCAGCGTGGATTCGATGCTGTCGGCCACTGCCATCCCGAGTACTTCGATGTTGGAGATGAAGTCTCTCCAATGAATGTTGAGATGGAGCGGAGTCAACGCTGGTGGAAGCGTTCTAGGAGCCGTAGGTGATGCCGGTAGAGGACCCATGATTCGGAGTCGAACAGGAGCGTGGGTGTGACAACAGCTCTGTATATGCTAATCTTTGTGAGGTTTTTCAGTTGGTTGTTTTTCCAGACTCTTTTGTGTAGTCTTCCAAAGGTGCTATTTGCTTTGGCGAGTCTGTTGTCTATCTCGTTGTCGATCCTTGAATCCGATGAAATGGTGCAGCCGAGACAGGTAAACTGGTTCACCGTTTTGAGTTTTGTGTTCCCGATGGAGATGTGGGGGGGCTGGTAGTCATGGTGGGGAGCTGGCTGATGGAGGACCTCAGTTTTCTTCAGTATAAATCACCTTACGTATATATCACCTTACGTATAAAACATACGTATAAATCAACTTACGTAAACATCACATTAAATATAAAGCACCTTACCTGTAAATACTTTAATTATAAATCACATTATGTTTAAAACACCTTAATATAAAGCATATGTATAAATCACCTTACGTATAGATAAACTTTCGTATAAATCACCTTACATATAAATAACCTTACATATACAACACCTTATGTATAAAACAACATATGTATAAAACACATATAATTCTCCATATATATATAAATCATCTTATGTATAAATCACCTTATGTATAACTCACATTATGTAAGATCACCTTAGGTATAAAACATACATATAAATCTCCTTACGTATAAATTACCTTAGACATAAATCAGCTTACGTATTACTCGCCTTATGTATCAAACAACTTATGTATAAATCACCTTACATATAAATGATCTTATGTATAAAACACCTTACATTTAAAAAAACACCTTAAGTTTAAATCACCTTATGTATATATCACAATATGTTAAAATTACCTCAGGATAAAATGTATGTATAAATCTCCTTACATATAAATGATCTTATGCATAAATCATCTTATATTACGTTAAGTATAAAACAACTTATAAATCACCTTACGAATAAATCAGCTTGCATATAAAACACCTTAAGTATTAAACACCTTATATATAAAAGACCTCATGTAAAAATGAACTTTAGTTTAAATCATCTTAAGTTTAAATCACTTTATATATAAATCACCTTATGTATAAATAACATTACGTATAACTCACCTTAAGTATAAAACATCTTTCGTATAAATCATCTTACGTATAAAACACCTTAAGTATAATACACCTTACATATAAAACAGCTTAAGTAAAAATCACCTTACATATAAACCACATTACGTTTAAATCACCTTACGTATAAATCATCTTATGTATAAATCATTTTACATATAAAACATATGTATAAATCACCTTATGTAATCATCACATTAAATATAAAGCACCTTACCTGTAAAATATTTTACGTATCAATCACATTACATATAAACACCTTAATATAAATCATATGTATAAAACTCCTTACGTATAAATCTCCTTACGTATAAATCACCTTATGTATAAATCACCTTAGGCATACATCAGCTTATGTATAACTCATCTTATGTATAAAACAACTTATGTAGAAATCACCTTATGTATAAATGAGCTTATGTATAAAACTCCTTACGTATTAAATATCTTACATATAAAGCAACATACGTAAAAATCACATTAAGTTTAAATCACCTTATGTATATATCACGTTATATAAAAATTACCTCCAGGTATAAGATATACGTTAAAATCTTCTTACATATAAATCATCTTATGCATAAATCAGCTTACATATAACTCACCTTAAGTATTACACAACTTATGTATAAAACACTTTACGTGTTAAACGCCTTATATATAAAACACCTCACGTAAAAATGAACGTAAGTTTAAATCACCTTAAGTTTAAATCATTTTAAATATAAATCACCTATGTATAAATAACATTACGTATAACTCACCTTAAGTATAAAACATCTTTCGTATAAATCAACTTACGTATAAATCACCTTTCGTACAAATCAACTCATGTTTAAATCACCTTACGTATAAATCACCTTTTGTATAAATCACATTATGGATAAAACACCTTACACATAATTTCTTTGGCTTGGCTTCACGGACGAAGATTTATGGAGGGGGTAAAAGTCCACGTCAGCTGACGGCTCGTTTGTGGCTGACCAGTCCGATGCAGGACAGGCAGACACGGTTGCAGCGGTTGCAGTGGAAAATTGGTTGGTTGGGGTTGGGTGTTGGGTTTTTCCTCCTTTGCCTTTTGTCAGTGAGGTGGGCTCTGCGGTCTTCTTCAAAGGAAGTTGCTGCCCGCCAAATTGTGAGGCGCCAAGATGCACGGTTTGAGGTGATATCAGCCCACTGGTGGTGGTCAATGTGGCAGGCACCAAGAGATTTCTTTAGGCAGTCCTTGTACCTTTTCTTTGGTGCACCTCCGTCATGTGGCCAGTGGAGAGCTCGCCATATAACACGATCTTGGGAAGGCGATGGTCCTCCATTCTGGAGACGTGACCCACCCAGCGCAGCTGGATCTTCAGCAGCGTGGACTCGATGCTGTTGACCTCTGCCATCTCGAGTACTTCGACGTTAGGGATGAAAGCGCTCCAATGGATGTTGAGGATGGAGCGGAGACAACGCTGGTGGAAGCGTTCTAGGAGCCGTAGGTGGTGCCGGTAGAGGACCCACGATTCGGAGCCGAACAGGAGTGTGGGTATGACAACGGCTCTGTATATGCTTATCTTTGTGAGGTTTTTCAGTTGGTTGTTTTTCCAGACTCTTTTGTGTAGTCTTCCAAAGGCGCTATTTGCCTTGGCGAGTCTGTTGTCTATCTCATTGTCGATCCTTGCATCTGATGAAATGGTGCAGCCGAGATAGGTAAACTGGTTGACCGTTTTGAGTTTTGTGTGCCCGATGGAGATGTGGGGGGGCTGGTAGTCATGGTGGGGAGCTGGCTGATGGAGGACCTCAGTTTTCTTCAGGCTGACTTCCAGGCCAAACATTTTGGCAGTTTCCGCAAAGCAGGACGTCAAGCGCTGAAGAGCTGGCTCTGAATGGGCAACTAAAGCGGCATCGTCTGCAAAGAGTAGTTCACGGATAAGTTTCTCTTGTGTCTTGGTGTGAGCTTGCAGGCGCCTCAGATTGAAGAGATTGCCAACCGTGCGGTACCGGATATAAACAGCGTCTTCATTATTGGGGTCTTTCATGGCTTGGTTCAGCATCATGCTGAAGAAGATTGAAAAGAGGGTTGGTGCGAGAACACAGCCTTGCTTCACGCCATTGTTAATGGAGAAGGGTTCAGAGAGCTCATTGCTGTTTCTGACCCAACCTTGTTGGTTTTCGTGCAGTTGGATAATCATGTTGAGGAACTTTGGGGTGCATCCGATGCGCTCTAGTGTTTGCCAAAGCCCTTTCCTGCTCACGGTGTCGAAGGCTTTGGTGAGGTCAACAAAGGTGATGTAGAGCCCTTTGTTTTGTTCTCTGCACTTTTCTTGGAGCTGTCTGAGGGCAAAGACCATGTCAGTAGTTCCTCTGTTTGCGCGAAAGCCGCACTGTGATTCTGGGAGAATATTCTCGGCGACACTAGGTATTATTCTATTTAGTAGAATCCTAGCGAAGATTTTGCCTGCAATGGAGAGCAGTGTGATGCCCCTGTAGTTTGAGCAGTCTGATTTCTCACCTTTGTTTTTGTACAGGGTGATGATGGTGGCATCACGAAGATCCTGAGGCAGTTTTTCTTGGTCACAACAAAGCTTGAAAAACTCATGCAGTTTGGCATGCAGAGCTTTGCCGCCAGCCTTCCAGACCTCTGGGGGGGATTCCATCCATACCTGCTGCGTTGCCACTTTTCAGTTGTTCGATTGCCTTATATGTCTCATCCAGGGTGAGGACCTCAACCAGCTCTAGCCTTAGGGGCTGTTGAGGGAGCTGGAGCAGGGCAGAATCTTGGACTGAGCGGTTGGCACTGAAAAGAGATTGGAAGTGTTCTGACCATCGGTTGAGGATGGAGATCTTGACGCTGAGGAGGACTTTGCCGTCTGAGCTGCGCAGCGGGCTTTGGACTTGGGGTGAGGGGCCGTACACAGCCTTTAGAGCCTCGTAGAAACCCCTGAAGTCGCCAATGTCCGCGCTGAGCTGGGTTCGTTTGGCGAGGCTAGTCCACCACTCATTTTGGATCTCCCGGAGTTTGCGCTGAAGATGGCTGCATGCGCGACGGAAGGCTTGTTTCTTCTCTGGACAGGACGGCTTTGTAAGGTGAGCCTGGTGGGCAGCTCGCTTCTTTGCCAGCAGCTCCTGGATTTCCTGGCTGTTTTCGTCAAACCAGTCCTTGTTTTTCCTGGAGGAGAAGCCCAGTACCTCTTCAGTGGATTGCAGTATGGTAGTCTTCAACTGATCCCAGAGGGTTTCAGGGGACGGGTCCGTGAGGCGGGTTGCATCGTCGAGCTTTGCTTTGAGGTTTGCCTGGAAGTTTCCTCTCGCTTCGTCTGACTGCAGGTTTCCAACATTGAACCTCTTTCTGGGGGCTTTACTGTTCCTGGGCTTTGGCGTGAAGTGAAGGTTGAACTTGCAGCGAACCAGCTGGTGGTCAGTGTGGCATTCCGCGCTAGGCATGACCCTGGTGTGGAGCACATCTCGTTTGTCACTTTCTCGCACCAGGATGTAGTCCAGGAGGTGCCAGTGTTTGGATCGGGGATGCATCCAGGTGGTCTTAAGGCTGTCCCTCTGCTGAAAAAGGGTGTTTGTAATGACAAGCCGCTGTCCTGCGCAGAGCTCCAACAGGAGGCGCCCATTGTCGTTGCACTTGCCGACGCCATGCTTGCCCAGGATTCCTGGCCAGGTTTCTGAGTCTTTGCCGACACGAGCGTTTAAGTCGCCCAGGATGACAACCTTGTCGGCTGTAGGGGTGCGTTGGATGAGGTTGCGCAGGTCGGTGTAGAACTTGACCTTTTCTGCTGGTTCCGCCTGGAGGGTTGGAGCATAGACACTGATGAGGGTGATGCGACGCTTGTTTTGAAGGGGGAGTCGCATGGACATGATTCGGTCTGAGAGGCCTGTCGGAAGGTTTTTGAGTTTGGAGGCAATGAAGCTCTTGACCATGAAGCCTACACCAGATAGGCGTCGTTCATCCGAAGGCTTGCCAGACCAGTAGAGTGTGTAGCCCACGCCGCGTTCTTGGAGGCTCCCTACATCTGCCAGGCGGACTTCACTGAGAGCGGCTATGTCGATCTCAAGTCTGAGGAGTTCATGTGCAATGAGGGCAGACCGACGTTCAGGTCGGTGGCTGTCTGTCTTGTCTAGCATGGTTCTGATGTTCCAGCATGCTAGCTTGAGTTTGTGAGCATCTTTTGAGTGGGAGGACGTGGAGGGGAAGGACATGGAGGGGGAGGACGTGGACCTGTTCTCGGGCCTGCGCAAAGTAGCTTTTAGGTGGAGTGCAGTGCGCGCAGTACTGGCTCCACCCTTTACACCCATGGTTCGTGTGCCGTGGCCGAGCAAGCTGGGACGTGGCAGCGAGGTCCTTGGGTCGTAGGTTTTATATCGGAGTGGCCTTCTCCTATGCAGGTTTCTTACCCGGGCTGGAGGGACCTGCCTCCCCTCCTAGGTCGGTCCATACTGCCCGGACCGGGGCTGAGGCCGCCGCAGCTCACCCTGTGCCCGGACTGGGGCCGCCGCCTCCCACTCTCTGCCCAGATCGGGGCTCCGCCTGCCTCACTCGACCGAGGCCGGGGCCACCGTCTCCCCCTTGCTCCTGCCCGGATCGGGGCCGCCGCCGCCTACCCTTCGCCGGGACTGGGGCCGGGGCCGCTGCTGCTCTCTCTGTGCCCGTACTGGGGCCGCCACCTCCCACTTTCCCCTTGCATTATATGTATCTAAAATCACCTTATGTATAAACCAACTTACGTATAAATCTTATGTATAAATCTTACGTATAAAATCACTTTTGTATAATACACACGTATAATACACCTTACTTATAAAAAACCTAATGTAAAAATCCTCATGTTTAAATCACCATACGTATAAATCATCTTACATTTATATCACCTTACATATAAACCACATTACGTATAAATCACATTACTTATAAATCAGCTTATGTATAAACCACCTTACGAATAAATCAACTTACGTGAAAATCACTTTACATATTAAGTTCCTTACCTGTAATGATCTTACGTATAAATCACCTTATGTATAAATGACATTACATATAAAGTTCCTTACCTCTAATGATCTTACGTATAAATCACCTTATGTATAAATGACATTACATATAAATCTACTCTGGTATAAAACGTATGTATAAATCTCCTTACATATAACTGCCCTTACATAACAATCAGCTTAAGCATCACTCATCTTATGTATAAAACAACTTATGTATAAATCACCTTACGTATAAATAACATTACGTATAAATCACCTTATGTATAAAACTCATTATTTAAAAATCACCGTAGGTATAAAACATACATATAAATCTCCTTACATATAAATTATCTTATGCATAAATCAGCTTACATATAACTCACCTTAAGTATTACACAACTTATGTATAAAACACTTTACGTGTTAAACGCCTTATATATAAAACACCTCACGTAAAAATGAACTTAAGTTTAAATCACCTTAAGTTTAAATCATTTTACATATAAATCACCTATGTATAAATAACATTACGTATAACTCACCTTAAGTATAAAACATCTTTTGTATAAATCACCTTACGTATAAATCACCTTTCGTATAAATCAACTCATGTTTAAATCACCTTACGTATAAATCACCTTTTGTATAAATCACATTATGGATAAAACACCTTACACATAATTTCTTTGGCTTGGCTTCACGGACGAAGATTTATGGAGGGGGTAAAAGTCCACGTCAGCTGAAGGCTCGTTTGTGGCTGACCAGTCCGATGCAGGACAGGCAGACACGGTTGCAGCGGTTGCACGGGAAAATTGGTTGGTTGGGGTTGGATGTTGGGTTTTTCCTCCTTTGCCTTTTGTCAGTGAGGTGGGCTCTGCGGTCTTCTTCAAAGGAAGTTGCCGCCCGCTGTAAGGTAAAACATCATGAGATGGGAATGTGTAAGGAGTTACCCTGTACAGGGCTGTAACAAGAAGGGGAGGTGTCCTTGTACTCTTGTTAGGTAAAACATCATGAGATGGGAATGTGCAGGGCTGTAACAAGATGTGAATGCATCCTTGTACTTACAAGATAAGAGAGACATTGATGGATTGAGAGGCAGGAAGCTAGCAGGGAAAGGATAGCAACAGTTTTAGTCATTGGACAAGTAATGATATGATGATGTTCTAAGCACATATCCAAGGGTATAAAAAATCACCATTTTGCTGATAACGGCAGAATGCATTCTCCGACTAACATGGTTAGTCGCAAGTGTTACAATCCGGTAATAAAGGACAAAGAACCCTGATTTTGACTCAGCCTGGTGTTTGTCTCATTCATTCATGAACAAAGCAGACCTAACACCGCAAAATTGTGAGGCGCCAAGATGCATGGTTTGAGGCGATATCAGCCCACTGGTGGTGGTCAATGTGGCAGGCACCAAGAGATTTCTTTAGGCAGTCCTTGTACCTTTTCTTTGGTGCACCTCTGTCACGGTGGCCAGTGGAGAGCTCGCCATATAACACGATCTTGGGAAGGCGATGGTCCTCCATTCTGGAGACGTGACCCACCCTGCGCAGCTGGATCTTCAGCAGCGTGGACTCGATGCTGTCGACCTCTGCCATCTCGAGTACTTCGACGTTAGGGATGAAAGCGCTCCAATGGATGTTGAGGATGGAGCGGAGACAACGCTGGTGGAAGCGTTCTAGGAGCCGTAGGTGATGCCGGTAGAGGACCCATGATTCGGAGCCGAACAGGAGTGTGGGTATGACAACGGCTCTGTATATGCTTATCTTTGTGAGGTTTTTCAGTTGGTTGTTTTTCCAGACTCTTTTGTGTAGTCTTCCAAAGGTGCTATTTGCCTTGGCGAGTCTGTTGTCTATCTCATTGTCGATCCTTGCATCTGATGAAATGGTGCAGCCGAGATAGGTAAACTGGTTGACCGTTTTGAGTTTTGTGTGCCCGATGGAGATGTGGGGGGGCTGGTAGTCATGGTGGGGAGCTGGCTGATGGAGGACCTCAGTTTTCTTCAGGCTGACTTCCAGGCCAAACATTTTGGCAGTTTCCGCAAAGCAGGACGTCAAGCGCTGAAGAGCTGGCTCTGAATGGGCAACTAAAGCGGCATCGTCTGCAAAGAGTAGTTCACGGATAAGTTTCTCTTGTGTCTTGGTGTGAGCTTGCAGGCGCCTCAGATTGAAGAGATTGCCATCCGTGCGGTACCGGATATAAACAGCGTCTTCATTATTGGGGTCTTTCATGGCTTGGTTCAGCATCATGCTGAAGAAGATTGAAAAGAGGGTTGGTGCGAGAACACAGCCTTGCTTCACGCCATTGTTAATGGAGAAGGGTTCAGAGAGCTCATTGCTGTATCTGACCCGACCTTGTTGGTTTTCGTGCAGTTGGATAATCATGTTGAGGAACTTTGGGGGACATCCGATGCGCTCTAGTATTTGCCAAAGCCCTTTCCAGCTCACGGTGTCGAAGGCTTTGGTGAGGTCAACAAAGGTGATGTAGAGCCCTTTGTTTTGTTCTCTGCACTTTTCTTGGAGCTGTCTGAGGGCAAAGACCATGTCAGTAGTTCCTCTGTTTGCGCGAAAGCCGCACTGTGATTCTGGGAGAATATTCTCGGCGACACTAGGTATTATTCTATTTAGTAGAATCCTAGCGAAGATTTTGCCTGCAATGGAGAGCAGTGTGATGCCCCTGTAGTTTGAGCAGTCTGATTTCTCACCTTTGTTTTTGTACAGGGTGATGATGGTGGCATTACGAAGATCCTGAGGCAGTTTTTCTTGGTCACAACAAAGCTTGAAAAACTCATGCAGTTTGGCATGCAGAGCTTTGCCGCCAGCCTTCCAGACCTCTGGGGGGGGATGCCATCCATACCTGCTGCGTTGCCACTTTTCAGTTGTTCGATTGCCTTATATGTCTCATCCAGGGTGAGGACCTCAACCAGCTCTAGCCTTAGGGGCTGTTGAGGGAGCTGGAGCAGGGCAGAATCTTGGACTGAGCGGTTGGCACTGAAAAGAGATTGGAAGTGTTCTGACCATCGGTTGAGGATGGAGATCTTGACGCTGAGGAGGACTTTGCCGTCTGAGCTGCGCAGCGGGCTTTGGACTTGGGGTGAGAGGCCGTACACAGCCTTTAGAGCCTCGTAGAAACCCCTGAAGTCGCCAATGTGTGCGCTGAGCTGGGTTCGTTTGGCGAGGCTAGTCCACCACTCATTTTGGATCTCCCGGAGTTTGCGCTGAAGATGGCTGCATGCGCGACGGAAGGCTTGTTTCTTCTCTGGACAGGACGGCTTTGTAAGGTGAGCCTGGTGGGCAGCTCGCTTCTTTGCCAGCAGCTCCTGGATTTCCTGGCTGTTTTCGTCAAACCAGTCCTTGTTTTTCCTGGAGGAGAAGCCCAGTACCTCTTCAGTGGATTGCAGTATGGTAGTCTTCAACTGATCCCAGAGGGTTTCAGGGGACGGGTCCGTGAGGCGGGTTGCATCGTCGAGCTTTGCTTTGAGGTTTGCCTGGAAGTTTCCTCTCGCTTCGTCTGACTGCAGGTTTCCAACATTGAACCTCTTTCTGGGGGCTTTACTGTTCCTGGGCTTTGGCGTGAAGTGAAGGTTGAGCTTGCAGCGAACCAGCTGGTGGTCAGTGTGGCATTCCGCGCTAGGCATGACCCTGGTGTGGAGCACATCTCGTTTGTCACTTTCTCGCACCAGGATGTAGTCCAGGAGGTGCCAGTGTTTGGATCGGGGATGCATCTAGGTGGTCTTAAGGCTGTCCCTCTGCTGAAAAAGGGTGTTTGTAATGACAAGCCGCTGTCCTGCGCAGAGCTCCAACAGGTGGCGCCCATTGTTGTTGCACTTGCCGACGCCATGCTTGCCCAGGATTCCTGGCCAGGTTTCTGAGTCTTTGCCGACACGAGCGTTTAAGTCGCCCAGGATGACAACCTTGTCGGCTGTAGGGGTGCATTGGATGAGGTTGCGCAGGTCGGTGTAGAACTTGACCTTTTCAGCTGGTTCCGCCTGGAGGGTTGGAGCATAGACACTGATGAGGGTGATGCGACGCTTGTTTTGAAGGGGGAGTCGCATGGACATGATTCGGTCTGAGAGGCCTGTCGGAAGGTTTTTGAGTTTGGAGGCAATGAAGCTCTTGACCATGAAGCCTACACCAGATAGGCGTCGTTCATCCGAAGGCTTGCCAGACCAGTAGAGTGTGTAGCCCGCGCCGCGTTCTTGGAGGCTCCCTACATCTGCCAGGCGGACTTCACTGAGAGCGGCTATGTCGATCTCAAGTCTGAGGAGTTCATGTGCAATGAGGGCAGACCGACGTTCAGGTCGGTGGCTGTCTGCCTTGTCTAGCATGGTTCTGATGTTCCAGCATGCTAGCTTGAGTTTGTGAGCATCTTTTAAGTAGGAGGACGTGGAGGGGAAGGACGTGGAGGGGGAGGACGTGGACCTGTCCTCGGGCCTGCGCAAAGGAGCTTTTAGGTGGAGTGCAGTGCGCGCAGTACTGGCTCCACCCTTTACACCCATGGTTCGTGTGCCGTGGCCGAGCAAGCTGGGACGTGGCAGCGAGGTCCTTGGGTCGTAGGTTTTATATCGGAGTGGACTTCTCCTATGCAGGTTTCTTACCCGGGCTGGAGGGACCTGCCTCCCCTCCTAGGTCGGTCCATACTGCCCGGACCAGGGCTGAGGCCGCCGCAGCTCACCCTGTGCCCGGACTGGGGCCGCCGCCTCCCACTCTCTGCCCGGATCGGGGCTCCGCCTGCCTCACTCGACCGAGGCCGGGGCCACCGTCTCCCCCTTGCTCCTGCCCGGATCGGGGCCGCCGCCACCTACCCTTCGCCGGGACTGGGGCCGGGGCCGCTACTGCTCTCTCTGTGCCCGTACTGGGGCCGCCGCCTCCCACTTGCCCCTTGCATTATATGTATATAAATCACCTTATGTATAAACCAACTTACGTATAAATCTTACGTATAAATCTTACGTATAAAATCACTTTTGTATAATACACACGTATAATACACCTTACATATAAAAAACCTAATGTAAAAATCCTCATGTTTAAATCACCATACGTATAAATCATCTTACATTTATATCACCTTACATATAAACCACATTACGTATAAATCACATTACTTATAAATCAGCTTATGTATAAACCACCTTACGAATAAATCAACTTACGTGAAAATCACATTACATATTAAGTTCCTTACCTGTAATGATCTTACGTATAAATCACCTTATGTATAAATGACATTACATATAAAGTTCCTTACCTCTAATGATCTTACGTATAAATCACCTTATGTATAAATGACATTACATATAAATCTACTCTGGTATAAAACGTATGTATAAATCTCCTTACATATAACTGACCTTACACATCAATCAGCTTAAGCATCACTCATCTTATGTATAAAACAACTTATGTATAAATCACCTTACGTATAAATCAGCTTATGTATTAAACACATTACGTATTAAACAGCTTACATATAAAACAACTTTGGTTAAAATCACTTTAAGTATAAATCTCCTTACATATAAATCACCTTACGTATAAATAACATTACGTATAAATCACCTTATGTATAAAACTCATTATTTAAAAATCACCGTAGGTATAAAACATACATATAAATCTCCTTACATATAAATTATCTTAGGCATAAATCAGCTTATGTATAACTCACCTTATGTATAAAACAACTTATGTATAAATCAATTTATGTATAAATGAGCTTATCTATAAAACACCTGATGTTTTAAACATCTTACATATAAAACTACATACGTAAAAATCACTTTAAGTTTAAATCACCTTACGTATATATTACTATGTAAAAATTACCTCAGGTATGAGATATACATATAAATCTTCTTACGTATAAATCATCTTATGCATAAATCAGCTTACATATAACTCATTAAGTATAAAACAACTTATGTATAAATCACCTTACGTATAAATCAGCTTGCGTATAAAACAACTTACGTATTAAACACCTTACATATAAAACACCTCACGTAAAAATGAACTTAAGTTTAAATCACCTTAAGTTTAAATCACTTTACATATATATCACCTTATGTATAAATAACATTATGTATAACTCACCCTAAGTATAAATCACCTTTCATATAAATCTCTTTACGGATAAAACACCTTACAAAAAATACATGCATAGAAATCACCTTCTTTCTTTGGCTTGGCTTCGCGGACGAAGATTTATGGAGGGGGTAAAAAGTCCACGTCAGCTGCAGGCTCGTTTGTGGCTGACAAGTCCGATGCGGGACAGGCAGACACGATTGCAGCGGTTGCAAGGGAAAATTGGTTGGTTGGGGTTGGGTGTTGGGTGTTTCCTCCTTTGCCTTTTGTCAGTGAGGTGGGATCTGCGGTCTTCTTCAAAGGAGGTTGCTGCCCGCCAAACTGTGAGGCGCCAAGATGCACGGTTTGAGGCGTTATCAGCCCACTGGCGGTGGTCAATGTGGCAGGCACCAAGAGATTTCTTTAGGCAGTCCTTGTACCTTTTCTTTGGTGCACCTCTGTCACGGTGGCCAGTGGAGAGCTCGCCATATAACACGATCTTGGGAAGGCGATGGTCCTCCATTCTGGAGACGTGACCCATCCAGCGCAGCTGGATCTTCAGCAGCGTGGACTCGATGCTGTCGACCTCTGCCATCTCGAGTACTTCGACGTTAGGGGTGTAAGCGCTCCAATGGATGTTGAGGATGGAGCGGAGACAACGCTGGTGGAAGCGTTCTAGGAGCCGTAGGTGGTGCCGGTAGAGGACCCATGATTCGGAGCCGAACAGGAGTGTGGGTATGACAACGGCTCTGTATACGCTTATCTTTGTGAGGTTTTTCAGCTGGTTGTTTTTCCAGACTCTTTTGTGTAGTCTTCCAAAGGCGCTATTTGCCTTGGCGAGTCTGTTGTCTATCTCATTGTCGATCCTTGCATCTGATGAAATGGTGCAGCCGAGATAGGTAAACTGGTTGACCGTTTTGAGTTTTGTGTGCCCGATGGAGATGTGGGGGGGCTGGTAGTCATGGTGGGGAGCTGGCTGATGGAGGACCTCAGTTTTCTTCAGGCTGACTTCCAGGCCAAACATTTTGGCAGTTTCCGCAAAACAGGACGTCAAGCGCTAAAGAGCTGGCTCTGAATGGGCAACTAAAGCGGCATCGTCCGCAAAGAGTAGTTCACGGACAAGTTTCTCTTGTGTCTTGGTGTGAGCTTGCAGGCGATGTTTCTCCATTCTGGAGACGTGATCCACCCAGCGCAGTTGGGTCTTCAGCAGCATGGATTCGATACTTGCGGACTCTGCCAGCTCGAGTACTTCGATGTTGGTGATGAAGTCATTCCAATGAATGTTGAGGATGGAACGGAGACAGCGCTGATGGAAGCGTTCTAGGAGCTGTAGGTGATGCCGGTCGAGGACCCATGATTCGGAGCCAAACAGGAGCGTGAGTATGACAATGGCTCTGTACATGCTGATCTTTGTGTGTTTCTTCAGGTGGTTGTTTTTCCAGATTCTTTTGTGTAGTCTTCCAAAGGCGCTATTTGCCTTGGCGAGTCTGTTGTCTATCTCTTTGTTGATCCTTGCATCTGATGAAATGGTGCAGCCGAGGTAGGTAAACTGGTTGACCGTTTTGAGTTCTGTATGCCCGATGGAGATGTGGAGGGGGCTGGTGGTCATTCTGGTGAGCTGGCTGATGGAGGACCTCAGTTTTCTTCAGGCTAACTTCCAGGTTAAACATATTGACAGTTTCCGCAAAACAGGACGTCAAGTGCTGAAGACCTGGCTCTGAATGGGCAACTAAAACGGCATTATCTGCAAAGAATAGTTCACGGTCAAGTTGCTCTCGTGTCTTGGTGTGAGCTTGCAGATGCCTCAGATTGAAGAGACTGCCATCCGTGCGGTACTGGATGTAAACAGTGTTTTAATTGTTGAGGTCTTTCATGGTTTGTTTCAGCATCATGCTGAATAAGATTGAAACGAGGGTTGGTGCGAGAACGCAGCCTTGCTTCACAACATTGTTAATGGAGAAGGGTTCAAAGAGCTCATTGCTGTATCTGACCCGACCTTGTTGGTTTTCGTCCAGTTGGACAACCATGTTGAGGAACTTTGGGTGGGCATCAGAGGTGCTCTAGTATTTGCCAAAGCCCTTTCCTACTCACGGTGTCAAAGACTTTGGTGAGGTCAACAAAGGTGATGTAGAGTCCTTTGTTTTGTTCTCTGCACTTTTCTTGGTGCTGTCTGAGGGCAAAGACCATGTCAGTAGCTCCTCTGCGTGAAAGCCGCACTGTGATTCTGGGAGAACATTTTCGGCGACACTAGGTATTATTCTATTTAGGAGAATCCTAGCGAAGATTTTGCCTGCAATGGAGAGCAACGTGATTCCCCTGTAGTTTGAGCAGTCTGAATTCTCGCCTTTGGTTTTGTACAGGGTGATGATGATGGCATTATGAAGGTCCTGATGCAGCTTTCCTTGGTCCCAACAGAGCTTGAAAAACTCATGCAGTTTGGCATGCAGAGCTTTGCCGCCAGCCTTCCAGACCTCTGGGGGGGATTCCATCCATACCTGCTGCGTTGCCACTTTTCAGTTGTTCAATTGTCTTATATGTCTCTTCCCAGGTGAGGACCTGATCCAGCTCTAGCCTTAAGGGTTGTTGAGGGAGCTGGAGCAGGGTGGATTCTTGGACTGAGCGGTTGGCACTGAAAAGAGATTGGAAGTGTTCTGACCATTGGTTGAGGATGGAGATCTTGTCACTGAGGAGAACTTTGCCATCTGAGCTGCGCAGCGGGTTTGGACGGGGTGAGGGGCCGTACACAGCCTTTAGAGCCTCATAAAAACCCCTGAAGACGCCAATGTCCGTGCTGAGCTGGGTTCATTTGGCGAGGCCAGTCCACCACTCATTTTGGATCTCCCGGAGTTTGTGCTGCAGATGGCTGCATGCGCGACAGAAGTCTCGTTTCTTCTCTGGCCAGAACAGCTTTGCTAGGTGAGCCTGGTGGGCAGCTTGCTTCTTTGCCAGCAGCTCTTGGATTTCCTGGTTGTTTTCGTCAAACCAGTCCTTATTTTTCCTGGAGGAGAAGCCCAGTACCTCTTCAGTGGATTGCAGTATGGCAGTCTTCAGCTGATCCCAGAGGGTTTCAGGGGACGAGTCGGTGAGGCGGTTGCATTCTCGAGCTTTGTTTGGAGATTTGCCTGAAAGTTTCATCTGACTGCAAGTTTCCAACATTGAACCTCTTTCTGGGGGCTTTACTGTTCCTGGACTTTGGCTTGAAGTGAAGGTTGAACTTGCAGCGAACAAGCCGGTGGAGAGTGTGGCATTCCACGCTGGGCATGACCCTGGTGTGGAGCACATCTCGTTTGTCTCTTTCTCGCACCAGGACGAAGTCTAGGAGGTGCCAGTGTTTGGATCGGGGATGCATCCAGGTAGTCTTCAGGCTGTCCCTCTGCTGAAAAAGGATGTTTGTAATGACAAGCCGCTGTTCTGCGCAGAGCTCCAACAGGAGGCGCCTGTTGTCGTTGCACTTGCTGACACCATGCTTGCCCAGAATTCCTGGTCAGGTTTCTGAGTCTTTGCCGACGTGAGCGTTGAAGTCGCCAAGGATGACAACCTTGTCGGCTTTAGGGGTGTGTTGAATGAGTTTGCGCTGATCAGTGTAGAACTTGTCCTTTTCAGCTGGTTCCGCCTGGAGGGTTGGAGCATAGACACTGATGAGGGTGATGCGACGCTTGTTTTGAAGGGGGAGTCGCATGGACATGATCCGGTCTGAGTCGCCTGTCGGGAGGTTTTCGAGTTTGGAGGCAATGGAGTTCTTGACCATGAAGCCTACACCACATAGGCTTTCCAGACCAGTAGAGTGTGTAGCCCGTGCCGCATTCTTGGAGGCTACCTACATCTGCAAGGCGGACTTCACTGAGAGCGGCTATGTCGATGTCAAGTCTGAGTTCTTATGCGATGAGGGCAGACCGACATTCAGGTCAGTGGCTGTCAGCCTTGTCTAGCATGGTTCTGATGTTCCAGCATGCTAGCTTGAGTTTGTGAACATCTTTTAAGGTGGAGGACATGGAGGGGGAGGATGTGGATAAGTCCTCGGGTCTGTGCAAAGGAGCTTTTAGGTCGAGTGCAGTGTGCGCAGTACTGGCCCCACCCTTTAGACCCATGGTTCATGTGCCGTGGCCGAGCGAACTGGGATGTGGCAGCGAGGTTCTTGGGTCGTAGGTTTTATATCGGAGTGGCCTTCTCCTATGCAGGTTTCTTACCCGGGCTGGAAAGGCCTGCCTCCCCTCCTAGGTGGGACCATACCTGGTCGCAATCCAACCTGTTGGCCTCCGCCTGCTTCTCGGGGCCTCCGCCTGCTTCACTCTGCCGTGGCCGGGGCCACCACCTCCTCCTCGGTTCTGCCCAGACCGTGACCTCCGCCTGCCTAACTCTACCGGGGCCGGGGCCGCCACCGCCTACCCTCTGCCTGGACCTGGGCCGGGGCCGCTGCTGCCTTCCCTGCAAGGTAAATTTAAATAAATTACCTTACGTATGTATAAATTACCTTACTTATGTATAAATTACCTTACATATAAATAACATTACGAATAAAACAGCTTATGCATAAGAAATAAATATAAATCACCTTATGTATTAACCCACTTATGTATGAATCATCTTATGTATAAACAACTTTATGTATAATAAAACTTACATATAAATCTCCTTATGTATAAAACAGCTTAAATATAAAACATAAGTATAAATCTCTCTACCTATCAAACAATTTAAGTAAAATTCACTTTACATATAAATCACCTTACACATATATCACCTTACATATAAACCACATTATGGATAAATCACATTACGTATAAATCACCTTAAGTGTAAAAAAACCTTACATATAATTCACCATATGTATAAATCACTTTAAGTATAAAACATATGTATAAATCTCCTTACGTATAAAACACCTTACATTTAAATCTTTCTTTTCTTCTTTGGCTTGGCTTCGCGGATGAAGATTTATGGAGGGGTATATACACGTCTCCTGCAGGCTCGTTGTTGACTGACAAGGCCAATACGGGACAGGCAGGAACGGTTGCAGCGGTTGCAAGGGAAAATTGGTTGGTTCGGGTTGGGTGTTGGGTTTTTCCTCCTTTGTCTTTTGTAAGTGACGTGGGCTCTGCGGTTTTCTTCCAAGGAGGTTGCGGCCCGCTGAACTATGAGGCGCCAAGATGCACGGTTTGAGGCGATATCAGCCCAATGGCAGTGGTCAATGTGGCAGGCACCAAGAGATTTCTTTAAGCAGTCCTTTTACCTCTTCTTTGGTGCACCTCTGTCTCGGAGGCCAGTGGAGAGCTCGCCATAGAACACGATCTTGGGAAGGCGATGGTCCTCCATTCTGGAGATGTGACCTACCCAGTGCAGTTGTATCTTCAGCAGCGTGGATTCGATGCTGTCAGCCTCTGCCATCTCAAGTACTTCGATGTTGGTGATGAAGTATATATAAATATAATTATATATAAAGGTATATATCACCTTTCATATAAACATACGGATGAAACAACTTATGCATAATTCATACATATAAATCACCCTATGTATTAACACATATGAATCATCTTACGTATAAACCACTTTATTTATAATACAACTTACGTAAATATCACCTTACATATTAAATCCCTTATGTATAATGCACCTTATGTATAATACACCTTATAAAAAACTTTACGTTAAAACCATCTTATGTTTAAAACATCATACGTGTAAATCACCTTACATATAAAGCACCTCATGTATAAATCACCGTAAGTATAAAACATATGTATAAATCACCTTACGTATAAATCTCCTTACGTATAAACCACCTTATGTATAAATCACATTACGTAAAAATCACCTGTTATAAAAAAAATGTATTAAGCTCCTTACTTAGAAATCACCTTATGCATAAATCAGCTTACGTATAAAGCATATGTATAAATCACCTTATGTGAACATCACATTAAATATAAAGCACATAGCCGCAAATCACCTTACATATAAATCACCTTATGTATAAAACATCTCAATATAAAACATATGTAATGACCTTACATATAGGTAACCTTACGTATACAACAACTTATGTATAAATCAACATATGTATAAAACATATGTATAATTCACCTTACATATAAATCACATTATGTAAAAATAACCTTAGGTATAAATCATACATATAAATCTCTTTATGTATAAATCAACTTACGCATAAATCAGCTTACGTATAACTCACCTGATGTATAAAACAACATGTATAAACAGCCTTACGTATAAATCAGCTTATGTATAAAACACTACGTATTAAACATCTTACATATAAGAAACATTACATAAAAGTCACCTTACGTTTAAATCACCTTACATATAAATCACATTATATAAAAGTTAACTCAGGTGTAAAATATACATATAAATCTCCTTACGTATAAATAATCTTATGCATAAATCAGCTTATGTATAACTCACATTAAATATAAAACAACTTATGTATAAATCACCTTACATATAAATCAGCTTTTGTATAAAAGACTTTACATATTAAACACGTTATGTAAAAATAATTTAAATCACATTAAGTTTAAATCACATTACATATAAATCACCTTACATATAGTCACCTTTTGTATAAATCAACTTACTTATAAAGCACCTTACATATAAATCACCTTAGGGTAAAACACACATATAAATCACCATATGCATAAAAAATGCATATAAATCATCTTATGCATAAAACACCTTAGGTAATAAACACCTTACATATAAAATGCCTTATGTAAAAATCACCTGAAGTTTAAATTAACTTACGTATAAATCACCTTACTTATAAATAACCTTAAGAATAAATCACCTTATGTATAAATAATATTAGGTATAAGTCACCTTATGTATAAAACATCTTACATATAAATCATCTTACATATATATCTTTTTCTTTGGCTTGGCTTTACGGACGAAGATTTATAGAGGGGAATGTCCACGTCTGCTGCAGGTTCGTTGTTGACTGACAAGTCCGATGCGGGACAGGCAGGCACAGTTGCAGCGGTTGCAAGGGAAAATTGGTTGGTTGGGGTTGGTTTTTGGGTTTTTCCTCCTTTGTCTTTTGTCAGTGAGGTGGGCTCCGCTGTCTTCTTCAAAGGAGGTTGCTGCCTGCGAACTGTGAAGCGCCAAGATGCACGGTTGGAGGTGATATCAGCCCACTGGCAGTGGTCAATGTGGCAGGAACCAAGATATTTCTTTAAGCAGTCCTTGTACCTCTTCTTTGGTGCACCTCTGTCTCTGTGGCCAGTAGATAGCTCATCATAGATATATATCACCTTACAAATAAACCACATTACATATATATCACCTTACATATAAACCATGTTACATATAAATCGCCTTACATATAAATCACCTTACGTATAAAACACCATAACATAAAACATAGGTATAAATCAATTTACGTATAGATAATCTTCTGTATTAATCATCTTACTCATAAATCACCTAACGTATAAATAACCTTATGTATAAATAACATTAAGTATAACTCAACTTATGTATAAAACATCTTACATAAAAGTCACCTTACGTATAAATCACCTTTCGTTTAAATCAGCTTGTTTAAATCAACTTACATATAAATCACCTTTCGTATAAATCACATTACAGATAAATCACCTTATGCATAATAGATACATATAACTCAATTTATGTATAATCCAACTTACGTATAAATCATTTTATGTATAAATCCCAAATGTATAATACACATTACGTATAAAAAACCTTACGTAAAAATCACCTTATGTATAAATCACCTTACGTATAAATTAGCTTGTGAATAAAAGACCTTACATATTAAACACCTAACAAATAAAACACCTTATGTAAAAATAAACTTAATTTAAATCACATTAAGTTTAAATCTCCTTACATAAAAATCACCCTACGTATAAATCACTTTTTGTATAAATCAACTTACATATAAAGCACTTACCTATAAATCACCTTACGGTAAAACACCTTATGTATAAATCATCATATGCATAAAACATACATATAAATCATCTTACGTATAAATCAGCTGACGTATAAAACACCTTACCTATTAAACACATTACATATAAAACACCTTTCGTAAAAATTACCTGAAGTTTAAATTAACTTACGTATAAATCACCTTACTTATAAATAAGAATAAATCACATTATGTATAAATATTATTATGTATAACTCACCTTATGTATAAAACACCTTACATATAAATCACCTTACATATATATATCACCTTACATATAAACCATGTTTCATACATATCACTTTACATATAAACCACATTACATATAAATCGCCTTACCTATTAATCTCCTTACGTATAAAACACCATAACATAAAACATAGATATAAATCAATTTACGTATAGATAAGCTTTTGCATAAACCACCTTACTTATAAATCACCTTATGTTTAAATA
This sequence comes from Narcine bancroftii, assembly GCF_036971445.1. NCBI lineage: Eukaryota > Metazoa > Chordata > Chondrichthyes > Torpediniformes > Narcinidae > Narcine > Narcine bancroftii. The sequence goes on from NW_027211808.1 coordinate 3,013,507, forward strand.
ACCTTATGTATAAATATCTTCTTTGGCTTGGCTTCGTGGACGAAGATTTATGGAGGGGGTAAAAAAAGTCCACGTCAGCTGCAGGCTCGTTTGTGGCTGACCAGTCCGATGCGGGACAGGCAGACACGATTGCAGCGGTTGCAAGGGAAAATTGGTTGGTTGGGGTTGGGTGTTGGGTTTTTCCTCCTTTGCCTTTTGTCAGTGAGGTGGGCTCTGCGGTCTTCTTCAAAGGAGGCTGCTGCCCGCCAAACTGTGAGGCGCCAAGATGCACGGTTTGAGGCGTTATCAGCCCACTGGCGGTGGTCAATGTGGCAGGCACCAAGAGATTTCTTTAGGCAGTCCTTGTACCTTTTCTTTGGTGCACCTCTGTCACGGTGGCCAGTGGAGAGCTCGCCATATAATACGATCTTGGGAAGGCGATGGTCCTCCATTCTGGAGACGTGACCCATCCAGCGCAGCTGGATCTTCAGCAGCGTGGGCTCGATGCTGTCGACCTCTGCCATCTCGAGTACCTCGACGTTAGGGGTGTGAGCGCTCCAATGGATGTTGAGGATGGAGCGGAGACAACGCTGGTGGAAGCGTTCTAGGAGCTGTAGGTGGTGCCGGTAGAGGACCCATGATTCGGAGCCGAACAGGAGTGTGGGTATGACAACGGCTCTGTATACGCTTATCTTTGTGAGGTTTTTCAGTTGGTTGTTTTTCCAGACTCTTTTGTGTAGTCTTCCAAAGGCGCTATTTGCCTTGGCGAGTCTGTTGTCTATCTCATTGTCGATCCTTGCATCTGATGAAATGGTGCAGCCGAGATAGGTAAACTGGTTGACCGTTTTGAGTTTTGTGTGCCCGATGGAGATGTGGGGGGGCTGGTAGTCATGGTGGGGAGCTGGCTGATGGAGGACCTCAGTTTTCTTCAGGCTGACTTCCAGGCCAAACATTTTGGCAGTTTCCGCAAAGCAGGACGTCAAGCGCTGAAGAGCTGGCTCTGAATGGGCAACTAAAGCGGCATCATCTGCAAAGAGTAGTTCACGGACAAGTTTCTCTTGTGTCTTGGTGTGAGCTTGCAGGCGCCTCAGATTGAAGAGACTGCCATCCGTGCGGTACCGGATGTAAACAGCGTCTTCATTGTTGGGGTCTTTCATGGCTTGGTTCAGCATCATGCTGAAGAAGATTGAAAAGAGGGTTGGTGCGAGAACACAGCCTTGCTTCACGCCATTGTTAATGGAGAAGGGTTCAGAGAGCTCATTGCTGTATCTGACCCGACCTTGTTGGTTTTCGTGCAGTTGGATAATCATGTTGAGGAACTTTGGGGGACATCCGATGCGCTCTAGTATTTGCCAAAGCCCTTTCCTGCTCACGGTGTCGAAGGCTTTGGTGAGGTCAATAAAGGTGATGTAGAGTCCTTTGTTTTGTTCTCTGCATTACGTATAACTCACCTTATGTTCAAAACCACAAATATAAATCACCTTACGTATAAAACACCTTAAGTATACATATAAAACACCTTAAGTATAATACACCTTACATAAAAATCACCTTACACATAAATCACCTTTCATATAAATCAGCTTTTATATAAATCACATTATGGATAAATCACCTTACGCATAATACATACATATAACTCAACTTATGTATAATCCAACTTACGTATAACTCATTTTACGTATAAATCATCTTACTTATAATACAACTTACGTACAAATCACCTTACATATAAAAACCCTAATGTATAATACACATTACATATAAAAAACCTTATGTAATAATCACCTTATGTTTAAATCAACATATGTATAAATCACCTTACTTATAAAATACATTACATGTAAAACATATGCATAAATCACCTTACATATAAATCACATTATGGATAAACATCTTATGCATAAAACGTACATATAAATCATCTTATGTATTAACCAACTTACGTATGAATCATCTTACGTATAAACCACCTTATGTATAATACAATTACATATAAATTTCCTTATGCATAAAACAGCTTAAGTATAAAACATAAGTAGAAATCTCCTTACCTATAAAACAACATAAGCAAAAATCAACTTGCATATTAATCACCTTACATGTATATCACCTTACATATAAACCACATTACATATATATAAAACCTTACATATAAATCACCTTCTTTTTTTTTTTCTTTGGCTTGGCTTCACGGACGAAGATTTATGGAGGGGGTAAAAAGTCCACGTCAGCTGCAGGCTCGTTTGTGGCTGACAAGTCCGATGCGGGACAGGCAGACACGGTTGCAGCGGTTGCAGGGGAAAATTGGTTGGTTGGGGTTGGGTGTTGGGTTTTTCCTCCTTTGCCTTTTGTCAGTGAGGTGGGATCTGCGGTCTTCTTCAAAGGAGGTTGCTGCCCGCCAAACTGTGAGGCGCCAAGAAGCACGGTTTGAGGCGTTATCAGCCCACTGGCGGTGGTCAATGTGGCAGGCACCAAGAGATTTCTTTAGGCAGTCCTTGTACCTTTTCTTTGGTGCACCTCTGTCACAGTGGCCAGTGGAGAGCTCGCCATATAACACGATCTTGGGAAGGCAATGGTCCTCCATTCTGGAGACGTGACCCATCCAGCGCAGCTGGATCTTCAGCAGCGTGGACTCGATGCTGTCGACCTCTGCCATCTCGAGTACTTCAACGTTAGGGATGAAAGCGCTACAATGAATGTTGAGGATGGAACGGAGACAACGCTGGTGGAAGCGTTCTAGGAGCCGTAGGTGGTGCCTGTAGAGGACCCATGAATCGGAGCCGAACAGGAGTGTGGATATGACAACGGCTCTGTATATGCTTATCTTTGTGAGGTTTTTCAGTTGGTTGTTTTTCCAGACTATTTTGTGTAGTCTTCCAAAGGCGCTATTTGCCTTGGCGAGTCTGTTGTCTATCTCATTGTCGATCCTTGCATCTGATGAAATGGTGCAGCCGAGATAGGTAAACTGGTTGACCGTTTTGAGTTTTGTGTGCCCGATGGAGATGTGGGGGGGCTGGTAGTCATGGTGGGGAGCTGGCTGATGGAGGTCCTCAGTTTTCTTCAGGCTGACTTCCAGGCCAAACATTTTGGCAGTTTCCGCAAAGCAGGACGTCAAGCGCTGAAGAGCTGCTCTGAATGGGCAATTAAAGCGGCATCGTCTGCAAAGAGTAGTTCACGGACAAGTTTCTCTTGTGACTTGGTGTGAGCTTGCAGGCGCCTCAGCAATCATCTTACATATTAATCACCTTTTGTATAAATCATCTTAAATATAAAACACATTACCTATAAATTACGTTATGTATAAATCACCTCACATATAAATCACCTTAAGTATAAAAATATGGATAAATCACCTTACATATAAATCACGTTATGCGTAATACAACTTACGTATAATCACCTTACGTATATATCACCTTATGTAAAAAGCATATGTATAAATCACCTTATGTAAATATGAGCTTATTTATAATTCTCTCTCTCTTTGGCTTGGCTTCGCGGACGAAGATTTATGGAGGGGGTAAAAAGTCAACGTCAGCTGCAGACTCGTTTGTGGCTGACAAGTCCGATGCGGGACAGGCAGACACGATTGCAGCGGTTGCAGGGGAAAATTGGTTGGTTGGGGATGGGTGTTGGGTTTTTTCTCCTTTGCCTTTTGTCAGTGAGGTAGGCACTGCGGTCTTCTTCAAAGGAGGTTGCTGCCCGCCAAACTGTGAGGCGCAAAGATGCACGGTTTGAGGCGATATCAGCCCACTGGCGGTGGTCAATGTGGCAGGCACCAAGAGATTTCTTTAGGCAGTCCTTGTACCTTTTCTTTGGTGCACCTCTGTCACGGTGGCCAGTGGAGAGCTCGCCATATAACACGATCTTGGGAAGGCGATGGTCCTCCATTCTGGAGACGTGACCCATCCAGCGCAGCTGGATCTTCAGCAGCGTGGACTCGATGCTGTCGACCTCTGCCATCTCGAGTACTTCGACGTTAGGGATGTAAGCGCTCCAATGGATGTTGAGGATGGAGCGGAGACAACGCTGGTGGAAGCGTTCTAGGAGCCGTAGGTGGTGCCGGTAGAGGACCCATGATTCGGAGCCGAACAGGAGTGTGGGTATGACAACGGCTCTGTATACGCTTATCTTTGTGAGGTTTTTCAGTTGGTTGTTTTTCCAGACTCTTTTGTGTAGTCTTCCAAAGGCGCTATTTGCCTTGGCGAGTCTGTTGTCTATCTCATTGTCGATCCTTGCATCTGATGAAATGGTGCAGCCGAGATAGGTAAACTGGTTGACCGTTTTGAGTTTTGTGTGCCCGATGGAGATGTGGGGGGGCTGGTAATCATGGTGGGGAGCTGGCTGATGGAGGACCTCCGTTTTCTTCAGGCTGACTTCCAGGCCAAACATTTTGGCAGTTTCCGAAAAGCAGGACGTCAAGCGCTGAAGAGCTGGCTCTGAATGGGCAACTAAAGCGGCATCGTCTGCAAAGAGTAGTTCACGGACAAGTTTCTCTTGTGTCTTGGTGTGAGCTTGCAGGCGCCTCAGATTGAAGAGACTGCCATCCGTGCGGTACCGGATGTAAACAGCGTCTTCATTGTTGGGGTATTTCATGGCTTGGTTCAGCATCATGCTGAAGAAGATTGAAAAGAGGGTTGATGCCAGAACACAGCCTTGCTTCACGCCATTGTTAATGGAGAAGGGTTCAGAGAGCTCATTGCTGTATCTGACCCGACCTTGTTGGTTTTCGTGCAATTGGATAATCATGTTGAGGAACTTTGGGGGACATCCGATGCGCTCTAGTATTTGCCAAAGCCCTTTCCTGCTCACGGTGTCGAAGGCTTTGGTGAGGTCAACAAAGGTGATGTAGAGTCCTTTGTTTTGTTCTCTGCATTTTTCTTGGAGCTGTCTGAGGGCAAAGACCATGTCAGTAGTTCCTCTGTTTGCGCGAAAGCCGCACTGTGATTCTGGGAGAATATTCTCGGCGACACTAGGTATTATTCTATTTAGTAGAATCCTAACGAAGATTTTGCCTGCAATGGAGAGCAACGTGATTCCCCTGTAGTTTGAGCAGTCTGATTTCTCGCCTTTGTTTTTGTACAGGGTGATGATGGTGGCATCACGAAGATCCTGAGGCAGTTTACCTTGGTCCCAACAAAGCTTGAAAAACTCATGCAGTTTGGCATGCAGAGTTTTGCCGCCAGCCTTCCAGACTTCTGGAAAATCACCCTATGTATAAATCACCTTACGTATAAATCACCTTATGTATAAAACAACTTGCATATAAATCACCTTACGTATAAATTACTTTAAGTATAAAACTCCTTAAGTATAAAACATACGTATATACCACATTACAAATAAAACATGCATATAAATCACCAAACATATAAATAAACTTATGTATAAATCATCTTACATATAAAACTCGTTACGTATAAAACATTCATATAAATCACCTTACGTGTAAAACACCTTACGTATAAATCACATTAGGTATAATTTACCCTATGTATAAAACTACTTATGTATAAAACATACTTATAAATCACCTTAGATGTAAAACACCTTACGTATAAAACACCTTACATATAAAACATATGTATAAATCTCCTTACATATAAAACATCTTACGTAAAAATCATCTTATGTATTAATCACCTTACATATAAATAATCTTACATATAAATCTTATTTCTTATAAATCACCTTAAGTATAAATCACCTTATGTATAAATCACCTTAAGTATAAATCTTTCTTTCTTTGGCTTGACTTCGTGGATGAAGATTTATGGAGGGATATGTCCACGTCTGCTGCAGGCTTGTTGCTTGTCGGTGACTGACAAGTCCGATGTGGGGCAGGCAGGCAGGGTTGCAGCGGTTGCAAGGGAAAATTGGTTGGTTGGGGTTTTTTTCTCCTTTGTCTTTTGTCAGTGAGGTAGGCTCTGCGGTCTTCTTCAAAGGAGGTTGCTGCCCGCCGAACTGTGAGACGCCAAGATGCACGGTTGGAGGCGATATCACCCCACTGGCGGTGGTCAATGTGGCAGGCACCAAGAGATTTCTTTAAGCAGTCGTTTTACCTCTTCTTTGGTGCACCTGTGTCTCGGAGGCCAGTGGAGAGCTTGCCATAGAACACGATCTTGGGAAGGTGATGGTCCTCCATTCTGGAGACATGACCCACCCAGCGCAGTTGGGTCTTCAGGAGCATGGATTCGATGCTTGCAGACTCTGCCAGCTCGAGTACTTCGTATAAATGTATAAATCACCTCACGTATAAATCACCTGAAGTATAAAACATACGTATAAATCACCTTACATTTAAATCACCTTATATATAAATCACTTTATGTATAAATCAGCTTATGTATAAATCACCTCATGTATAAAACACCTTAAGTATCTTTCTTTGGCTTGGCTTCGCGGACGAAGATTTATGGAGGGGGTAAAAAAGTCCACGTCAGCTGCAGGCTCGTTTGTGGCTGACCAGTCCGATGCGGGACAGGCAGACACGATTACCTTACATATAAAACTCCTTACGTATAAAACATAGGTATAAATCTTCTCTTCTCTCTTTGGCTTGGCTTCACGGACGAAGATTTATGGAGGGGTTTGTTCATATCTGCTGCAAGCTCGTTGGTGACTGACAAGTCCGATGCGGGACAGGCAGGCACGGTTGCAGCTGTTGCAAGGGAAGATTGGTTGGTTGAGGTCGGAGGTTGGGTTTTTCCTCCTTTGTCTTTTGTCAGTGTGGTTGGCTCTGCGGTCTTCTATAAAGGACGTTGCTGCCCGCCAAACTATGAGGCGCCAAGATGCACAGTTTGAGGCGATATCAGCCCACTGGCGGTGGTCAATGTGGCAAGCACCAAGAGATTTCTTTAAGCAGTCCTTGTACCTCTTCTTTGGTGTATCTCTGTCTCGGTGGCCAGTAGAAAGCTCGCCATAGAACACGATCTTGGGAAGGCGATGGTCCTCCATTTTGGAGACGTGACCCACCCAGCACAGTTGGATCTTCAGCAGCATGGATTCGATGCTTGCGGACTCTGCCAGCTCGAGTACTTCGATGTTTGTGATGAAGTCATTCCAATGAATGTTGAGGATGGAGCGGAGACAACGCTGATGGAAGCGTTCTAGGAGTCGTACGTATGCCGGTAGAGGACCCATGATTCAGAGCCGAACAGGAGCGTGGGTATGACAATGGCTCTGTAAACGCTGTACAGTGTGTACGTATAAATCACAATAATTCACCTTACGTATAAAACTCCTTACATATAAAACATACGTATAAATCAGCTTACATGTAAAACAACTTAATATAAATCACCTCACGTATAAATCACCAAACGTAAAAATCTGCTTTCGTGTAAATAACCTTACATATAAATCACCTTACGTATAAATCTCCTTACGTATAAACAACATTACGTATAAATCATCTTTTGTATAAATCACCTTACGTATAAATCAGCTTACATATAAATCACCTTACATATATAAACCCCCTACGTATAAAACATATGTATAAATCACCTTACCTATAAAACATCTTATGTAAAAATCATCCTACTTATTAATCACCTTACATATAAATCATATTACATATAATCCACTTTACCTCTAAATTACCTTATGTATAAATCACCTCACGTATAAATCACCTTAAGTATAAAACATATGTATAAATCACCTTACGCTTAATTACCTTACATTTAAATCTCTTTATGTATAAATCACCTTAAGTATAACGTATACGTATAACTCACCTAACACATAAATAAACACGTATAATTCACCTTACGTATAAATCACCTTACGTATAAAACTCCTTACTTATAAAACATAGGTATAAATCTCCTTACTTATAGATCACCTTACCTATAAATCACCTTATGTATAAATCACCTTACATATAAAACATATGTATAAATCTCCTTATAACCATAAAATTAAAGTATTGCACAAAAATTCAAAGTGAGGCAGCTTCTTTGTTTCATTGATTATTCAGGAATATCCTGGTAGAGTGGAAGAATCTGTCCTTGTGCTGCTCATCTTTGCTCCTGTACCTTTTCCCTGATAGTAGTAGAGTGAAGAGGGCTTGGCCTGGGTGTGGGAGTCCTTGAGAATGGAGGCTGCTTTCTTACAACAGCCTCTTGTTGATGTCCTCAATGAGTGAAGTCTGGTGCTGTGATGTCACAGGCCAAGTTAACAAGTTAACTCTGGAGTTTATTCTTATCCTGAGTTTTGGCACCTCTCTACCAGGCGGTGATGCAATCAGCCGGAATGCTCTCTACACCTGTAGAGGTTTTCGAGAGTCTTCAGTGACGTACAAAATCTCCTCAAACACCTCACATAGTATAGCCGCTGGCAAGCCTCCTTCATGACTGCATCAACATGGAGGCTCCAGGATCAATCCTCAGTGATGTTGACCAGAATTTGAAATTCTTGACCCTCTCCACAACTGAACCCTTCATGAGGACTAATTCATGTTCCTCTGACTTCTTCCTAAACTCCACAATCATCTCCTTGGTTTTGCTAATGTTGAACACAAGGTGGTTGGCGTCATACCACTCAACGAGCTGATCTCACTCCCTCCTGTACACTTCCTCATAGTGAGAAACTCATTCAGCCTTTGAGCATATGAGAATTTATTTTTTAATGAGATCTCTTCTCAATCTGTTGAACAGCAGAAACAGTCCCAATCCTTCCACTAACCCACCTCCCCAGGAATCATCAAAATGGATCATTGCTGCAGTATACTACACTTTTTTTGTTAAAGTGAGGAGACCTAAATATAGCACAATACAGCAGATAGAGTCTCCCAAAAGCCCAGCACAATTACAGAAAGACATCTTTACTTAAATTGTCTCCTAATGAAGCCCAGCACACCATTAACCTTCCTGATGGGTTACTGTTCAATGTTCCAGCAGCTACAATAACCAAACAACCTTCTCTCTGATCTCCCATTGAAAACATCAACTTGAGATGCTGCCTCCAGAAGGCAACCAACATCATAAAGGATCCACTTCATCCTGATCACAATATCTTCTTGCTGCTACCTTCGGGAAGGAGATACAGAAGCCTGAAGACTAGCACTTCTTGGTTGAAGGACAGTTTTATCCAATGGCTCGGAGACTCTTGAACCTCCCAACAAACCCAACTATAAACTGCTTCAAGACCTCTATATTATCGAAACACCACTTTTTCTTGCATGAACTGTAATCGTGACCATTAATCTATCTATTTATTATCTCTTTCCCTGGAATAATTTAATGTGGTAGTTGGTGTATCCTATGCATTTGTTTGACTACACCAAGCAAGAATTACCATGCTGATGTACATTGTACATATGTATATGATAATAAACATTATTTTAGCTGCTCTGTTTGCAAGTTCATATTCTCCCCCACATACATCAATAATCTGTCAGAGATTAAAAGGTTCAAAAACCCTCCTTCCATCATTCTTTGAGGAGAGTTTGCAATACTGACATTTTTCTTCAAGAAAAAAATTACCTTTCTGCTACATTGCATTGTTAAACAGTCATCCATAGCTCTATATTCTCCCTGTAAATAAAACAGACAGTACATCAAACAAAACACAGTTGGCCCATGATGTCTGTGCTGGATTAAACCAACTATCTGCACATGATCCATCTCCCTGTATATTCACGTGTCTATCCAGAAGGCTCTTCAACACCACTTTCATGTCTATTTCTAAAGATACTGCATGAACATCAACATCTACTCCATATCCACCTTGTCAGGTCCTCTCAGGGTTCTGCATGTTTCAATGTAATAGTGGCTACCAAAGCTCTCTCACAATCCTGCTCATGTCATCCTTTGCTCATGAAAGAACCTGCCCATTCTGGGCCAGCCATTCTCAATGTGAGGCATATGCAGGGGTGCAGTGTTGCAGAGCTCACCAGAGCTCTGCTCTGGCAACACTGTTAAAAAAAGGCAAAATAAACAAGCAGGGAATTTTAACGTGATAAATTTAACAATGGCTGCGTATTACTATCAAAAAGAGAATAAAGATAAATCCATGGATTACTTCAAAATCCTTTGAGACAATTTTGAGAGAAGGCCAACGCTCAAGTAGATGATTACTGCAACCTTGCAGAAATTAGAAAAGGGACCTTGCATCATACGAGTGAATGAATTGCTAAACGTGGAAATACTCATAATGTCACTGAGTCACTGATTTTGCCTTCACATTAATATCTAATGTCATGATCTTAAATGCCAAAGAAACTATTCAGGTAATTCCTTTGAGTAATTCTACTGTTTCTAGAAGAATTGATGAAATGGCAAGGGACACTGAAAAACAATCAGTTATTTATTATCAGGGCAGCACAGTTGGTGTAGCAGTCAACATAATGCCTTTACAGTGGCAGCAATCGAGACTGTGGTTTGAATCTTGCACTGACTGTAAGGAGTTTGTACGTTCTACCCATATGTCTGAGTGGGCTGTCTCTAGAGGCTTGCTTACTCCCTCTGTTCAAAACATACCAGGTTAATTGGGCAGCACGGACTCATGGGCCAAAATTGTATGTTGCTGTGCTGAATGTCTAAATTTACATTTTTTAATTTATTTCATTACAATGTAGAATTCTCCTTACAATTAGATAAATTCACTCTACATGAGAACACTCTTCTGCTTTTGCCAGATCCTAGAATGGAAACTAGCTGATGGAAGAGATGTTGTTTGCCAGAAGGATTAAAACAGATACTAAGGGACTGCCTATTTTTAAGGAAGTTAAGCATTCCATTCAAGAACATAGTTGCCTGTGCAACTGATGGTACCGCTTCAATGGATGGTCAATGCAGAGGGTTTGAAAAATATCTTTACATCATTCATAGTGGCCAGAAATTAGGAGAATGTTTAAATACTTTGCTTTCAATGGTCTTAAAGGCTGTAAACTTTATAAAATCACATCCTTTCAAAACCATCCATTCTGGCAGCTGTGTGAAGAAAATGCTGAACATTTCCAGGTCCACCAAGGAGAGGTGACTGAGTAAAGGAAAATGTCTTGGTCATTTTGTTGCTCTCTGGGACATGATAGTTTCTCATAACAAGCATGGAGGAAAAACGAGTAGAGGCAAAGGCTGACATTTTATCTTTGACAAACGTTATTATAAAAAAAAGACCTCACAGGTTAAACACAATGACCTCATTGATGGTAAAGAAGCCATGGTTTCTTTCCTTAAAAGATCAATCTATTGGTGCAACATCAGTAATTTTTACAATTTCCAAATCTGATTACAAATGCAGAGGCGCTGAAGGACAATGACATGTGAAACACCTAAAGATTTATGGGGAAGATTTAATAATTTGAACCTCAAAATCGCATATTGGGTATTACCATTTGAGGAACAATCCATTAATGTTGATGCAGAATTCATGAGGTTTATTGATCTTCAGAGCGATACAATTGTTCAATTTAAAAAAGATTTCAGGGATAAGAGTGATCTGCCAATTAGATTTACAAAACTCTAGGAAAAGGCCAAAATATTTTTTATTGCCTTTCCCTCAACATATTTAGTTGAATATGGATTGAGCAAGGTAGTTTCTTTGTCAAAATCCAGGAACAGACTCGATATCACAAGAGATGACCTTCAATTATCACCTCTCCAATCTCCACTTTGAAGCCTGTCATTAATAAAACTTGCATGGGGTGCCATAAGCAAGTTGGCTCTTTCTTACACTGTATTTGGTTATGTGAAACTTTTTTGGAATAGAATTAAATAATTTTTAGAAGTTTTATTTTAGTTTAAAATTTCACTTGACCCTATGATATTTTTATTGGGTTTATATTTAGAAATTAAATTTGGAATTAAAATTAAATAAGTCTCAAATTGCTTTTCTCAGATTGGTATTAGCTGTGGCAAGAAAATGTTTGGCAATTTTTTGGAAAATGAAATTGATTTGAGTATTCAATGGTGGCGTTCGGAAATGAGGTCTTGTATTCCATTGGAAAAGATAACATATAATTTACATAATTATATTTTTTTCATTAAAGTTTGCAGTCCATATACGAGATATATGGGTTTAAATTTGTAATAGTTTTTTTTCCCCACAGCTGTTGGGGTTGCACTAAACCATTGCAATAGTTGATGGTTGTTATGTAAATTGATCTCCTCTTCTATCTTTTATCCTTGTTCTTTGGGGGTAGATTAGAGGGGGTTTGGGAGGGGTGGGGGGGGTTTAGGGTTGAGGGGTGGTGGATTATATGGGAAAAATATTATATATTTACTTTTATTTTGGTTGTATGACTCTTTGATTAATAGATTAAATTTTTTTAAAAACACAGGGATATCAAGTTCAAGGATCTCACTAAAATCTTCATTTTATAATAATTTAAAAAACTTAAAAAATTTATTCTTAAATTTTCACATCCTTGAGTTTATGCTTAAGGTTCCCTAATGACTCATTGCATACAAACCATTGCATTTTAAGATTTTAAAAAATTATTATATGTAGGTTCATGTTTACTTCTTTCCTACATGTTCAATAAGAATGATTTCCTATGTCTCTGTTCTAGAATCACAAGCCACAGTTGTTACACTCAGAGTAAAAGCCTTGTTTACTTCTCACCTCATGTAACAGATATTTTTAAGATGTGAGTAGGAGAGAAGTACAAAAGATGCCTAAACTAAACTTGACTGCTTCACAGGGAAGGGGCCATAGCCAAAAATGATTGAGAATGGATGTTCTTGGCATTAGTCCTGTAAACATGGATATATTTCTGGGTTCAATGCAATACACAAATGTGCTGTAGAAACTCAACAAGTCAGGTATATTGCATCGGACCTCAGCATTTCCAGACATTTTTGATTAATGACATATATCTGTGAGATTCATCTAGACAAAGGTTCTCAACCTTCTATCACCCATAGACTGAATTGTGCCCTTTTACTGATCACAGACCACCAGTGGCTGGGGGTTGTGGAAAAGGAGGGGATGGGGTGGGGTTTAAGCTCCTTCCCAGTCCCCACAGGATTGCTTCATTCAGATGTGAAAATTTTAATTGTTTTTTTAAATGAGAGAATCTCTGATAGATCAAAGGAATGCCAGTAATTGTTCTTTTAAATTGAGACAAGTAGCGATCGGGACTTGACCTGAATTCCACACTGTAAGGGGTTTGTATGTTCTCCCGCATCTGCATGGGTTCTCTCTGGGGGCTCTGGTTTCCTCCCAACATTCAAACGAAATACGTACTGAGGTGTAGTAGGGTGATACAGTGTAAATTGGGCTGAACAGACTTGTAGGGCCAAAATGGCCTGTTAATGGTGCCCCATGTGTAAATATATTTTTTTAATTAAAAGTTGGGTAAACACAAGGTTATAAAATACAGAAGTTGTTAACTAGAGAGACTGGTATCTCCCTAACCCTCCTCATAGACCACATGGACTAAATGGATAGGCTTCTATGCAATGTAAAGGGACTTGGAAGAGAAAGAAACCAAGAGTTAATAGTGGCTACAAAAGCACCCATTCCAACACAACCTTAAATCAACTAGTTTATAATTCAGTGAAGTTTACTCCGACTTCAATCTGTGGAAGTCATTTTTTTTTTCTGCCAGTAGTTTCAATAGAAATTCATTACAAATGCACAATACATAATCAACTGTTTTTGTTCAACATTTACAAAACATGGGTCGAAACATTTATACTCCACTTCCCCTGACATCAGCACTGATTGTTCCATGTCCTGTAAATACAAGAAAGAACATACAAGCATATTAACAGAATATATACAAGATACAGTAGACTGGACAGCTATTGCCCATCTGCATTTGTTTTGCAACAATCACAAAATATATCTTCATTTAACAGGCAAGGCCATTTTTAAACTGGTACCCGCTTTTCTTTGAGGTTCGACCGTGACAAATTTCACATCAGCAAAAATGTCAGCCAGTCACACAAACACTGAATAGTATAAATGTTGCAGCAGAACTTGTCCTTTTATCTGGGTTATGGATTCCTTGCCTGGACTGATGAAACAATGTCCTCCTTGGCAGTACAGGTGAACTGACAGATCCAGCTCTCAGTGCATCTCAGGTCTATGGCCTGCCTAATTCATCAACTGACTGGTATCCGTGGAGCAATGGTGAGGGTGCATTGGAAAGAGATTTTCCATTCCAGTGTGTACTCTGGAAAGGATTCTTACATGGGTGGAATGATCGAGAACCCTCTGTGCTGCCTTTGATCAGAAGGCACAGATTTTAGATAAACAAGTGGCCCAGCAGGCTATGATCCATTCACAACTCAGCAAAAGCAGCACAGGCTGTTTGGGTTACAGAAATGTTCCCTTACTGAATTCACAATCACTGCCCAAAAATTTTAAGAGATGAAATAAAATTCTTTCTCACAGAATTTATGTGCGAAAAAAGTTGGTCAAGTTGTTTCTTGATGCATCAGAGATTGTGTAGTTTACCTTAGAAAGTCACCATTCAGATCTTTTTTCTAGAATTCAACCTCCACTGGTAACCCCAGGGGGTCAACTGTGAATAATCATCTTGAAGATCATGCAGTCTGGTGCAGTTTAGGAATCTGGCCTGTGTGCAAGAATCTTATGATACCCGAAGGAGCTTTCAGTTTGTCAGTAGATCGGCACTTGCACTGTGCATTTTCTGAGCATTGTTAGTAGGAGGAGATGAAAATATGCTGATCATTGAACTGTTGGGAGTTTCTGGAGATCTGGCAACCCATGGCAAAAATAACACGATTTCCGTCACTGTCCTTAAATAACATGTCCACTGAATGGATACCTCTGCTCAAATATCTGTATCACTCAAATACTTGTGTAGCATGGAGGTTATTGACCAATACTGCAGGCACAGCTTAATTATAAAATTTTTAGAACCTTCTTGCTTTCAGGCTTTTGAATCGCAGTTGGAGATTTTGTCAGTCTCGACATGAAAAAACATTTCTTCCCCACCCCTTCTCTCCATTCGATTTTTATCCATGGAACCAGTTGCTGCAGTATTTGGGGGGAGTGGGAATTACTCTTCAATTACAGTAGTCTCCAGGACAATACAGGAAAACTGGTAACCCAAAAGCTTACAAAAGCTGCAGTGTCGGTGAACTGTGGAGACGGGACATGAAGAGCAAGGGATCACTGAATCTGCTGCTGAGCTGTCAGCTGTTTAGGCATGAGGTGTTGGAACTTAGTGCCTGAAGGGATGTAACTGGTTAGTCCCTGGATAAAATCAAGGCTGACATCAACACAACAGTAATATGGAGGTGTAGAAGTGTGTACGTGTCTCTGTGATAAAGATCCAATAAATCATGGGACCAGTTAGTTGGGGAGTGAAGAGGATATCCACTCAGCATCAATATGATGCTGTCATTTCATGCTTCAGGCTGATGACCCTGGAACATAAGCTCCTAGTTATCACATTGATCAAATGCAGAATATTCCAAAAGATTGATGGAATTTCATAAAATCCATTGATCTCATATAGGACCCAGAGCACCCCTTCATGAGAAAGGGAGAAAGTGAGGCCATTCTGCTGTGCACTCGCTGCCAATTGGGTTATCAACTCTCCATCCAGTCCTGGAGGCTCGTGGGATAATGCCCATGGCAATTGGGGAATCAAACATATCTCAAAGAACTTCCCATTTTCTTTGAACTCTTTCTCTAACCATTACAAGATCATAGGAACAGTAGAACAACTATTTTAATTGTATCAGTAATCACCCAATTGCACACATTTGCTTTCTGATTGGCTGTACACAGCTAGGATGGATGAGTCAAGTGTTCAATAGTAAGCTGAAGGGAGCAGAGCAGCTGAATAGATCCAACCTGCGAACCCAGGAACTCGATCCTAAACCTCATCCTGCCTACTGTTCTGCACACAGAGGAGAATGGTCTCCTCTCACAATGGCTTGGAACTGCATTTAGGTACTGGCAAGTTTGCTGTACTTTATCTAATCCTCTAGAACACAAGGGGGAAAGTAGAAACTAATCGCCTGCAGAAGAGAAATCCAGCCAGATAAAGGAATTATTTATGAATGAATTTCCTTAAGTTATCAAGTTAAATAGCCTGACATTATAACCAGTAGTTTAATTCATGAATTAACAAAAGAAAATTGTGCAATATCACCCTTCCAGGCATTCATTCCAAATCAGGAATCTCAGCATCGAGCAACTCTAGAAGCAGGAGATTTCTCTCTCTCTCACACTCTCTCTCTCTCTCTCTCTCTCTCTCTCTCGTATAAAGCTGTTAGTTACTAACACCAGTCTTTCTCAGTAGAAAGTGCAAATCCATCATCAAATGCTTGATTGTCCTGTTCCATCTTCATCACCTAGGGAAGAATTCTGTCGTATTCCAGCCCATTCCGCGCCACCTTTACGATGGGTCTATATTAGCATCGGGAATAAGGAGCATTTCCAGAAAATCGATGAGCCCCTCAGCCCTGGTGAAGTGATCTCAGACTTTGCTGTTCCTGCTGCCCACAGTAACGGTCCATCCTGTCAGGGATCAGAGAGGCAGAGTGAGCACCTTGGTCATTCCCTTCCTCAGCTCAACCACATCTTCAACTGTCAAGCAGACTTGCTCACTCCATGGAGTAATCTACAGAAACAAAAATCACTTCAGAAAGGAGCAGAGTTTACTCTGAATTGAAGCAAACCAGTTCAAGAACACAAGGTCATCACCATAAGTGTTATCTTTCACCTCACTTCGCTGTACTAACCCCCATATTACCATGCCAGGGATGGGAACTGCTGTGCCCAAGACCAGGAGAAACTGCAGAAGGTTGTGAAAGCAACTCAGACCATCACACAAACCCTACCCCCCTCTTCTCCACCTCCCACTGCCTTGGAAAAGCAGCCACATATTAAAAGATGTTTCCCCTCACCAGCCACTCTCTTCATCTTTCTCCCTTCATGAAGATTTACAAACACAAGAGCGTGCACTACCAAATTCAAAGAGTTTCCTACTTATCGTTATCAGGCTCCCAAATAAACCTTACAATAGTAAAATTATGTTGGCTTCAATCTGCAACTGCACTATATCTTACTTGTTGTACTATGTTTGAGTTATCTAGCTGAACTGCTTGCAAACCATATCACTGCATTTTGGTACATGTGACAATAAACTTTAGTTTATCTTCCATCAGAAATGTACTCTCAGCCTTCATGAGAATCTCAGCCTTCATAGAGAATTTCAAAGATTCACTACCCTGAATGAGGAAGTTTCACTTGACTCTTTATTTTTGGGATTGGGATATCTGGTTCCAAATGTCCCAGAGAAGAAAATATCCCTGGCTTTATCCTATCCAGCTATGTATATTTCAAAATAGCTACCACTTGTTCTTCTAAACATCAGACAACCTCAACTCAGTCTGTGTAATCTTGGTGAAACTTTGCCACACCTTCTCCATCACAAGAGGATCCTTCCTTGGGTGGGGTGACCAGACCTGTGCTCAATTACCCAGGTTCCATCACCCCAGGTCCGATACAATTGGAGCAGGTGATCTCTACTCAAGGATCCTCATAGTTACAGCCAAGATTCTGATTCCCCTTACAGTTCGGTTCTGGACTACTTGTTAACTTTCATGGATTTGTGTAGCATAGAGTATTCCATGCAGTACAGAGGGAATGCTGCATTGCCGGAGAAGCCAGCTCTGTCTCTCCCTGCTGAACCCACTGAGCACCACAAACCAGTCCCTAAATGGATGAACTTGCCCATTCTTGACTTGGTTCCAAGCCCGCCTCCAATCCCAGCCTGACTCCTCAATCTTTCATTCCTGGAGTGAAACAAATAAAGCCACACTATCCCAACGTAGCTACAACATGATAACAGAAACTAAACTCCACTTCACGAGGAGTGCTTTAGAGACAGTGCCGTGTTTTTACACACCAGGCAACCTCCTAATCCTGAATGAAACCATGCAGAAAACATCAAAGCCCTTCAGCTCACTTACTGTTAACGTTTTACATGGTGACTCACTAGCAGCTACGTCTGGGTGTCCGTGTCCTGGTCCGAGGCCACACAGAGACGAGCTTCCTTCAGGGACAGGTACGTCTCCTCCTCAGGATCGTAGTAGTAGAACTTGCTCAGATATGAAATGAGGGGTCTGAACAAGATGAGCAACAATCACTAGGGAGCCAACCTCATGGAAATACAGAGCTCTAGGCAGAGGGAGGCCATTCAGCCCAACCTATCTGTGCTAGCTCACTGCTTGATCTATCTGATGTATTCCTAATTCCCTACATCTCCTTCCCTGGAATCCTGCAAAAGCATCTTAGAGCCTTCTATTCCCAATGCCATCAGGTAGATGGATGTTGCAGAGATCAAAAACCAACATAGGAGGCAAATCCCAACCCCCCTCCCCATATACTTATCCCATTTCAGGTCCCAGAAATCTACACAGAAGTGCAGCCCTCCCACAACAGCACTCACAGCACTCACTCAGGCCACAGACACACACCTCTTCCCTACCAAGGCCACAGAAATCCCCTTCCCACTCAGACAAGTGGACACACACCACACTACCTTCCTCCCCCCCACCCACAAAAGACCAGTGAACTCATCCATACAGCTGTCCCCTCTACTCAACGCCAATGCCAACTCACTTTGGGAGTGGGAGCTCAAGGATGTGATCTATTCGGACAAGTTGCCGGATCCGGAAGCGACACAGGTGCTGCAGAGACTTCACGTTGCTGAAGCGTGAGACTGGATAGAGGAGCTGGACAGGGGTTGGAGGGAGACCTGCAGCCAAACAGAAACAACTAGAGCAAGGGTCCAGTGTACAAGATGGGGCAGCGTGATCCTACAGGGGAGGAACTGCACAGGAGAAATAAACTGTTTAACCCACCATATGAAGTCATCCTGAATTATGAATGCAAAATTATCTGCCTTCATTTTTGATCAAAGGTTAGTCTGCTTTTATATCTGTCTCATTTGCATCATCCTCCCCACTATGGAAGAACACGTTTCCCAACATTTGTTGTTGCAAGTCATCCCATGCCCAGCAGCAGGTACCATTCACCCATCAAAGCTGCCTCTCACGAGCTCTCCCAAGCCTTCCTGCAATACCCAGCTCAGAAGTGACCAAAAAGTCAGTCTTCAGCACAATTAAAACCTTGTGTGTAGTTGACTGCCAATCTTTGTGTAATGATGTACCCCTGGAACACACAATTCTATTTAATGAAGTCAGGACAGGGAAAAGCTAACAATCTCTTCCAGAACCCCAGGTCATGCACTGTGTGAAATCTCAGCCAATTAAAATCAATCAGCGTCCACCTAAACAAAGAGTCAAAAAACAAGCATAGCTTGACGGTGATATTTTCTCTGGTTCAACTTCACAACAGAGAGTCAAACCAAAATCATTTGAGCAGGATGCTCTCCCTTCCCTTCCTCTTTGCCTCATCATCTTTCTTTCTGATTGTTGGAATACTGGGCACAGCTAGTGGCACCTCTCTGTATGCCTTTACAGCAAGCATAAGTTGAGAAATTTTGTGCATCATTACATTTTCTATATTAGCACATGGCAATAAAAATCTTGCAAATGGGGGCAGTTGTTGGAGGATGATGATCAGCCATGATATGCAAACTTTAATAGTTGAAAGACCAAGTTCCCTTTTCTTTTAAAAAAGTAGTAATGCATTGCTTCAGAGATCTGATTGTTCTCAAATTTAACTACCATTTTAACTGCAGGGAAGGTGAAGTCTCCTGTGCACAGCAACTGTAGAGATTTTACCAGAGGCATAAATGACCCAGAACCCTGTGGTGGGAGCTTTCCTTGAAAAATTAATACAAGAAATTTACAGCAGGTATAGACCTTTTGTTCCAATGTTGTGCCGACATAATAAGCTACTCTAGCTGCCTAGAACTTCCGTTGTGTAGAACCCTCCATTGTACTTGCTCTGTTTACCCATCCATGCAAAATCCTATTGTACCAACCTCCACCACCATCGCTGGCAAGCCACCACATGCAGCCACGACTCTCTTACATCCCCCCCCCCCCCCCCACCCTGTACCTATTCCCAAGCACCTTAAAACTATATCTTTTGAGTTAGCCATTTCAGCTCTGGGGAAAAGATTCTGGCCATCCACATGATCAATCCCTTTCTTCATCTTGTATACTTCTATCAGGTCACCCCTCCCATTCTCTGTTGCTCCAAAAAGAATAGACTGAACCTATCCTCACATGCAACATCCTTGTACATCTCCTCTGCACCTTCACTACAGCATCCACATCCTTTCAGTAATGAGGTGACCAGAACTGAACGCAATATTCCAAGTTGAATCTAACTAATGTCTTGTATAGCTGTAATATTACCTCACACTTCTTGCACTCTATCCCATACTTTTTAAACAACACTATCAACCTGCTTAGCAGCTTTGAGTGCATGTGTACACAGGTTCCAATATCTTCAGTTTTCATTAAGCTCAAAGTCTTGGACCAGCTCAGTGCAGAGAATCGGCTAGGGCAGGTTGAGGAATGACATAGTTGAGCATCGAAGCAGTGAAGGCTTTTCACTTTCCTTTAGTCCCCAGCTCTAGTATTTGCCAAAGCCCTTTCCTGCTCACGGTGTCGAAGGCTTTGGTGAGGTCAACAAAGGTGATGTAGAGTCCTTTGTTTTGTTCTCTGCACTTTTCTTGGAGCTGTCTGAGGGCAAAGACCATGTCAGTGGTTCCTCTGTTTGCGCGAAAGCCGCACTGTGATTCTGGGAGAATATTCTCAGCGACACTAGGTATTATTCTATTTAGTAGAATCCTAGCGAAGATTTTGCCTGCAATGGAGAGCAACGTGATTCCCCTGTAGTTTGAGCAGTCTGATTTCTCGCCTTTGTTTTTGTACAGGGTGATGATGGTGGCATCACGAAGATCCTGAGGCAGTTTACCTTGGTCCCAACAAAGCTTGAAAAACTCATGCAGTTTGGCATGCAGAGTTTTGCCGCCAGCCTTCCAGACTTCTGGGGGGATTCCATCCATACCTGCTGCTTTGCCACTTTTCAGTTGTTCGATTGCCTTATATGTCTCATCCAGGGTGGGAACCTCATCCAGCTCTAGCCTTAGGGGCTGTTGAGGGAGCTGGAGCAGGGCGGAATCTTGGACTGAGCGGTTGGTACTGAAAAGAGATTGGAAGTGTTCTGACCATCGGTTGAGGATGGAGATCTTGTCGCTGAGGAGGACTATGCCGTCTGAGCTGCGCAGCGGGCTTTGGACGGGGTGAGGGGCTGTACACAGCCTTTAGAGCCTCGTAGAAACCCCTGAAGTCGCCAATGTCCGCGCTGAGCTGGGTTCATTTGGCGAGGCTAGTCCACCACTCATTTTGGATCTCCCGGAGTTTGCGCTGAAGATGGCTGCATGCGCGACGGAAGGCTTGTTTCTTCTCTGGACAGGACGGCTTTGTAAGGTGAGCCTGGTGGGCAGCTCGCTTCTTTGCCAGCAGCTCCTGGATTTCCTGGCTGTTTTCGTCAAACCAGATTATCCAACTGCACGAAAACCAACAAGGTCGGGTCAGATACAGCAATGAGCTCTCTGAACCCTTCTCCATTAACAATGGCGTGAAGAAAGGCTGTGTTCTCGCACCAACCCTCTTTTCAATCTTCTTCAGCATGATGCTGAACCAGGCCATGAAAGACCTCAACAATGAAGACGCTGTTTACATCCGGTACCGCACGGATGGCAGTCTCTTCAATCTGAGGCTCCTGCAAGCTCACACCAAGACACAAGAGAAACTTGTCCGTGAACTACTCTTTGCAGATGATGCCGCTTTAGTTGCCCATTCAGAGCCAGCTCTTCAGCGCTTGACGTCCTGCTTTGCGGAAACTGCCAAAATGTTTGGCCTGGAAGTCAGCCTGAAGAAAACTGAGGTCCTCCATCAGCCAGCTCCCCACCATGACTACCAGCCCCCCCACATCTCCATCGGGCACACAAAACTCAAAACGGTCAACCAGTTTACCTATCTCGGCTGCACCATTTCATCAGATGCAAGGATCGACAATGAGATAGACAACAGACTCGCCAAGGCAAATAGCGCCTTTGGAAGACTACACAAAAGAGTCTGGAAAAACAACCAACTGAAAAACCTCACAAAGATAAGCGTATACAGAGCCGTTGTCATACCCACACTCCTGTTCGGCTCCGAATCATGGGTCCTCTACCGGCACCACCTACGGCTCCTAGAACGCTTCCACCAGCGTTGTCTCCGCTCCATCCTCAACATCCATTGGAGCGCTCACACCCCTAACGTCGAGGTACTCGAGAGGGCAGAGGTCGACAGCATCGAGTCCACGCTGCTGAAGATCCAGCTGCGCTGGATGGGTCACGTCTCCAGAATGGAGGACCATCGCCTTCCCAAGATCGTATTATATGGCGAGCTCTCCACTGGCCACCGTGACAGAGGTGCACCAAAGAAAAGGTACAAGGACTGCCTAAAGAAATCTCTTGGTGCCTGCCACATTGACCACCGCCAGTGGGCTGATAACGCCTCAAACCGTGCATCTTGGCGCCTCACAGTTTGGCGGGCAGCAGCCTCCTTTGAAGAAGACCGCAGAGCCTACCTCACTGACAAAAGGCAAAGGAGGAAAAACCCAACACCCAACCCCAACCAACCAATTTTCCCTTGCAACCGCTGCAATCGTGTCTGCCTGTCCCGCATCGGACTGGTCAGCCACAAACGAGCCTGCAGCTGACGTGGACTTTTTACCCCCTCCATAAATCTTCGTCCGCGAAGCCAACCCAAAGAAAAAAAAAAAAAGTCCCCAGCTACACAAAATATCTACGATCAGTTGCCTACACTATCGGGAGCTCAGTGAGGGGATAGCATTCAGCTCACTAAACCTGCTGCCACCACTGGAGAGGGGAAAGAATTGTTCCATATCAGTCTTGAAAGGGGCTGCAGCAAATTAAGTCAGTCATTGAGAGATCCAGCCCAGCAAAGGCCTGCTGCTCCCATCTGTCCATATTGACCATCAAGCACCCAGTCATGTGGATCCAACATCAATCCCCTGGAATTATTGTCCCTATATTCCCCAACAACTCTCCCCAGATTCTACCACTCATCTACACCAGGGACAATTTACAGTGGGCAAATAACCCACCGACACACATGCCTTTGGAATGCGGGAGGAAACGGGAGCACCCAGGGAAATCCACGCATACATAGTCAAACTACAAGCAACCAAGGTCAGGATTGAACCCAGGTGTTTGGCTCGGAAGAGGAAGGAAGTGCCACCAGTTCAGACCCTGACTCAACATGGGTCTATAATGTGGGTCTACAATGTGGACAGGCCGTAGAGCTGCACTAGCAGAAGGCTGCAGAGAGGGCTTTCACGTCTGAGCTCATGAGTGCAAAGCGGAGGGGAATGCAAAGTGCAGAACAGAATGGATCCCAGGCATGGGCCGCCTCACATGTGCCACTCGGAAGAATCCAGCCCAGGTCACACCTGGAGATCAGAAGTCACACAAAGGATGCGCATTATATATAAAAATCCAAGCCAGGAAACATACCTGGAACCCGGGAGCGCAGAAAATAGAGGAATTTCCCATTTTTGGAATGCATGATGGCCCTCTCAATGAACTCAACCACGGATTGGCAATGGTCTTCAAATTTTGGGTGGCACCACAAACTGAAGGTACCTGTGGGTGAGAGAACAGGCACAGTGATGTGTGAATGAACACAACCCAGTGGACTGGATCAGTCCTGTCTAAACAGTTCAGTCGGCCAGTCTAACAGACCAATGCAACTTGCTGTAAACAGTAACAAGGCAAATATCCTCCTGCTGTTCTCATCTCATTCACATCCTTTGTAGTCCACTGTCCTGTTCTATCCTTCCAAACTTGCCAAAAGTATGAAGACTCTGGACTAAACCAGAGAAAGATTGTGAGGCTAGGTGTACACCACCAGGGATCTTGCCTCTTAATTTCCCAAATTATTTCAACTATTTTTTTAATATAAATCAGCACCTCTGATGGAATGCTCTCCATGATCCAGGAAGATTGCAGCTCAGTATTGCTCATATAGCTCAATTCCCTCCAAGCAGACACATTAATGAACACCCTTCCCATTACCTTGAACACCTACGCTCTCCACACCATCCAAGAAACATTTACCAGGGCTACTATGTCACTAAACCTGCGTCACCAGCAGCAGGCACATGGGATCATCAAGCTTTTTTATACCCATCCCTATCACACAACTTAACCACTCAGCAGACCTTGTTGATAATCTGAACAAAACTATTCCCAACTATATTAGGTCAGTAAGCTGTGTGAACGTATAATGCCTATTTATTGAACAACCTCCCTCAGCTCTTGCAACCTTTAACAGCAGAGATCTTGGAGCAGGAATGTGTAGATTTACTTAAATATTGTCAGATGAAGCTTCCATTTAGTTGGAAAGGAATTAATCTTTTTACAACAGTTTTTGTACAGGTTAGAGATCAAGTATTTTGAACACCTCTTTACAAAGATTTGATTGTAATTCAGGAGAACTCATTTGCACTAACGATGGGTTCGTAACTACAGGCCAAGTATTCTGAGTATAGAGTAAGAGGTGGTGTGAAGAAAGGTGGTGTGGAGAACACTGCTTTCATGACAGCAGAAGGAATTTTCAAAAGACAACCAAATTAATGTTTGGAAAATCCTGTATAAGGGACTGGGATTAATTGTAGAGCTGTCTCAAAGATGCACCACAGGCAAAGAGCCAAATGGTCTTCTCCAGTGCCACAGACAAAGGAGCAGAAATAGGCTATTCAGCCCATTGAGTCTGCCCCAGTATTCAATCATGAGCTGAACCATTTTCCCACTCAACTCCACTACCTAGCTTTCTAACTGTAACTTTTGATGCATTTGCTAATCAAGAACCGATTAATCTTTACCTTGAATACAACCAGCAACTTGGCCTCCACAACCCTCTGACTATAGAAATTCCTTCGTATCTTTGTTTTATGTGGATGCCCTTAAATCCTGAATTTGTGCCCTCTTGTCCTGGACTCTCCCACCAGGGGAGACATCCTTTCTACATCCTTGATAACACCTTTGAACATTTGAAAAGAGATCTCCCCCATTCTCCCAAATGCCAATAACCAAATATTCCTCAAATGATAATTTGCTAAATTTTGCTGGTAAACCTGGTCTGAACCTCTCCAACATTAATGTATTATTTCTTAAATGAGGAACCCAAAACTGCTCACTATACTCTGAGGTCTCCCAGTGTCTTGTAAAGCCTCATCATCACATCCTTGCTTTCATATTCAATTCCTCTTTAAATGAACGTCAGCCTTTATTACATGCCATATTATTCTAAATGAGTAAAACCTCAACTTTGACAAAGTCAGAAGTTACAACAGCCACGGGCAAACAACCTTTTACTGTCAGTCAGCCTGAAGTATTAAAATTTTACTGGAGGTTTTCAATAAGCAGGCACTGACCAATTTTGGGGAACTGTAAAATGTTCCAACTCAGGCAAAGACCACAATGCAGTACAGAGTTCTGAAATTGCCTTTCAGTATTGATGTTAAACTAATGGCATCAATAAAAAAAAATAACATGGCCTGATTTTGAAGCATTCTTCACAACCCTGTTTATCAGGTCAATGCCACACTACTTTACAACCAAAAACACTGCAGATGCTGAAAAGCTGACCTTTTTTTTAAAAAAGGCAGATGGTGGAAAAGTTAAGGCAGCATCTGTGGAGAGAGAAAAAGAGTTAACATTTCTGGGACCCTTCACCAGAAAAGATAGTCCAGACCAGCAATTCTCATCAGGGGCTGTATACCCCCTGAGGGCCTCAGTACATTTAAAACAATGGATCGTGGAGGGGGGTGGGTGGAGGGGAATGAACTAAAATCAAAACTTTTTTTTTAAAATTGTCATTATGAGAGAAGTACTGAACAAAACCAACTAAACTTGCCTACTTCCAAGCAAGGGAGGGCCCCATAATCTTTGAGCAAAGTCCTAAGAGGCCATGGCCAAAGAGTTGAGAATAACTGGTCTAGGCAGCAGAGCAGGTGAAAGAGATCAATGACTGGAATAAAGGCCACTTCTTTGGTGGGGTGAAATAATAAGGGTATTTGCGATAGTTCAGCTGCTAGCATTGTACAACTTTACCCAATGGGATGTGCTCTGGAGCCACACCACAGCTTGGTGAAGGGCCAAGACCAGAAACTATAACAGTTCACATTCCATCAACACTGCTGGGACTTTGCATGGTTTTCAGCTCCATGAGACCCTACTTTGGAAGTTCTGTAAGTCAAACCACACCTTAAAGTCCTTCCCCTGCTGTGAAACATTTAGGACATCCCAAATTTAGAAGAAATTTGCTAAGAGGTGGCTAAGGCTTTGAGCGTCCTGGCATTCACTGGGTGCCAGACCCTGTGTACAGCTAGCTCCTTGTTTGGGGTCTGGAGAATGAGGAAATCACCCAATCATGATTCAGGAACACTACAAAAGCCATGCTGTTGACCAATGCCTGTCAGCACTGTAGTGAGACATTAGAGTGAGGCTTTAACCCACAGGCTACATCTCAAGCGAGAATTTTCATTTGTAGCTTGAAGCTGGTGCTATTTCTGTAATCAATACCGAGTACATGAGCGAAGTCTATCCATCCAAAATGCTCACCGTACTTTCCCATGAGGCATAGGCTGACCTCCCACCTACCCAGCCACACAGCCATAAACCATAGGCTTGCTCCGAATGTGATGTACAGTAGGAAAAATAAGCCAAATGGGCAATAGGCAACGGCATTTGTTTGAGCGGCAGCAAGTCAAATGGACCTACACAGGTGAGCAGAGAGGCAAAACAAACACCATCAAACCAGAGTTACAGAACCCATCTTTCCAGCTGGTCCACAGTGGCATCTCTCCCAGCATCCACACCCAGAATGCATTGCCACAGGTGGTGGTGGAGGATGGTACAATAGGGGCATTCAAAGACTTGGATAGGCATGTGGATGTGAGGAAAAATAGAGGGTAATGAATGTGATGCAAGGAAAAATTAGATTGTTGTGGAGTAGGTTGGCACAACAAGATGGGCTGAAGTGTTTGTACTATACTACAGTGCTCTAGGGTTATTTACATTTGTCACAAATATACTACACTAGTGGTGGAGGGAGTGAGTGTCTCAGGTCTACAGAAAGATGGGTTCTTCTACAGGGACTGGGACAAATGTCAAAAAGATCAAATGCTCCATTTTTCTTGTTGAAAATGATGTACAGGGTGGAGTGGACTATGCAAGACCTGCTGATATCCTCTAGCATTGTTTGTTTTTGGTAGAATCACAGCATCTGCAGACTTTTAGGTTTCACTCCACATCACATCTTGACAGTTGGACAATACCTGACAACACAAGAGACCATGGAAGTTCACAAGAAACCTCAGCAGTCCCTTTGCCTCCACAGATGCTGCTTTGTATCTTTTTACCCTGAGAATGAATATTTTTCAAAAGGTTGCAGAGGTGACAAAGGCCTGGAAAGATAACCCAGAAATCATCAACATCCTTCAATGTAGGGAACCTGCTGCCCATACCTGGTCTGAGTCCTATATGATTCAAGTCCCAACATCAACACGATGGCTTATTCTAACCACCAAATTACATTAAAGTGCTGTAACATCTCTGAGACAATAGTAATCATCCCATTTCCATGGCAACTAGTAACAGGCACTGAATGAAGACCTTTCCAGTGTTTGGGAGTTAAAAGGTTTGTTAGAGCAGGTCCTACAAAAGGAGTTGAAAAGGTTGCTGAGAGCTCAAGATGGCCAAAAGTGGCTTCTAATGTCCAAAGTATATTGAAAGGAAAAAGTACAAATTACATACTCTAGCTTGACTCCACAGCAAGTGACAAATTATGATTCTGTTAAATAAGCAGTATTAAAATCTTATATGGATTTTGCTCTGAAGAAATCTGTATGTTTTGACCATGGGTACACTCAAAAGGAATAAAAAATGATTTTGACAGATTGAGAGATTTGATATTAACTGAGGAAATTAGAAGGTGTGACCAAAAGGAGATTAAATTATACCTGGGAGAGAGACGTGGCAACAAACAGTTAGATTAGTAGATGAATTTGTTTTAGTTTACTAAAATACATTCCAGAATAGTAGGCATTTTCATAGAGTTAATGTAGAACAGATTAATAAACCTGTTCATAAGGTTAATGAGGAGCAGGATAGTAAGCATTAAATTAAATCTGGAGAAAATGTTAAGAGAAAAGATGAGGTGGGAAAGGACAGAACTTCTGCATTTGCATATCATTTTTGTAATAAACCTGGTCAAATGATTGCAAATTTTCTAGTGTTGAAAAAGAAAGGAGAAAAGGAGGTTTTACCAGAAGCATGAAATTTAAGGAGAGCATATGTTCCAAACCTGGTAAAGAGGTCATGGATGGTTTCAAACCTTTTATGTAAGAGTGTTTTGTTTCAGTAATGTTGGTAGAACAACGGGTTCCAGTTAAAATTCTTAGAGATACTGGGGCTATTGTTGGAAGGCATTTTAACTCTGGATCAAAGAACTGACACTGGGGAGACACTTAGATTAAAGGTGTTAGAGGTGAGTTAGCGTAAATATTGCTTCACAATATTGTGCTAAATTCAGAGTTAGTTAAAGGACCTGTTGTAGTAGGAGTAATTTCAAAGTTACCCATGCAGAGTGTCTCATTTTTATTAGGGAATGATTTGGCAGAGGATAAAGTTGGTTCATTTTGGAGATTAACAAATCGGCCTAGTAAGGATGAGGCAGAGACGATGGTGAGATATATCCTGCATAAGCTGTGACTGTGACTAAGTAAATGATGAGAGTTAAAGTTGTTAAAGATTTTCCTGATACTTCAGAAGTACCTTTCAAGGAGCAGGGTCATTGTGAGTGTAAAGATTTCTCTTTGTCAAGGAAAGGGTTAATTCAGCATCAGTAAATAGATACAGATCTTGTTGTCTTAAGAGAAAAAGCAGTAACTGAACAGAAAGAAATGGCTGGTGGAGATATCTTGAAGGGTGAATTGTTAATAAAACCTTATTATGAGAATAGAGGTAGTGGAGAACAATCTGTATCTGAGATGATAGTTATGTTACGGAGAGCAAATCCCCAAAAACCAGCAGTAATAGATATGCACTACAACACAAGGTTACTTAAACAAAAGTAGTTTTTAATTATAATTGAACAAGAAAACAGAACTGAAATTTAACTTATTACTTAACCTACCTAACTACTTAATCCCCCCTTTAATACGAAGTGCAGATGTTTGAAAAAATCTTTGGATCACAATCCAAACTCATTGGTTGCAAGCAATTTTTGGACTGTGCACAGAAGTTACCATTAACAAAGTTCACCAGTCTTTGGTGCTTAACAGGGAAATGGTTACTACTCAGGAGGGTTCTTGCTGGTTTTCAGAGAGAGATTCATTTTCTACGACATCCGCAACCGATTCCTTCTCAATCAGTCTTGCTGATGAAACATGTCCCCTACAGGGTTCTCCAGATGATCCTCTTTCTTTCAGGTCTCCTTTCAGACAGCTAGTCTTCTCCTTTGACCAGGCAGCCTTCCAAAGTTTGTCAGCTTGTCCCTCTGGAATGGTTTTTTGTCTCTC
The DNA here is from genome assembly GCF_036971445.1 of Narcine bancroftii. Classification (NCBI taxonomy): domain Eukaryota; kingdom Metazoa; phylum Chordata; class Chondrichthyes; order Torpediniformes; family Narcinidae; genus Narcine; species Narcine bancroftii. Next base: position 3,043,012 of record NW_027211808.1, read on the forward strand.
TCCTCTCTGTTTCACACCCTCCCTCTCTTAGTGCAAAACTCTTCTCCTCTGCCTACAAAGATCACATGCTCTCCCAGGCAAGCTGCTGTCAATACTTTGTTGCCTCCTGTAAAAAGCACTCTGCAAATATTCTGTTTTAAAATGTATGTGTGCAAGCTACTCTAACAAGTCCTCCCAAACCACCTCTAAATACTCTGTAACAGATGTTTACAGGGTTGAGGAAGATGCGGATCATAAGATTATGGAAATAGAATCTTGTGAGTATAACCTGTCTAATTTAACAATTTGGAGAAATCTGAAACAAAAGTTAGGCCATCTTAAGTTACAAGAGCAGATGCAGTTGAAAAAATTACTTTTGAAATATACAAATTTGTTCCCTGATGTTCCAAAAAGGACATCAGTGATTTATCATGATGTAGATGTAGGAGAAGCAAGTCCCATTAAACAGCCCCCAGATAGAATAAACATTTAGAAGAGTAAAATCATGGATCAGGAGGTGGAATATATGTTAAGGAATGACATTAGTAGACATTTGAATTTAGATTGGAGTTCTCCTTGTATTCTGGCACCAAAACCAGATGGAACAGTTAGGTTTTGTACAGATTACAGGAAGATTAATTCAGTAACTAAAACATATCCTATTCCAAGAATAGATGACTGTATTGATAAAATTGGCAAAGCTAAATTTCTTATTAAATTGGATTTGTTGAAGGGTTATTGGTGTGTGCCTCTAACTGTGTGAGGAAAGAATAATTCAGCTTTTGTAACTCCATCCGGTATAGACAAGCATAATGTGTTATCTTTTGGCATGAAAATTACCCCTGCAACATTCCAAAGGTTGATTAATTCGGTTTTCCAAGAGTTAGCACATACAGATGTTTATATTGATGACTTGGTCACAAAAAGTGAGACATGAAAAGAACATTTAAGGCAATTGGACAAATTGTTTGCAAGATTATCTAAATCAAACTTAACTGTTGATTTAAGAGTCAATTTGTAATGCCATGGTAACATACTTGGGTCATGTAGCTGGTCATGGCAAAGTTCCACCTATTCAAGCTAAGGTAAATCCAATTTCTGAGTTTCCTATTCCCAAAAGTAAGAAAGCAGTGAGAAGGTTTTTAAGAATGGCAGGAATATTTTTATAGGAAATTTTGCAGAGGTTACTCTTCCTTTAACAAATCCTTTGACGAGAGGGGAGAAATTTGTGTGGACTAAAGATTGTCAGGCAGCGTTAGAAAATTTAAAGAAGATGCTATGCCATTTCCTTTGTTAGAATCTCCTGATTTTGACAGACCATTTTCTATAGCAATGGACACCAGTGAGGGAGCAGCAGGTGCATTTTTAATTGCAAAAACATAATGAAATTGACCATACAGTTGCCTACTTTTCAAAAAAATTCAATGTTCCTCAAAGGAACTATTCCACTATTGAAAAAGAACTGTTAGCCATCATATTTGCTGTGCAGAATTTTGACATGTATCTTTATACCTCTCATGAACCAATTGTGATATTCACTGATCACAATCCTCTGGTGTTTCCTTACGGTCCCTTACAGCCCTCGATTTGAGACTCTCTTACTTTCCCCCAGCCTTTTGGGCTTGCACAACATAAACTGAGGCCCTTACCTCGATAATGCTCCATCCTGGTGTGGTGGGTGATCCCCTGAGAACGGAAACTGAGGCTGAGGATGTATCGTGGGTCTGAGCTGTCCCTCACCAGGAACGAACCATCCGGCTTCCCTTTCAATTTTATTTCTGCGTCATCCCAATTCATCGGACCCCAGTACCAGCCACACTGCAGGGGACATAGAACCATAATTGGCCTCTGCTCAGTCTATCATTTCCTCAGATTGCCCCAAGAACCTTCAATCTGGCAGTTATTTTGACGCATGATGATGCTGGGAATTTTGCAGCTCCTAAAAACTGTAATAACCAGATCATCTTGCTTGAGGACAAGGACTGGCCAGGAGACCTGGGAGAACATTTGTGAATACTGACCCAAAATTATTTGCATTGGAGAGGACAGACACTGCATCCAGAAGACTGGCCCCTTTACCAGATCAACATTCCTTCAGTACCACCCCAGCAATGGTGGCTTGAATTAGAGAGTCAGGGAATAGGAGCTTGATCTGCTATTCAATCATGGTCGATCTCAATGCACCACCTTCCTGCCAGATCTCCAGGACCCTCACGTCTCTGATAAACCAAAAAAAGGGTTTGTTTCTTTACTTTTTTTCATATAACTGTTTTCTGCAATGGTCAGAGTAATGCCAGTGAAGACTCGTACCTTTTCAAGCTCCCGTAAGCTGGCAGCAAAGCTGTTGGAATCTCTCATGGTCAATGGGCAGTGCTGAGGCTGCAGAGTCATTGGTCGGATTTGGGGAGAGTTCCTCTGCAAAGTGACTGGGTGAGAGAAATAAAATCTTAATTAGCCACATCAGAGAACACAGCAAGAGCAAGGTACTCATCTCATCATTCCATTCTTTCAGAGCAGCTTCAAGGCAGGCAGCAACTCTACAATGTGGAATCACTGCTGTTCAAGTCCCAACCTATGCCAAGTTACTAAATGCAGTGACTCCCATTTTCAATAATACCCCTTCTTTTCAATGTTCATTCTATATTTTTCCTCTCTTTCTGGGCTTTCTAAGCTCCACCCTACCAACGTGCGTCCTTTTAACACCAATGCCCATGGCTCCATTACTGGAGTAAAAACACAATGTTGGAGAAACTCAACATGTCAAACTGTGTATTTTATGAGGCAAAGATAAAGAGTAAAGCACAAAAAAAGGGCTCAAGGCCAAAATGTTAAGTATCTTTACTGTGGCTACATAAAGTACACTGTTTGATCTGCTGAGTTTCTCCAGCATGGATGTTTTACTTCAGTGTCTGCAGACTTCTATGTTTTGATCAATTACAGGAGCCATGTTTAAAACCAACCATTGCAATGGCCTCCAATTCTTTTCATTCTCATCCTTCAAGGTGCCACTTAAAATCTCCCTTTCACCACACTTTTGTCTGCCTATCTTAATATAAGCAAGTCTCAATGGAATTCTCCTGGTGGACACGTGTAAAAAAATTTACTCAGTTAATGCTTTGCAAATACAAATTATTTTGTATATCAAATCAAATATGTAGCTGGTTTGACATGGAATTACATTATTTCCTTTCACAAAAGCAATAAGTATCAGACTTAGTTGGCTTTTGACAATTCAATTAAATTATATCAGACCAACTCCAATACCCAACTTTAATGAAAATTCTTTCACATTGTTGTGAATTGAGAACGTTCAGGACAATGCATCTGTGCTGGCTTTTTAAAAGTGAGCCTGTTGGCTGCAGACTCCAGAAAACACTTCTTATTCAAGTTTTAATCCAATTCATTTTCAAAAATTACTGCTGAAGTTGCTTCCAGACAGCACATTCTAAGTCCTTTAGATAACAGCCCTGCTCTCACTCAGAACAGAGTTTTCCCCCTTTCCCCTATACAGCTCTCCTGGTTCCCAGGAAATGCGTCAAATCTCCTACAATGGGAAAGATGATTTTGGCCTTGTTTGGCTGATTTATCTGTTTAAATCTGTGGCATAATTGCACTGATTAGTAGCTGGAGTGAAAGAAAATGAGAATCAGCACAAAAAAAAACTCAGCAGCGCAAGTTATCTGCCTGAAGAGTCAAAGTCTGAAATAATGCTATGTGTACCCCTTTATTTAACATTTGCCCACTCTTACCACTCAAATTGAGACTGAGCTGGATGGAGATGTGAGGTGGAGGTGGAGATGGCAAAGGCAAGGATTGCAAGCTGGCTGCAGCTGGGCTGACAGAGTAAGGTGGAGGTTGAGGGCCAATGTAATTTGAAAAACAACAAAGGAGGTGTAGGATCAGAACTGACATGCTTGGGTGGAGACGGGACTCAAACCAACCACCAGCAGCAGGCAATACTAAGCTATCAGGCATTTCCTAAACTTGCACGTCATAGGAAATCTTCATTCCATCAGTTCCTCAGAGAATGGATCAACTTCAGACAAGCCCAGCTGGTGTCAAATAACCTAACACGTGCCTAGGTTAAACCAATGTTTCTGATGAGTTCCAAGAAATTAAACACTGTGGCCAAGTCCACCCATAACTCCCTTCCCTTTGCTAAGCAAGGAATACAAACTCTTCCACATTAGAGAGGAGAACAGATCAAACTCTTATTTGGAGAGCGGATTCTGGATGGACATAAATGAAGGGGCTTGAATGCATGATGTTTTAGCAAGATCAGCACGGCAAACTACTGCAACCATTCATAGATGAGAGGAATCATTTCTAAATGAGCAGCATTTCCCCTTTGCTCCTGCTGTGTGGTAAATTGTTCAGAGTAGAATGCTACTGCACCAATAAATCTGGGTCACAACTTCAAACTCAGCCTGGACAGATTTAGGACAATAAAATGGGAGGGGAGTTTCATGGGATTGGGATGAGAATGGACAGGGAAGGCAAGGGAAAAATTCAAAGTTACCCCCACATAAGTCCGATCCACCATCAGAATATTCTTTTTCATACAAGTGTCCATCATTTGAACTGAACTCTTGGTAAAAGAGAGGTTTACACTTTTCAATTATGCCAGGATTTCTCATAGCATTTGCAACAATAAAATAGCTTTTGGAGGGCAGTCACTGGTCTAACACAGAAGGCCCAGCTCTCACAACCAGCACCAATCCTCAGAAAAGTCCAAGGCTCCCCACTCATCCTTCCCCAGAGAAGGATGTGCATTTCCAGAAATCATTTGGGTCAGACCATAACATGCAGGCAGAGATCAAGAGAAAACTAGAGAGATCGCCAGGCTGAAATAAAATACAAATGCTGGAACATCTCAGTGGAAAGAGAAACAGTTATCATTTCAGATAAAAAAGATCCTTCATCAGTGTCCGATGTAAGAGTGTTTTCAGCAATATCTTTTACTTCAGATTTCCAGCATCTGCAGAGTTTTGGTCAGTCAGGGAATGGATTGGATAGGACCCCAAAATTTGATGATGAATCAACAGTGGTTGGGTGAATAAACGAGAAATGATGAGTGAGAATACAAGATGGAGATTGAGAATTGGTTGATTAGTGCCAGAATAAACTTGCTCTCTGTTCCAGTAAAACTTCAGAACGATGAGGGAGAGGGGCTACACACCTGTCTTCATTGAGGAAAGGACAGTGTTATGGGTTTGTGCCATCGAACCCATTCTCTCAGCAGTTCCCACTGTGAGATTAGGATTCTTTTTCATATCTCTCTTTCTGATCCTTTCATCTCAGAGTGAATGTAACTGACAAAAATTCATTTCTATTTCATCAAAAAGTTGATGCTGAAAATTTGAAATTGGTGTTTTAACTTTTTTAAAATTATTTTTAGCATGGTAGAAGAAGATTCTGCCAATTTCTTGCAAATTAAACTCATACAAACCAGAGCACCCAGGAAAATCAATGCAGGTATGGGGAGACTGAATGAACTCCTACTGACAGCATCCAATTTGAACCCATAATCACTGGTGCTATAAAAGCAATGCAATAATTGCCACGCTGACCATTGTTACAAGATCAAATCAGCGACCACAAAGAAGTCATATCACACAGGGTAAAGATCAACAATTACTTTATTAACAAAAAATTCACCTTTAAAACTTTAAATCAAAATCCCCCTTTTTATGACCATGCCCACTGGTTACTATGCAAATATCCATAACAGTGTAAAAATAATAAATTCTCCAGCCTAAATATAACATAGGTAATTAAAGTCTAAGTTATATTTCCAAACGGCCCACAGAAAAACATAAACACAAAACAAACATAAAATACACAAGACTCACAAAACTTTGATTTCAACTAAAGCAAAGATCATAAACAAAATTCAGATTGTTTGGTAACTGAAGCCAAAAGATCTTTGAGAGAAAACACAAAACTTGAAGTTGTCTTCCTGTGTTGCTTGCAGAGAAAGGAACAATGGCATGGTCTAGATCCTTCTGGCTGCTTTCGGAACGTTCATACCTTTTTGAGATTACAACATTCTAAACTGTCCACCAGACAATGAATCATGCTTAGGGCCTTCTTCCACCCACAGCACCCAAAACACCCCTAGTGGTGGTTTATCGTCCAATTACTGAATTTTTTTCATTTTCTGCACATGCTCAGTCCATCTCCCACTCTCTCAGCAGTCCACTTTCACCTTGGTTCTCTAAGGCAAACAGTCACTTTTTAACATAAAATCACACAACACATAGGTCAATACACCTGCCCGCTATAAAAAAAAATTGGTCAACAAGAACAAATTTTTAACAATTAATGGAAGTATTACATATATAAAATAAAATAAACATTCCATGTTTTTTACAATAAGTATGTGATTAGATTCATATCTACCCAAATTAACATCTTGACAAACAATCTGCTATTACATTATATGTCCCCTTTATGTGTGTAATAATCAAATCACTCTTGTAATAGTAAGCTTCAATTCAATAACCATCTGTTCTTATTTTTCATTTTAGACAAAAAAAACTAATGGATTATAATCAGTATATATTAATGATTTTTGAGCAGTGCAAATATACACAATGCAGCAACGCTAAAACAAGCGCTAATATCTCCAAATCATTGGTTGAATAATTTCATTGATGCTCATTCAACTTTTTTGAGAAGTACAAAATAGGATTTTCTACCCCATCACCATCCTTCTTCTGTAACAGTACAACACCAATCGCTTTGTCACTGGCGTCCACGGCTAAAAAGAATGGCTTTTCAAAGTTAGGGGACACAAGTGAAGAAATGTTTCCTGGCATGCATCTGACCAGATCAATTTTTCTTTCTTTCCAAGTAGTTTTGTTAATGGGAGTGTAATTTCTGCAAGTTTTTACAAAATCTACGATAGTAGCCGATCATACCTAGAAATCTCTGAAGAGCTTTCTTATTATCGGGGATAGGGAACGCAGCGATAGCCAATACTTTTGCTCCATCTGCCCCATTATGCCACCTGTCCCTGACCTATCACATAACCCAAATAATTTACAGTGGTATGTCAAATTCACTCTTGTGCAAATTCATTATGTGTGCTTTTACCAGTTTCTGAAATAACTGCTCTAATTCAAGCATGTGTTCTTCCCATATATCCATACTAATTACTAAATCATCGATATAGGCTCCTGTCTGCTCTAAACCCTGAATTACTGCATTAATCATTCTCTGAAATGTGCCACATGCTTTTTTCATCACGAAAGGCATAACATTATACTTATACAATCCCAAAGGTGTAACAAATGCAGAAATTTCCCTGCCTTTCTCTGTCAAAGGAACACACCAGTATCCTTTTAAGAGATCAATCTTTGTAAGAGAATTAGAATTTCCCACCTTATCTATACAATCATCTATTCTGGGGATAGGGAATGCTTCAGTCTTTGTCACCTTGTTTACCTTTCAATAATCTGTACAAAACCTAATTGAGCCATCTGTCTTAGGCACCAGGACACAGGGTGAACTTGATTTTTGGATGATGTCATTTTTGAGCATATAATCCACCTCTTGATCCAACAATCTTTTCCTGATTAACTTGGTAATGATGCTGCTTAATAGACTTAGCATCACCGACCCCCACTTCATGACAAGCCACAGTTGTTCTTCTTGGAACATCTAGGAATATATCCTTTAATTTTATGTAATGTCTACATTTCTTCCCTTTCTGACAGTCAAATGAATTAACTTGGTTTCTAAGTTTTGCAAAACTATGGAATTTTCCAAACTGAGGCTTATCACTTTCTGTGACCTTCTACAAAACTTATCTCCTCATTACTCTCCTCTATAACTAGCTCATTGATTGGAATCCTAGTCTCCTCCTCAGTCATTTTCACAAAGTAAGGTTTAAGCATGTTCATGTGACAGACCTATGTCTCTCTCTTCAACAATCAGGTGTCTCAATGACACAGGTGACATCGTTAATTTTTTTATTTTACCTTAAATGTTCCTGAAAACTGAGCTCTCAAAGGGTTTGACTGCATTGGAAACAAAACCAATACCTGTCGCCAGGTTTAATGACTCTAATTTTTGCGTTTTGATCAAACCAAATTTTCATTTTTCCCTGAGCAGTTTTTAAATTTTTCTTTGCCAATTCGAAAGCCTGATATAATCTGTTTTTAAATATGAAAATATAATCCAACAAATTTGATTGTATATCATTATGTATCCACTGTTCCTTCAACAATAGTAATGGACCCCTGACTTCATGACCAAACACCAACTCAAATGGACTTAAAGCCAAGACATTCCTGAGTTGCCCACTAACAGCAAACAATAACAAAAGGATTCTTCATCCCAATCCTTATTATTTTACACGCATTAAGCCTCATCATATTTTTCACAATTAAATGGAACATTTCCAAGGCCCCTTGACTTTCAGGATGTAGGGCAGACAACTCCATTTGATGGGATCCCAATTCATACACCACCTGTTGAAATATTCCAGACATGAAATTACTTCCATGGTCTGGTTCAATTTCCCTTGGTAGGCCAAACAGTGTGAAAAATTTTAGCATAGCCTTCACAATAATTTTCGTTTTAATGTTTCTCAGGGGAATAGCCTCTGGAAAACTTGGAAGATGTGCATATGAGTGTTAACAAATATTAATTTCCCGCTTTGGTTTTTGGCAATGGTCCAACACAGTCCACTATCACTTTTGAGAAGGGCTCCACGAAAGCAGAGTTGGGTTGTAAAGGTGCCACTGGTGGTGCTTGATTTGGCTTGACAACCAGTTGACAGTTGTGACTGTCAACAAAAGTTCACAACATCCTTTCTTAATTTCAACCAATAAAACTGTTTCCTTATCTTTTCTACAGTCTTCTTCACTCCAAGATGAACTCCTAAAGGTGTACTATCAGCCAACCTTAATATTTCATTCCTGTAAGTTTTAGGAATTACAACTTGCCTTACTACCACCCAGTTTTCACTGGCAGATATTACTTGTGGTCTTCACTTTCTCATCAATATTCCATCTTGAACAAAGTAACCTACTGGCACAGTTTCAATTTCCTGGGTAGACAGAATCTTATCTCTTATCCAGCAAGATCAGGATCATGCTTTTGATTGGCTATTAATTCTTCTCCTGTCAATAGCAAAGCAGGACTCTTAGGTTTGTCCTCAATGCTTGCCTCCACTACAGGATCATCACAGAGTTTCTCTATCTCTACCTTTTTTCTAGACATGGCTCTAGTAATGTCACACACAGGGTAGATTTCCAAATCCTTTTCGGACTCATAAACCAATGGCTTTTGTGAGTTTCACAGCTGGTATAACTTTACCCTCTGCTAAATCATTCCCAAACAAAAGAGAAACTCCATCCACCAGCAGACTTGATCTTATCCCTATTGTAACCGGGCCATTAACTAAGTTTGATTTCATCAATATTCTATACAAAGGTATAGGCTCTGCTTCATCACCAATGCCTTTTATTAAATTCACATCTCCCATATCGGTCTCCTCACCAAAATACAAAACGTGGGTTAATACAAGTGATTGGCTGCTCCAGTATCCCGCAGGATTTTAACTGGCACTTGATTGGATCCTTCTTTAACCAAAATGAAACCTTCAGTCATGAATGGCTTAAAAATATCCCTAACTTTCTCATTCTGAACAAAAGCAGTTGGTACCACCCCTTTCTCTTTCTTCCTTTTCACTACAGGACAATTTACTATTATGTGCCCTGCCTTCTTACAATAGTGACAAATAACCCTCAATTTTTTTTATGTTCACCCACTTCTCTTCCTTTCTTCCTTTAACCTCACTTCTAGATTTTCTTTCTACTCTACTTGGTTTATCAGCAGTATTTCTTTGAAAGGTTTTCCCTGGTGTCCACTTAGGCTTGTGGGTTAAAGCATATTCCAATGCAAATTTACCCAATTCTTGCTAAGTTTTTATATTTTTCTCTGCCAAGTACACTCAAATATCGTCAGGAACACAAATTTTAATCTCCTCAATCAGAATGATTTCCCTCAATAAATCAAAGTTATTTTCTACTTTCATTGTGGCACACCATCAATCAAAACATAGAAACTTCCTATAAGCAAAATTCAGGTAAGATTGGGTTGCTGCTTTTTATAAACTCCTGAACTTTTTTCTATAAGCATTTGGAACTAGTTCATAAGATCGGAGTATAGCCTGCTTTACAAATTTATTATCAGCTGCTTGTTGTACAGTGAGACACGAGTACACCTCTTGGGCTTTCCCTTTAAGAATACTTTGTAGCAGGAGTGACCACTGGTCTGGTGGCCATTTTAAATTTACAGCTACTTTCTCAAAATGCTTCCTCAAATAGAGGAACTAGCCTCACTTCTCTACTGACCATAAATCTCTTCTCCTGAGCAGCACATGGGTTTTGGTCTTCTCCCTCTCCTTGGGCTAGGATCTGCCTCAATTTAGCTAGTTCTGGCTCATGTTTCTGTTCTTTCTCTCTCTCCTCCCTTGCGGCTGCCCTTTCCTTCATTTCTGCCTGCCTTACTGCTCCCCGTTCAGCTTTCCTTTTTTCCTCTCTTTTTTCCTCAAATTCTAGTTTTCTCAAAGCCAACTTTACTTCCTCTTAAGTTTTCTCCTTTGGAAACTGTTCTAATGCAGCTTCTTCATATATCCCCTTTCCTACATAGTGTTTTAACATTCTTTCGGGGAATTTCCTTTTTTTTTCATTCCAGTTCTTACCGTAAGAAGTTTTAACTTGCCAAGTATAACCATCAGTTCTGACTTTTTACCCATTTTTAGATTAACCACTGAAGGGTTACCTATGAACTGGTCAATATCCATAGTTGCTGGTTTTCCTACTTGTGATATATACACTTACCGTTTATTTTTAATTTCAAGCTGGAGGTAGAGTCATACTGAGAAGACTGATAACTAAGCACAAGTCAATCACCCCTTCCAAATTGGTTTGATCCTGGACAATGGCCCCAAATTATGTTACAAGATCAAACCAGCAACCACAAAGAAGGCATTTCACACAGGGGTAAAGATCAACAATTACTTTATTAACTTGCAAATTTAATTCAAAATCCTCCCTTTTATATCAATACCCACTGGTTACTATGCAAATTTCTATAACAGTGTCAAACTAATAAGTTCAGCAGCCTAAATATAACATATGTAATTAAAGTCTGTTATATTTCCAACCAGCCCAAAGAAAAATGTAGACAAAAAAAACAAACACAAAACACACAAGACTCACAAAACCGATCTCATCCAAAGCAAAGATCATAAACAAAATTCAGTTTGTTTGGTAAACTAAAGCCAAAAGATCTTTGAGAGAGAGAGCGCACAAAATTCAAAGTTGTCTTCTTGTGTTGCTTGCAGAGAGAAACCACACTTGGTCCGGATCCTTCTGGCTGCCTTCAGTATGTTCATCTTTTTTGAAATCCCAACATGCTAAACTGTCCTCCAGACCATGACTATGCTCTGGGTCTTCTTCCACTCCACAGCACCCAAGTCCAGAAAATTTATTTCCAAGTCCAGAAATTTTTAGATCATTTTCTGCACATGCTCAGTCCGTCTCCCACTCTCTCAGCAGTCCACCTTCACTTTGGCACTCTAAGGCAAACTGTCATTTTTTAACATAAAACTACATAACACAGGCCAATATACAACACAGAAATCCAAATATATACTAAAAAAGTGCAGACAGACCACCATTCATAGGTATACTAGATGCCCGAACAACAATTGTAAAGGAGGAGAAGGGGACTTTCCTCCACTTCTCCATACAATTCCCATCCCTGCAATCATCCAGCCATCCACTATTCAAAAGGAGGCTGTATAAATCATTCCTTGCTCCAGGCTTCCCCAGAGAGACAAGACCAAGCTTGATTGAAGCATCTGGAGGTGGAGGAATGCTATGACCTTCATAGACACTGCCCTTTCTGCCTTCCTGTAATTTCACCAGGGGTTTGCAATGGGGAGCTGTGGCCTCAAACTGTTGCAATCCCTCTGGTGAAGAAATTCATCCCACTCCTTCCCCATTCTAGGTTTCTGTCCCATGGAAGAAGAAACAACTGGCACTGTCCCTATGTACAACATCTGCTGTTTTTGACCTTTTACCAAAGGTCCAGGTTTCTTGGTGCTGCTGTCACATCCAGGAAGGCATCAAGGATCATAGGAGCTGCAACCAGGGGGCCAAGTGGAAGGTATTGTGTCACGCTCATGATATATCAATGTTGAAAAGGCTTTGGGGAAAAATATCAGGAGATGAGTCACTCACCACAAGATACAGGTCTCAATGTGTTCTTGCAACCAGAGCATTTATGTGGCTGGCACACTCAAGTTTCTAATCAATGACACCCCCATCATTGCAATTAGTGGCAGATTTAACTGGGCTAACAGCACGAGAGTCAAGGGAAGTCAGGGTCATATACTTGTCAGTGACTTACCAGTCTTCTTCGTGCTGTGGAGGAATCAAAACCTGACACCAGGTTTTTTGCACTTTCTGCTTTATCACAAGGACAGCCAGATTCTTTTAGCTTCTGTATTAGCAGCTTGAAGTGAGAACCAACTACACTGGCAATTCAGTCTCAATTCTACCAAGCTCATTTCCATAACCATTAGGCTTTTTATTGAGCACCTCCATTGATCCTTCAATGTTCAGTCCTGCTTTAATCCACATTCATACAATTTCCCCAAGCCAGGAATATCCTGAAGCAGATCCACTGGCCCCTGAACTGGTAACTGAAATCTTGGTCAGTGTTACTAGCAATAAATTTAATAGGGGAAAGGGGAAATGTTTACAGGACACTGGGTTCAGAGTCAAAGGATGTGAATGTAGAGAACTGCTGTGGAAGGCAGTCACCAGATACAGCAAATCTTTAACAGATAATTTTCCAATTATTTGTAAATCCCTCTGCCTCAGCATCCAACTCATCAGCTTGATGCCTCCTAGAGCCACAGCTCCCGTGCTCCTTTGAAATTACTGCTCCATCCATGATAGGAGATGGACAGTCAACATTTCAAGCTGAAATCCTGTTTGAGGACTGGAAAGGTGAACTGCCCATTCCTCTAATGCAGATGTTGCCTCACCTCTGAGTCCCTCCAGCAGTTTGGGCTTTGCTCCCTCAAAACATACAGATTAACAGTAGTTACTGAACGACATCAAAAAATAAATTGGAGTTTTAATAAAATAAAATCTGATAATCCAAAAAAAAAAATTGCTGGTCTGGCACCACCAGAATTCCAAAAGAGCTGGATTAAGAGTTTAACTAGAATATGTTTGAACAAATCCAGAGTCTGCTGGCATCAATGAAGTATCTTCTTTGCCCATGTGGAATCTCTGTACTGGACACAGGTGTACATCAGTTAGATCATGACTAAACCAGGTGTTGCTGAGCAAAGTACTGCTGAAGTGGGGACCTCTTACATCCTGAAAGGGGTTGGTCTCCAAAACACCCACCCAAACAGCAACTGGGTTCTGTGGCATTCTTGGTGGCACAACAGAAGGCTGCCTACAGAGTCAGACATCCAGAACTTCTGGAAGACCATCAACTTTGGTCTGTCCAAAATTTGTTGGTCTTTCTGCACACAGTTGACTGTACGGGAATGCTGCTGACGGCACATTCCAGGCTGCAGGAGTTCATGCTGAGGGATGCACTGAGACTCGTCACAGCCAATGCAAGGACTCCATAGGGAAGGATCACAGTGCACTCTATAGCCTTCCATCACTAAGGAGCTGAGACTAAGAGAAAGACCCTGAAGGGAAGTAACAAGGTGCCACAGTGGTGGCTATGGCAATAGAGAGTAGGTAACAATGTACATTGATGGGAATGTATGGAGATGACATCAAAAAGGTGAAAAGAGGCTTAGAATGATTTTTTTTGTTAATTATTTAATATGAATAAAGTATTTTTGTAAAAAGATTAGTTGGTGCAACATGGGAAGAAAATGGGACTAGTTTGGTCATCATAAACATTGGGCTGATGGGCCAGTTTTCAGAACCATGACTAAGCATAGAAAAGACCTCTGGACCTGTGTAACTTCCTGAAATATACCTGTCAAGAGCTGAGATTGGACTCTCTGGAAACTGTGGTTACAGAGCAGAAGTACACTCCACATGACTGACACTGGGCTTTCTTTGTCACCAGAACAGAAACTGCTTCACTGCAAGTGGACCAAACTTTATCAACTCAGCTGGTATCTGGAGAGATCCATGTGTGTGGAGCAGGGGAAAAGCTGCTTCACATGTGTGCCACTGTTGCAGCACTCTAGTCACTGACCCAAGTTAGAGCCCCAAAGCAATGCTGCCTCTTCAATGCAGAACTTGAGTAGTGCTACTCTGTCAGAGTTATTGTCTTCTGAATAAAACTGCAACCCAACTAAGCAGGGTGTAATGGATCCCATGGGACGATTCTGAACAGCAGAGAAGTTCTCTTTGGTGACTGGGTCGAAGGTCGTTCTTCGATCATCATACTGAAACAGATTTCATCATTGCAAAACTGCAGACACGTTCTCCAATCAATGACTATACTAGAAGTATTTGATTGGCTGTCATTTCTCTGAGATATCCCAAGTTTGGGTAGGTGCTTTACAAATTCAAGCTCATTTCTTTATCTAGGACTTTTGGAACCATGACCTCCAATTATTCTTTTTGCTGCAGTCAAAGTGAGAATTGTCAAGTAATTTGATTACTTTTGTAGAAAGATAAACTGTCAAGGGTTTCTATACAAAAATTAATATGTCGATATGAATGGGGTGGACTTCAATTACCACATTTCCAAAATTATTATGAAGTGGCACAATTGAAATTTATTAATAGGTTATTTGACACTCAACAACTATGTGGACAAAAGTTGAACTGGATCAAATTTTTGAAAATGAAACAAGTCATTTTATCTATAAATGGAATCCTTTATTGTTACAAAAATATAAATTACCTGTATTACAACATTCAATGGATATTTGGTATAAGCAAGATCAACTTATAGGGTCTAAAGAAAAAAATTCAATAAAATCACCCGTTGTATCAGAATAAATTAATTCCATTTTCTTTAAATAATCCTTATTTGAAAAATTGGGAAATTAAAGGAATAAGTACTATACAAGATTGTTTTAAGACAGGTAGATTTTCTACATTTAATAGATTAAAGAGAAGTTTGGTATTTCATCAAATTCTTTTTTGGCTTACCATCAAGTTCAAGATTTTTTACAAACATAATTTAGTAGGGATATATGTATAGGTTGTTGCAAGAAAAAAAGTTGATGTGTATAAGATAAAAGGGAAATGGGAGAAAGATTTGGATACTGAATTGTCTTGGGAAGAATGGTCAAATATGTGTACTGATAATATTACAAAATTACTTAATGTGAGATATAATATGGTCAATTATAATTTTATTCATCAATTGTATTTGACTCCTGAGAAGTTGAAGAAAAATGGATTTAATTAATCAGATGTGGGGATCAGGCAGGTACTTTTATGCATTCTGTTTGGACATGTAGAAAAGTAAACCTTATTGGGAAAAAGTTATAAAATTTTTGAGAGATTTATTCAAAATTGATTTGCAATTAGATCCATTGATGTGTTTATTAGGTTATATGAATGTAGTAATTGTGGGGTTGTGAGCAGATAGACCACAACTGCAATTACGGTTAGGAGTAGCAAGAAAATGTTTAGCTGATATTGGTAAAATTATGTAGAGTTGAATATACAAAGATGGCACAGTGAATTACAATTGTGTTTTTATTTAGAAAAAATAACTTATAATTTGCAAAATAATAATTTTTTTTGTTAAAATGTGATGTTGGGGTGGTGTGAGCAGTGGAAGAAACACAGCCACTATGTTGAGGGTCGTTAACGACTGTTTTTATTCAAATTCACCATGTCCCTTTAAGGGCAGCAGGAGCTCAGTCACCTGGTACATTGTGACATGATAATCACTGCCCAGGGTGCACATTGGAAGGGATGCTGGAGTCAGAGAGATCCCTCTGACGACACCATTTCCCTACGGTTGCCCCACCATATGATGATACAAGCGGGGCCGGTTCACCATGAGGTTATGTGCTGCCACATTGTTTATATTTGGAACATCTGCCAATAGATCTCAAATGATATGTGTAGTATTGGCACATCAAACAGTTTATTAAGGCTCCAAAGGGTGGGGGGGGTGGTTGGGATGAGGTAGTCTAGTAAAGGGGTGAAGGCAGGGTAGGGGGGTGTATTGCATTGTTCTTTTTGGTTGTTGTAGGTTGTGTATGTGTTTTTGTAATGTTTTATAAAATCTTTAAATAAAATTTTCTAAAGAAAAAGTGAGAAATGGCAAACCTTGACAGCATTACATAGGGCTTGCATTTAGTACATTGGAGACTCAAGTCTGGAATCTAGTGCAAAATAACCCTGGAGGAACTCAGTCAGTCAAGCAGCATTGGGATGCGGTGGGAAGAATGGTCGACGTTTCAGATTGGAACTCTTTTCCTTTAGAGATGTATTAAAACTGTCTCACCAACTTGAAAATTCTGTATATACTCTTCCATGAGCATCTGTTGTCACAAAGTCTGGTTATATTTTGATAGCATCTATATACAATTGTGTGATCAATTCTAACATTTAGAGCAAGGATTATGTATGTAAATAGCAGACAGTGACCATGTAATTTGATTGCATTGTGACAGACATCATTATACCGTACCAAGAAGGCTGAGGCTTCTGCGAGGAGGGGGCGGTGGTGTCAGAGGCTGAGATGATGGAGGTCCACGATGAGAAATATCCAAGTTGGCCAGTGACACAGTTTTTCCTATTCATAGCAGACAGAAGGAAAGGCCAATGAAAACAAAATGACTACTCACCACCCCCCCAGAGGATTAGTTTCTTCCTAACTACAATCTGTTGCGCCTTGCACAGCAAATTCCACCACCCCCACAAAAACAAAATATCCCCAGCATCTGCAAATTCCTCCTTTTAAAGAGTGAGAGAAAGGAACAAAGAAAACAAAATGAGATGGGAAGGGAGGTGAAGACATTGCAGTGCAGCACATTGACAAACATTTCCCCAAAGCAAGTTTGAAAGCTCCGTAATGTTAAAAAAAAAGGAGAAAATGTTAGTAGCACTCAGCAGATCAGGCATCTGTGGAGAAACAGTTAATCCCTCAGGTCAATAATCAGAGTTTCAAAACATGATCAGTTCTCTCTCCCTCCGCACGTGCTGCAAACTCCAGAATTTGTACTTCTGTCAGATTTCTGACACGTGCAGGACATTGCATATGAAAACCTTCTTACCTGTGAAAGGTGGTGCTAAAGACATCGGAGTAAAGGCACTTTGTGTCCTGGTCAGTCTGGGTTTGCTGTGGAGAACAGGAAAGAAATGTCAGACAACTGGGTGGGACATCCCATATGCATAAGCAGCATGTACGGTTAATACTCAAAGTCGGTACGCCTTTCAAGCTGTCCTTTGCTTTTCTGCATCCTTACACAAACTCTTGCCTCTTTGCCTGTGATAGGAAGTCATTGAGACAGGCCAATTACTGAGATCCTAGCAGCCTCTCCACCATCATAGTTCTACCATCGGCACGCAGCTGATGGAAGGATGCAGAGTCACCCCTCAGGGTGTAAGCCTGCAAATGATGACACTCCTGAAGAGAGTACAGGATAAATAAAATGATCCCCTTCTGTCACTTGTGGGAAAATAGGTTAGGGTCACAGACACTCCCATTGGGAACAATCTCAGATGTTTAAAAAAATGGTAATGTGCCTATTAACTACCAAAAAATAAGCATCAACCATTCAATCATATCTGCACGTCACTTGCTTTTATGGTCAACGTTAGATGGGCCAATTTCCTTAATAGGAAATTGCCAATATCTAACAGCTAGCCTACATTTAGGGAACTAACTGGTTTACTACTCCAAGCATAGCTACTAAAATTAAGTTTATAAATAGCTCAGCTAGAAAGCTCTGCCTGGTCCAGTGTCTGAAGTGCTGTGATGAACAGCCCCCGACAGAGAGGTATGTGCAAGTTGCATGATTCACAGTACAGAAACAGCAGGAAGCATTAGCTTAGAACACTTAGCAAGGCTATAAATAATGTACAAACCAGGCCTTGGTTGGTGTTCGTGGAGATGCCTGACCAAAGGTTTGGTTAGGGAAGAGGCCTTTCCATAACAGACAGGATATAGTCCCTCCCTCTCTGCACCTTGCACAATACTCCCCCACCCCTCTTTACATTCCAAAAATCAGATCATTCTGCCCATCTTGTTCATGCATTTCTAAGCAGACCAATGCAAAGTCTACCTTTTCAACAAAAATAATTACATCCAGATTCTAAATCTGATGCCATATTCCTCACTTCCAATACACATATAATCAATATTCAATTTATTGCCATTGTAATGAAAGTGTCACATTACATGAAATTGCACTTGCCTGATGTAAAGCAGACACTTTCACCATTGGCAGAAATTGCTTGAAGCGCTTATTTCAGTCAGAGAGAGAAGCAAAGGAGAGTCCTCCCAAGTCACCAAACGCCCATCAATTCACTTCCAGCACTTCCACAGCCACAGAGTCCAGTCCAAACCAATGGCAACCAGAGCTCCAGATCTGATCCTCCAACATGATAGGGAACCCTTCAACACCTTCTGCACCCCCCATATCCCGGTTCCAATACCTGGTACCTCTTCAGCCAGTTTTGAGCCAGTCTCCAGCATCTGCAGCCCAGCATGAGTCTCCTGCTTCAGCCTTTGTGGAATCCTCACCTTGAATCACCAGCAGCCCACCGTATGCGTAGGTCTTTCAGCTGTAGAGCTCCTCAGTGGCCTGCCGGTCAAACCCAGAGGTCATAGGATTTTAAATAAAACTGTCAGCTTCTTTAACATGCCATTCAGAGGCTTGTGGAGCTGACGGCAGTTGAACCCTGCGGGAGTGCTGTATCACTGCTCCTTGCTCCCCGTGAGTCCACACAAGCGCGGACATTTTCATCAAAATTGCAGCCAGGTTAAGTCTAGTCGCTTCTTAAATACTCCAAACAGGCCATTGCAGGTCCTTATTTTTGGACCTTGTAGTGCCTTTGCCTATTCTCACTGGGGGCCTAGTCCTCTTACCATTGCACCCTCTTTTGTCAACATCTCCACACCACCTGCCCCCCCCCAATCCCAGTGGTGATTAATGCTCGGTAGAACTCAGGAATGTAAGACAAGTGCACATGCCTTTTGTTTTAACCATTTGAAAAAAGTTTTACCACAGAAATAATCACTGATTAACAAAATTCTGCCATCACAAGTTCTCTTGTGACTTTCACAAGCTTCTCTTTCATTGTCCATTTCAGCTACTGTAGGCATAGAGGTTGCTTGTGAATTCCCCATAATCTTATATTAAATTGCTGTAGTCTGGATTGTGGCAGGTAATGTGGCCTCTCTGACTGGAATCTAGTCAAAATGAAGACTGGAGGTCATGTGATATCTCCAGCTGGACCCTAGTCAGCAGTCACCTCACCTGCCAATCAGGGGTTAGATCTGCCCACCTGTGAGAATGATGTGTGACGACCCTGGAGCTGATGTGTGATTGGTCCTTCAGGTGCCAATCAATGACCACAGGTGAGGCTGACACACAATTGGTCCTCGCAGGTCACATGGACTTGAAAAAGCCAAGCACATGCAGTCTGTTTCTCTCGCTGTGTTTTCTTTTGCTGCTCCATAGAGACCATCATTGAACCCCCAAGCTTCAGGCCACTGCATCTCCAGAGGGCTAAATGCAATGGACCCATCCCAGATCCGAGCAGAGATGACACTAGAGATCAGGTTCATGTGTATGAACTTGTTTAGTTATGCTGTATACCATGCCTGTGGGTGGTAGGTGCTGAACAAGTTAAACACTTGTTTCTTGGTATACTGTGCCTGTGGATGTTGAAGTTAAATCCTCATTTTGCAGTATACCATGCCTGTGTACATTAGTCTGTCAGTGGGTTCCCTTTTTCTGAATTTCCCTATGTGTAAATAAAGACCACTGTTTGTTCATATCACAAATCAAGCTTTGATTCTCTTTGAACCCGTCAAACCGATTCTTGAACACAAACTTTTCTGTAGAGAATGGGATGAAAAGTCAATCCACAGAACCACAAGAGTGGCACAGGATTACTGAGGACTCCCTTATTTTCACGATTGTTACGAGGACCCCAAAACCTAGCAGCAATAGATATTCGCTATGACAAATGGTTACTTAAGCAAAAGTTGCTTTTAATTATCTTTAAACATGAAAACAGAATCAAACTTTAACATCTCTATTGACTTACTTAACACCCTTCCAATTCTAAATGCACGTGTATATAATGGGTGTGTAAATTCAGAAAAGTTCTTTGATTCGCAGTCCAATCTCACTTCTCATTCCTCCAAGTTCACTGGTATCAGGGAATTCTTATACTGTACACAGAATTTAACATTTATAAAGTTCACCAGGCTTTGACACTTGAAAGGTACATGAAACCTCATGAAGGTTCCTGTCAGTTTTCAGAGAAAGATTTGTTGCTCCTTTTTAATCAGCCAATCCAGTGTCTTGCTGATGAAACTTGCCCCTTCAGGGTTCTCCAGATGATAACCTCTTTCTTTCAGGTCACCAGAGTTTCTTTTTGTTTCTCTTATTCCAAGTGAAACATTAGATAGTCCTCTCCTCTTGCATAAACCACACGGGCTTTTTCCAGGCCATCTTACAATTGGGATTTCCATATGCTTGCCAACTTGTACTGTTGCAGTCCCAGCTACTGTCTGCTGACTGTAACACTGTACAAGTGATCTGTGGTGTGTGTGTGTGTGTGTGTGTGTGTGAGAGTGTGTGTGTGTGTCTCTCTCTCTCTCTCTCTCTCTCTCTCGGAGAGAAAGCCTGTTTTACTCTCTCCACCTGCAAAACCACATGACCCTCTTAGAATACCAAGCGCTCTTCCAGACATGCTCTGTCATCTGTTGCCTTTGGTACATAACAATCCATTAGTGAAGTCTTTGAGCAAAAGCTCTTGCAAAAGCTTTGGAGCCAATACATCTACCATGGGGCAGAGCTCCAGTATTTTAAATTAGATGTTTTTTAAAGTGTATGTATGTGATCTACTCTAATAAACCTTTCATAATTTATCTCCCAATATATACTCGGTCACTCAATCTAAAAGGATCATGGTCTTGAGAGGCTTGGTAAAATCATTGAGGACCCCTTTCCACTTTGTATCTTTCAGCTGTTCTCATTTGAAAAGAGATACAGGAGTATCAGAGCCAGCACCACTAGGCTGAAGAACTGCTTCTTCCCACAAGCAGTGAGAATGCTGACAACCAAAGGAACAGCTCACACTAACCATCCAACACATATATTTACAAAACAGTAAATACATATATATTTGATTTGCATTTATTGTTTGAATGTGTTTTTTATGGTTGTGTCTGCATGTTTTGCACCAAAGACTGGAGAACACTGTTCGTTGGATTGTACTTGAGCAATTAGTTGATAATAAACTTGAACTAGCAACCTCTAGAACCACTCTTACACATGAGCAGAAACACTCTTCAAAACTCTTTAAATATTAAAGAGAACTAAATTTGGTCAAGACCCAGTCTATTCATCCTTCCCTGACAAAGACAGCTGCCCACCATTATTGCTATTGTCCATGGGTGGTACTGTCGAAGCATTTACCTCCACCCACATCACGGCCAATCATGTATTGTGCCATGTGTGAAACCCTGCCTGTACATCAGATTTCAAAGCAAACAATGCTACTGAAAAGCAGGTGATGTGGTTGCTACCTTCCTGCTTTGGGGAGGGGGATGACCACACATCTGTATTTAATTACATGGCACCAGTCTCTAAACCAGCATTTCCCAAACTGGGTTCCATGGAAAAAATGACAGGGATCTAGTAGGGGAAAATGCGCCCAACCCTCCACTCCCCCAGGTCTGCACCAGTGTTGTTACAGTAGCTAAACCATTTCCCCCCCCCCCCCACCACCCCCCCCTCAACAAAAATGCAAAATCCACAATCTTTTCCACAAGTTTCCTGGGCATAGAGCGACATGAACCAAATGCCTGAAAATACAGTGATCAATGCAGACTGGTTGGGCTGAATGGTCCATTTCCCTGCTGAATGATTATTCAAATGCTACCTTGTACAAGGAAAACGCGCCTATCCACATCTTCCATCATTTCAAATCTGTTTGTAATAGCAGAAAACTATTTTAAATTCTGGTCACATCTGGTCATCTTGGAATCTCAATTTAGAAGGGATAAAAATTACATGTTGTTCTTTCTTACTACCCCTTTCCCCTCCATTTTCAATTCAGAATTCTTTGTTTAAAATAATGTAAAATTCAAAGTGTAAGTAGTTTCAATTGCATCAGATCCTCAGATTGCAATCTGAGCAGCTCAGAGTGAAAACAATTCCATTCAGATGTCTTTGCTGAATTGATAAATAAATAAGTAACCAGACAATCGATGCTGAAGCAAGTTTCTGTGACAGAGAGATTTCAAACAGCTTAAGACCCAGCTCAGGTCAAACGTGGCTCAGTCCAACTCAACCTCAAACCTTAAAGCTACTCAACAATTCAATGGAATTATAACCATATTCAGATGGGTTACATGGACTATTTAACTCCATTCCCAAGAATTATTTCATTTCTAATAAAAGCATTAGGGGAAAACTAGTGGTGTATAGTGGAGACAAAGTAGTTTTAATAACATCCAACTGAAGGAAAGATAGCAGGAATATGTACACAAATTTCATCAAAAGTCACAACCAGTGACATCAAGCTTAAACATCACCAATGGCAATTATGGAAATATTGGGAGTGTTACAAATAAATAAATCACCATTGGCTCCTTTAACAGTGTTTAAAGGAGGAAGGATGCTGTGCTTACCCAGTCTGGCCCATGTGTGACTCCAGATAATAAACCAGAAAGCTACAGTTCAGAGAACAATACCACAAAGTAGAGCTTGGAGTAATTTCATGATTGAATTAATTATTTTTGAGCTTAAGCCTTGACCTTTTTTTAAATTCCTGTGTAGTTGCCTTTTCTCTCCTTTGCGCTAGAAGAGCTATATTAGTGAGATCAAAAGATGCCATCCCTCCTTCAGAATGCTGCAGCAAGGCTCCTGACAGGAGCCAAAAAGAGAGACTATATCACCTCTATTCTGGCCTCCTTCCACTGGCTGCCAGTACAGCTCAGAATAGATTATAAAGTTCTCCAGTTTGTTTACAAAGCCTTTAATGGACTAACCCCCTCTTACATCATCAATTTCTTAACTCCCTACTCCACTTCAAGACCTCTCAGATTGGCCAATTTAAGGTGCTAGCTCCTTCCATTAACTCTTTAAATCCAGGTTGAAGTTATATTTTTATTCTTAAGCATTTTGAGGTAATTGTTACCATGCTGTTTATACAATTCTGAACCTCATAGTGCACTTTAAATAGCTGCTTAAGTTAGGATGCAATTTATGATCTGTACAGCACATTGGTCAGTGCAAGTTGTTTTAAATGTGCTATATAAATAAACTAAACTCCTACTTGAATTCAATGCTTGTCTGAAGCAATGGCATGCCCAACTTTGGGGAAAAAAAATTAGATATTCTACTATTGAAATTAATTTTAACTTTGTAAGTTTATGGGGTATTTTTCTTAATTATTTTCATAATTAAAATTATTTAGATCCATTTTGTAATTTGGATTTCCCTTTTACAGTAGTGGAGCACATGTTCGCCAAACTTAACAGGAGAGGGTAAAGATTATTAGCATAATTTTTACATGACATTTTCATCTTTTTCAATGTATCATGGGTTATTTGTAGCCATATGTATAACAAAGTATATCTACTTTGTTGGATATTTATTCTTATTAATTTCTATATATAATTTATTTACTTTAAACTCAAAAATAGAAAAAAGTTATTTTTTATTAAATGGTTAATAGAAATTTCAGTATGCTCTAGTGAACACTGAACAATCAATATAGGATTGAACCCTATGACTGTAGGAAATATGGCCCCAAGATAAGGAGCTCAAGAAATGAAAAAGATTCAAGATGCTGAAGATGAACAATATTTCAAAATAAAAATGCTGAAGAGGAACAGAGTTATTAGCATTTCGGGTTTGAAAAAATTGGAGTGTTAACTGTTTCTTTCCCTAAAGGATTCTGTCCTATGAACATGGCGGGAGAGAGTCTTGGTCCCCAACAATTGTGGAGCCATAATATATTACAGGTTTACCCCACTTTATGAAAGTAGAACATTTCTGTCAAACCTTTCATAAGCCAAAATGGCAAAAATTAAGAGGCTATTAAAGCTATTGGGCTCTATTTTTGTAAAAGCGAAAAATCATTCAAATTTCTTTCAGATGGCGAACACGTTTCTTCATAAAAGCAAATTTGTGTAAAGCAAGTATTCGTAAAGTCTAACTTAAAGACTGTTCCTTTACAAATCAAGATCTGAACAGACAAATTCTGTCTACTGTACTGTATATTCACTGCTTCAAGACATCTGTCTGATCTGACCAGAAGTATGCAAAGAAAATCAGACCATATTTAGGGATGGATCTTCAAACCATAAAGTCATGGTAGATGGAATGCTATTGTTATGGAGTCCAGAGGTCCCCAAAAACCAGCCCAACAACACAGGATTACTTAAATAAAAGTAGTTTTTAATTATATTTGAACAAGAAATCAGAATTAAACTTTAACTTATTACTTAACCTACCTAACCAACTTAATCCCCCTCTAATACTAAACACAGATGTGTGTAATGTATTTTTAAGATTAGAAAAGTTCTTTGAATCACAGTCCAATCTCAATGGTTGCAGGCAATTCTTCTACTGTGCACAGAAGTTAGCATTAACATAGTTCACCAGTCTTTGGTGCTTAACAGACAAATGGTTACCACTCAGGAAGGTTCTTGCTAGTTTTCGGAGATTCCTTTTCCAAGACATCCGCAACTGATTCCTGTTTAATCAGTCTTTCTGATGAAAATTGCCCCCTTCAGGGTTCTCCAGATGATCTTCTTTCTTTCAGGTCACCTTTCCAACAGCTAGTCTTCTCCTTTGACCAGTCTTCCCAAAGTTTGCCAGCTTTGTCCTTCTGGAACTGATTTCTGTCTCCTTTCTTTCTAGCCGCTTTCAGGTGGAATCACCTTGAAAATGTGGCTCTGGAGCAGCTGCAGATGTCTGCGAAGGGACGATCAGGTGGCAGTGCTGAAGGCAGTTTTCTTCCACCTGAAAGGTCTGAAGTGGGGAGAGGTGCCGCGGAAAAAATGCCGACTCCTGAGTCCAGGCAGGGCCTGCCATCTGATAGCCCGCCTCACCACTGCCTGACAGCTCACATTGCCACTGCCTGACAGCTCACATCGCCACTGCCTGACAGCCCCTCCTGATGCAGTGAGGGACTACAGGGCTGGAACAGCCGGTGCGGGATTATGGGTTTAGAATGGCTGGCATGGGACTATGGGGCTAGGACAGCTGGCGTGAAACTATGAGACTGTGGCGGCCGGTGGGGAACGTTGGCTGGGCCAGCCAGGGTGACCTTCCTGAGCACTCCAGCAAAAACCTTTGAAAAGAGCTTCCATCAGTCATCCTGTCTCCAGTTCCAAACTATGGGCATTCATATTATGACATCAGTTCAATTAACACCTACTTGTGAAAGGTACTTACATTCTCCAGAGATCTTCAATATTTGTTCAGTCTTTCAAATAAGATCTGTTCTTATAAATTCTACAAATATTAATATTGTTACACTATTGTCAGCTGGGAGTACTGCAATACTGCTATTGTCCAATGTTAGAAGGAGGCAAGGAACAATGTGACCTAGATCGCCCCAGTAACTCCCAAGCTAGAAACATCAAATTAAACTGTCAGGGTACAGTTTAATCTGGTTACTATCAAAAAGGCCAGCTTCAACATTCAGTAATACAATACCACAATTTCCATTTTAAGGAGAGAGGCAAGTTTGAGAGAAAATATGCACACCTGAGGAATTCTGCAGAGTTCTATGTTGAGTATTGGCCTATTTGTTGTGTGGTTTTACGTTAAAAAGTTACAGTTTGCCTTAGAGAGCCAAGGTGAAGGTGGACTGCTGAGAGAGTGGGAGAAGGACTGAGCATGTGCAGAAAATGATCTAAAAATATCTGGACTTGGATGATAAACCACCAATGCAGATGCTGTGTAGTGGAAGGAGGCCCAGAGCATGAGTTATTGTCTGGGAGACAATTAAGAATGTTGGGATTTAAAAAGGGATGAACATTCCAAAGGCAGCCGAAAGGATCTGGACCAAGTCATTGTTCCTCTCTCTGCAAAACAAGGCAACTTTGAATTTGGTGCTTTCTCTCTCTCTCAAAGATCTTTTGGCTTCAGTTTACTAAACAAACTGAATTTAGTTTATGATCTTTGCACCGATTGAGATCGAAGTTGGTGAGTCTTGTGTGTTTCTGTGAGCTGGTTGGAAATATAACTTAGAATTAATTACATATGTTATATTTAGGCTGGGGAATTTATTACTTTTACACTGTTATATAAATTTGCATAGTAACCAGTGGCCATTGTTATAAAAGGGGGAAATTTGATTTAAAGTTTGAAGGTGAATTTTTTGTTAAGAAAGTAATAGTTCATCTTTACCCCTGTGTGATATGCCTTCTTTCTTTGATCTGTAACATAGTTTAGAGTCATCGTCTGGGATCAAACCAATTTGGAAGCTTTAGGGGCAATTGACTTGTTCTTAGTTATCAGTCGTCTGAGTTTGACTCAACCTCCAGCTTAAAATTAAAAATAAACGGTGAGTGTATAAATCACCAGTAGAAAAACAAGCAACTATGAATATTGACCAGTTCATAACTAACCCTCCAGTGGTTAATTTAAAAATGGCTAAAAAGTCAGAACTGATGGTTATAGTTGGCAAGTTAAAACTTCTTAACGGTAAGAACTTGGATGAAAAAAAAAGGAAATTGCCCGAAAGATTGTTAAGCACCAGTAGGAAAAGGGCCATTTGAAGAAGCTGCATTACAACAGTTTCCAAAGGAGAAAACTTCAGAGGAAGTAAAGTGGACTTTGAGAAAACTAGAGTTAGAGGAAAAAAGGAAAGCCGAATGTGAAGCAGTAAGGCAGGCAGAAGTGAAGGAGAGAGAGAAAGAACAGAAACATGAGCTAGAACTAGCTAAATTGAGGCAGACCCTAGCCCAAGGAGAGGGAGAAGACCAAAACCCATGTGCTGGTCAGGAGGAGAGGTTTCTGGTCAGTAGAGAAGTGAGGCTATTTCCTCTATTTGAGGAAGCTGAAATAAACCAGTATTTTCAGAATTTTGAGAAAGTAGCTATAAATTTAAAATGACCACCAGACCAATGGTCACTCCTGCTACAAAGTGTTCTTAAAGGGAAAGCCCAAGAGGTGTACTCGTGTCTCACTGCATGCCAAGCAGCTGATTATGAATTTGTAAAGCAGGCTATACTCCAATCTTATGAACTAGCTCCAGAGGCTTATAGACAAAAGTTTATGAGTTTAAAAATATCAGCAACCAAATATTATCTGGATTTTGTGCATAGGAAGGTTGTATGATTTGATCGGTGGTGTGCCGCAATGAAAGTAGAAAATAACTGATTTATTGAGGGAAATCATTCTGATTGAGGAGATTAAAAATTGTGTTCCTGATGATATTCAAGAGTACTTGGCAGAGAAAATTATAAAAACTTGGCAAGAATTGGATAAATTTGCAGAGGAATATACTTTAACCCACAAGCCTAAGTGAACATGAGGGAAAACCATTCAAAGGAATACCGCTGATAATGCAAGTAGAGTAGAAAGAAAATCTAGAAGTGAGGTAAGGAAGAATAGTGAGTGAACAAAAAAATTTCAAGGATTATTTGCCACTATTGTAAGAAGGCAGGGCACATAATAGCAAATTTTCTGTAGTGAAAAGGAAGAAAGAGAAAGGGGTGGTACCAATTGCCTGTGTTCAGAGTGAGAAAGTTAGGGATATTTTTAATCTGAAGGTTTCATTTCGGTTAAAGAAGGATCCAATCAAGTGCCAGTTAAAATCCGGCAGGATACTGGAGCAGCCCAATCGCTTGATTTAAGCAACGTTTTGAATTTTGGTGAGGAGACCGATATGGGAGATGTGAATTTAATAAAAGGCATTGGTGATGAAGCAGAGCCTATACCTTTGTATAGAATATTGATGAAATCAAACTTAGTTAATGGCCCGGATACGATAGGGATAAGATCAAGTCTGCTGGTGGATGGAGTTTCTCTTTTGTTTGGGAATGATTTAGCAGATGGCAAAGTCATACCTAGGGTGAAACTCACAAGTAAGCCATTGGTTTATGAGTCTGAAAAGGATTTGAAAATCTATCCTGCGTGTGCCATTAATAGAGACATGTCTGGAAAAAAGGTAGAGGTAGAAAAAGTCTGTGATGATCCTGTAGTGGAGGCAAGCATTGAAAACAATCTTTGCTGTTCTCAAGAGAGGAATTAATAGCCAGACCAAAGCATGATCCTGATTTTGCTGGGATAAGGGATAAGATTCTGTCTAACCAGGAAATTGAAACTGTCCCAGTAAGTTACTTTGTTCAAGATGGAATATTGATGAGAAAGTGGAGACCACAAGTGATACCTGCCAGTGAAAATTGGGCGGTAGTAAGGCGCGTTGTAATTCCCAAAACTTTCGGGAATTAAATATTAAATTTGGCTCATGGTGCACCTTTAGGAGGTCATCTTGGAGCAAAGAAGACGTTAGAAAAGATAAGGAAACAGTTTCATAGGCCGAAATTAAGCAAGTATGTTGTGAACTTTTGTAGAACCTGTCACACTTATCAATTGGTGGGCAAGCATAATCAAGGACTACCAGTGGCACCTTTACAACCCATCCCTGCTTTCTGGGAGCCCTTCTCATAAGTAATAGTGGATTGAGTTGGCCCATTTCCATAAACCAAAGCGGGAAATGAATATTTGTTAACACTCATGTGCACAGCTTCAAGATTTCCAGAGGCTATGCACCTAAGAAACATTAAAGCAAAGACAATTGTGAAGACTATGCTAAAATTTTTCACACTGTTTGGCCTACCAAGGGAAATTCAATCGGACCAGGGGAGTATATGGTTATAATCATATAACCACTTACAGCACAGAACAGGCCAGTTCAGCCCTACTAGTCCATGACGTAGCAAATCCCCACCCTCCAAGTCCCACTGACCAGCACCCGGTCCATACCCCTCTACTACCCTCCTATCCATGTAACGATCCAGTCTTTCCTTAAATGTAACCAATGATCCCGCCTCGACCACGTCTGCCAGAAGCTCATTCCACATCCCCACCACCCTCTGCGTAAAGAAATTTCCCCTCATGTTCCCCTTATAATTTTCCCCCTTCAATCTTAAACCATGCCCTCTAGTTTGAATCTCCCCCACTCTTAATTGAAAAAGCCTATCCACATTTACACTGTCTGTCCCTTTTAACACCTCTATCAAGTCCCCTCTCAATCTTCTACGCTCCAGAGAAAAAAGCCCCAGTCTGCACAACCTATCCCTGTAACTCAGACCCTGAAATCCTGTCAACATTCTCGTGAACCTTCTCTGCACTCTCTCTATTTTGTTTATATCTTTCCCATAATTTGGTGACCAAAACTGTACACAGTACTCCAAATTTGGCCTCACCAATGCCTTGTACAATTTCATCAAAACCTCCCTACTCTTGAATTCAATACTCCGATTTATGAAGGCCAACATTCCAAATGCCTTCTTCACCACACCATCTACCTGAGTATCAGCCTTAAGGATACTATTTACCATAACTCCTAAATCCCTTTGTTGCTCAGCACTCCTCTATTGTCTACAATTCAATGTATATGACCTATTTAAATTTGCCTTTCCAAAATGTAGCACCTCACATTTATCTGTATTAAATTCCATCAGCCATTTCTCAGCCCACACCTCCAGCCTTCCTAAATCACCTTTTAATCTACAGTAATCTACCTCACTGTCCACAACACCACCAATCTTTGTGTCATCCGCAAATTTGCTTATCCAATTCTCCACACCTACATCCAGATCGTTAATATATATAAAATAATAGTGGACCCAGGACCGCACCCTGAGGAACTCCACTAGTCACCAGCCTCCAATTAGACAAACTATTTTCTACCACTACTCTCTGACACCTCCTATCCAACCACTGCTGAATCCATTTCACTACCTTTTCATTTATACCTAATGCCTCCACCTTTTTTCCTAACCTCCTGTGGGGAACTTTACTAAAGTCCAAATAGACAACATCCACAGCTTTCCCTTCATCAACCTTTTTCGTAACCCCCTCGAAGAACTCAATCAGGTTTGTCAAGCATGATCTACCCCTGACAAAACCATGCTGATTACTCCCTCTCAATCCCTGTACCTCCAAAAATTTGTAAATAGCATCCCTCAGAACACTTTCCATCAACTTGCCCACTACAGACGTCAGACTTACAGACCTATAATTCCCAGGATTGCATTTGGACCCTTTCTTAAACAGAGGAACCACATGCGCCACTCTCCAATCCTTTGGCACAATCCCTGTGGCCAATGACATCCTAAATATCTCTGTTAATGGCCCCACTAACTGTCCACTAGCCTCCCTGAGTGTCCTAGGGTATATTTTGTCCGGTCCGGGAGATTTATCCACCTTTATCTTTTTTTAACACAGCCATCACTACCTCCTTGGTTATCCTTATATGCTTCATGACCTCCCCACTATTTTTCTTTACTTCAACTGGTTCAACATTTTTTTCCCTAGTGAATACCGAGGCAAAGAAATCATTCAAAATTTCCCCCATTTCCTCAGACTTCTCATTCAGCCTACCCTCGCTATCTACAAGGGGTCCAATTTTATCTCTCACTAATCTTTTACTTTTAATGTACTTATAGAAACCCTTTAGATTTATTTTTACCTGTCAGCCAAAGCATCTTCATGCCTTTTTTTGGCCTTTCTAATTTATTTCTTAAGATTCCTTCTACACTCCTTGTAGTCCTCCTTCAATTTCTCAGCTCCCTGCTCTTTATACCTCTTGTACACCACCCTTTTTCTCCTAACCAAATTTACAATATTCCTCGAAAACCAAGCCTCCCTATGACTTCCGGCCTTTCCTTTGATCCACACGGGACATGACTACTCTGTACCTTCAAAATTTCTTTTTTTAATATCCTCCACTTTTCATTAACATCCTTACCTGAAAATATCCTGTCCCACTCAATACTCCCGAAATCCCTTCTTATTCCTTCGAAATTTGCTCTTTTCTAATCCAGAACCTCAACTTTAGGCCTCTCCTTGCTCTTCCCTAAAACTACCCTAAAACTAACAGAATTATGATCACTAGACCCAATTGGTTCTCCAACATTAATGTCCGCTACCTGACCTAGCTCGTTCCCTAACAGGAGATCCAGTATTACACCATCCCGAGTCGTTTCTTCTACTAACTGATTTAGAAAACAATCTTGAGCACATTTAATGAACTCCAGCCCATCCAGCCCTCTAACCGTATAGGTATCCCAATCAATGTGTGGGAAGTTAAAATCTCCCATGATCACTACCTTATGATTTTCACACATATACGTTATCTCCCTACAAATTTATTCCTCTAATTTTCTTGGCCCATTTGGTGGTCTGTAATACAACCCTATTAGCACCCTCTTGCCTCCTCCACCCCTCAATTCCACCCAAACAGCCTCACTGGTTGATCCTTCCATACCATCCTGCCACCTCACGGCAGTAATGTCCTCCTTAACAAGCAGAGCAACTCCTCCTCCTTTTTTACCCCCCGATCTATCCCATCTAAAACAAATGTATCCTGGAATATTAAGTTGCCACTCCTGCCCCTCCTGTAGCCAGGTCTCACTAATTGCCACAATATCATGACGCCAAGTATCTATCCATGCTCTCAGCTCATCTACCTTGTTCACTATGCTTCTTGCATTAAAATATATGCATCTCAGAGAATGACCCTCACATATATTCTCTTTTTTACCTTCTACCCTAATCTCCATCCTACCTTTGTTATCTTTTTTATTCCTATCTAGGTGGCCATTCTCCCTGGACACTGCTCTCACACTCTGTTCCCCCCCGCCCCGCGAAACTAGTTTAAACCTTCCCCCACAGCTCTAGCAAATCTGCTTGCCAGCACATTGGTCCCCCTCCAGTTCAAGTGGAGTCTGTCTCTCTTGAACAGGTCCGACCTTCCCCAGAAAAGATCCCAATGATCCAGAAATCCTATCCCTTGCCCCATGCACCATCTCTTTAGCCACATATTCATCCTCCACATCCTCCTATTTCTACCCTCACTAGCTCATGGCACGGGCAGCAATCCAGAGATTACTACCTTGGAGGACCTGTTTTTTAACTTCCTACCTAATTCTACAAAATCCTGTTTCAGGACCTCATCCCCACTTCTAACTAAGTCATTGGTCCCCACATGGCTGTTCTCCTTCCCCTTGCAGAATGCTATGTACTCAATCAGAGATATCCCTGACCCTGGCACCAGGGAGGCAACAGACAAACCTGGATCCCCGATCTCATCCCACAAACCTTCTATCTGCCCCTCTGACTAATGAGTCCCCAACTAAAAGAATCCTATTCTTATCCTTCTTTCCCTTCTGAACCTCAGGGGCAGCCCCTGTGCCAGATACCTGACCCCCATGACTCGTCCCTGATAGGCTGTTCCCCCCAGCAGTATCCAAATCCGAATACATGTTGCTGAGGGGCACTTCCACAGGGGTACTCTGCACTAGCGCTCTCCCTCCTTTCCTCACAGTCACCCAATTCCCTGACTCCTGCCTTCTAGGGGTGACTGTCTCCCTGTAACTCCTCTCTATCACTGCCTCTGTTTCCCTTATGATCCTCAGTTCATCCAATTGTACCTCAAGCTCCCTAACACGGTCACTCATTATATGCAATTGGATGCACCTTTTGCAGGTGTAGTCATCAGGAACAGCTGTGCAGTCTCTGATTTCCCACATCCCACAATTGGAGCACTTAACTACCCCAACTGACTCCATTTCCTCCTTTCTTACTATAATACCCTTTACTAATAAGCTCCTTCTTAGCCCCTGCTCCTCGCTAGCGGCTCCCTCCTTTTCTACTCCTTTTATTAACCCCTTACCAATTAACCCCAATTAACTCCCGGCTCCTCCACCTCCTCTCACCCGACACCAGGCACTGACTCACTGTCTCCTCCGACCCCGAATCTGACCTGACTGAGCCCAAGTCCCGGTAAGTGCAGCTTTTATTCTACTTACCCTCTGATGCTGTCTCTTGGCTCCTCCTCCTCTCACCTGATTCCAGGCACTGACTCACTGTCTCCTCCGACCCCGAGTCTGACCTGACAGACTCTGATTGTCTGGAATAGTTCAACAGGGTGTATGAATTGGGAACCCATCAAATTTGTTGTCTGCCTATCATCCTGAAAGTCAAGGGGCCTTGGAAAGGTTCCATTTAACTGTGAAAAATATGATGAGGGCTTATTGCATATAAAATAATAAGGACTGGGATGAAGGAATGCATTTGTTTGCTGTTAGAGAGCTAACTCAGAAGTCACTTGGCTTTAGTTGATGTTTGGTCATGAAGTCAGGGGTCCATTACTATAGTTGAAGGAACAGTGAATACATAATGATATATAATCAAATCTGTTGGATTATGTTTTCAAATTTAAAAACAGATTACGTCAGGCTTGAGAGATGACAAGGAAAAATTTTAAAACTGGTAAGGGAAAACTGAAAATTTGGTTTGAAGAAATAGCAAAAATTAGGGACATTAAACCTGGCAACAAGATATTGGTTTTGTTTCCAATGCAGTCAAACCCTTTGAGAGCTCAGTTTTCAGGACCAATTAAGGTAAAATAAAAAATTAACGATGTCACCTATGTCATTGAGATGCCTGATTGTCGAAGAGAGACACAGGTCTGTCACATGAACATGCTTAAAACCTTACTTTGTGAAAATGACTGAGGAGGATACTAGGATCCCAATCAATGTGCTAGTTATAGATGAAAGTAAGGAGGAGATGTTTCGTGAAGGTCACTGAAAGGTTTGCAAAACTTAGAAACTGTTAATGCATTTGGCTAAATCAGAAAGGGAAGAAATGAAGACATTACTTATGAAATTTAAGGATAAATTTCTAGATGTTCCAAGAAGAACTACAGTGGCTTGTCATGATGCAGAGGTCAGTGATGCTAAGCCCATTAAGCAGCATCCTTACTGAGTTAATCAGAAGAAGAGCAGATTGTTGGATCAAGAGGTGGATTATATGCTCAAAAATGACATCATCTGAAAATCAAGTTCAAATTGGAGTTCACCCTGTGTTCTGGTGCCTAAGCCAGATGGCTCAATTAGGTTTTGTACAGATTATTGAAAGGTAAACAAGGTGACAAAGACTGAAGCATTCCCTATCCCCAGAATAGATGATTGTATAGATAAGGTGGGAAATGCTAATTTTCTTACAAAGATTGATCTCTTAAAAGGATACTAGTGTGTTCCTTTGACAGAGAAAGGCAGGGAGATTTCTGCATTTGTTACACCTTTGGGATTGTATGAGTATAATGTCATGCCTTTCATGATGAAAAAAGCACGTGGTTCATTTCAGAGAATGAAATGCCAGCGGGGGAGAAGGGGGCTGGGGCAGCCAGCGGGTGAATACAGAGCTCGAGCCAGGTACCAGCATTGACTCGAGTGCCGTACTCCCCCACCGGCCGCCCCAGCCCTCTTCACTCCTGCCGATGCTCCAGCCTCCTTCTCACCCACCAGTCGCTCCAGCCCCCTTCTCACCTGCTGGCCAATCAGTCCCCTTCTGCCCTGCCAGCCACTCCAGCCCCTGTTTGCACCCTGTAGTCCCCACGCTGACAGCCCAGCCAGCATGCAGGATGTTGGGGCAGGGGCAGCTGGGAGGTGCTGTCAGGCGCTGACTGTTGACCGTTGGTGTGCCTCGAAAGGAATAAATAATAATTTTGATGGATTTAGAGAATTGATTTTAACTGAGGAAATTAAAAAGTGTGTTCCAAATGAGATTAAATTATACCTGGATGAGAGAGACATGGGGACATGGCAACAGGTGGCTAGAGTAACAGATGAATTTGCTGATTCACAAAAATACATTCCAGAATAGTAGGCATTTTCAGAGAGCAGATGTAGAACAAGATTTATCTGTTCATAAGGATAGAATGGAGTTGGATAGTGGGCCTGAAATAAAGTCTGAAGAAAATGTTAAAAGGAAAGATGAAGGAAAGGTAGGAAAGGACAGAACATCTGCATTTGTTCGTTATTTTTGTAAGAAACCTGGACATGTGATTGTGAATTGTCTAGTCTTGAAAACAAAGTAGATATACTTTGTTACATATAAAGGTGTAAATATAATGTATAAGTAAGAACTAAAGGGAAATAAAAGGGAAGAAAGGAAGTAGAGGGGAAACAAAGAGGGTGAGCTTTCTTATATGTGAAGATAAAAGTCTTTTCTGGAGGGGATTGGGCGGGAGAGAATAACAGTCACTGCGAAATCAGTTAATGCTTGCGAGCAGGTTCGTAATCCAAACGGAGAGGGGAGTTATGGTTGCCCAGCAAGGGACAAGGGGCAACTTAGAGAGTCGGGTGGACATTTGGAGTTAAGGGAATTTTAGATGTAGGAGTTATTGAAGTATTTTATGTTTTAAAAGTGTTGTCATATATTGAGTTCAAAAAGGGAAAACTGAGAGATGAAAATAGGGAAAAGGGGAATGGTGGTGGTGAGGAAGCAGAAACGATGTGTAAACAGGATATGAGATGGCCATGTTGAACTATATGACTATAAATATTAATGGAATATATAACCAAATTAAATGAAAAAGTCTATTAAATTTCCCAAGAAAGTAAAAATAGACATAGCATTTTTACAGGAAATCCATCTAACTGAAGTGGAACATAATAAATTAAGGAGAGACAGGGTAGGGCACATAGCGGCAGCATCATATAATTCAAAGCCAGAGGTGTAGCTATATTACTAAATAAAAATGTACCAATCAAAATAGAGGAGGAAAAAATAGATCCAGCAGGGAGGTATGTAATGATAAAGTGTCAGATATATTCAGAATTCTGGAATTTAATCAATGTATATGCACCTAATAAAGAGGATCAAAAGTTTATGCAAGATATTTTTTTTGAAGACTGTAGATACCCGGGGGAATATATTGATAGGAGGGGATTTTAACCTTAATTTAGATCCAATGTTGGATAAAACTGGACAAAAGACTAGCAAAACGAATAAAGTGGCCACATTTATGGTTAAGTCAATGCAGGAAATGAAACTTATGGATATATGGAGGAGGCAGAACCCAAGGGAGAAGGAATACTCATATTATTCGAGTAGGGCATAAAACATACTCAAGGATTGATATGTTTTTGTTGTTGGCACATATTGAAGGGAGTTAGGAAAACTGAATATAAAGCTAGATTGTTTTCTAGAACAGTTGGAAAGGGAGATAATATGTACAGAAAAAGAACTAGCTACAAAGGATGATATAACAAAAAGAGAATTGGCGAACAAAAAATAAAATTCAAATCATTACAAACGTGTAAGGCAGTGAAGAACATAATGAAAATAAAGCAGAAATATTATGAGCTAGGAGAAAAAACACACAAAATATTAGCCTGGCAACTTAAAACAGAATAAGCTAAAAGAATTGTACTGGCAACAAGGAAAAAGGACAAACAAATTACATATAATCCAACTGAGATTAATGAGAACTTTAAGGAATTTTATGAACAATTATACCAAATTGAGAAAGAGGGGAAAGATGATAAAATAGAAGAGTTTTTAGCTAAAATTGAACTGCCAAAATTGCAAGAAGAGGAGCAAAGTAAACTGATAAAACCATTTGGAATAGAGGAGGCACAGGATATATTAAAAAAGCTGCTGAACAATATAATGCCTGGACAGAATGGATTCCCAATAGAATTCTATAAAACATTTATAGAGTTATTAATTCCTCCTCTCTTAGAAGTAATGAACCAGATAGAAGAAACACAAAACTTGCCAGATTCATGTAAGACAGCAATAATTACAGTAATACCAAAGACGGGGAAGGATCCACTAACACCAGCATCATATAGACCAATATCTCTACTGGATCAAACTGGATAATGTCTGTAAATTTATTAATCTAATTCATGCCGTTCACGGAAATAAGAAGCCAATAGTGGCTGTAGCTTTAGATGTAAAAAAAGCCTTTGACAGGGTAGAATGGGATTATTTATTCAAAGTATTACAGAAAAATATACTAATTGGATTAAAGCATCATATAATGGACCATTGGCGGTAACAGTAAATGGATATGTATTGAACCAATTTAAATTAAGTAGGTCAACTAGGCAGGGATGTCCACTATCTCCCTCACTGTTCGCTTTAGCAATAGAACCATT
Source organism: Narcine bancroftii (assembly GCF_036971445.1). NCBI lineage: Eukaryota > Metazoa > Chordata > Chondrichthyes > Torpediniformes > Narcinidae > Narcine > Narcine bancroftii. Next base: position 3,080,368 of record NW_027211808.1, read on the forward strand.
GGCAGAACTGATAATAACAGAAAATAAAAGAAAAGGAATAAAAATAAAGGAGGAGTATAAAATCAGTTTATTTGCAGATGACATCATAGTATATATTACAGAACCAGAAATATCAATAAAAGAACTACATAAGAAATTGAAGGAATATGGAGAAATATTGGAATATGGAGAAAGATAAATGCAAATAAAAGTGAAGCGTTGCCAATGAGTAATGCAGATTATACAGAATTTAAAAAAGAATCACCTTTTAAATGCAAACGCAAGCAATCCGATACCTAGGTATTAGATTAGATAATAATTTAGGCCAACTGTACAATTAAATTATCAGCCACTAATAAATAAATTAGAGGAAGACTTAGAACATTGGAAAGAATTACCACTAATGTTGATAGGGAGGGTAAATTGCATTAAAATAAATGTCTTCCCAAGGATAAAATACTTATTTCAATCGTTAAGCATTAGATAAATTAACAATACAACCAAGATGGTTTACAGTTACCAAACTTTAAAAATTATTATAAAGCAGCACAATTAAGGTATTTATCAGATTTTTATCAGACAAGGGAAATACCAGATTGGACTAAGATAGAGCTAGATAAAATAGGGGAGAAGGAATCGGAACATAAAAGGTATATGTGGGATATAAAGTGGGATGGAAAGCTGATACGATATAAAAGCTCACCAGTATTGCATCATTTACTCAATATATGGAAGAAGATTCACTTAGAAAGAAAAAACAAATTATTAACTACCAAAATTATTATTGATGCAAAATCAGCTAATCCCATTTATAATAGATAACCTTTCCTTTAGAGAATGGGAGAGAAAAGGAATTAAAAGAATAGAGAATTTTTTGGGGGGAAATAATTTATTAACATTTGAACAAATGAAGTACAAATATGTTTGCATACCTTCAACTGAAAGTCTACTTAAAGGATAAATTGGGAAACAGACTGAGATTACCAGAAGGAATCAGCTTTGAATATGTGATTACAGAAACAATGATAATAAAAATGTTTTTTTTTCAAGCTACAAGAGAAGGAAAATGATGAAATAAGCTATAAACCCAAACAAAAGTGGGAAAAGGATTTAAACATAAAGATAAAAAAATGAAACATGGGAAAAGTTATATTCTGGAAACATGAAGAATATAATAAACACAAAGTTATGCATGATACAGTATATTTGGTTACACAGGTTATATATCACGCCCCAAAAGTTAATATAATGGGATCCTACATTATCAGATAGATGTTTTCGCTGTAAGAAGGAAATGGGAACAACAGTACATGCAATTTGGGCATGTGAGAAAGTGAAAAAGTTTTGGGAAGATCTAAACCAGGTATTAAAGAAAATCACAAAAAACAACATACCAAAAAATCCAGAGATCTTTCTTCTAAGTAATTTAAGAAGTAAAGAATTAGGCCTCAAACTGGATTAAACACAAAAAAGATTTATTATGATAGCCTTAAGTGTAGCAAAAAAATGTATAATGTCAACTTTGAAATCAGAAGAGAGCCTGAGAGTATAGCAATGGTATATGGAAAGGAATGAATGTATTCCATTGGAAAAAATTACATATAATTTAAAAAATAAAGTCACATTATTTGAACAAATTTGGGAACCATACATGGAACACAACAGAGAAGGCTTACCGAGGACCTCCACCCCCTAAAATGATAAAATGATAAGAAGACAAAGTGACTTGATCCAGAGATGACACCATTTTCATGTTTATTTTCATTGTGGGTTGACATTGTTCAATGGTTTTATTGTATTGTATATGTTGACATTTAAGGGGTATGGAGAGGGGTGGGAAGGTAGTGGGGAAAAAGGTAAGAAAATGCCACTGTGTATATTTAAGAGGGAAATGTTTGTATGTATTTTGATTGATATGATTGACAGTGTGAAATTTTAATTTAAAAAAAAAGATTATGGAAACAGAATCTTGTGTAGGTAACCTTAAAGAAACCAAGATTCCTGTGTGCCTGTCAAGCTCAGCAATTTTGGGAAATTTGGAAGTTAGGTCATTTTAAGAGTTATAAGAGCAGATGCATTTGAAAAAATTACTTTTGAAATACACAAATTTGTTTCCTGATGTTCCAAAAAAGACACCAGTGAACAGATGTCAAAGAGGCAAATTTAATAATACAGCAACTATACAGAATAAACATTCAGAAAAGTAAAATAATGGATCAGGAGGTGGAATATGTTTTGAGGAATGACATTAATGGACCTTTGAACTCAGATGGGGGTTCTCTTTGTATTTTCTACCAAACCAGATGGAACTGCTATACAGATTATAGAAAGGTTAATTCAGTAACTAAAACGGTTACTTTTCCTATTCTAACAATAGATGACTGTTTTGATAAAATTGGCAAAGCTAAATTTCTTACTAAGTTGTATTTGTTAAAGGGTTACTTATGTGTGCCTTTAACTGAAAGAGGAAAGAATATTTCAGCTTTTGTAACATCCGGTTTATATGAGTATAATGTGTTACCATTTGGCATGAAAAAAAGCCCCTGCAACATTCGAGAGGATGATTAATTCGGTAATCCAAGGGTTAACTCATGCAGATACTTATATTGATTACTTGGTCACAAAAAGTGACACATGGGGAAGAACATCTAAAGCAAATGGACAAATTATTTACAAGATTATCTAAACTTAACTGTTAATTTAGCAAAGTGTCAATCTGCAATTACCACAGTAACATACTTGGGTTATGTAGTTGGCCATGGCAAAGTTGACATGGTCAATAAAATTTCTAGGTTTTCTACTGTAATGGAAGATTCTAACCTGTTTTTTCTAAACTTGCAGCTCTGGGTTCTGCAAGGCTGAGAACCTGCTTGTGTTTTAGAATCAGCAGACATAAGCTAAATTCCACCAAGGGGCCAGAGATGCTGTTATCTGACGAAAGGACATCTGTGTACCAAGAACATTTAATCTTTCTGCTTGTTTTGCTCACAGACTGTCAGAGGCCTAGCCTTGATGCCAAATAAACCATTGTGTTCAAAGTGATAAGCTGAAAATTATGTTATTCGTTAGAAGCCTAGCATGCTAGCTTGCTTGCTTATCTTTCTTGCTGTGCTGGGAATAGATGCTTGGGTAAGCAGTTTTTGGGTAATATAAGCCATGGTCCCGCTGCTGAATTTGGAGACTCTCCAAGAGGTGGCAACATCTCTCAGCAAGAAGAACTTCTGGAGTCAAGCCAATGTCCCGGTCAGAGGAGGTGGAGAAGTTGCTACCGGTGCCCTGACAACCAACTACAAATGTGCAGTCGTTGCCTCACTTTGGCAGTTGGGACCAGTCGAAGCGTTGATAAGTATAGTTGGGAAGGGCTTGCATATTGTAGTGTGAAATCAGCTTTTGAATTTGTAATAAACATTTGTATAATCTGAACTGCTCTCAGTGTGTGTGTCTATTTTCTTTTGGTAGCTCAAACACTGTGACCAATCTAAAACGAATAAAATGAGAGGTATAAGTTTACCCAAGACAATTGGCGCAGCGAGCAGGATTGATCTCAAGATGTTTCGCCGAAAGAAAGGGGTGAGCCCTGAGCAGTTCTTGATTCCTGGATGGACTTCCAAAGACGATGGGTTGGCATGTTGGTCAATAGCCTGACTTTGTTGGGACCACCCATTAATTGGGATGAGAAGTTAGATTCATCAAATGCACCTCTGGGAGAGCGGGTTGCCACTCTCCTTCGAGAAAGTAAATTTCCTGATGAAAAGGCGACTCTGACGAACGGTTTTTGGTTGCTGGCCACAGCCTTACGCCACTCCGTTCAGTGTGAAGCAGAATCAGTTCAAAGAGAAGTAGAATCTCAGCGCAAGAGAAAGCAATTAGAGGAGGAGCTAGAAGCCATGCGACAACGCTATTCATTGATGAGTGAGATTGTTCGCACCAGTCAGGAAGGAGCCAAAGAATGGGAAGATAAGCATGTCCAAATGATCTGCCATAATATTAAACTCCGGCAGCAGCTCTATGCAGATAAGGAAAGGCAAGGAGTAGAACCCGATCCATATCGTATTCATTCCATGATAAGGAATAGTGATGATCCTGATGTAATTGAGGATTGGGATGGGAATATCTGGAATGATGACCATGGTAATAATGCAGATATTCCTTAGCATGTGTCTAACATACTACCCTCTCCACCTGCTGTTCACGCCCGGCCATTAAGGCAGCAGACTTTCCAAACAGACAGAAGGGAGGATGATGTAAGGGTAGAGATGGAAGGGATAGATACCCCGGTCTCCCAAGTGGACCCAGGGGAAAATACCCAAACCCTTCTTATGCTCTATGGCCTACTCCCTCTACAGGATGGCCTCAGCCTCCTCCCCTAGACTGGGTGGAGGGCCCTGTGGGCCAAAGTGGGAACAGAGGTCGGAAACCGTCAATGATCCGTGATTTCTCTGTAAAAGAGCCGGCTGCCATTGGAGATCGATTTAGGCAAAAGGCAGGAGAAACTCTGGCAGCCTGGTTCCTGCGTGTCTGGGAACAAGGAGGGGGTAATGTATTTTTAACCCCTGAGGAATTGTTGGGATTAGGAACATTGTCTACTGATATCAGGGTCACTGCTGAGCTGCGGGGTAGAGGGAAAGAGATGGATTACTTACTTACTACTCTAGGGGATGCCCTGCTACGAGTATACCCATCACCAGTAGATTGGGATTTACATTTGCAGAACAATTGGAGAACCCCAGAGGAGGGTATAGCAGTAATTCGTCAACAGGCCCTGGCCTTTGCCTTGTATGCAGGGCGTTTGAGGCTATGGGTACATGGGGGGAGCCCTGATGAAGAGATATTCACAGTTGGAATGCATAACAGATTGGTTCGTTCCGCCCAACCTACTATACGGGGGCTGGTTCTGTCTGTAACTAGTCCACTAATTGGGCACCCTGTGTCTGAGGCGGTGCATGCCTTATCTGGGCTTCGAGAATTAGAATTGGGAGGTAAAATTCACTCACATACAGCCCAGGTTAAATCAGACAAGCAGGATGAAAAGAGAGGGCCTGCTGCTAATAATGGAGTGACAAGAAAGGACCTTTTTCTAACCTTGTTAAAGTTAGGCGTACCTAAAAGTGATATTGATGGGAAACCTACTGCAGTCCTTTATGCCCTTTATAAGAGAAAGGCAGGGGAACATCATCCCCAGCTGTTGAGTCCTCCTGGCCCAGCTGTGCCCTCTGCTCCCACTGCTGCTTCTATCGAGCCAGCTTCTCCTGCTCCAGTTACCCGTGATGAGGTACAACAAATGATTAACAAGGCTCTTATGCATAATAGTGGCATGTGGGCCTGGAAGCCCCCGAACCCTACTAAAGCAGGGTGCACGTGTCTACTCCATTGAGATACGGCGGATACACGGGGACCCACGGCCCTACATACCGTTAACAGTTCATTGGGGTGGGGGAAATGCCGCCAATATTTGGCCTTAGTCGATACTGGTGCGGAGCACTCGGTGATTCCGGGTAACCCCGACCTCTGGACTGGACTGACCTTTCGAATTGAGGGGTTGGGAGGAGCGGTCACCCTGGTAAAGGAAATAAAAGTCCGTGCCACTGTGGGTGACAGCCCTTCCCCTATCTGGTTACATGCCCTCGTGGCTGCTACTGACGAGTGTATCCTGGGTATTAATATGTTGGCCGGTACGGCCCTTAATACTAGCCAAGGGGGATTTGCATTTGGAATTTGGACTATTACAAAAAACTAGTAGTGGGTCAGGCTAAGTGGGATCCTGTGATGGTGCCACCCCCCATGAAACCAGTGTTCATTCCACAATATCGCCTCCCTGGAGGGCAAGAAGAAATTAGTGCCACCATTGATGCTTTGCAAGAAGAAGGGGTAGTGAGGCCCGCAAAGTCACCCTTTAATAGCCCTGTTTGGCCGGTCCAGAAGCCGGACAGCTCCTGGAGAATGACAGTTGATTATCGTTTTTTGAACAAACATGCCCCACCACTTGCTTCAGCAGTTCCAGACATTGTTACCCTTATTGAAAACATTGCTACTGGGAACTCAGGAACATGTTATGCTGTCATTGATCTCGCTAACGCCTTCTTCAGTATTCTTATAGCTGAAGACTCACAGGATCAGTTCGCCTTTACCTGGAAAGGGCGCCAGTATACCTTCACGCCTCCCTCAGGGGTATGAACACTCTCCCACTATTTGCCACAGCCTAATTGCCCGTGACCTGGAGACGGTGCCAGTATCTCCTTCCCTCGTAATTCACCATTATATTGATCATGTGATGATCCAAGGGGCCATGGAAGAGATGGTACAGGAAGGTTTGGAGAGTGTCCAAGATACCTGATGCAAAGAGGGTGGGCCATTAACCCCGCCAAGGTGCAGGGCCCGTCCCAGACAGTTATTTTCCTTGGAATTCAGTGGCATGCTGGAGAACAAGTGGTTCCCAATAAAGTTCGCAATAAAATCGCAGACTTGGCCACTCCTACTAACAAAAAAGAGACCTAGCGTTTGCTGGGGTTATTGGGATACTGGCAACGCCATATTCCACACTTGGCATTGCTTTTACATCCTCTGTATAAGGTTACCTGAAAGAAAACAGACTTTGTATGGGGTGACGATCAGGAAAGGGCATTCCAGTCTGCCAAGCAGGCTATTCTTCAGGCCCTGCCCATTGCTCCCCGCATCCCAGATACTCCCTATGAACTACAGGTCTCCGTTACTGATGATGTGGCCTGCTGGAGCCTCTGGCAGAAACAAGAGGGTCGCCGAGTCCCGCTAGGATTCTGGTCACGTACCATGTCTGAGGCTGCCACTCGTTATTCTGCTTTTGAACAACAGTTACTAGTCTGTTACTGGGCCATGCTGGAGACTGAAAGAATGACAGGTGATGCAGATGTTCAATTGCGACCTGCACTTCCAATAATGAATTGGGTTCTGGCTAATGATGCTAATCTAAAGATCAGGCGGGCGCAGCAGTCTTCTATTGTTAAATGGAAGTGGTATATTCAGAGTCGTGCAACCAGGGGGCCTGAAGGGATGGGCCGCATACATGAACAGGTGACTGATCTTCCATCTCGTCATGAGGACCTGCCTTGCCCCCTCCTTAACCCCCTTCACCAGTTCAGTGGGGTAAACCATATGATTTGCTCACTCCAGCAGAACAAGAGGATGCCTGGTTTACTGATGGTAGCAGCCAGTGGGTGCAAGGAAAGCAAAAATGGAAAGTTGTGGCTTACCATCCCAAGTCAGGAACTCACTTATCAGAGGAGGGGGATGGTGGCTCCAGTCAGTATGCTGAGTTGAAAGCAGTCACTTTACCACTAGATCCCCATGATCACCCTCTTCGCCTGTTTACTGATTCCTGGGCTGTGGCTAATGGACTTGTGGTATGGATGCCTGATTGGCAAAAGAATGACTGGATGATTCATGACCGCCCAGTGTGGGGCAAAGAGCTGTGCCAGCTGTTGTGGGATGCTTCCCACCACCGTGAGATAACTTTGTATCACGTTGATGTCCATACTAATGTGGCGACTAACATGGCACAACATAATGCAGTTGCAGATCAGCTTGCCACTATCAACCGTGCTGATACCTCCCCCTGGCTCGATAGGCACATGTACAGAGTGGTCACTTGGGGGAGAAGGGATCAGCTATGTGGACTCGTACACATGCTTTACCCGTCCATCAGGATGATGTCCGCATGGTCGTGCGTACATGCCCAGAATGTCAACTTGTGAAGTTCCTCCTGGTTCGCATGGCCGAATAAAACGGAGTGCGTGCCCAGCTGCGGTTTGGCAAATTGATTACATAGGCCCTATGCCAGACTGCATGGGTAAACGTTATGTCCTAGTAATGGTTGACACCTTTTCAGGCCTGGTTTTTGCCTTTCCCACCAAGATGGCTGACCAAGCTAGTACTATCCAAGGACTAAATCATTTAATTTCTCATTATGATGTTCCAGAGGAGATTCAGTCTGATAATGGCTCGCACTTCCCCAGGAAGGCAATCTGTGATTGGGCAAATGACAACGGTATCTTATGGGTTACCCATATTCCTTATTACCCGCAGGCTGCTGGGTTAGTTGAACGAATGAATGGCTTACTGAAGGAAAAAATTTGTCTGTTAACACCACTGGGAACCCTGAAGGGTGGTGCCATTTGCTGCAGCAGGGAGTTAACAATTTGAATCGTCGCCCTTTGAAGGGAGGTACACCTTTCCACCAACTTCTTCACGCTTCTGAACTACAGCCTATTCCAGAGGAAAAATAATCATTGCCCCTCACTCCCGAACTAGAGAATGCCGGACAAAAAGTATGGATGGCACCACCAGGTAGTGGCCCTACTGTAAAAGGAGAAATAGTGACACCTGCCCAGGGTAACACTCAGTGGGTAGCTATTGAGGGACAGGATGATTTAGTCTGTTTAAACACTGAACGCTTATGGTATCGTGAGTGACATGTGTCAGGCTTATTTGTTCCAGGTTCTCCGTTTTACGCTTGACAGCTGGCTTAACAGCTGCTTCGGTGCCAACAATTGGATTTGTAATAACGAGGACGTTCCGAGGGAGTTGTCCGTGAGAGACACCGTCTGGTGCATTACATCAAGGAAGTCCTCGGTCACCCGCCTCAAGTGCAGCTTATATCGATATGTTATTGCCAGTGTCGGTTCTTATATTTTGTTTGTAGATGGACCAACTGAAGAGGTTGCCCCCTACTTCTATGATAGTAGTTTTTGTACTCGCTTTATATCTTATAATAACTCTGATCCACCTGTTGCTAAGTGGCGAAAGGATTCCAGTTCTGTGGAGGGTTGGTGGTCTGCCTCACCATCAAACATTGCTTCAGATTTGTCCGACAATTCCTTTCTCCATGTTTCCTATGCATACGCTCACCGATTAAATGTTTCTGTGGGTTTGTACCATAGGCCTTTTGGATGCTGGAACATGATCCCCATTCCTTTCACCTGAAAAGAAGTTGCTGCCTGGAAATATTTTGACCCCTCCAAAGGCAGAGATTATATTGATGTTGATCAGCCTGTGCCTGAGGAGGCTCGTTTCTTTAAGATGAGTGATATTTTGGGTATTTTCCAAGGATGGCATATTTCTACCTCCTCTTATAATATTACACACCCCTATTTTATTGTTTTCCAATATGTGAAGGGCTCTGTTTTTGTAAATTCCCTGTCAAACTTCAGCAGCGGGACCATGGCTTATATTACCCAAAAACTGCTTACCCAAGCACCTATTCCCAGCACAGCTGTAGAGACAGGTCATTCGGTGTATTTAAGTCAGCGATCTTGATTAGCATCAAAGGCTATGGGGAGTGAGGCTGAGAGGGAAAAAGGGGTAAAACACAGGATTCTGTTGACACATGGTTAAGTGGGAAAGAAACAAATGCTGGAGAAACTCAGCAGAGCAAACAGTACCTTTACATAGCAAAGGTGAAGGGGGAAGGGGGAAGGGAGGACTATAGATGATGGTTCAGCTCATGACCAAGTGCCGGGCAGACCTGCTGGGCTGAATGGCCTGTTTCTGCTGCCCGGTACCAGATCGGGACTGCAGCGCTCAATGCTGCCGAGAGGACGACTCCCACCACCTGGCGTGAACCCCGGAGGGGCGGTCTGGGTCTGTCCGCGGCGGTTTGGACGGGGACAGAGCGAGTACCTGATGTTCGGGCCCTCCGCCAGCGCCTCCCCGTCCAGCGGGCTCCCGGCCGGGTCCTGCAGTTGCACCGAGTGTCGCTTGGCCCCGGGCTGCGCTGCGCCGTTGCAGCTCCGGGCTCGGAAGAGCTTGGTAAGGCGGCTTCTCAGCGAAGTCCTGCGGGAGCGGTCGCTCAGCGGCTCGTCGGCCTCCCCCAGGGCGGCGGCGGCGGCCGGCGGTTCCTCGCCCAGGCTGCGGCACAGAAGGTGGAGGGGGCAGTCGGCTCCGGGCCCAGGCCCGGCCTCCAGTTCGGCTCCGGCTTCCTCCATCGCCCCGAGTACCAGTACCGCGTCGCTGGTCTCCTCGGCGGGGGCCCGGGCACCCGGCCCGGAGGCGGCGGCCAGGCCCAGGCCCGCGCACTCGCAGCCTGCCCATTCCTCTCGGCCGGGCCCCACCGTGAAGTCGCCGAAGTCCCGGGCCAGCTCGGACACTCGCTCGTCCCGCCGGCTGCGAGGCCGGCCCGGGCAGCGCCGGTGACGCGGGCACAAGCGCGGCGAGGCGGGCCGCTCGGCCCCTCCGCCCGTGGCCCGCGGGAGCTGCTCGGCGGCCGGCACCAGGTTCCGGAAGACCATCAGCTGCGGCCGCGGGCCCTTTGTTGCGGGCAGGTCCAGGTGCTGCTGCAGTCTGCAGGCGGCATCTTGCAGCAACGTCGCCGGGCGGCGGCTCCCATCATAGGGCAGCGGCTTCAGCCCCGAGCCCCCCGCTGCTGCTGCCGCCGCTTCCCCCTCCTGCAGATTCGGAGGCACGACGTGCAGTAACACAAACCCAGCGGCAGCCTGCGCATTCATGCTGTCGACCGACCGACCGTCTCTCTCTCTCTCTCTCCTTGTATGTGTGCTGCCTGATTAGTGCATTAACTATTTATCCTCCTCCACTTGCCACAGAGCCAACCCCCTTCCATGGCTTGGACCTTCTCTCCCATCCACCTGCCAGTCCCGGGACCCATCAATCATGGGGGAAAATCAACCAGAACCTTCATCAGACACCCCGGTGTTTAAAGCCACACTTACTAACACTTCCGCAAATTCAATGCAATCTCCTCCTAATATCTGCACTGACGTTTCTTGTAGGTCAAGATACCAAGCGAGTTGAAACAAAATTCAAAACCACTCGCTCCGAAATAAATACACCGGTTCACCAAAAATAATTTTTTTAAACAAAACTTTATGTAAAACTTTTTAAAACAACGTAAAATCAATAGCAACAACAAAAAAAAAGGTACGGGAAAGTCGCCTTTAGCTTGAACCGATCTACCATCTCCCACTGGAAGATGGAGACCCCGTTTGTGACCCCAAATGGAATTTGGCAGAACTGGTACAGGCGCCTGTCTGCCTTGAAGGTGGTATAAGGCTTGTTCCAGGGGTGGATGGGGAGTTGGTGATAGATCGTAGCGGGCTATCTCGTTGACCAGGTTGGCTATCCTCGTAAGGGATAAGGATCTGGCTGAATGTACCGGTTAATGGTCTGGCTGTAATCCATGCAGATCCTCAGCTTGCTGCCCCCTTTTGACCACCAGGATTGGGCTTTCCATGGGCTGTTGCTGGCCCTAATGAAGTCTGTTTGCAGTGCAATAGTGCCTACTTCTGGTGGCTATTGTTTTGCAGTCTGGTATGAGGTGTGAGAATAGGACAGGAGGGGCAATGCACAGCCTGGAGAGGCGCATGTTGGCCGGGGCTGGTTGAACAGCACACTGTGGAGCATGAGTGGGGGTAGGGCCCCCCCCCCCCCACCCCTGAAGGTGAGGGTTATGCTCTGCAGATGGCTTTGAAAGTATAAGCCCAGGAGGACTGGGCCGCAGAGTTTGGGCATGACCAGGAGGCCGAACACAGTGTATGTCTCTTTCCCCCCCACCCTCCCCATAGTCAGATTGGCAGAGCAGCACCCGAGGGTATTAATAGTTTGGTCCTAGGAGGCAAAGGCGATAGGCAAGGTGTGGGGAGGATTTTGAATTTTAGGGAGTGGGCCACGCTTGAGTGAATCAAGCTCTTGGTGCGGCTGCCACTGTCGATTAGGCACTTTGTTACCTGCTTGTTGATTTTTCCCATTCTAATCTATCAAACCCCTTTTCTAAAATTTATCTAGTGATTAAAAATTCAATTTAATTCAGATTTTTTTTCACAATGTCTGTTTTGGGATGGTGGCATGAACATTTGTTCAGTATGTTGTAATACTAGAGTTAAGTTGATGTGAGAATATATCTTTGTGAGCTCTTCCTTGGGAGAAATGTCCATTCCTCAGAGAAAGAGAGAAATAGATCTCATTGGGTTTTTCTTATGAACTCAGTAGTTGACACAACATATATATTGACAGGCAACTTCAATCAGATTATGAATAAGATTACTGGCTTCCAACCATCCTAACAGACATCATTCATGTGTATATTGCATAAGTGTTATGAACCCAAAGGACCCCAAAACCAAGCAGCAATAGATATCCACCACAACAAATGGTTACTTAAACAAAAGTTGCTTTTAATTATCTTTAAACATGAAAACAAAATCAAATTTTAACTTATCACTATTAACTTTACCTAACTTAACCCTCTTCTAATTCTAAGCACAAATGTATGTAATGTGTGTGTACATTTAAGAAAGGTTCTTTGGTTCACAGTTTAATCTCACCTCATTCTTCTAAGTTCACTGGCTGCAGGCAATTCTTATACTGTGTGCAGAATTTAACATGTATAAAGTTCACCAGGCCTTGGTGCTCAAAAGGTAAATGGTTACCATTCAGGAAGGTTCTTGTAGGCTTTGAAGAGAGAGATGTGTTGTTCCAGGATTTCCACAACTGAGGAACCACCAATGGTCACCTCAATGTCTCTGATGAAACTTTCGCCAGCAGGGTTCTCTAGATGATAACCTCCTTCTTTCAGACTACCACATAGTTCCTTTCTGTACCTTTTATTCTAACAGAAACATCAGGCAGATAATAATTTCAGCCATCCGATCCTCTGGAGTTTCTGTTTCAGTTCCAACAAGCTTTTCCTGGCTTGTAACAGCCTTTTGTTTGTCTGTCTCTCCTTCTGAGATTCAAAACTCCCACCATCATGTCCTTCTCTATCTCACTTGCCGAAACCTCTCCTTCTCAGCAAACAATAGGAGTGAGTCTTCATGGTCAATCTGTTGTTTTAACAAGAACCCAGGAGTAACTTTTCTGTGTACTTTGTCAAAACCCTTGCAAAGAGCTATCAATAAACAGTGTGTCTCCTGCTTGTTGCTTATAAGACAACACCATTCATTCATGATGTCATTTCTATTAGCACCTACTTGTGAAATGTGCACAGCATTCTCCATAGTTTCTGTAAAGTCACTGAATATAAATTCTTCAGTATTTCAAATAAGATCTATTTTAAAGTGTGTGTATGTTATTTTACCAATTTATCTCCCAATAACAAATATTCCATCACAGAATAAATGGTGTTGAAAGTAAAAATTATATCTTGAAAGTATTCAATTAATTTCTTTAAGAAACCCTTGCTTTCCTTGCAATATAGGATAGTTGCACTTAAAGCAATTCTTTACAAAACAACAAACCAAATGCCTATGCTACCACACCGATTAAATGTAAATATTCAAACATTTCAGTATCCAGCTCTGTTTATTCTTGCACTGGCTACATTGCTAGTAGACCCCATCACAATTTAAATTTATATTGTGACAGAGTATTTAGAGGTGATTTGAGAGAAATTGCTAGAGCAGCTTGCACACACACACATTTTAAAAAAACAATTTTTGCAGGACTTTTACAGAATGCTTTTTGCAAAACGAGCAACCAAGTTGCAGCATACAGCTTGCCTGGGAGAGCATGTGATTTTTTGCAGTTATGCATAGAGAGAACAGTTTTGATCTCAGAGAACTGGTTGGCAGGTAGAAGACAGAGAGTTGGGATAAATGGCTCATTTTCTGAGTGGCAGGCGGTGACCAGTGGGGTACCACAGGGATCTGTACTGGGACCCCAGCTGTTCACAATTTACATTAATGATCTGGATGAGGGGATTGGATGTAATATCTCCAAATTTGCAGATGACACTAAGCTAGGAGGGGTTGTGTGATCGGAAGAGTGGGGTCAGGAAGCTCCACTGTGATTTGGATAAATTGAGGGACTGGGCAGATACATGGCAAATGCACTACCATATGGATAAATGTGAGGTTATCCACTTTGGTAATACAAACCGGAGGGCAGATTACTATTTGAATGGCAATAGATTAAGAGATGGGAAAGTGCAGAGAGACCTAGGGGTACTTGTACATCAGTCTCTGAAGGCAAGCATGCAGGTACAGCAGGCGGTTAAAATGGCAAATGGTATGTTGGCCTTCATATCAAGAGGGTTTGAGTATAGGAACAAGGATACCTTACTGCAGCTGTACAGGGCCTTGGTGAGACCACACCTGGAGTATTGTGTGCAGTTTTGGTCACCTTATCTAAGGAAGGATGTTCTTGCAATGGAGGGAGTGCAGAGGCGATTCACGAGGCTGATACCTGGAATAGCAGGAATGACATGAGGAAAGAATGCGCAAATTGGGATTGTACTCCCTGGAGTTTAGAAGATTGAGAGGGGATCTCATTGAGACATATAAAATTCTGGCAGGACTGGACAGAATGGATACAAAAGGGATGTTTCCAATGATGGGAAAATCCAGAACCCGGGGCCATGGTTTGAGGATAATAGGCAAACCATTTAGGACCGAGATGAGGAGGAATTTCTTTACCCAGAAGGTGGTGAATCTGTGGAATTCATTGCCACAGAGGGCAGTAGAGGCAGGTTCATTAAATATATTTAAGTGGGAATTAGATATATTTCTTCAGTATAAGGGTATTAAAGGTTACGGAGAGAAGGCGGGGACGGGGTTCTGAACTTTAAGATCAGCCCTGATCTCGTTGAATGGCGGAGCAGGCTCGAAGGGTCAAATGACCTACTCCTGCTCCTATCTTCTATGTTTCTATAGAAGGAGAGTGTGAAACAGAAAGGAGACAGAAGTCAGTTCCCCCAGAAGGACAAAGCTTGGAAATTTGGAAGACTGATCAAAGGAGAAAGCTGTCTGTCTGAAAGGTGGAGGATTATCTGGAGAACCCTGAAGGGGGCAAATTTAGTCAGCAAGACTGATTGAGAAGGAATCAGTTGCAGATGTCCTGGAAAATGAATCTCTCTCAATATCAGAAGAAACTATAGAAGGTAGTGAATGCAGCTCAGGACATAATGCAAACATCCCTCACACTCAGGTTCTCCATCTACATCTCCCACTACCTAGGATAAGCAACCAACATATTGAAAGACTCACCACACCCCTTACATACTCTCTCACCTTCCATCAGGGAGAAGGCTAAGAGTGTGAAAACATATCAAAAAGCTTAAGGACAGTTTCTTCCCCACACCCATTTGGGCTCCTGAATGAACACCATAGCAGTACCTGTAAGAGTCAAAGGCTTGTTCCTTACCTCTGGTTTGACTGCAGGCATCGATGGTGTCCTGGGTTCTGTGGGCCTCTTCCTATGGCCACATATGCACGGTTGACTTCCGACAGGGCTAATATGTTTTGCAATGAGCATGTGCAGCGATTTCTGCACATTGAAAAGTAGGTTCGTTTGCCCAAATCATCAGTTGGGTGATCCGAGGATGGTGAATTTCTGTCGACCGTTATATGAATGTAATACACATCCTAAAGCAGTTTCTTGTTGGATTTATTAGCAATTGTCTCATATTTGTGATTCCCTAGTTTCAAGGAGAAACATTTGTGCATATAGTGTACCTAATAAAATCTCTTAATTCTTTAAAAGAATAATTCACCTGTCAGCCTTTCTTCTAGGGCAAAAAGTCTCCACCTTTTGGGAAGTCATCCATGATATATCTGCCATGATATCTTTTTCTAAAAAAGCACTTTATGTGTACAGTTCTAATGGCTTGACCTAGAAATGAACCCAATGCTCCATTCAGATTATTATAGCTTTGTTAACCTGAATGTTTTGGGCACATTTAATTGGATGAGAATGTTCTGCCCCTGGACTATTGTGCTATCTCACAGTCCATGCATCTTGTCGCCCCACTCTACCTTTCCTTAGATGCACAGGCTCAGACAAGCTCATCCTACTCTGCACCAGACCAACATCTGACAAACTAGAGAACAGTCTAAATAGGGAACTCCCTAAACAGTGAATACCAATCACAATCTGAATTTATTGTTATGAACAGGTCACTAACTTTGTTGTTTTCTGGCAGCATCACAGTTGCATATATTGCCATAAATTACATTTTAAAAATAAATAAATTAGTTCAAAAGAAGAGAAAATGAAGCATTGTCACTGATTCATTGATCATTCAAATCTGATGGCAGAGGGGAAGTTGTTTTTGTACCACTCAGTGCTCATCTTCAGGCTCCTGTACCTCTTTCCTGATGGTAGTAGACTGAAGAGGGCATGGTCTGGGTGGTGAGGATCCTTGAAAATAGAGGCTGCTTTCTTAAGACACCACCTCTTGTAGATGTTCTCAATGCCCATGATGGTGCTGGCTGACTTCACAAGTCTCTGTAGCTTTATCCATACCAGATAGTGATGTAACCAGCCAGAATGCTTTCCACAGTACACCTGTAGAAATTTCCAAGAGGGTTTGGTGACGTCCCGAATCTCCTCAAACTCCTCACCAAATATAGCCACTGATGAGCCTTGACCTTCCCCATTTTCACATTACAACAGTGCAACTTTAATGGCAAAATAAAAATAAAACAAGTACATTTCTTATCTCTGGGAACATGTGTTCAAAGTTTCCCCTCATCTCCTCCTTAAAACCAATATCAATCAGATATATATTTTTGGCACAAGCTAAAATGACAGGAATCTATCCTGACTTTCTACAGCACTAACAATGAGGTAGATGGACTGATTGCTGAAGGACATGTGAGATGATTTGACATATGTACTTTGATACCAGAACTGATGGAATGTCATTGACCCGCAACATTTGTCTATATATTAGATTTCAGCTACTTTTTGCCACTAAGACATGGCTTCATTTTGTGTTGATGTCATATTATGTTTCTTTCGAAATAAAATCCAAAAATTAGTCAAGCCATCAGAAGCAAAAAGAGTCACAAAAGTAAGACATGATCAGACCAGGTTCAATTAAACCCAGCTTGAATGTGCACAGTATAATCAAGAATGACCCATTCTCCTCAGAGCCACACAGCACATGATTATGGCATCCATTGAAGAGGAGGTTGGAGGAAAGAGGAAGATAAGTCCATAAAACCTCAACAATTAAAGGGTGTCCATTCAGAATAGAGATGTGGAGGAATTTCTTTAACCAGAGTTTTGTGAATCTGTGGAATTTGTTGCCACAGGTGGTTGTGGAGGCCAGGATATTGGGTGTATTTAAAGCTGAGATTGATAGGTTCCTGATTAGACAGGGCATCAAAAATTATGAGAAGGCCAGGCAGTGGGGCTGACTAGGAAAATGGATCAGGTCATGATTGAATAATGGGTAGAATCAATGGGCTGAATAGCCTATTTTTTTCTCATGTTCTAGGGGCACAATTAGGACATTCAGCCCATTCAGCCAAATTTGCTTCACCATTTAAATCATGGATTAATTTTTCCTTTTAACCCCATTCTCCTGTCTTCTCTCCAAGAACCAATCAAACTCTAAATATACCCAGTGATAGCCTCCATAATCAAATGTAGCAATGTATTCCAAAGATTCCCACCTTCAGTTACAGACATTTTCTTTCATCTGTTTTAAAGAGACATCCTATGATTCTGACTTTCCCACCCCTCCCCCCTCCCAAACCCCACGTTGATCGTAGATTCTCCTACTTAGTTCAAGTCAGTTCAAAAAATACATGCAGAAAAGAAGCCTTTTGTACTGGAGATGGGTGCAAGACGGGTGCTAGGAATTGCGGGGCCCAATTAGAAAATTGATAGTAGGGCCTCTACTCTACAAAAGTCGTGTAGTATGCCAGTCTTAGCCAAAAAGCATTAAATGCTATTTTTAAATTTTTAAGAATTTTTCACACTGTGAACCATATCAATCAAAATACATACAAATATTTCCCTCTTAAATATACACAGTGGCATTTTTTCCTCTTTTATCCCTCCACCTTCCCTCCCCCCTTCCCACCCCCTCCAAACCCATTAAACATTCAACATATACAATACAATACAATAAACCCATTAAACAATGAAAATAAACAAGAAAATTGTGTCATCTACTTTTACACACTGGATCAAGTCATTTGTCTTCTTATCATTTTATCATTTTAGGGGGTGGAGGTCCACGGTAAACCTTCTCTGTTGTGTTCCATGTACGGTTCCCAAATTTGTTCAAATAATGTGACTTTATTTTTTAAATTATATGTAATTTTTTCCAATGGAATACATTTATTCATTTCCATGTACCATTGCTGTACTCTCAGGCTCTCTTCTGATTTCCAAATTGATATTATACACTTTTTTGCTACACCTAAGGCTATCATAATAAATCTTTTTGGCGCTTCATCCAGTTTGAGGCCTAATTCTTTACTTTTTATATTACTTAGAAGAAAGATCTCTGGATTTTTTGGTATGTTGCTTTTTGTGATTTTAATTAATATCTGATTTAGATTGTCCCAAAACTTTTTCACTTTCTAACATGCCCAAATTGCATGTATTGTGGTTCCCATTTCCTTTTCACAGTGAAAACATCTATCTGATAATGCTGGATCACATTTTTTTAACTTTTGGGGCGTGATATATAACCTGTGTAACCAATTATACTGTATCATACGTAACTTTGAGTTTATTATATTCTTCATAGTTCTAGAACGTAACTTTTTCCATGTTTCATTTTTTTATCTTTATGTTTAAATCCTTTTCCCACTTTTGTTTGGTTTATAGCTTATTTCATCAATTTCCTTCTCTTTCAGCTTGATGTACATGTTCATTATAAATCTTTTTATTATCATTGTTTCTGTAATCACATATTCAAAGCTGATTCCTTCTGGTAATCTCAGTCTGTTTCCCAATTTATCCTTTAAGTAGGCTTTCAATTGATGGTATGCAAACATATTTGTACTTCATTTGTTCAAATGTTAATAAATTATTTCCCCCCAAAAATTTTTTTCTATTCTATTAATTCCTTTTCTCTCCCATTCTCTAAAGGAAAGGTTATCTATTGTAAATGGGATTAGCTGATTTTGCGTCAATAATAATTTTGGTAGTTGATCATTTGTTTTTTTTTCCTTTCTAAGTGAATCTTCTTCCATATAATGAGTAAACGAAGCAATACTGGCGAGCTTTTATATCATATTAGCTTTCCATCCCACTTTCTAGCCCACATATACTTTATATGTTCCAGTTCCTTCTCCTCTATTTTATCTAGCTCTATCTTAGTCCAATCTGGTTTTTCCCTGTCTGATAAAAATCTGATAAATACCTTAATTGTGCTGCTCTATAATAATTTTTAAAGTTTGGTAATAGCAAACCACCTTGGTTGTGCCACTCTGTTAATTTATCTAACGCTATCCTCGGTTTCCCCGCTTTCCATAAAAATTTCCTTATTATTCTCATTAGTACATTGAAGAATTTATCTGTTAAAGGAATTGGTAACAATTGAAATAAGTATTGTATCCTTGGGAAGACATTCATTTTAATGCAATTTACCCTCCCTATCAACATTAATGGTAATTCTTTCCAATGTTCTAAGTCTTCCTGTAATTTCTTTCTTAATGGCTGATAATTTAATTTGTACAGTGGTCTTAAATTATTATCTAATCTAATACCTAGGTATTGAATTGTTTGTGTTTGCCATTTAAAAGTTGATTCGTTTTTAAATTCGGTATAATCCGCATTACTCATTGGCATCACTTCACTTTTATTTGCATTGATCTTTCTCCATATTCCGATATTTCTCCATATTCCTTCAATTTCTTAGGTAGTTCTTTTATTGATATTTCTGGTTCTGTAAAGTATACTATAATGTCATCTGCAAATAAACTGATTTTATACTCCTTCTTTATTTTTAACCCTTTCTTTTATTTTCTGTTCTTATCAGTTCTGCCAATGGTTCTATTGCTAAAGGGAGCAATGAGGGACCTAGTGGACTCCCTCGCTAGTTGACCTATGTAATGTGCATCGAAAGAACCAAAGACTTGTTGATCCAAACCAAGGCTTTTATTAACTAAAAGATTGGAGTATATCACAAATAGGTTGACCAGTTCAGAATGATCTGGTCTGGCTAGGAGCAATTCTTTAAGACCTGCCAATAGATGGGGCTACACTCTCAGCCAATCACAGTCATCCTACACTACCATCAGTACATCAGTACACGTTGGTGATAGAATCTGTACTATCACATTCACCCCTTCTTTGAGAACCGACCCCAGGGTGGATGGAGGTTAGGGGCTGTACCAATCAGGGGGCCTGACCATCCGGTGTGACCACCGTGGCTCCAGGATTGCGGTCGCCGGAGTCATGTCGCCAGGTATGGCCATTGCTTTGCTCAATTCCCCAACAGTGTTGTCGACAGACTGGCCTGAGCTGGTGAGTTGGTGCTAGTCCCTCTGTTCAAGCACATGACCTGGGGGAGAATAAATAGAGGGAGGTTGAGTTAAAGGCACTGCTGCGCCTGATCCGACTTGGGCTATGTCCCTTACCGAGACTGTGTCCTCCATCTGTCCGAGTACTCAACGTAGGCATAATGCGGGTTTGCATGGAGCAGAGTCACTCAGTTAACCAAGGGGTCATTCTTAGAATACTGGATGTGGCATCATAAAAGGATTGGACCGGGAACCATGAGACATGCAGGTATGGTTAAACCTGACTTGGATTTCCTCTGGAAAGAGAACATCCTTTCACGGGGAGTGGCACTGATCGCGGGGCATAGGAGAGAGTGGATGGAGTGTAGGGCACTAGTGAGCACATCCTGCCAGCGAGAGGTAGGGAGACCTTTGGACTGGAGGGAAAGTGTATTCACTGTCCAGATGATGGCATTCTCTCTTTCGACTTGCGCATTACCGCATGGGTTATAGCTGGTGGTCCTGCTTGAAGCAATACCACGCTCCAGAAGGTACTGTCGCAGTTCTGCACTCATAAACAAGGACCCCCTGTCACTGTGGTTGTAATTGGGGTACCTGAAGATAGCGAAGATGCTGTGCAGGTCCTCTATAACTGAGGATGCAGTCATGTCTGAGCAGGGCACAGCAAACGGGAAGATGGAGTACTCGTCGATGGCTGTAAAGATGTAAGTGTTACTGTTCTTCGATGGTAGGGGCCCTTTGAATTCTCTGCTGAGATGCTCAAAGAGGTGAGTAGCTTTGATGACGTGGGTGTTCTCTGGATGGAAGAATGGGGCTTGCACTCAATGCACATTGGGCAGGCTCAGGTCATGGAGCGAATCTCCTCGACCGTGTAGGGCAGGTTGCGAGATTTAACAAAGTGCATGAACCTAGTGACCCCTGGATGACAGAGCTCCTTGTGGAGTTTCTGTAGCCTGTCCAGTTGCATGCTGGCGCAAGTCCCCCTGGAGAGTGCATCTGGTGGGTCGTTGAGTTTACCTGGCTGATATAGTATATCATAATTAAAAATGGAGAGCTCGATTCTCCACCTGATGGTTTTGTCATTCTTGATCTTACCTTGTTGGGTATGGCTAAACATGAAGGAGACTGCGCATTGGTCGGTCACCAGCATAAAGCGCCTGCCAGTGAGGTAGTGTCTCCAATGATGTACTGCTTCGATTATGGCCTGGGCTTCCTTCTCAACAGAGGAATTTCAGCTCTCAGGACCCTGGAGGGTTCTGGAGAAGAAGGCTACCGGCTGGCCAGCCTGGTTCAAAGTGGCTGACTGTGCAAAATCAAACGCATCGCTTTCAACTTGGAATGGAATGGACTCATCGATGGCGTGCAGCGTGGCAGCAGTGATGTTCGATTTGATGCGGTCAAAGGCTGCTTTGTCTTCGGTTGACAGGGGGAAGGAGGTGGTCTTGTTGAGTGGCTGTGCCTTGTCTGCTTAGTGTGGAACCCATTTGGCATAGTAATAGAAAAAACCCAGACAGCGTTTGATTGCCTTCTGGGATTTGGGCGGGGGGGCGTGGTGGGGAAAGTCCATGAGGGGACACATGCAGTCATAGTCCGGCATGACCACCCTGTTCTCCACCACACAACCCAGAATTGTGAGCTGAGTGAAATTGTTGAAATTGTAGGTCAAGTGCAGCCGAGTTGCAGTCTGAAAAAATTTCTCATGGTTCGCATCATGATCCTCCGTGTCATGGCTGCAGATGGTGACATTGTCCAGATACGGGAAAGTAGCAGTCAGCCCATTCTGGTTCACCATCCGGTCCATTTACCGCTGGAAGACTGCAATGCCATTTGTGACCCCAAAGAGTACCCTGAGGAATTGATACAGC
The DNA here is from genome assembly GCF_036971445.1 of Narcine bancroftii. Classification (NCBI taxonomy): domain Eukaryota; kingdom Metazoa; phylum Chordata; class Chondrichthyes; order Torpediniformes; family Narcinidae; genus Narcine; species Narcine bancroftii. The sequence continues at coordinate 3,102,401 of NW_027211808.1, forward strand.
CGCCCATTCGCTTCAAAGATCATGAAAGGTCGGTCTTCTCGGCGGATCGGGAGCTGATGATAGGCCGAATGTAAGTCAATGTGGAAAATACATGGCATTGGGCAATCTGATTCACCACATCCATGATCCATGGAAGGGGGTACGCATCCAGGAGTGTGAAAAGGTTGATAGTCTGGCTATAGTCAATCACCATCCGTGGCTTCTCCCCGTTTTTAACAACCACTACCTGGGTCCTCCATGGACTCAAGCTAGGTTCGATAATGCCCTCAACCAGCAGTTTGTGCACCTCATTTTTGATAAATTTCCTGTGTTCAGAACTATATTGCCGACTTTTGGTGGCCAAAGGCTTCCAGCCAGGGGTAAGATTTGCAAAAAGTGCTGGCAGAGCAACACGGAGGGTCGGGGCGTGTGGGTGGGTGGCTCGGGCTGCCGCTGGGAGGAGGTTCCCACGGTGGAGTGGTTACAGACAGAGAGCTGAGCATGAGGCCCCCCTAAGAACAGGGAAATGGTTTGAAATTGGCACTGAAAATCCAGTTCCAGCAGTACAGGGGCGCACAATTGGGGAAGGACTAATAGTTTGAAGTCTGTGAATGTGATATCTCTGGACTTTCAGGATTGCCACGCAGTATCTATTTATCCCAGTCGAAAGTGATCTGGTCGCCAATGAAATTCTCTGTGTAGTGGGGAGAATAGCTAGTCCGCAATGGTAGGCCAGGTCTGTGTGGATAAAACTGTCAGTTGATCCTGAGTCAAATAAGCAAATGGTATAGTCTCCATGCACTTGAATCAGTTCCATTGCTTTTGTGAGGGCTTGGGGGAATTCCTGGTCAAGGGTTATTGATGCAGAGACTTGTAATGCAGTGTCTTCCAGACAGTGGAGACCTGCGTGATGTCGTCATACAACATGTGCGTTATGACGTCACGCAAACAGTGGGGCCTGGAAAAACAGTGTTGGGGAGATGGTGTTGCTGCCTGCAGCCAAAGGTAAGGGTTGGAGGTCTCTGCTTGCCGTCGGCGGTGGGGCGGTCAGTGGGGGGGGGTGGTCAGTGGTGGTGGGTCGCCGGATGGCAGCGTCGGTGTGTCCCTGGTCGGCAGCAACGACATGTCCCTGGTTGGCAGTGGTGGCAGGTCCCTGGTTGGTAGCCGCAGGTCCCTGGTCAGCACATGCATGGTTAGTGGCGGCAGGTCTCTGGTCAATAAAAGGAATCAAAGACTTTGATGCACATTACAATTTTATTAACTAAAAGACTGGAGCATATCTTAAGTAGGTCAACCAGTCCAAAATGACCTGGTCTGGCTAGGAGCAATCCTTTAAGACCTGCCAGTAGGTGTGGCTACACTCTCAGCCAATCACAGTCATCCTACAATACCATCTGTACATATGTATATATACACATTGGTGATAAAATCTGTACTATCACAACCTACTTAATTTAAATTGGTTCAGTACATATCCATTTACTGTTACCTTTGCCAATGCTCCATTATATAATGTTTTAATCCAATTAGTATATTCTTCTGGTAGATTGAACCTCTGTAATACTTTGAATAAATAATTCCATTCTACCCTGTCAAAGGCTTTTTTTTTGCATCTAAACCTACAGCCACTATTGGCTTCTTATTTCCTTGAGCTGCATGAAGTAGATTAATAAATTTACATACATTATCTGCTGTTCGTCTTTTCTTAATAAATCCAGTTTGATCCAGTAGAGATATTGGCCAATATGATCCTGGTGTTAGTGGAAACTTCTGGATTACTGTAATTATTGCTGTCTCCATGAATCTGGCAAGTTTTGTGTTTCTTCTATCTGGTTCATTACTTCTAAGAGAGGAGGAATTAATAATTCTTTAAATGTTTTATAGAATTCTATTGGGAATCTATTCTCTCCAGGCATTATATTGTTCAGTAGCTTTTTTAATAAATCCTGTACTTCCTCTATTCAAAATGGTTTTATCAGTTTGCTTTGATCCTCTTCTTGCAATTTTGGCAGTTCAATTTTAGCTAAAAACTCTTCTATTTTATCATCTTTCCCCTCTTTCTCAATTTGGTATAATTGTTCATAAAATTCCTTAAAGTTCTCATTAATCTCCATTGGATTATGTGTAATTTGTTTGTCCTTTTTCCTTGATGCCAGTACAATTCTTTTAGCTTGCTCTGTTTTAAGTTGCCAGGCTAATATTTTGTGTGTTTTTTCTCCTAACTCATATTTCTGCTTTATTTTCATTATGTTCTTCTCCACTTTACACGTTTGTAATGTTTCGTATTTTATTTTTTTGTTTGCCAATTCTCTTTTTGTTGCATCATCCCTTGTAGCTAGTTCTTTTTCTGTACTTACTATCTCCCTTTCCAACTGTTCTATTTCTCGATTGTAGTCCTTTTTCATCTTAGTTACATATCTCCATCCTCAACCGATGGTCAGAACACTTCCAATCTCTTTTCAGTACCAACCGCTCAGTCCAAGATTCCGCCCTGCTCCAGCTCCCTCAACAGCCCCTAAGGCTAGAGCTGGATGAGGTTCCCACCCTGGATGAGACATATAAGGCAATCGAACAACTGAAAAGTGGCAAAGCAGCAGGTATGGATGGAATCCCCCCAGAAGTCTGGAAGGCTGGCGGCAAAACTCTGCATGCCAAACTGCATGAGTTTTTCAAGCTTTGTTGGGACCAAGGTAAACTGCCTCAGGATCTTCGTGATGCCACCATCATCACCCTGTACAAAAACAAAGGCGAGAAATCAGACTGCTCAAACTACAGGGGAATCACGTTGCTCTCCATTGCAGGCAAAATCTTCGCTAGGATTCTACTAAACAGAATAATACCTAGTGTCGCCGAGAATATTCTCCCAGAATCACAGTGCGGCTTTCGCGCAAACAGAGGAACCACTGACATGGTCTTTGCCCTCAGACAGCTCCAAGAAAAGTGCAGAGAACAAAACAAAGGACTCTACATCACCTTTGTTGACCTCACCAAAGCCTTCGACACCGTGAGCAGGAAAGGGCTTTGGCAAATACTAGAGCGCATCGGATGTCCCCCAAAGTTCCTCAACATGATTATCCAACTGCACGAAAACCAACAAGGTCGGGTCAGATACAGCAATGAGCTCTCTGAACCCTTCTCCATTAACAATGGCGTGAAGCAAGGCTGTGTTCTCGCACCAACCCTCTTTTCAATCTTCTTCAGCATGATGCTGAACCAAGCCATGAAAGACCCCAACAATGAAGACGCTGTTTACATCCGGTACCGCACGGATGGCAGTCTCTTCAATCTGAGGCGCCTGCAAGCTCACACCAAGACACAAGAGAAACTTGTCCGTGAACTACTCTTTGCAGATGATGCCGCTTTAGTTGCCCATTCAGAGCCAGCTCTTCAGCGCTTGACATCCTGTTTTGCGGAAACTGCCAAAATGTTTGGCCTGGAAGTCAGCCTGAAGAAAACTGAGGTCCTCCATCAGCCAGCTCCCCACCATGACTACCAGCCCCCCCCACATCTCCATCGGGCACACAAAACTCAAAACGGTCAACCAGTTTACCTATCTCGGCTGCACCATTTCATCAGATGCAAGGATCGACAATGAGATAGACAACAGACTCGCCAAGGCAAATAGCGCCTTTGGAAGACTACACAAAAGAGTCTGGAAAAACAACCAACTGAAATACCTCACAAAGATAAGCGTATACAGAGCCGTTGTCATACCCACACTCCTGTTCGGCTCCGAATCATGGGTCCTCTACCGGCACCACCTACGGCTCCTAGAACGCTTCCACCAGCGTTGTCTCCGCTCCATCCTCAACATCCATTGGAGCGCTCACACCCCTAACGTCGAGGTACTCGAGATGGCAGAGGTCGACAGCATCGAGTCCACGCTGCTGAAGATCCAGCTGCGCTGGATGGGTCACGTCTCCAGAATGGAGGACCATCGCCTTCCCAAGATCGTATTATATGGCGAGCTCTCCACTGGCCACCGTGACAGAGGTGCACCAAAGAAAAGGTACAAGGACTGCCTAAAGAAATCTCTTGGTGCCTGCCACATTGACCACCGCCAGTGGGCTGATAACGCCTCAAACCGTGCATCTTGGCGCCTCACAGTTTGGCGGGCAGCAGCCTCCTTTGAAGAAGACCGCAGAGCCCACCTCACTGACAAAAGGCAAAGGAGGAAAAACCCAACACCCAACCCCAACCAACCAATTTTCCCTTGCAACCGCTGCAATCGTGTCTGCCTGTCCCGCATCGGACTGGTCAGCCACAAACGAGCCTGCAGCTGACGTGGACTTTTTTTACCCCCTCCATAAATCTTCGTCCGCGAAGCCAAGCCAAAGAAAGAAAAAAGAACATAACTTATTATCTGCCCTCTATTGAAGGCTTTCATGGCATCCCATAATATAAATTTGTCTTTCGCTGATTCCGTATTTATTTCAAAGTACATTTTAATTTGGCGTTCAATAAATTCTCTAAATTCCTGTCTTTTAAGTAGCATGGAGTTTAACCTCCATCTTTATGTTCTTGGTGGAATCTCCTCCAGTTCTATTGCTAATAACAGAGGTGAGTGAACAATAGCAATCTAGCTTTATATTCAGTTTTCCTAACTCTCCCTTCAATATGTGCCAACAACAAAAACATATCAATCCTTGAGTATGTTTTATGCCTACTCAAATAACATGAGTATTCCTTCTCCCTTGGGTGCTGCCTCCTCCATATATCCATAAGTTTCATTTCCTGCATTGACTTAACCATAAATGTGGCCACTTTATTCTTTTTGCTAGTCTTTTGTCCAGTTTTATCCAACATTGGATCTAAATTAAGGTTAAAATCCCCTCCTATCAATATATTCCTCTGCGTGTCTACAGTCTTCAAAAAAATATCTTGCATAAACTTGATCCTCTTTATTAGGTGCATATACATTGATGAAATTCCAAAATTTTGAATATATCTGACACTTTATCATTACATACCACCCTGATGGATCTATTATTTCCTCCTCTATTTTGATTGGTACATTTTTATTTGTTAATATAGCTACACCTCTGGCTTTTGAATTATATGATGCTGCCGCTATGTGCCCTACCCTGTCTCTCCTAATTTATTATGTTCCACCAGTTAGATGTGTTTCCTGAACAAATACTATGTCTATTTTTACTTTTTTTGGGAAATTTAATAGCCTTTTTAATTTAATTTGGTTATGTATTCCATTAATATTTATAGTCATATAGTTCAACATGGCCATCTCATATCCTGTTTACACATCGTTTCTGCTTCCTTACCACCACTATCCTCCTTTTCCCCATTTTCATCCCTCAGTTTTCCCTTTTTGAACTCAATATATGACAACACTTTTAAAACATAAAATACTTCAACAATTCCCACATCTAAAATTCCCTTAACCCCAAATGTCCACCCCACTCTCTGAGTTGCCCCTTGTCCCTTGCCGGGCCACCACAACTCCCCTCTCCATTTGGATTTCGAACCTGCTCACAAGCGTCAACTGAGTTTGCAGTGACTGTTATTCTCTCCTGCCCAATCCCCGCCAGAAAAGACTTTTATCTTCACATATAACAAAGATCACCCTCTCCTTCCCCCCTTACTTCCTTTTTCTTTCCCTTCTTTAGTTCTTACTTATATATTATTTTTACATCTTCATATGTATTTTGTCATCGTTCTTCATTCTTGTAACATCTTTTCATCTCTCCTTCTGTCCTACAGGCATTCTGTAAAACCTTGTGCTTCGTCTAGATTTGAGAATATTTTGCTGCCCCAGGATAAATATTTTAAGCACAGCTGAATATCTTAACATAAATTTATAAACTTTTTTTCCATAGGATCGATTTTGCTGTATTAAACTCCTTCATCTTCTTTAAGATTTCAAAACTTATGTCTGGATAAAAAAATATTTTTTGACCCTTGTATTCCAATGGTTTTTTGTCTTCTCTAATTTTATTCCTTGACTTCTCCAGTATATTTTCTCTTATCTCTCAGAAATTTTCTCTTGAAACTGTAAGGTAAAACATCATGAGATGGGAATGTGTAAGGAGTTACCCTGTACAGGGCTGTAACAAGTTGTGAATGCATCCTTGTACTTACAAGATAAGAGAGACATTGATGGATTGAGAGGCAGGAAGCTAGCAGGGAAAGGATAGCAACAGTTTTAGTCATTGGACAAGTAATGATATGATGATGTTCTAAGCACGTATCCAAGGGTATAAAAAATCACCATTTTGCTAATAACGGCAGAATGCATTCTCCGACTAACATGGTTAGTCGCAAGTGTTACAATCCGGTAATAAAGAACAAAGAACCCTGATTTCGACTCAGTCTGGTGTTTGTCTCACTCATTCATGAACAAAGCAGACCTAACAAAACTCAGAAATTTTACTAAAACGGATTGTGGGTTTTTTGTTGTGTCTGAGGTTTCGGAGCTAGTGTTCTGTGTGCCCTTTCTATTTCCATGCCTTCCTGTATTTCTGGCATTCCCAGGACCTTTGGGATCCATTCTTTTATAAATTCTTTCATATTTGTGCCTTCTTCATCTTCCTTTAGGCCCACTACCTTTATGTTGTTTTGCCTACTATAGTTTTCCATTATATTCATCTACTGCTCTAACAACTCTTGTGACTCTTTAACATTTTTGTCACTTTCTTCCAATTTTCATTTTAAGTCATTCACTTCCATTTCTACAGCCATTTCTCATTCTTCCACATTTTCTAATCTTTTCCCTATTTCTGTTTGACCAACTCTATTCTACTTACTTTTTCTTCTGTACTTTTCATTTTTCTTTTCATTTCACTAAATTCTAATGTCAACCATTCTTTTAATGCTCTCATTTGTTCTTGAAATGTTTTTATCTATATACTGTCCATCTATTTTATCTTCTATTTCTCTGTGCAAAGCTTGATCTTCTGTGTCTGCACTTGTGTTTGTGTCTTCTACTTCTCTTCCTTGTATCTGTGATTCTTCTGACTTTCTTGTTGAGTTGCTTGCCTCACTTTGCTGGGCCTCTTCTTGCTGTTGGACCTCTTCTTCAGGGCTAGTTATCTGTTGGGCTGTTCTTCTTTGCTATCACTCCCTTTCCTGTCGCTTTCCTCTTCTTCCAGCTGAGATCCCTGGCGTCGGGCATCCCTCAACTAATCATTAAATGCTTGATATACTAAATATTGAAAGACAATATGAAAGTTTTAATTTTTTAATGCAAGTTAAGACAATTACAGACCTACTGTTTATGCAGGTCTTTTTCTGGTTTTTTATTTGCAAAATATTTCAAAATAAATTCAAAGTCAATGGTTTTAGTAATGTCATTTTCTTTAGATAGCATCACCAAATTGTTTAGTTTCTCTTGTGAAATTGTTGACTGTAAGTATGTTTTAATCATTTTTAGTTTTGAAAAACTTCTTTCCCCGATGTGATTGTCATGGACATTGTTAAGTAAATCCTCAAAGCAATAAAAACATTGGGAAATGCTGTGAATTGATTGTTTACTACCAGATATTCAAACAGAGCTAGAGGCTTAATGAAACTGAAGGCAAGAAAAATTTTCAGAGCTTCAAGTTCTTCAGCCAACAGATAACCATTTATGTCTTTAGTTGTTTCAGTAACTACCTCTCCATCAGTGCTCTGTTTTAGTATGGGGTCAGTTAAAGTTGCTTCAGGGACTGCTGTGTGATTCCCTATTTCCACCTTTTGTAAGCTCTAAAAGTTATTTTAAATGGCTTTTAAGCTGCTTAAATCTAGACTAAAGATTGAATAGCTTTGTCTAGCACTAAGCTGAAGCACTGAACTCCATATGCTTCTTTGGGATCATCTAAAGTTTGATCTTTTGCCTCATATGAAAACAATCTCTTCCTTCTACATAGTTTTTTTTCTTGAAATTGTCTAAACTCCAATGGTAATTCAACAGCTTCAGCCAATTCATTTGCACCTATTAGGACATCATTAAAACTGCCCTCTCTATAAGTTCTTAGCCATGATAATAGTTTTTCAAATGACTCCATGCCTTCATCAATGTCCTTTGTTTCATCTTGTAGTTCCTTGCTTAGATAGTTAACTTTAAAAAGAACTTCATGCCAAAATATCAAAGAAACTAAAAATTTTAACTGGTTTGTTGAAGATTCAGCTTCTGCTTTTATCTTGGGCTCACCTGTTATCTCTGATATTTCCACAAGTGCATATACTTCTCCAGCTTGATAACAAATAGCTTTAACACTGTCAATCCGACACTCCCACCTTATGTTGCTCAAGGGTTTCTCTCATAACCCAGGTACATATTTGTTAAATACTGCCCTCCTCTTAGTTAATGCTGAGAACAATATGTAGATCCTTTGCAAGATCCCAAAATATGTTATAGCATCTGGACAACACTTGGCTACATCTCCAAGTAAAAGGTTATAATTGTGACATGCACAGGGTACAAAGAAAGCTCTTGAGTTATCCTTCAACAGTCATGCTTGTACTCCAGACACGTGACCTTTAATGTTGCTACCGTTGTCATAGCCTTGGCCTCGAATGTCTTTCACATCTAAATTTAATTCCTTCAGTGTGATTAATAATGTTTTATATAAATCTTCTCCTGTGCTACGTTCAACCAGCATAAACTTTATGAAATGTTCATAAACACCTGAAGAAGCCAAGTTAACATCGGACACATACCTGATCGTTAGAGACATTTGATCTTGGTGACTCATATCAGGTGTGCAGTCTAAAATTATGGTGTCGTACTTAGCTGCTTTTATGTGTTTCAGTATCTCATTCAAAACAGCTGTAGCCATAATGTCTAGTAGTTCATGCTGAGTATCTTTTCCTAAATAGTGATTATGAATTTTGTGGGTTTTGACTTTTCTCAAATCTTCTTCAAGAACAGGATCAAACTTTCCAAGCAGCTCAACAAGACCTAAAACGTTTCCATTGTGTACACTCTCATTACCAACTTTTTCCTCTGTTCATCTAAATGCTAGATTTCTCTCAGCAAGAAACTGCGCTATTGCTACTAGCCTTTTGAATACTTGATGCCAGTGCTTTGCCTGTTCATTGACGATTATTTCAAGTTTTTTGTCAATTGTCTGTCCACTACAAAGTCTGCAAAGTGGACTTTCCACTCTGGCACTGTCTTCTGGTGTATTGAGCTCGTCTTCAATTTGATTCACAGCTGCGTCATCCTTTTCTAACTTGTTATCAATTTCATTATTGTATTTATCAAATGTAATTAGACTCAAGACTGTATGGTCATTTTCTGAATAGTTTTTGTTTTCTTCATCCTCAATACATGGGCAGTTCAAAGATGGAGTGACAAGTAATTTTGTGATAGCACCTCTATGTTTTTCATTTTCAGCTACATTAGCCTTGGCCAATGCTCGTTTCTGGTTGCCACTTAAATACTTACGTCCTTTGTCTCTATCTTTGCTTCTGCTTGCCAAGTAAAATTTTAAGCTGCTACTTCTCTGGGCTATATTTTTAAGGTTAAAAAAAAGTAAAAGAAGTGTATTTTAAAATGTTTAGACTTAAAATTACTCAAAAATCTTGACATTAGCAATTTGTTATAAAATTGAACTCAACATCCCTGATAACATGTCTACGTTGTTCCAACAGTGGAACTACATTGTCATCGTCATTGGTACAATGTAAGAAACCAACATCAATCTCATGTAATTTTGCTTTAGCTGCTGACCTTGGAACAATGCACCTAACTCTCAACTTGTGAATGCCACAGAATGTAATAGATGAATATTCCCGTTTTCCCTTTGCAATCCCGTGTTCTGATCTATCAGCAGCTACTGTTATAAAATGCCTCCAGCCCATCTTCAACATATTTGGGTATCTGAACTACATACACACAGAAAGAGGTGCTGCATTCATGAGTGCAGATATACAGCAGTATCTGCACGAGAGAGGGATTGCTACCAACTGCACTACGTTGCAATCCCAGGGGAATGGACAAATCGAAAGGAAAAATGCCACTATCTGGAAAACAGTCCTCTTGACCTTAAAAGCAAAAGACCTGTCTGTTACTAGATGGCAAGAAGTGTTGCCAGAGACTCTACACTCTATACATTTTTTGTTGCGTACTGGCACTAACATGACTCCACATGACTGTATCTTTTCCTTCACAAGGAAAGCCACGACAGGCACAGTGGTGCCTAAATGGATGATGATTCTGGGACCTGTTCTTCTTCAGAAGCTCTGCAGACCCCACAAAGCGGACCTGCTGGTGGATCAAGTGGAGTTGAGGCATGCAAACCCTCAGTAAGCCTTTGTCACATTCCCAGATAGAAGAGAAGACTCGGTGTCCACTAGGGATCTCGAGCCGGCCGGATACATGAGCAACGTGGAGGAAATACAGATGTCTATGGATCAACAAGGAGCGCAGAAGGAGTCACTAGAACAGTCGTCCATTGAGTTACCCCAGAGGACTATACCACTCATCTTGGGTATCAGGACCCTGGGTATGCCCACCCCATAAAATATCACCACCCTAGACTTGGTGGCAGGACCTAATCCCACACAAAATGATCCCCAGCCCACATGACCACATGATCAACCAGTACTTCCCACTCCCACACCTCCACCAAGAAAGGCTGAAAGGCAGACCACACTTCCCACCCCTATACCACTACAGAGGAGGTCCAGAAGACAACGAAAGCCACAAAAAATTTTGGACATGAACTCACAAACAAGGGAAGGAGGATGGGGTGGGTGGGGGGAATAACAATTTTTTAAGGAGGGGTGAATGTGGTGATATTTAATTACACTACTAGGTTAGCAAGGGTTATCCCGGTGACCTGTATATAAAGCAGTTATTGTCAATACAAATGTCACTAAGTATATATTGTTGATGATCATTTGTGGGTATTGTTATTGATATGACTCATAGTCCAAAAATAAAATAAAGAAAAAGAAAAAAAAAGAATGCAAAGCATTTATGCAATAAATCTGCACCACATTTTGGCAGGCACCGGCAACATCTCGAGCACGTCTAAACCAGTAATGTAGAAGTTTGAACAGCAAAGGTTAAATATCTCGAAAACACTAAATACGAAACAAAACCCTGAAAAACACGAACAAATCAGACAGCAAAAAGGGTCGTGCGCTAAGTAACTTCAGTATTCCCCCCCCCCCCCCCCCCCACGAACAGTGTCTATTCCAGAAATAACCATGCCTCTTCCCTCTGGAAGGGCAAAACACAGAAAGCATGTCAAGCCACAGGCAAGACAGCGCGACACACGGCGTGGTTTGCAACAAGCCCTCCCTTGTTATTTCACGTTTTATTGTGTGCAACAGGCACCACCCATCGCCAGCTCTCCCAATCTATTGGATGCGATAAATGTCCATCAATTGGTACGTTCGCCGAACACCCGCCCCAATGCTCATCCGTCATTGTGATTCGTTAAGTGAAACATCAATCACCCACGGCCTCTTCCCTCGACCATGTGTGCAATAAACTTCCAGAGGGCGATTGCCTTCCTCGTTTCACCTTCTATTTACTTTCTGCAGCCTTTTAATCATTGCTGTTGACACGAGCGCCCATTGCAAGTCTTGATCCTGGGTTCGCAGACCTCTGTGCAACGATTGGTCAGCCCAATGATCCAATCACGATGTCAACATGCTCACGCCCCCTTCGTCGAGTGGGGTTGCTATTGGCGAGATAGTCCGTCAGTTATTTATCAGTGGGCAGGCTCCGGGTTTGATTGGTTGGCCAGTCCTGGCACTGGAGGGGCTCGAGGGAGTGGCGGGGAGGTAGCGAGGCGCTGCCGCGGGAGGATCGGGACGGAGCGGCGGCGTTGGTATTGACAGGAAGCCGATCTGCGAAGTCCTCTGGGTGAGGAGCCGGGGTTGGAGAAGGCGCGGGGGCTGCGTCCGAGCGCCGGCTGACAGCTGGAGTGGGACTGCCCTCCCCTTCCCTCATCAACGTGAGTGGGGTCAACGGTACGGCGGGGCTGGGAAACGTGTGCGACTGCCCGCTGGGGGCGGAGGCAGGGACAGCTGCCAGCGGTGGGCACCGAGATACGCAGCGGGGATGGTGGACGCTGGGGTGACGGGGCTCACGGTCACGGGCCGTCGGCACCCCCAGCACCCATCGCCCTTTCTCCCTGACCCCCGCGAGGGAGAGCCCACCCACCCCCACGAGGGTGCCCCTGCGTCCGACCCCCGTGGCTGGTGGTCCCCTTCCCCTCTGCCCAGTCACCAGTTTCCCTGCATTATCCCGTCCGCTCCTTTCCCGGACACCGGGAACACACCTGCTGAGGGAACTCAGTGAGTGAGACAGCGCCCACGTTTTCAGGCTGGAGTGTGGATCCATTGCTGCTGCTCTCTGACTGTTACATTCTCTGGAGATGTTCTTGATGGTGGGGAGAGTTTTCCATGTGATGCCTTGGGAAGTGTCCACTACCTTTTGGAGGGCTTTATAGCCTATAACCAGACTGTGATGTAGCAGGCCAGCACACTTTCTACCACACCTCTGTAGAAATTTGCCAGCGTTTCTGGCGTCACCAAATCTCTGCAATCTCTAAGGAAGTATAGGTACTGACTTGATATCTTCATGATGTCATTGGTGTGTTGGGTCCAGGAAAGATCCTGTTAAATAGTGAATGCCAAGAATTTAAACATTTAGGGTCAACTCCTTTGATCAAGACAGTGAGATTTTTTGGCATTCTGGTATTGAGCATCTGAGTGTAATGGCTGCACAACGGTAATTTGTACTGTTAGTCTGGAAGTGAATGTTTTTCCTGATTAACTTGGACTATCTTGCAGTGATTGTGGTGCTCTCAGCCCAATGATTTAGTTGCTATAGACTAGTTATTCAAGAGCTTGCAATTATGATGCCTGCTAGACTATTAGTTTAGTTTGAGAATTTGATGTTAAGTAGACTATTTCAATTGGCCAAAAGGGTATTCACACAAAGATGAATGATGGCTCTTGAAATTCAGGCTAAGATCTATGTTGTCATAGGCATTGTTGTCTGATTGGGGAAGAGTTGATGGATGTTATTTGTCTTGAGTGATGGACCCATCCTCTCTATCAAATTCAGTGAATGGATTGTTTGCTTGGAGTGAATGTAAGTTCCATATGCAAAATGCTGCTTGAGTAATAGTCACCATAAGTTGAGTTGTTTTCCATCAGTTCTGAACATTTACATCACTACCAATGGAATGTTTTAGGAGGCAAGGTGCAGCATTATGATGAGAAAGATTCCAAAATGTTCCAGAGCAATATCATATCATGATGGACTTTGGTGAGCTCAATCAGGATTTATTTTTGAGATAGTGTATATAGAAATGTTTTTGGGATATAAATTTGGAAAGGTTTGTTAGAGTAGGTCACATACAAACACTTTAAAACAGATCAAATTTAAAACACTGGACCTATGCTCTTTTCTTCTCTTTGGCTTGGCTTCGCGGACAAAGATTTATGGAAGGGCAATGTCCACGTCAGCTGCAGGCTCGTTTGTGGCTGACAAGTCCGATGTGGGACAGGCAGACACAGTTGCAAGGGAAAATTGGTTGGTTGGGTGTTGGATTTTTCCTCCTTTGTCTTTTGTCAGTGAGGTGTGCTCTGCGGTCTTCTTCAAAGGAGGTTGCTGCCTGCTGAACTGTGAGGCGCCAAGATGCACGGTTTGAGGCGATATCAGCCCACTGGCGGTGGTCAATGTAGCAGGCATCAAGAGATTTCTTTAGGCAGTCCTTGTACCTCTTCTTTGGTGCACCTCTGTCACGGTGGCCAGTGGAGAGCTCGCCATTGCCTCCACAGCTTTTGCAAGAGGTTTGAATAGTGCTCAAGTGATTTCACTAATGGATTGTTGTTTACAAAAGGCAACATATGAATGATGTTATTGGAGCCACATATTGTCTGGAAGAGGGTCATGTGGGTTTGCAAGCAGAGAGAGTCAAACAGACTTACTCTCTAAGAGAAATACAGAGATCTTTTGTACAGTGTTACAGCCAGTAACAGAAGCTGGGACTGGACAGGACAAGCTGTGAATCCTTTTGGGAAGACGGTCTGGTCAAAGCCCTTGTGTTTCATGCAAGAGGAGAGGACAGGGTGTCTAATGTTTCACTTGGAATAAGCTGACCTGAAAGAAAGAGGTTATAATCTGGAGAACCTTGATGGGGAAAATTTCTTTGGCAAGACACTGAATTGGCTGGGTGTCCAACGTACAACAAATTTCTCTGAAAACCGACAAGAATCTTCCTGAGTGGTAACCATTTACTTTTCAAGCACCAAAACCTGGTGAACTTTATCAATGTTAAATTCTGTGCACAGTATAAGAATTGCTTGCAAACAGTGAACTTAGAGTAATGAAAAGTGAGATTAAACTGTGAACTAAAGAACTTTTCTGAACTTACACACACATTACCTACACATGGGCTTAGAATTAGAAGGGGGGTAAGTTAGGTTAGTTAAGTTAAGTTAAAGATGATGGAATCAAATGCTTTAATGATGTACATCTCTGCATTCTCTCATAAGTACACACATACTTGAATAAGCTAGGGTTACATTTCAATATTTAGACCTGCCTTTTGAATCATTTTGCTTCTGAAATATCTTTTGTATTTCAATTTTGCTTTTGTATGGTTTGATCAGTTGTTAAGTACTCCCTTGCAGTACTGACATTAACTTGGCAATTGTGTAGTGACTGTAATCTCCTCTACAAAAGGCCTCAAAAGGAAAAACAAATCTCTTTTGGTGAATTTAGACTCATGGTTTAAATTCTGACAAATTCTAATAATGCTTTGATATTCATTTTTGCTTTGTTAAATTATTTGAAGAAATACTGAAACATTTTATTCTTATCTTCTAGATCTGATTTTGTTTTCAAATGATGAATGATTAGAAAGGAAGAATTTTGAGCAGAAGATGGTGGAAAAATGAACAAACATTAATAACCAATAATAAATTGATTTCTATGACAATCAAATTATTGTTTAAAACTTATTGCGAGAGATGACCTTGGGTTGATTGTTCATTTTATTTGGTGTTTTAAAAAAAAACTGCGGATGAAGATGGTGAGAATTACAGAAATTATTGATCTGATTTGGATGGACAAATGATGGCTACTGGAACAGAACTATCACCAAACTTCTATCAAGTAGGAACCCAGAATCTGACTGGAACAGTTAATATGGTATGGGATATCAAGTGTTTCATAATCTTTTTTGCATTGTTGTTGTGCACCAATTTATCCAGTAGAATTGTAAGCAGACTAAGATTTGACAGCCATCAGGGCCAGTGTCATGGTGGAAGAGCAAGTGTTGTTGCTTTGGAACTGCAGGAATCCATTCACCTTGTGATCGTGTGGATTTCCAGCTGATGTTCCAGTGTCCTTCGAAATTGTAAAGATGTGCTAATGTTATAATTGACGTGTATCTTACTGCTTGGTATAGTTTAATGGCAAAATAAATCCAAGGCAAATCTGAGAGGAATAAGTTGCATTCGTACAAGAATGGGATGAAGGATTGCTCACCATGGGTCAAATTGGGATAGGCTCTTGTATGATTACGATGAAAATCAGGATTGATACTCAAAGACAATTTAAAAAAGTAGATTTTTAAAAGAGGGAATGGAAGCAAAAAGGCAAAGAATTCAAAAGAGATCTCAATGGTTGAGACCGAGGTTGCTGAAATGGGAGAAAGATTTGGTGGGTTTAGAGGTGGAAAAGGTTACAGAGATAGTGTGGAATTCAAATTTAGTTGGAAACCAAAGAGAAAGTTAGTATAACTAATAATCAGAAACCAATTGGATTGCTGAGAGACTCCCATTTGGTTCACTAAATGGCCACTCAGCATCCCTTCAGTAATTAAAGATTTTAGTGTATTTTGCGCACATGATGATAAATTGAATATTACTAAATTTCAGGGGAGGAAAGCTGTACTTAACCTGGTCTGGTCTGCATGCGATTCTAGAGCTACAGAATTATGGTTGACAAATATTTTTTGAAATGGACCAACAAACCACACTGTTCAGAGGCAATTAGGGATGTGCAATACATTCTTGCTGGTGATACTGCTGACACGCTGAAAAACAATTAAAAAAAAAAAAACACCTGGGTGAACAGGTTTGATACAAGATTGAATCAACATTTTAGACAATAGACAATAGGAACTGGAGTAGGCCCTTCGGCCCATCGAGCAAGCACCGCTATTTTACAGATCGTGGCTGATCATTACTATCAGTACCCCTTTCCAGCCTTATCCCCATAACCCTTAACTCCTTTGCCCACAAGAGTCTTATCTAACTCCCTTTTGAACATAATAAGCGAATCTGCCTCTACCACCCTCTGTGGCAGAGCATTCCACAGATTCACACTTCTCTGGGTAAAAAAATGTTTTCTCATCTCCATCCTAAAGGGCCTACCCTGTATTCTTAAACTATGCCCTCTAGTCCTCGTCTCCCCCATCATTGGGAACAAGTAATCAGACTTCACCTTGTCTATCCCCCTGATGATTTTGTATACCTCAATCATGTCCCCCCTCACCCTTCTAAACTCCATCGGATACAAAGTCCAGTTTTTCTAGCCTTTCAGCATATGTCAACCCCGCCATCCCTGGAACTAACCTTGTAAAACTGCGCTGCACACCCTCTATAGCTAGTATGTCCTTCCTCAAAATTGGAGACCAGTTTTGTGCCTGACTTGGTCAAGTAGGGAGGAGAGTGAAAGAAACCTCTTTGAGACTGTTGAAAACAGCAAAATATAGGAGCAAATATACAGATGAAAGTTTTTGTAACAAATGTACAATGTTTTATAGGCTGTTTTAATGATGGAGTGTATATATGATGGACATCTTAGTACCATGTCAAATTTCATTGTCAAATAATATCCAGGGAGTTAACTTTGGGGTTATTGGCTTCAGATTAAAAGCATATTCCTTTGAAAATTTCTGCTCATCAGCTTTAGAAGACAACTAGCCCTGTGACAAGTTGAAGACAGTATAGTCATCCAGTCAGGTTATTGAGAGAAAGCGTTATGTAATCAATATGTATGGGAACAGCTGTCTTTTCAAATATTATCACTTTGGGTAGCATGTAGATGAGAAATAAGTTCTTTGAAGATTGATGAATGATTTTAAAAATGCAGTTCAATCAACAGTAAAAGATGGAAATTTAACTTCACTGCTAGGCAATACTAGGAAGTTTATAGCTAATAGAGTATTATAAATGCTGGGCTTCTATGCTAATGTGAAATATTTGAAATTTTTAAAACCACCAGAGTGTTATAGAAATGAACTTTTTTTTAGTTTCCATTATCATACAACATCCATGTTTTAATACCTTGCTTACTATTACATGTTTGAGGTATCCATTTAATGTAGTTTAATTGTTGACAGTGAATATTTTAGCAAAGGGTAAAATTTTAAACTGAAAATTAAATTTGCTGTTTTGAATATATTTCAGTAGACTGAGAATTTTTGTGAATTGCTGTGGAATTCACAAAGCATCTCTTAGTTTGACACTACCAAGCATCTGTCAGCTTGCCTATTGTATTTATTTTGTGGAAGAATTTTGCACATGGCCCAATGTTTTGAAGACTTTTCTGTTGACCTTTTAGACTGTTGAATTAAATTAAAGAAGTACAGCTTTGATTAGTGGCAATTAGTGAAATCTTGCTTAGTTAATATAGTTTTTTTTAGCACGGTCAGATCGTTTTTGGAACTGGTTTTTTCCATTTCTTTTAGTGATTTTTTTTCCTCTCTTACCTTAACTGAGGCAATTGTAGTGCATTTTCTTGTTCTCTTTAGACAGTCCCACCTAGTTCTGTGGCTGCTGAAGAATTCTGCAGAATTAAAATTTATTGTCATGAACAAATCACGAAATTTGATGTTTTAATGTAAACAATCATATTTAATTATAATCACCTTACAATTATAATATATTTAAAAAATAGCGCACGAAAAGTGAGGCAGTGTCTTTGGTTCATTGATTATTCAAGAATCTGATGGGAGAGGGGAAGAAGCTGTCCTTGTGCAGCTGAGTGATCGTCTTTAGGCTCCTGTACCTTTTTCACAAAGGTAGCAGTGTGAAGAGGACATAGCCTGGGTGGTGATGGTGCTTTTTTTAAGACACAGTCTCATCTAGATGTTCTTGATAGAATGAAGTATGGTGCAGAGTTTAAAAACTCTTCGGAACTTTTTCTTGTCCTGAGAGTTGGCATCTCCATACCAGACAGTCATGCAACCAACCAGAATGCTCTCTATTGTACACCTGTAGAAGTTTTCAAGTGTCTTTGGTGTCATATCGAATCTCCTCAAATACTTCACAAAGTTTAATTGCTGGTGAGTCTTCTTCATGATAACAAGGATGCTCCTGGACTGATCCTCGGAGATGTTGAAATCTAGGAATTTGAAGTTGTTGACCCTCTCCACTACTGAGCCCTCGATGAGGACTGGTTTGTGTTCTCCTGATTTGATCCTGACATCCACAATCATCTCCTAGTTTTGCTAACGTTAGCACAAGGTTATTGGTGTGGCACCACTCAAAGAGCTGATCTATCTCCCTCCTGTATGCTTCTTCACTGCCATTTGTAATTCTGCTGACATGAGATTATGCAGACTGGCACAAACGGTGTAATTGAGTAGCTTGAGATATTGGGTCCTTTGGTGGTTTGTAAATGGTCTGTGAATATTCCTATTTTTTAGCGTTTATGTGTAGATTTCTGTCCTAGATATTGCTTCTCCATTTTAGTTTATTGTGGGCCAAGAATTCCCATAAGTAAGGATGTGGCTTATTTTCTGGAAGAGTTTGAAAATATCTTTGAGGTGTTTTCTGTCCTTTTGGAAATCTTTTAAGGCTCTCATGTTGGGGATGTGGAAAATGTGCCCCATATATTTGAGCTAGATGAGATGAACATCTGAGGAACTATTTATTTGACACTTCTATTTAAACATCTCCAATACATGGGGAATATTATAAAAAGGAGGAAATGTATTAATACATTTTGTTGAATTTTAAAAATATATATGCATTCACATGAGGCTGCTTAACAATGTGAGAGCCCATGGAATTGCAGAACCATTGGTTGATCGGCAGGAATCAGTGGGAATAAAAAGATCATATTCTGAATGACTACAAGTGGTGTTCTTGAGGGGTCAGTGTTGGGGCCACTTCTTTTCATGTTGTATGTTAATTATCTGGAATGAGGAATAACTGTCTTTGTGGCTGAGTTTGCAGATGATACAAAGATGGTTGGAGGGTCAGGTAGCGATGAGGAAATGGAAAGGCCACAGAGAGATAGATTAGCAAAATGAGCAAAGAAGTGCTAAATGAAACACATGTTTGTAAGTGTATGCTCATGCACTTTGATAGAAGGAATAAAAGGGCAAAACTATTATTTCGATGGGGAGAAAATTCAAAATTTAGAGGTGCAAAGAGCCTCGGGGATCCTTGGGCAGGATACCCTAAAGGTTAACCTCCAACTTGAGTCTGTGTTGAAGGCAGATACAATGTTGACATTCATACCTAGAGGAATAGGATACAAAAGCAAGGATGTGATGTTGAGGCCTCACTTGGAGTATGTGGTACAGTTTAGGGCTCCTTATTCAAGAAGGATGTATTAGCATTGTAGAGGGTTCAGAGAAGATTCACAAGAATAATATTGTAATGAAAGGATTAGCATGAGGAATGTTAGACTGCTCTTGGATTGTACTCCTCAGCATTCAGAAAATTAATGGGGACCTCATCGATGCATTTTGAATGTTGAAAGGCTTGGAGAGTAGATATAATAAAGTTGTTTCTCATGGTAGGGGAGTGGAAGACAAGAGGTTCAAATGAACTGAAGGGCACCCATATAAAACAGATGCAGAGGAATTTCTTTAGCCAGAGAGTGGTGATATTTTCTACCATGGGTGGCTGTGGAGGCCACATTATTGATTTACGCCAGATATTGATTGGTATCAAAGATTATGGGGAGAAAGCAGTGGAGTGGGGCTAAGTGGGAGAATAGATCAGCTCATGAATGGAATAGTGCAGAAGATTTGATGGACCAAATTGTCTCCTTTTTCTTTATCTTAAGGTCTAATTCTGTAAAAGCAGAGAATTATTTATATTTGAACTAGTGGTTGGATAAAGCTCTTGTTTCTCTTTAATCATCCTATCAGTATTGTTGCACTCCAATTAATGAGCATGAATGTCCAGGTAAACTTTAACTCAACAGCATTATTTTTTTTTTTGTGTGGTCTATCATTTATTTCTCAATTGTTCAAATTACCATCTATTTTTTTAAATTTTTTTATTTTTCACACCATAAATCACATTAGCCATGATATACACTATTTCTTTTTCACACATATACAGTGAGTTTTTCTTCCCCCCCCCCCCTTTCCTCCCAAACCACCCCCCAACCCCCCCTCTCATCCATTTTAGGTATACAATCTAGGTTGCATTAAGCCAGTCAGACAATGTTGTCATTCAACAAAATTACACCAGAAATTCTACTGAGTCCATTCTTTTCTTTCCTTCTCCTTCCATCAACTTAGGTAATGTTTGTCCCCGGTAGGTTTTCGCTATTGTATTTAATGTAAGGCTCCTATACTTGTTCGAATATTTCAATATTATTTCTTAACCAATATGTTATTTTTTCTAATGGAATACATTTATTCATTTAAATTTGGTAGTTTCTTCCTTTTAATTTGGTTATGTATTCCATTAATATTTAAAGTCATATAGTTCAGCGTAGCCCTTTTATATTTTGTTTATCTTCTCTTTCCGTTTTTCCATCATTACCTTTCCTCCTTTTCCATTTCTGTTTTCTTATTTTCAACTCTTTATAAGACAACATTCCTACAAGATCCAACATTTTCCTTATTCTCCTATTTCTATCTTATTTATCCCCAATCTCCCCTTCACCTCCTGAGTTGTCCTTTAACCCTTGTCGGACAACCACATCTCCCCTCTCCATTTGGATTTGCGAATCCACTCGCAAGCATCAACTGATTTTGCAGTGACCGCTATTTCCCCCCACCCCGCCTCCCCCAGAAAAGATTTCACTTTTCATATGTCACAAAGGTCACTCTTTTAATTCCGTCCTTATTCTCTCTATTCCATTACCTTCCCTTATTAATTCTTGTCTATACTATCTATATTTTCCTCTAAGTACAGATACATTCATGTATGCTCATTGTCTCTTTTCACTCTTATACCTCTTTACCCGCATACATATCAATCGTGATCATTTTTACTCTCATTACCCGTCTTCATCCCTCAGTCTATTTTTGTCTTTACCCACATACATATCAATCGTGATCATTTTAACTCTCATTTCCCGTCTTCCTCCCTCAGTCTATTTTTGTAATTGTTCTGCAAATTTTCGTGCTTCTTCTGGATCCGAGAACAGTCTGTTTTGTTGTCCTGGAATAAATATTTTCAATACCGCTGGATGCTTTAGTATAAATTTATACCCTTTCTTCCATAAAATCGCCTTTGCTGTATTGAACTCTTTTCTCTTCTTTAGGAGTTCAAAACTTATATCTGGATAAATGAAGATTTTTTGCCCTTTATACTCCAGTGGTTTGTTGCCCTCTCTTACTTTTTCCATTGTCTTCTCCAGTACCTTTTCTCTTGTAGTATATCTTAGGAATTTTACTACAATAGATCTTGGTTTTTGTTGTGGTTGTGGTTTAGAGGCCAATACTCTATGTGCCCTTTCTATTTCCAATTCTTGCTGTAGTTCTGGACATCCTAGGGTCTTAGGGATCCACTCTTTTATAAACTCCCTCATATTCTTGCCTTCTTCATCTTCCTTAAGGCCCACTATCTTTATGTTATTTCTTTTGTTATGGTTTTCCATTGTATCTATTTTTTGAGCTAGTAGTTCTTGTGTCTCTTTAGTTTTTTTATTAGATTTCTCCAATTTCTTTTTTAAGTCTTCTACCTCCATTTCTGCTGCTACTGCCCGCTCTTCCATCTTGTCCATTTTCTTTCCCATTTCTGTTAAGGTCATCTCCATTTTATTTATTTTCTCTTCTGTGTTGTTTATTCTTTTTCTTAAATCCGTAAATTCCTGTGTTTGCCATTCTTTAAATGACTCCATGTATCCTTTAATAAGAGCAAGTATATCCTTTACCTTGCCTTTCTTTTCTTCTTCTATTTCACCATACTCTTCCTCTTCTTCTTCCTCTGGGTTGGCCATCTGTTGTTTCTTTGTTGCCCTTTCCTCCTCTTCTTTCTTGTTTCTATTGTCTTCTGTGGTCTCTTCTTGCTGCAGGTGTTCTGCAGCTGTCGTTGCCGGCTGTGGAGATTGACTCTCCAGCTGGTCCCCCCTCCCGTCGGTGTGTTTTTTTTTCATTCGCATCGCGCATGCGCGAAGTTTCGCGCATGCGCGGTTGCGCATTTTTACTCGGCTCTGCGAGCCATTTTTGTAGTCCATTATTTACCGACCTGAGGGAGCGGGTTTCTCTCTCCGCAGCGGGCCTCTTCGGACAGGTAAGGCCTTCACCTTTTTCCTCCTTTGTCTTCTCTTCCTCTCTTCTTACCGTTGCTTTCGACTTTTCTTTTTTTGTTGCCATCTTCTTTCCACCTTTATACTCACTTTTCTGTAACTTTTATTTCTGTGCCTTTGTGTTTTCTCTTGTTTTTCCCGACTTTTCTGGAGAGGGCTGGAGTTCACCGTCCGGCCACTACTCCATCACGTCAACTCAACAGCATTATTAAGGGAAGACCTAAAAGGAATTTACAAATGATTGGCAGATGTTTAAATATAAATATCAAGCTGAAAGACACCGATTAAGTTGGAGGAGCATTTTATTCTGTCATTCTACCCATAAAAATTAAATATATCTCTTATTTAAATATTTATTTTAATACTTTCTACACTGTTTTCACAATTTTGACAACAGAGCAAATAAATTCCACAATATGGAGCAGTCCAGTCAGTTAATGACTCAACCATGATCTCAATTAAGAAGCAATTTGGACTGAAAAAATTTTGATTGTACAAGAGTGTGAGAAGAGTTTCCTCCAAACTGAAAACATTTTTATTCCAAGTTAATCTTGGCTTTGGCAAAAACATATTATTCCATTCGAATGTTGACTTATTCACTAATATGGAATACATCTATATGTAAATTGTAAGATATTTCCACTTTACTAGTACTGAAGGGATACAGAAATTGAGTGTAGACCTTTCCATTAAATTCCCATGTTTATTGACTGAATCTTATGAATCTTTGTTAAAATAATAATTGGCTTTCTGACTACTCAATAAGAATATTTCAACCTGAAAGA
Source organism: Narcine bancroftii (assembly GCF_036971445.1). NCBI lineage: Eukaryota > Metazoa > Chordata > Chondrichthyes > Torpediniformes > Narcinidae > Narcine > Narcine bancroftii. Next base: position 3,125,591 of record NW_027211808.1, read on the forward strand.
GTTAGTAATTTTGTCTGCTATTCAAAGACTCAGAATGAAATGAGTAGACTTCTTCCCATGTAACAAAACAGAAATTAAATCTGCATTGTCTGAAAAGATATCTGGAGCATTGACTCTCACACAGTAGTCTTGACACATTTAAATAATAGAAATTAGGATGCTGTTATAGACCACAACATGCTTTGAAACTGAAAGAATTGCATCCAATGTAAGAATTAAAATGAGTATTTGGGTTCCGAGTAGCAGATTTTTTTGTAGTATCATTTAATATCTCATTCCAACTTTAAGACAAGTCAATTAGGGCAATGATTTTCTTGTTAAACATAAGTGGAAATTTAAATGAGAATTCCAGCTTGAAACATTAAAATGATGTTTAAAAAGTTACACCATGATAAGGTGACCATGTGGCGGAGCACTCTCTTACGGCGAATCGGCCCCATGTGTAATGCCACATGGTGGGGCAGCCATGGGAAAATGGCACCATCAGGGTTTCGCCCTGCCTCAAGTCTCCTGCTCATTGCACGCCTGGGCAGCGGTTGTGATATCACCACGCACACAGTGTCTGAGTTCAAGCTTCCCTTAAAGGGCTCTGCGCTGAACTTGAATAAAATGGTAGTTAATGACATTCAGCGTGGTGGCTGTGTCTTTCTTGGCTGTGGCCAGCTCCATGTTGGCAACCCCGACGAGCCCAGATGCTTCTCTGGTCTCAAAAACATGGATCTGGCTGAGATCAATGCCTTTGCCCATCAAACTGCCTCCCTTCTGGACCCATCGCCCACATACATGGTTCAGGCAGGCAGAGGTTCAGTTTCAACTGAGGAACATTTCAGCAGACCCCATGATGTTCTATCACGTCATGAGCGTGCTGGACGAAGAAACAGCAGCCAGCCAGGATGGATAAATATCCTGCCCTCAAGAATCTGCTCCTTGGCACTTTTAGGCTCTCCCCTCAGCAGTGCACCTCCAGGCTCCTGCACCTCGACGGGCTTGGGGACCGCCCACCATTGGCCCTAATGGATGAGATGCTGGTGCTGGCAGAGGATCGCAAACCTATTTTGTCAAATCTTCACTGAGCAGATGACCGAGGACAACCAGCTACTCCTAGCGGATGAGCACTTCATGGATCCATGCTGAGTCACACAGACACCCTCTGGTGCACCAAGAGGGAGAATAAAGCAGCCCTCAGTCAGGTTACACGACCAGGCACAAGCTGGAAGAGCACCATTCCTTCAGTTGCTTTTACCATCAGCGCTGGGGAGCGAGTTCATAAGTGCCAATGACCAGATGACTACCAGGGGAAATGACCTGGCCAGCCTGGACATAGGAGTGGAGCTGGGCGTCCTGCCCTCCACCGCTCGAGACATGCACCCAATCTCATGGTCCCACCCTGCAGGCTGCCATCGGTTCTGCCATCAAGACCTTTGGTACCCACAGGGCGCAGATCCAGATCGGGAAAGAAAAATTCCGCTGGAAGTTTGTGTTAGCCTTAGTGGGTACTGCGTTGTTGGGGGCACATGGCCTATTAGTCGACATGAAGTCACCTGCAAGCCCAAGAACACCGCCATTGCCATTTCCAGGGACAAGTATTTGAGCATACTCCATGAATTCCCTGCCATCCTACAACTACGATTCAGCACCACCTTACCCCAGTACGGGGTATACCACCAAATCTCCACAGAGGGCCCTCACTGCATGCCAAGCCCAGATGACTTCTGCCCGAGAAACTGCAGCTAGCAAAGGAAGAGTTTTCCTGACTGCAGGAGTTGGGGATTGTCCGTTGCTTGGACAGTGCCTAGGCATCCTCCCTCCATATGGTCCCCAAATCCTCTGGGGGCTGGACACCCTGTGGGGATAACCAGCGTTTGAACAACACGACCACACCGGACAGGTACCCGGTTCCCCACATTCAAGACTCTCAGCAAGTCTTCTCCAAGGTCAATCTGGTGCAGGGCTATCATAAGATCCCAGTCCACCCTGAGGACATCAGCAAGATGGCAATCATCACCCCCTTTGGCCTCTATGAATTCCTGTGTATGCCTTTCGGGCTCAAGAATGCAGTCCAAACTTTTCAGTGCCTCATGGACGCAGTGTATAGGGACTTGGACTTTGAGTTTATTTATCTGGACAATATCCTTATCGCCAGTCGCAACTGTGAAGAACATAAACCCCACTTCTGTACCCTGTTTGCCCGACTGGCGGAGTTCGGTCTCATGATCAATGTGGCCAAGTGCCAGTTCAGCAATCAGATGTTACAGTTCATGGAACTCACCATCTCAACAGCAGGGGCTTCCCCGGCACCAGAAAAGGTCGTGGTCAACCAGCGGTTCCCCAAGCTAATCATCCTCAAGGGCCTGCAGGAGTTCATAGGGTTGTGAATTTTTATCATTGGTTCATCCCTGGTGCTGCCCACATCGTGCAACTGATTTTCATGTTGATTGCTGCTAAGGAGAATGCCCTAGCCTGGTTGGAGGAGGCAGAGACCGCTTTTACTGCAACAAAGGAGGCCCGCGCCAAGGCAACTCTATTGGTACACCCACGCTCGAGGCACAAATGTAACTCTCGGTGGATGCCTCAGCCACGGCAATAGGGAGTATACTCAAGCAGTGGATCAATGGCCGTGGCACCCACTGGTCTTCTTTAGTTAACAGCTGCATCCACTGGAGCTTAAATACAGTGCTTTCAACCGATAGCTCTTGGCACTGTACCTAGCCATCCAGTACTTTCGATACTTTCTGGAGTGCAGGCCCTTCACGGTGTTCACGGATCACAAGCCCCTCACACAGGCATTCATGATGGCCAAAGATCTATGATCGGCTTGTCAGCAATGCCACCTTTCCTACGTGTTGGAGTTCACCACCGACATTTGGCACAGGGCAGGGAAAGACAACATCATGGCAGATGCGCTCTCTCATCCGGTGATCAACGCTCTCACCCCTGGTCTTGATTACATACAATTTGCACAAGCCCAGAAGCAGGACACAGAGACACAGGATTTCTAGATCGCCATCTCTGGCCTTGATCTCCAGGACATTCATCTGCCCAACACCCTGGACATGCTGCTCTGCGATGTCTCCACCGGCTCACAGTGGATGTTGAGGGTTTTTAACTCTCAGCGAAGACATCGGTGCGAATGGTGGCAGAACAGTTTGTGTGGTATGGGTTCAAAAAGGAGGTAGTTGAGATGGCAAGAAGCTGTACCAGAAGCCAGGCCTCTAAGGTCCATCGACATACTTAGGCCCCAAATCTGCAATTCGACCCGGCAGTGTCGAGATTTCAGCACATCCATGTTGATATCGTAGCGCCCCTGCCAGTGTCCAGAGAGGCGCGCCACCTTCTCACAATAGTCTATCGTACCACAAGGTAGACTATTTCCATCAAAGAGGCTTTCACGGAGACGTATGCCAGGAACTTAATCAGCTATTGGATCGCCAGGTTCGGGGTTCCGGCGCTCATCGCCAGTGACAGAGGTGCCCAATTCACCTCCGTGCCCTGGGCTCAGCTGGAGAACCTCTTGTGAGGGTAGTGGGGGGGGGGGGTTAAACTCTACCACACCATAGCCTATTATCCGCAAGCAAATGGTTTGGTTGAGAGATTTCATCGTCATCTGCCCTCATGGCTCACCTCTCCAGCACAGGCTAGGCAGACGGACTGCTCTGGGTCCTCCTTAGCATCAGTACAACACCCAAGGAGGACCTACAGGCATCTTTTGTGGAACTGGTATACAGTGCGCTGCTCTCATTGCCTGGGGAATTCTTTGGCTCAGAGCCCAAAGACATGTCTGAGCACGTGAACCTGTTGGTGGATCTCTGTAAGAAGCTCTCTTCGCTAGCCCCCTGCTTCCCTTGCATCATAGCACCTGGCCGTTACATCGTCCCAAAGAACTGTGGAATTTGTGTTTGTTTGGCGCGGCCCACATATGGCACCTTTGCAACACCTGTATGAGGTCTGTACAAGGTCCTCCAGCGATGAGGTCTGTACAAGGTCCTCCAGCGATTTGGCATGACTTTCAGTTTGGACATGGGAAAAAATGAATTTTTCACCATGGACCATTTGAAGGTGGCGCACTTGGACCTATCACTGCTGGTATAAAAGGCCATGCCCAAATGCCAGGTCACCCACCCAAGTGGCAGGTCGTGTAGCCGGTTCTGGGGGGTTGTGTGGTGGCACACTCTCTCATGGTGAACCAGCCCCGAATGTTACACCACATGGGGGGGAAGCCATGGGAAGATGGGGCTATCAGGATTTCTCCCTGCCTCGTCACCAGCCCAGCGCACGCCTAGAGCAGCGGATATGATGTCACTACGCATGTGGTGACTGAGATCACACTTTCCTTAAAGGGGCGTGCGCTGAATTTGAATAAAACAGTCATTAATGACAATCAACGAGGTGGCTGTTTCTTTCTTGGCTGTAGGTTAAAATTACAGATAAAGAAGGAAAAAGAGGGTGAAAGAAAAAAAATCCATTATAATTTTTGATGTTATGCCTCATATATTAAAAAAATCTGCTCTAAATCTAAATGATTTCATGTGATTAGCTCATAAACCTAGTTTAAGCTCAGTGGTTACAGAGGCTAATAATTTTTCTCCCAGAATGTAAGAATGAATGATTAAATGAGTTCTGAAGTTTGGTTTAAAATTTCTCAAAAGAGCTAGTTGCTATTATAGTCTGGGCAATATCTTGTTATGTTAGACTTTGTTAATTCTCAAACTTTACCTTCCAGTTTGGCATTTTTTTGTACGTTCCATTATCTTTTTCAGGTTGGGGTGGGCCTGAATGCGTCTTGCATCAGCAAGTTTAGATGTCTACAGTTAAGATGTTTTGCCATTGGCTTTGAAAGAGGTACTACAATTCTGCTGTCTTTTCTTCAAGATTTATTATAATAGCCTTAGCTGTAGCAAAAAAATGTATTATGTCATGCTGGAAATCAGAAGACTGCCTGAGAATACAGCAATGGTACATAGAAATGAATAAATGTATTCCATTGGAAAAAAAAATTTAAGAAATAACATCACAGTATTCAAACAAATTTGGGAACCGTACATTGAACACAACAGAGAAGTCCTACCGCGGACCTCTACCACCTAAAATGACAGAATGAGAGGAAGACGAAATGAACTGACCCAGTGTGTAAAAGTAGATGACACAATTTTCTTGTTTATTTTCATTTTGTGATGACATTGTTTAATGGGTTTAATGTATCATATATGTTGAATGTTGAGTGGGTGGGGAGGGGAGTGGGAAGGAGGGAGGGAAGGGAGGGGGGAAAAATGGGAGAAAAATTACACTATATATTCAAGAGGGAAAGGTTTATGTGTATTGTGGTCAATATGGTTCATAGTGTGAAAAATTTTAAAAAAAATTTAAAAAGCTGTCTCTGCAGAATATCTTCATGAATATTTAAGAAAAGGTTATCTTAATCAGCATTCCACTCTACAACAACTATGTGTATTGATGTTGATTTTATAGCCTCATTTCTGAAACTAAAAGTAGACGCTGCCACTGCTTGAAGGACTAATGTATCAGGATTTTTCAGCGATTAGATTGGAACTTTTGAGGCAAAAAAAAGATGCCTTTGTTATTTGAAATCTGCGATTTTCTTTTTTACTTTTAACAACAAAATATCACTAACACAAATAGTTACAAATATTTTGAGTAACAATTTCATTCACATTTCTTTTGATATGCATGCATTTATCATTTTCATTTTTTCAGTAGATCCGAATGGTTTTTAATGATTTCTAAAATTTGTGTAGTGACAGTGTTTATTACAGGACACATGATAAGATCTTGTGATATTTTTGTAAATGAAAAAAGTATGGCACAGTGGCAAGCAAAGTGTAAGGCATGGCCATGTTCTGATCAAGACATGGTCTTAGCACTGACTTCATGGCAGATTGGCAATTAAAGACTAATTTTTTATCATTTGCAAGATGGAAATGTGTTTTTGTACTTCAAACTTTGGAAATTTCTTAAATTAAGATTGTTGAATGCATTCTCAAAAATAATGCATGATGTCCCATGCAATTAAGTGTGTGCCTTTGATAATGAAGGGTGAAGGCTTATGAGTGTACTTCTGTTTTAGTTTTGTAAGTTCTAAAGTAGTGAGGTAATGTTGAAACTGCTCATTCTCTCATAAATGTGCTTGACATGTTGGTCTACTGGGTAGCCTTTGAGGTGATTTGTTCATATTTAGATATACAGCATAATAACAGGACCTTTTGGACCATGAGCCTGTGTCTCCCAATTACAGCCAATTTACCTACACCCGTGAAACGTTTCATTCCGTGGAAGGAAATCGGAGCCCCTGGAGAAAACCCATGTAGTCACAGGGAGAATGTACCAACTCCTTACAGACAGTGCAGGATTCAAACCCTGGTCCTGATCACTGGCTCTGTAATGACGCTAATCACTACACCACTCTGCTGCCCCATACCGCTGCTCATATAGGGCTTCTGTGTGTTCCTGATCTGAGGATGTGCCAAAGAAGTCATCTATGTCCTGCCTCAATGACTACTGCCCTGTCAAACTCACATCCATCGTCATGAAGTGCTTCAAGAGGCTCATCATGGGGCGCATCAAGTTCCTGCTACCCCTGTCTTTAGTCCTCCTGCAGTTCACATACATACCCAACCATTCTAAGGATGATGTAATTGCCACTGCCCTCCATCTAGCCCTCACCCACCTGGAAAACAAGAACATTCCATTGCTGTTTATTGATCAGCTTGATTGATCAGTTTATTGATTCAACACAATCATACCACAGTACCTGATCAGGAAGTTGAGCCTGTTGGGTCTATACACCTCCCTCTGATATTAGATTCTTGACTTCCTGACAGGGAGACCTCAGGCAGTCCGGATTGGTAACAGCATCAACAAGACTATCACATTGAGCACAGACGGCCCCCAGGGTTGTGTGCTAAGCCAACTGCTATTCACCCTGCTGACCCTGACTGTGCAGCTAAACACAGCTTGAAACACATCATCAAGTTTGCTGATGACACAACCGTGAGGGGGCATATCAGATAGAATGACGAGTCAGTGTACAGAGATGAGGTGCAGTCAATAATGCGCAGCCAACAACCTGTATCTGAATGTTAAAAAAAAAACTTAAGGGATGGTTGTCGACTTCAAGAGGGTCTGGACAGGCGGTGGGGGGGGAGACCACATTCCGCTGACAATTGACGGGTCCATTGTTGAGATCATCAAGAGTATTCTTGGAGTGCACTTAGCAGAGAACCTCACATGGTCCCTTAACACAAATGCCATAGCCAAGAAAGCAAAACTATGCCTCTACTTCCTGCATATGTTGAGGAAAATCCATCTCCCACCCACCATCTTCAGGATGTTTCAAGACAATCCTGTGCAATTGTATCACTGCCTGGTTTAGAAGCTATTCCACAAGACCCTGCAGAGGATAGTGAAATCATAGAAAAGATCATTCTCTTCCTACCATGAAGAACATTTACGACACTTCATGCAATGAAAGGCAATGAATATTGTGAAGGACTCCATGAACCCTTAAGTAAACTGATCTCCCTTCTGCCATCTGGTAGGAGGTACTGCAGCACGGGCCTTTACATCCAGATTGGAAAAGAGCTTTTTTCCCCAAGCCATCAGACTCCTGAACTCCCAGAAGTTTTGAGGGACTGTTACTGTGTAAGTCTTAATATTTTAATATGTTTAACTTCTATTCTAACTTGTATTTATATAAGTATGCTCTGTGGTCCTGCAGAAACACCATTTTGTCTTTACCGTGTGAGCATGGTATGAATGATAAATAAAAGTGACTTGGTTTGTTTTTAATATTATTGTGAATGCGTCTTCTCTACTTAGTGATTATGGATCAGAGGAGAGCTTGCATTTCTTTAAGGAGGCTGTGAGCATATACTTGAACCCTTTTCTCTGGGCATTTGTGAGTCACTTTCCATGAAAGAGCTTAGAATAATTTGGCGAATCTGATGTTAGACATGCCTGCCTAACGTGGCTGACTGAATCTAGGACTTCAATTGGAGAGATGTGGGCCTGCAATTTGCTTATCCTTCTGCTGAACTGAGTTTTATGCAGAGACCTTCTTGAAATGCTTGGTCTCAGACACATGACCTCAAGGTCTGAGGTATTGATCTTCAAAAACTCTCCTCAATTAACCAACAACTACACTGATATGTTAAATGTGATGGTGAATTTTATCATCAATTTCTAGATTTGACAAGAGGCTGAACCCAAGAAAGGGTTGTTGTCCACATTTTATAATGTTTCACTATGAACCTTTATAGTCAGAGGGAAGTGTGATGTAGCAGGGACCGGTTGCAATGGAAATCATAAATGCAACTATATAAATGTAATTGATATCTATGAGGTTGACAGCTACTCTGTTAATTTAGTCACTTCGGAGAATGTAGATCAGAGCCACTGGATGTAATGATTCCTTTGATACAGTTAGTTTTTGGAACTAACCATACTGTTTATGCAGATCATGTAGAACAATGGACATAAAATCTTGGATAGAAATGCAGCATAGAAAATCTCTAGTTCTAGGTTTATAGTTGTTCAGTACCTAATTGCAACTTAATTGGTTGTAGTAGAATGTTAGCCCTGACATTCTGAGCATGGTTATTAGTATAATTTCTCTCTAATTTTACATGATCCAGGAAAATGTGGTATCATTGTAGCAAGACTTAAAAGAATGTGAAAAAGTTGATGAATATTCTAAAAATGCCAGTGCATTTGATGTCAGTCTGCTGGTTTGAATATTTCAAAAAGTGTGCAACCTGCATACTTGTCTGGAGGGATTATCAGCAAGTGGAGATACTGTGATGGCAGAAAAATTTCCATAGGAGCTAAAGGGAATCATAAATAAATTTGGTTTCTTACCTTAATAAGTATTTAATATTGTTACAGAATTCTGTGTTGTGTATTGACCTATGTGTTGTGTGGTTTTATGTTAAAAAAAAATGACAGTTTACCTTGAGAGCCAAGGTGAAGGTGGACTGCTGAGAGTGAGAGAGTGGTAGATGGACTCAGCATGTGCAGAAGATGATCTAGAAATTTCTGGACTTGGAAGACAAACCACCACTAGGTGTGGCTGTGGAGTGGAAGGAGGCCCAAAATATGAGTAATTGTCTGGGAGGAAGTTTAGAATGTTGGCGTTTTAAAAGTGAGGAACATTCTGAAGGAACTCAGAAGGATCCCGACCAAGCCATTGTTCATCTCTCTGCAAGCAAAACAAGAGACCATTTTGAATTTTGTGTTCTCTCTCTCTCTCTCTCTCTCTCTCTCTCTCTCTCTCTCTCTCTCTCTCTCTCTCTCTCTCTCTCTCTCTCTCTCTCTCTCTTTCTCTCTCTCAAAGATCTTTTGGCTTCAGTTTACCAAACAAACTGAATTTTGTTTACGATCTTTACTTCGATTGAAATCAAAGTTTTGTGAGTTGTATGTGTTTTGTATTTGTATTGTGTCTAAGTGTTTTCTGTGGGCCAGTTGGAAATATAACTTAGACTATGATTACATATGTTATATTTAGGCTGGGGTACTTATTAGTAACCAGTGAACATTGTTATAGAAGGGATTTTGAATTAAAGTTTGAAGGTGAAATTTTGTTAATAAAATAATTCTTCATCTTTACCCCTATGCCTTCTTTGTGGTCGCTGGTTTGATCTTTTAACATAATTTGGGGCCATCGTCCGGGATAAACCAATTTGAAAGCTTTAGGGGTGATTGACCTGCTTAGTTATCAGTTGTCTGAGTTTGACTTAAGCTTCAGCTTGAAATTAAAAATAAATCTTTCTTTCTTTCGGCTTGGCTTCGCGGACAAAGATTTATGGAGGGGGTAAATGTCCACGTCAGCTGCAGGCTCGTTTGTGGCTGACAAGTCCGATGCAGGACAGGCAGACACGGTTGCAGCGGTTGCAGGGGAAAATTGGTTGGTTGGGGTTGGGTGTTGGGTTTTTCCTCCTTTGCCTTTTGTCAGTGAGGTGGGCTCTGCGGTCTTCCTCAAAGGAGGTTGCTGCCCGTCAAACTGTGAGGCGCCAAGATGCACGGTTTGAGGCATATCAGCCCACTGGCGGTGGTCAATGTGGCAGGCACCAAGAGATTTTTTTAGGCAGTCCTTGTACTTTTTCTTTGGTGCACCTCTGTCACGGTGGCCAGTGGAGACCTCGCCATATAACACGATCTTGGGAAGGCGATGGTCCTCCATTCTGGAGACGTGATCCACCCAGCACAGCTGGATCTTCAGCAGCGTAGACTCGATGCTGTCGACCTCTGCCATCTCAAGTATACGACGTTAGGGATGAAAGCGCTCCAGTGAATGTTGAGGATGGAGTGGAGACAACGCTGGTGGAAGCGTTCTAGGAGCCGTAGGTGATGCCGGTAGAGGACCCATGATTCGGAGCTGAACAGGAGTGTGGGTATGACAACGGCTCTGTATACGCTGATCTTTGTGAGGTTTTTCAGTTGGTTGTTTTTCCAGACTCTTTTGTGTAGCCTTCCAAAGGCGCTATTTGCCTTGGCGAGTCTGTTGTCTATCTCGTTGTCGATCCTTGCATCTGATGAAATGGTGCAGCCGAGATAGGTAAACTGGTTGACCGTTTTGAGTTTTGTGTGCCCGATGGAGATGTGGGGGGGCTGGTAGTCATGGTGGGGAGCTGGCTGATGGGGGACCTCAGTTTTCTTCAGACTGACTTCCAGGCCAAACATTTTGGCAGTTTCTGCAAAACAGGACTAAATCACCAGCAGAAAAACCAGCAACTATGAATAATGACCAGTTCATAGCGAATCCTTTACTTGTTAATTTAAAAATGGCTAAAAAGTCAGAACTGATGGTTATAATTGGCAAGTTAAAACTTCTTACAGTAACAACTGGTATGAAAAAAAGGAAATTGTCCTAAAGATTGTTAAGCACAATGTCGAAAGAGGGTATTTGAAGAAGCTGGATTAGAACAGTTTCCAAAGAAGAAATCTTCAGAAAAGTAAAATTGGATTTGAGAAAACTAGAGTTAGAGGGAAAAAGAGAGGGAGAAAGGAAGCAGTAAGTCAGACAGAAATGGAGGAGAGAGAGAAAAAGAACAGAAGCATGAGCTAGAACTAGCTAAATTAAAGCTGACCATCCATAACCCAAGGAGAGGGAGTAAACCAAAACCCATGTGCTGGTCAGGAGGAGAGGTTTCTGGTCAGTAGAGAAGTGAGGTTAATTCCTCCATATGAGGAAGCTGAAATAGACCAGTATTTTCAGCATTTTGAGAAAGTAGCTGTAAATTTAAAATGTCCACCAGACTAGTGGTCACACCTGCTATGAAGTATTCTTAAAGGGAAAGCCCAACAGGTGTACTCATGTCTCACTGTACAACAGCAGCTGATTATGAATTTGTAAAGCAGGCTATATTCCGATCTTATGAACTAGTTCCAGAGGCTTATAGACAAAAGTTCAGGTGTTTAAATAAAGCAGCAACCCAATCTTACCTGGATTTTGCCCATAGGAAGGTTGTGTGTTTTGATCAGTGGTGTTAGAAACAGAATTACCCTTAAAGAAATTGCTCGAGACAAAAATTGAGAACAAAGAACATTTATTATACAACAATGCAAAGTTGGGTGCTTCCCCTTACCCTGGGAATACACACATACATTGGGGCTCACCCAACTTTTATACAGTTTATCTCAGTATAGGAATAACCCCCCCCCTTACATTCTTCTGCCTCCAGCTGGAGAGATTTGGCATTAGGCAATCCTGCCTGCCTACGTGCTGTTTCTGTGCACTTGGAGGACCAGGGGGTATCCTATCGGTGTCTTCTCAGCGCGGTCATTGGCGACTTCAGGGGTTTCTATGAGGCTCTAAAGGCAGTGTACAGCCACTCACCCCGTCCAAAGCCCGCTGCGCAGCTCAGACGGCAAAGTCCTCCTCAGCGACAAGATCTCCATCCTCAACCGATGGTCAGAACACTTCCAATCTCTTTTCAGTGCCAACCGCTCAGTCCAAGATTCCACCCTGCTCCAGCTCCCTCAACAGCCCCTAAGGCTAGAGCTGGATGAGGTCCTCACCCAGGATGAGACATATAAGGCAAACGAACAACTGAAAAGTGGCAAAGCAGCAGGTATGGATGGAATCCCCCCAGAGGTCTGGAAGGCTGGCAGCAAAACTCTGCATGTCAAACTGCATGAGTTTTTCAAGCTTTGTTGGGACCAAGGAAAACTGCCTCAGGACCTTCGTGATGCCACCATCATCACCCTGTACAAAAACAAAGGCGAGAAATCAGACTGCTCAAACTACAGGGGAATCACGCTGCTCTCCATTTCAGGCAAAATCTTCGCTAGGATTCTCCTAAATAGAATAATACCTAGTGTCGCCGAGAACATTCTCCCAGAATCACAGTGCGGCTTTCGTGCAAACAGAGGAACTACTGACATGGTCTTTGCCCTCAGACAGCTCCAAGAAAAGTGCAGAGAACAAAACAAAGGACTCTACATCACCTTTGTTGACCTCACAAAAGCCTTTGACACCGTGAGCAGGAAAGGGCTTTGGCAAATACTAGAGCGCATCGGATGCCCCCCAAAGTTCCTCAACATGATTATCCAACGGGGAGTCACGTGATGGAGTAGTGGCTGGACGGTGAACTCCAGCTCTCTCCGGAAAAGTCGGAAAAAACAAAGGAAAACACAAAGGCACAGAAATAAAAGTTAAAGAAAAGTGAGTATAAAGGTGGAAAGAAGATGGCGACAAAAAAAGAAAAATCGAAATCAATGGTAAGAAGAGAGGAAGAGAAGACAACGGAGGAAGAAGGAGAAGGCCTTACCTGTTCGAAGAGGCCCGCGGTGAAGAGAGAAACCCGCTCCCTCAGGTCGGTTGAAATTGGACTACAAAAATGGCTCGCTGAGCCATGTAAAAGTCGCACATGTGCGGTGCGCATGAAAAAAAACACACCGATGGGAGGGGTGACCAGCTGGGGAGTCGATCTCCACAGCCTGCAACGACAGCTGCAGAACACCTGCAGCAAGAAGAGAACACAGAAGACAATGGAAACAAGAAAGAAGAGAAGAAAAGGGCAACAAAGAAACAACAGATGGCCAACCCAGAGGAAGAAGAAGAGGAAGAGGAAGAGTACAGTGAAATAGAAGAAGAAGGGAAAGGCAAGATAAAGGATATACTTTCTCTTATTAAAGAATACATGGAGTCATTTAAAGAATGGCAAACACAGGAATTTAATGATTTAAGAAGAAGAATAAACAACACAGAAGAGAAAATGAATAAATTAGATATGACCTTAACAGAAATGGGAAAGAAAATGAACAAGATGGAAGAGCGGGCAATAGCAGCAGAAATGGAGGTAGAGGACTTAAAAAAGAAATTAGAGGAATCTAATAAAAAAGTTATAGAGACACAAGAACTGTTAGCTCAGAAAATAGATATAATGGAAAATTATAACAGAAGAAATAACATAAAGATAGTGGGCCTTAAGGAAGATGAAGAAGGCAAGAATATGAGAGAGTTTATAAAAGATTGGATCCCTAGGATCCTAGGATATCCAGAACTACAGCAGGAAATGGAAATAGAAAGGGCACATAGGGCATTGGCCTTTAAACCACAACCACAACAAAAACCAAGATCTATTTTAGTAAAATTCCTAAGATATACTACAAGAGAAAAGGTACTGGAGAAGACAATGGAAAAAGTAAGAGAGGGCAACAAGCCACTGGAGTATAAAGGGCAAAAAATCTTCATTTATCCAGATATAAGTTTTGAACTCCTAAAGAAGAGAAAGGAGTTCAATACAGCAAAGCGATTTTATGGAAGAAAGGGTATAAATTTATACTAAAGCATCCAGCGGTATTGAAAATATTTATTCCAGGACAACAAAACAGACTATTCTCGGATCCAGAAGAAGCACAAAAATTTGCAGAACAATTACAAAATAGACTGAGGGATGAAGACGTGTAATGAGAGTAAAAATGATCACGATTGATATGTATGTGGGTAAAGAGGTATAAGAGTGTATAGGTATAATGTGCATACGTGAATGTATCTGTATTTAGAGGAAAATATAGATAGTATAGACAAGAATTAATAAGGGAAGGTAATGGAATAGAGAGAATAAGGGGGGAATTAAAAGAGTGACCTTTGTTACATATGAAAAGTGAAATCTTTTCTGGGGGGGGGCTGGGTGGGGGGGAGTTGCGGTCACTGCAAAATCAGTTGACGCTTGCGAGTGAATACGCAAACCCAAATGGAGAGGGTAGATGTGGTTGTCCGACAAGGGATAAAGGACAACTCAGGAGGGGAAGGGGAGATTGGGGCTAAAGAAGTTATAAATAGGAGAATAAGGAAAATGTTTGATGTTTTAGGAATGTTGTCTTATAAAGGGTTTAAAATAAGAAAACAGAAATGGAAAAGGAGGAAAGGTAATGATGGAAAAACGGAAAGGGAAGATAAACAAAGTATAAAATGGCTACGTTGAACTATATGACTTTAAATATTAATGGAATACATAACCAAATTAAAAGGAAGAAACTGCTAAATTTACTGAAAAAAGAAAAAATTGATATAGCATTTGTCCAAGAAACACACTTAACTGAATTGGAGCACAAGAAATTAAAGAGAGATTGGGTAGGACATGTAACAGCAGCATCGTATAATTCAAAAGCAAGAGGAGTGGCTATATTAATTAGTAAAAATGTACCATTTAAAATAAAAGAGGAAATAATAGATCCAGCAGGGAGATATGTAATGATAAAATGTCAGATATATTCGGAGTTTTGGAATCTACTCAATGTATATTCACCTAACGAAGAAGATCGAAAGTTTATGCAAGATATCTTTTTGAAGGTAGCTAATACACAAGGGAACATACTAATAGGAGGGGATTTCAACCTGAATTTCGATTCAAAAATGGATAAAACTGGGAAAAAAATTAACAGAAAGAACAAAGTAACCAAATTTATAATTAAATCGATGGAAGAAATGCAACTTTTGGATATATGGAGGAAACAACACCCAAAGGAAAAGGAATATTCATATTACTCGGCTAGACATAAAACATACTCAAGAATAGACCTATTTTTGTTATCAGCTCGTGTGCAAGATAGAGTAAGAAAAACAGAATATAAAGCTAGAATACTATCGGACCATTCACCCTTAATATTGACAGTAAAGCTAGAGGACATCCCTCCAAGAATGTATAGATGGAGATTAAACCCCATGCTACTTAAAAGGCAGGATTTTAGAGAATTTATTGAAAAACAATTAAAAATGTATTTTGAAATAAATACGGAATCAGTTTATACTATGGGATGCAATGAAAGCATTCATTAGGGGGCAAATAATAAGTTATGTAACCAAGATGAAGAAGGACTATAATCAGGAAACAGAGCAGTTGGAAAGGGAAATAGTAAATATAGAAAAAAAATTAGCAATGAAGGAAGATACAACTAAAAGAAGAGAATTGGCGGATAAAAAAATAAAATATGATACACTACAAATATATAAGGTAGAGAAGAATATAATGAAGACAAAACAGAAATATTATGAACTGGGTGAAAAACACACAAAATCCTAGCATGGCAGCTTAAGACAGAACAAGCTAAGAAAATGGTGTTGGCATCAAGGAAAAAAGACAAACAAATTACATATAATCCAAAAGAAATTAAGGAAAACTTTAGAGAATTCTATGAACAATTATACCGAACAGAAAACGAAAGGAAAGAAGGGAAAATAGATGAATTTTTGACTAAAATTGAACTACCAAAACTACAAATAGAGGAACAAAATAAATTAACAGAACCATTTGGAACAGTAGAAATACAAGAGATAATAAAAAAATTACCAAATAATAAGACACCAGGAGAGGATGGATTTCCAATAGAATCCTACAAAACATTTAAAGACTTATTAATTCCGCCCCTCCTGGATGTAATCAACCAGATTGATGAAACACAAAGCTTACCAGATTCATGTAAAACAGCAATAATTACAGTAATACTAAAACAAGGGAAAGATCCACTCTCACCTGCGTCAAATAGACCAATATCTTTACTAAACACAGATTATAAGATAATAGCTAAACTATTAGCAAACAGATTAGCAGAGCAGGTACCGAAAATGGTAAATTTAGACCAAACTGGATTTATCAAAAAAAGACGCACAACAGACAATATTTGTAAATTTATTAACTTAATTCATGCAGTAGAATGAAATAAAGCACCTGCAGTAGCAGTTGCTTTAGACGCAGAGAAGGCCTTCGACAGAGTAGAATGGAATTATTTGTTCAAAGTATTGCAAAAATTCAGTTTACCGGAGAAGTATATTAATTGGATTAAAGCATTATATAAGGGACCGTTAGCGAAAGTGACAGTAAATGGACATGTATCAAAGCAATTTAACTTAAGCAGGTCAACGCGGCAGGGATGCCCACTATCACCTTTATTGTTTGCGTTAGCTATAGAACCACTAGCAGAATTGATAAGAATAGATAATAATATAAAAGGAATAAAAATAAAAGACAAGGAATATAAAATCAGTCTATTTGCGGATGATGTTATAGTGTACTTAACAGAACCAGAACTATCAATAAAAGAATTATATAAGAAATTGAAAGAATATGGAGAAGTGTCGGGTTACAAGATAAATGTAAATAAAAGTGAAGCAATGCCTATGAATAATGCGGATTTCTCAAAATTTAAGAAGTAATCTCCATTTAGATGGCAAATGCAGGCAATAAGATACCTAGATGTACAAATAAACAAAAATCTCGGCCAATTATACAAACTCAATTATTATCCGCTAATGAAAAAATTACAGGACGATTTAGAGCTTTGGAAAGATTTACCACTAACACTAATAGGAAGGATAAACTGTATTAAAATAAACATTTTTCCAAGGATATTATACTTATTTCAGGCATTGCCAATACAACTGACAGAAAAATTCTTCAAAGAGTTAAAGAAAATAATAAGGAAATTTTTATGGAGAGGGGGGAAACCGAGGATAGCACTAGATAAATTAACAGAATGGTATAAACAAGGAGGCTTACAATTGCCAAACTTTAAAAATTATTATAGAGCCGTACAATTAAGATACCTATCAGATTTTTATCAAACAAGGGAAAAACCAGTCTGGACGAGATTAGAATTAGATAAAATAGGGGAAAAGATACCTGAAAACATATTATATAAATGGGATGAAAAATTGGTACAACATAGAACTTCTCCAGTATTACATCATCTCCTCAATATTTGGAAGAAGATTCATGTAGAAAGAAATAAAACAAATTATCAATTACCAAAACTAATATTGACGCAAAATAAGTTACTCCCTTTTACAATAGATAACCTTTCTTTTAGAGAATGGGAAAAAAAAGGGATTAAAAGAATAGAAAATTGTTTTTCAGGAAGTAGATTCTTATCCTTTGAACAAGTGAGAGATAAGTACAATATAACTGGAGATACAGCGCTGGCATATTACCAATTGAGATCCTACTTGAAGGATAAATTAGGAAGCAGTTTGAGTTTGCCAGAGGGAAGTAACCTTGAATATGTGATTACAGATACAAAGTTAATCAAAAGATTTATAACAAATATGTATATTAAACTGCAAGAAAAGGAGAATGAGGAAACAAATTGTAAAACTAAACAAAAATGGGAACAAGATTTAAATATAAAGATAAAAAAGGAAACATGGGAGAAATTATGTTCTGGAACGATGAGAAATACAATAAATACGAGGCTACGTATTATACAATATAACTGGTTACACAGACTATACATTACACCTCAAAAGTTCAATAAATGGGACCCAACAGTATCTGATAGATGTTTTCAATGTAAAAAAGAAATGGGAACAACAATTCATGCAATCTGGACATGTGAGAAAGTAGAAGAATTTTGGGAAGATCTCAATCAGATATTAAATAAAATAACAGAAAACAATATACCAAAGAATCCAGAGATCTTTCTCCTAAGTAACATAAAAAACAAAGAATTTGGAATTGATTTGGAGGATGCACAAAAAAGATTTGTTAAGATATCTCTAGCCGTAGCAAAAAAATGTATTATGTCAACCTGGAAATTGGAAGATAATTTGAAAATACAACAATGAAATTAATAAATGTATTCCATTAGAAAAAATTACATATAGTTTAAGAAATAATATTTAAATATTCGAACAAATATGGGAGCCTTACATTAAATACAATAGCGAAAACCTACCGGGGACAATCATTACCTAAGTTGATGGAAGGAGAAGGAAAGAAAAGAATGGACTCAGTAGAATTTCTTGTGTATTTTTGTTGAATGACAACATTGTCTGACTGGTTTAATGTAACCTAGATTGTATACCTAAAATGGATGGGGGGGGTGGGGGGGTGGCTTGGGAGGAGGGAGGGGGTGGGAGAAAAAGTCACTGTATATGTGTGAAAAAGAAAAAGTGTGTATCATGGCTAATGTGATTTATGGTGTGAAAAATAAAAAATTAAAAAAAAACATGATTATCCAACTGCACGAAAACCAACAAGGGCGGGTCAGATACAGCAATGAGTTCTCTGAACCCTTCTCCATTAACAATGGCGTGAAGCAATGCAGTGTTCTCGCACCAACCCTCTTTTCAATCTTCTTCAGCATGATGCTGAACCAAGCCATGAAAGACCTCAACAATGAAGACGCTGTTTACATCCGGTACCGCACGGATGGCAGTCTCTTCAATCTGAGGCGCCTGCAAGCTCAAACCAAGACACAAGAGAAACTTGTCCGTGAACTACTCTTTGGAGACGATGCCGCTTTAGTTGCCCATTCAGAGCCAGGTCTTCAGCGCTTGACGTCCTGTTTTGCGGAAACTGCCAAAATGTTTGGCCTGAAAGTCAGCCTGAAGAAAACGGAGGTCCTCCATCAGCCAGCTCCCCACCATGACTATCAGCCCCCCTACATCTCCATCGGGCACACAAAACTCAAAACGGTCAACCAGTTTACCTATCTCGGCTGCACTATTTAATCAGATGCAAGGATCGACAATGAGATAGACAACAGACTCGCCAAGGCAAACAGCGCCTTTGGAAGACTACACAAAAGAGTCTGGAAAAACAACCAACTGAAAAACCTCACAAAGATAAGTATATACAGAGCCGTTGTCATACCCACACTCCTGTTCAGCTCCGAATCATGGGTCCTCTACCGGCATCACCTACGGCTCCTAGAACGCTTCCACCAGCGTTGTCTCCGCTCCATCCTCAACATTCATTGGAGCGCTTTCATCCCTAACGTCGAAGTACTCGAGATGGCAGAGTTCGACAGCATAGAGTCCACGCTGCTGAAGATCCAGCTTCGCTGGGTGGGTCATGTCTCCAGATTGGAGGACCATCGCCTTCCCAAGATCGTGTTATATGGCGAGCTCTCCACTGGCCACCGTGACAAAGGTGCACCAAAGAAAAGGTACAAGGACTGCCTAAAGAAATCTCTTGGTGCCTGCCACATTGACCACCGCCAGTGACTGATATCGCCTCAAACCGTGCATCTTGGCGCCTCACAGTTTGGCGGACAGCAACCTCCTTTGAAGAAGACTGCAGAGCCCACCTCAGTGACAAAATGCAAAGGAGGAAAAACCCAACACCCAACCCCAACCAACCAATTTTCCCCTGCAACTGCTGCAACCGTGTCTGCCTGTCCCGCATCGGACCTGTCAGCCACCAACGAGCCTGCAGCTTGACGTGGACATTTACCCCCTCCATAAATCTTCATCCGCGAAGCCAAGCCAAAGAAAATCCCCATTGTCCTTATTCATAACCTTGCCCTTGTCCCCATTAACACCTTTCCAACTCTCAGAGCTACAGTCCCTTCATATGCAGAGTTCACTAATCCTGTCTAGGGTTTACTAATTTAATATGCATAACTTGATAAATCTGTGTATGGCTTACTAATTATTTATGCAAGCCTTGCTAATTCTATCTGGGGCTTGGAGACCCTTATCTCGTTCAGACTAACTCTACTTCTATCATCAATTGTCTGTCCTTATCTCTTTCAGTTAGTGAACTTGCTGATTCTCTAGGAGATTCTTATCTTATTCAGACAGTGTCAGCTTCCTGCCTTCTAATATCCATGTCTCATGTTGTTTGTACTGGCTTCATTCATTTACTTATGTATCTATTTTATTTTCTTCATGTTCATATTGCAATATCAGTTTTTCTCATCTCTCACAGTGGTGTGCCATAATGAAAGTAGAAAATAACTTTGATTTATTGAGAGAAAACATTCTGATTGAGGGGATTAAAAATTGTGTTCCTGTTTGTGAGAGATGGGAAAATTGACCTAAAATTATGAACATGGAAGAAACTAAAGTTCATCAGTAAAATGGCTGAAACCAGTTCAAACAGGATAAGTTTGGGGCTTAGGATGCAGGAAAGCAGAGTCAGCACGATTAACATAAGAATCTTCTATCCTTTGTGACAAGACCATAGGACTAAGATAAGGAATGGTAAGGTACAATAGAATGTAGGAAGTTGAGGTAGTCTGGATCAGATAAGGGTCTCCTAGCCATGGACAGAAGTACCAAGTCATACATTTCTAATTAGCTAACCATACACAGATTTATACATATGAAATTAGCCAACCCTAGATAGAATGAGTCAACTCTGCATATCAAGAGACTGTAGCCCCGAGAATCAGGAAGGTGTGAATAAGGACAATGACATGAAGGGACACCGACAGGATAACCCCCCCTGGTTCTCCAAGTATACTGAAATTGCACGTAGGCAGGCAGGATTGCCTAATGCCAAACCTCTCCAGCAGGAGGCAGAAGAATGTAAGGGGGAGGGTATTCCTACACTGAAATCAACTGTATAAAAGTTGGGTGAGCCCCAGTGTGTGTGTGTATTCCCAGGGTAAGGGGAAGCACCCAACTTTGCATTGTTGTAGTAATAAATGTTCTTTGTTCTCAATTTTTGTCTCGAGCAATTTCTTTAAAGGTACTTTAATTCCTAACATGTTGATATTCAAGTGTACTTGGCAGAGAAAAATATAAAAACGAAGAATTGGCTAATATCGCAGAGCCATTTGCTTTAATCCACGAGTCTAAGTGGATACAAGTGTTAGAAATAGAAGTACCTTTAAAGAAATTGCTCGAGACAAAAATTGAGAACAAAGAACATTTATTTTACAACAATGCAAAGTTGGGTGCTTCCCCTTACCCTGGGAATACACACATACACTGGGGCTCACCCAACTTTTATACAGTTGATTTCAGTATAGCAATACCCTCCCCCTTACATTCTTCTGCCTCCTGCTGGAGAGGTTTGGCATTAGGCAATCCTGCCTGCCTATGTGCAGTTTCAGTACACTTGGAGGACCAGGGGGTATCCTGTCGGTGTCCCTTCATGTTATTGTCCTTATTCACACCGTCCTGATTCTCGGGGCTACAGTCTCTTGGTATGCAGAGTTGGCTCATCCTGTCTAGGGTTGGCTAAATTAATATGTATAAATCTGTGTAAGGTTAGCTAATTAGATATGTAGGACTTGGTACTTCTGTCCAGGGCTAGGAGACCCTTATCTGATCCAGACTACCTCAACTTCCTACATTCTATTGTTCCTTACCACTCCTTATCTTAGTCTTATGGTGGCTCTTGTCACAAAGACTAGAAGATTCTTATGTTAATCGTGCTGACTCTGCTTTCCTGCATCCTAATCGCCAAGCTCATCCTGTTTGTACTGGTTACAGCCATTAACTGATGTATGAATTTTAGTTTCCTTCATGTTCATAATTTTAGATCAGTTTTCCCATCTCTCACACAAGGGAAAATCTTTCAAAGGAATACTGCTGAAAATCCAAGTAGAGTAGAAAGAAAATCTAGAAGTGAGGTTAAAGAAAGAGGGGAAGAGAAATGGATGAAGGAAAAATTTTTGAGTGTTATTTGCCACTATTGTAAGAAACCAGGGCACATAATAGCAAATTGTCCTGTGCTGAAAAGATAGAAAGAGAAAAGGGTGGTACCAACTACCTGTGTTCTGAGTGAAAAAGTTAGGGATATTTATTAAACCTTTTATGACTGAAGGGTTTCACTTTGATAAAAGAAGGATCCATTCAAGTGCTAATTGCTTATATTAAGCAACATTTTGAACTGGTGAAGAGACCGATACTGGAGATGTGAATTTAATTAAAGGCATTGGTGGTGAAGCAGAGCCTATACCTTTGCATAGAATAGTGATGAAATCAGACTTAGTTAACGGCCCAGTTACGATAGGGATAAGATCATGTCTGCCGGTGGATGGAGTTTCTCTTTTGTTAGGGAATGATTTAGCAGAGGGTAAAGTCATACCTGCTGTGAAACTCACAAGTAAGCCCTTGGTTTATGAGTCCGAAAAGGATTTGGAAATCTACTCTATGTGTGCCATTACTAGAGCCATGTCTACAAAAATGGTAGAGTAGAAAAAGTCTGTGAAGATCCAGTAGTGGAGGCAAGCATTGAAGACAAACATAAGGATCCAGCTTTGCTGTTGTCAAGAGAAGAATTAATAGCTAGGCAAAAGCATGATCCTGATCTTGCTGGGATAAGAGATAAGATTCTGTCTAACCAGGAAATTCAAACTGTTCCGGTAGGTTACTTTGTTCAAGATGGAATATTGATGAGAAAGTGGAGACCACATGTGATACCAGTCAGTGAAAACTGGGCAGTAGTAAGTCATGTTTTAATTCCCAAAACTTACAGGAATGAAATATTAAAGTTGGCTCATAGTATTCCTTTAGGAGATCATCTTGGATTGAAGAAGACAGTAGAAAAGATAAGGAAACAGTTTTATTGGCCGAAATTAAGAAAGGATGTTGTGAACTTTTGTAGAACCTGTCACACTTGTCAACTGGTGGACAAGCCTAATCAAGAACCACCAGTGGCTCCTTTACAACCCATCCTTGCTTTCAGGGAGCCCTTCTCAAAAGTGATAGTGGATTGTGTTGGCCCATTGCCAAGAACTAAGGTGGGAATTGAATATTTGTTAACACTCTTGCATAGCTTCAAGGTTTCCAGAGGCTATTCCCCTGAGAAACACTAAAGTGAAGATGATTGTGGCTAGCTAAAATATTTCACACTGTTAGGCCTACCAAGGGAAATTCGGTTGGATGAAGAGAGTGATTTTATGTCTGGAATATTTCAACAGGTGGTGTATGAATTGGGATCCCATCAAATTGTGTTGTCTGACCATCATCCTGATAGTCAAGGGGCCTTGGAAATGTTCCATTTTACTGTGAAAAATATGATGAGGATATGCGCTTGAAGCAGTTGAAGAAAAACAGTCACCACATCAAAGATCATTAATGACTGTTTATTCAAACTCAGCACTGTCCCTTTAAAGGTAACTTGGGTTCAGACTCCACGGGATTGATGACATTATAATCGCTGCCAAGAGTGCATGCTGAGAGGCTAGAGTCAGATATAAACCCTGATGATGACATCGCCTCATGCCTTCCCCTCCATTTGGCAATACATGCAGGGCCGGTTCACCATGAGGATGTGTGCTGCCACACACAACCCCCCCCCCCCCCCAAGAACTGGCTACATGTCCTGACGCTTTGGTGGCTGGCCCCAGCACTTGGGCACGGCCATCTGTACAGGCTGGGATAAGTGCATATGAGTGGATTTTATGCGGTACATCTTACAGAGTTCTGTGTTGTGTATTGGCCTATATGTCATGTGGTTTAATGTTAAAAAGTGACAGTTTGCCTCAGAGAGCCAAGGTAAAGGTGGACTGGTGTCGAGTGGAAGAAGGCCCAGAACATGAGTCATGGTTTGGAGGACAGTTTAGAATGTTTGTCAGAAATAAAACTTCTCACACATGAGTCTCTTTAAAACTGATGACACGACAAGCTTTATTTACAAGTCTGCAGAGTTGGACTCAACTGGCTTCTCACCAGTTAAGCCCTGATACATACAGTGCATTGATTTTTATACCCTTATTGTTTGCCCTTCCCCTTCTTATTAATACTGTTTTAATTGGTTAGTATTGCAAAAGCATTCTAAGTATAACTGCATTTTTAATTATCACGTTCGTTACGTACGCTGCGAACTCTACATACACTAAATTCTGTTTCTCACCCTTCTTATCAATCTTTTGTCTCCTGCATGTCTCTCACTATGACCATGAAAAGATAGGTTTAAAAAAAACATATCCAGCTGAACCTTTTGTCCTTGGCTGCTAGTAAGCTCCCTGTCCGTTCTGGCTTCCCTTTTTATGATTAATCATCACATTTTAACTTAAGTCATTTTAACCTAAATTCTCTATATAACAATGTTGAGATTTCAAAAAGGATGAACATTCCAAAGGCAGCCAGAAGGATCCGATTCCTCTCTCTCTCTCTCTCTCTCTCAAAAAGATCTTTTGGCTTTAGTTTACAAAGAAATGGAATTTTGTTTATTTTCTTTGCTTTGGTTGAGGATCGATGTTTTGTGAGTCATGTGTGTTTTATTTTTGTTTTGTATCTAAGTTGTTCTGTGGGCTGGTTGGATGTGTAGCTTAAACTTTGATTATGTGTACAATTTTTAGGCTGGGGAATTTATTAGTTTTACACTGTTATAGAGATTTTCATAGTAACCAGTGGGGCATTGTGATAAAAGGGGGGATTTTGAATTAAAGTTTGAAGGTGAATTTTTTGTTAATAAAGTAATTTTTCATCTTTACCCCTGTGTGACATGCCTTCTTTGTGGTTGCTGGTTTGATCTTGTAACAGCTACAATAAAAAAGTTTTTCCTTTACCCCCCCATCTAAGGTGAAAGGCACACCTGACTGCCAGAGAATGTTAAATGGCCCTTCGTATGGGCGCTGCAGTGAGGCCCTCTTTGGTCCTCTCTGGACAAATTCAAACTGCACCACATCCTGTTCTTTGAGTCGATGGGATTGTTGGGTGCCATGGTATGATGAGGGTGGTGGGGTTAGGTTGCCTAGTCTTTTGCAGAGGCCCGCCAGCCCTCCCCCCTCCCCCCCCCCCAGCTCACTTGTTCACCTCGGCCTCCAGGATGAAGAATTCTCCTGGCAGGAGAGTGGCACGCCATAAACCATCTATGCCGATGAGGCTTGCAGGTCCTCTTTGGGTGCAGTTCTGATCCCAGGGTTACTCGTCTACCCAGGTGGGCCAGAAAGTCTTGCCATCAGATCAGACTTCAAATGTCGGTGGAGCATCTCTACCAACTCATTGAATTGTGGGTGGTAGGCCATGGTGTGGTGAAGTGTTACCCCTAGAAGTCTTGCCAGTTGAAACCATAGCCTGGAGATAAATTTGGTGCATCTGTCGCTCGTGATGTGCGCTGGCACCCCAAAATGAGCAATCCACTGGTTGACCAGGGCTCTGGCATATGTCTCTGTTGATACCTCACTGACCGGGATGTCTTCCAGCCATCTCATTGCTCAGTCCACTATGGTGAACAGGTACTGTGTCTCCCTGGACACCGGCACGGTGCCCACAACATCCACGTAGATATGCTGGAACCTCCGCATTGTTGAGTTGAAATGTTGAACAGGAGTCTGTGTATGCCTGTGGGTTTTAGATGTCTGGCACCTGATGCATTTGCAGGTCAGCACTGCCACCTCTTTTTTGAGGTGATGCCAGACAAATCATTGCACCATCATCCTCACAGATGCCTTCACTGAGGGGAGGGTGAGATCATGGATGGAGCTGATGACCCTTGCCCTCCAATCCTGTGGAACTACCGAGGTTGGTGAGCCAGTGGAGGTGTCGCAGAGCAGTGGCTAGGCGGAGTCAGGAAACTGCTCATTCTTGAGGTGAGGACCCTAGATGGAGGACTGAGGAGCTTGTGTTTTGGCATCACGCTGTTGGGCCTGTGCTGGTTGCACATAGTCTAGGCAGGGAGCTAATGTGTTGATGGCCAGGCAGGAGAGCACATCCGTAATCACATTGTCCTTGCTTGCCCTGTGCCAGATGTCCGTGGTGTATTCAGACACATAGGAAATGTGGCCTGGCCGACCTTGGCTATAGCCAGTGCTTGGGCGAGGGGTTTGTGATAAGTAAAAACAGTGAAAATTATGCCCTCCAAGAAATATCGGAAGTGGCGGATGGCCAGGTACAGTGCCAGGAGCTCCCGGTCAAAAGCACTGTATTTAAGTTCTGGTGGCTACAACTGCTGACTGAAAAAGGCCAGTGGGTGCCACTGCCGGTCTAGTCACTGTTCCAGTATTCCACCGACCACCAGATCCCGGTACACCCTGATGATGTTGGAAAGTGCGCCATTATCACCACTTTTGGTTTATTCGAGTTCCTCCGGATGTCATTCGGATTGAAGAAAGTCCAAATCCCTACCCACTGTGTTCATGAGACGCTGTAACATCTGGGCCGTGTTCTTCAACCTGAATGGCATCCGGAGGAACTTGAATAAGCCGAAAGGGGTGACAATGTGGTCTTTCCAACATCATCGGGGTATACCGAAATCTGGTGATATCCGCACACCTGATCAAGTTTTGAAAAAAACTGTGCACCATGAAGGTTGACTGCGAAGTCCTGGATATGGGGAACCGGGTACCTGTCTGGAGTCGTCATGTCGTTTAACCACCTGTAGTCTCCACAGGACCTCCAACCACCAGATGAATTTGGGACATACAGAGGTGTCGCCCAGGTGCTGTCTGACTGCCGGACGATGCCCAACTCTTGTAGCTTAGAGAATTCCTCCTTTGTTTGATTCAGTTTCTCCGGTGGCATTCTTCTAGCTCTGGCATGTTTCAGGGGGCCTTATGTGAAGATGTGGTGGTAAACTCTGTGTTGGGGGAAAGCAACGTCAAAATGCGGCTCCAGTGTGGCGGGAAACTCGCTGAGGATATCAGCATACTCATTCGTGGTGGTGGCTATGGTGGCAATTCTGGGTCTTGTCATCCGCCTTGCCCAGTCCCACTGAGTGAAAAGTGCAGGCATTGAGCAGCCTCCTGTCACTCATGTCCACCAGCAGGCCATGAGTCCTCAGGAAGTTGGCCCCCTAGGCCAGCACAAACTTTCATGTTAACTTTTCTTCCCCGATCTCTATCTGTGCCCTACGGGTCTTGATTGCAGAGCAGGGTTCTGTGTTTGAGTCTCCAGCACTGTAGGGGGGAGAAAGCTCAGCTTGACCCCTGTGCCCACCAGGAACCAGTGGCCTATGTATTTGTCTGTGATGTAAAGGAGGCTATTCATGTGCTAACTGTCACAGCCATCAACAGCGATTGGCCTAGTCATTTTCCTGAAAATCACAGGGTTGGTGGCACTTGTGGGCTTTCGCTCCCCAGCACTGGTGGTAAAAGCATCATGTTGACTGGGTTTCCTCCGGCTTGTGCTTTAGGGAATCATGCAGTTGATGGTGTCCTGCCTTGGAAACCTGGCTGAAGACCACCTTGTTTTCCTGCTTTGCGCGCCAGAGGGCATCTGCCTGGGCTGCAGCCTTGTGGGGATCAGAGAAGTCTTCTTCAGACAGATATAGCCAGATATCTTCTGGCATCTGTTCAAGGCATATCTGGCGAAATAGGAAACACAGCTCATGATCCTCTGCCAGGGCCAGTATCTCATCCATGAGAGCTGATGGGCTGCGGTTCCCCCAACCTGTCCAGGTGACACAGCCTGGAAGCATGCTGCTGGGGACTGAGGCAAAACTTCCCCAAGAGCAGGTTTTTGAGGGCAGTGTATTTGCTCACTGCTGGTGGTCAATGAATGATGTCATCCACCCTCACTGCCGAATCCTGATCCAGTGTGCCCACTGTCAGAAATAAAACTTCTCACACATGAGTCTCTTTAAAACTGATGACACGACAAGCTTTATTTACAAGTCTGCAGAGTTGGACTCAACTGGTTTCTCACCAGTTAAGCCCCGATACATACAGTGCATTGATTTTTATACCCTTATTATTTGCCCTTCCCCTTCTTATTAATACTGTTTTAATTGGTTAGTATTACAAAAGCATTCTAAGTATAACTGCATTATTAATTATCACGTTCGTTACGTACGCTGTGAACTCTACATACACTAAATTCTGTTTCTCACCCTTCTTATCAATCCTTTGTCTCCTGCATGTCTCTCACTATGACCATGAAAAGATAGGTTTAAAAAAACATATTCAGCAGATCCTTTTGTCCTTGACTGCTAGTAAACTCCCTGTCCGTTCTGGCTTCCCTGTTTATGATTAATCATCACATTTTAACTTAAGTCTTTTTAACCTAAATTCTCTATATAACAATCCACCCCTTTCTCTCTTTAAAATGTGTTGAATATATGTATAGATATGAATGGGGATTCTAACCTAGGGAAGAGAAACGTTCTATGATACATTAATCTCACGCTGAAATAAAAGTCTTACAGGGTCTCCCATTCCTCCTGGTTGCATAGCTTGTTCGACCATGGAAATCACCAGGCTGCGTAGACAGGGAATAATACAGGGCAAAATAAGTAGGAGGAATAAAATACCTCCGATGACCCACAAGAAGGTACGCCACCAGGTTCCTCCAAACCATTTGTCCATCCAATTAAATTGTGGGAAAGGATGCCAGGTTTGAACCGGTACATGCGACAAAGTACGAATATTATCAGCGATTTTACGAATGGCTTTTCCATTATCATCAATCTGTAAGCAGCAGTTAGTCAAATTAAGTTTGCCACATACACCTCCTTCCGTGGCTAGGAGATAGTCTAGGGCTAGACGGTTCTGATATATAGCAGAGCGCATTTGACCTTGCTGGGATGCAAGTAATTGCAGGGCTATAGCTGTTTGATTCGTAACAATTTCAAGGACTGCTTGTAAGCGAATTATGCGATTTAACATATATATAGGAGTACGATAACCCCAGGATCCATCTTGAGCCCATGTAGCGGGACCATAATATTGAATTATGCGTTCTGGAGGCCAATCATCTCTCCATTGTCCCAAATGTACCGTGGTAGAGCGGGGTTGACGATGTAATGTATCAAAAACCTTCACGCCTAATTTATGACCGTGATCGTGGGGTAGGAGGAAAAATTCTGGGCGGATTATTCCTAGGAAACAAGTTCCACTCCACTGTGAGGGAAGACGAGTATAAGCTTTATTACCACATACCCAGAATAATCCATTTGGGGATACTCCATACCCCCTTTCCCAAACTCTTTTAAGAACGGGATTTGATTGGTATGGTCCTGTGATGGTGGAAGTGGTACAATTCCAAAACTGAATACTGCTATTAGACAGGGGTAGGCAATTAGTTTTAAAAACAGTGGATAAGAACCAAGTCTGGGGTTTAGGAAACCAAGTGAAAATACCAGGCGAAATGCGAATCCATACAGCCTTGCAGGGACTTTCTCCTACTGGGTATTTGCCGGCTCGTGAGAGACAATAAAAACCAGAGGGGACGTTAGAGAGAGACCAGGTTTCTCTTGATCTCGTTCGGTTAGTTGTCCAAATCCGGGAAATCATGGTCAATGAATTGAGGGGCTCTCCTCACCAAGGCCATTGTTCTGACATCCGTGGACCCCCGCAGACCCAACAATTGGTTACATTAAAAGTTCCTGCAATTTTAGTTGCCAGATCTACAAAAAGGTTATCTCCCCCAATTGCATTACCGAAACTTACATGGTTATTTGGATGGACTCGAACTAAGTCCGGCTGTCTTAAAGGGACAGGCAATTTCGAGTGTGGAGTGTAACTTTTCATTGGAACAGTACGCTGGTGTATGCAAAACCAGAGTCCATCAGGGCATGGTGGGCTTGAGTCACCTTTCCAACCATTAAGAGGGAAAGGAGTGGTATTAGGAATCTGTATATAATGACCCATATTATTTCCTTCTTTTTCCACACAAGGGGTATATGGATGTTGGGTGGTATTTTCTGCCCAGCATTTCTCAGGAACTGAGGTATGGGAAATGAAATTACCTTCCTTTCTTCCCCAAATGTGGTCCTGAAACAGGACCACTGTATCTCTGCATTTTTTACATTTCACACCTGATAAAGACATAGGCAAACTAAGAAAAATCAAAGAACATAACAATAACATTGTGAATTAAGTCTTTTTGCGAAATCGTAAGGTAAGAGGTTTTTCTCCAGGAACAAGTCCAATCTGAGTTCGTATCAGGGTCCTGAGGCGCCTCTACAGGTCCCTTAAATCTGGATGCGTGTGTCCACCCCTTCTCTCTTGTTCGTGCTGCAGCTTCTGTAGTTAAGAGAACTTGGTATGGACCTTCCCACTGGGGCTGGAGTTTTTCAGTCTTCCAGGTCTTGATGAGAATCCAGTCTCCTGGTTCCACTTTGTGTAAAGAAAAGTCTAGAAGCGGTGTTTGTGCCAATAGTCCTCTCTTTCGTAAATCTGCAAGAGAGCGTGACAGTGCCTGTAAATAGTTCCTAACAAATATATCCCCTTCCCCCAAGGTGGGACACCCCTCAACTGTACTCCAGAAGGGAAGCCCAAACATCATTTCATAAGGGGACAGCCCTACATCTTTTCGTGGGGCAGTACGAATTCTCAATAAAGCCAGGGGCAGACACTTTATCCAAGGCATTTTAGTTTCCACCATTAACTTTGTCAATTGCATTTTTAGTGTTCCATTCATACGTTCAACCTTCCCTGAGCTTTGTGGATGCCAAGGGGTATGTAATTTCCAAGAGACCTGTAATGCATTACAAATCAATTGCTGGATTTTTGAAGAAAAATGTGGACCCCTGTCTGAGTCTATAGAATCCATTATACCATATCTGGGGATTATCTGCTCTAGGAGGAGGCGAGCTACTGTAGAGGCTGTAGTATTTATTGTTGGGAAGGCTTCTACCCATCGGGTAAAGTGATCTATTATCACCAACAGATATTTCCATCTTTGAACTTGAGGTAACTCTGTGAAGTCGATCTGGATACGTTGAAAAGGGCATATGGCTAATGGTTGACCTCCCATGGTTCCTGTCCTCATTATCCTCTTATTAATTTTTGTGCATAGGTAACAATTTTGCACCTCCTGTTGGGCCAAGGTGTAGATTCCTTTACACACATATTCTCGAAGCACTGTGTCACATAAGGCTTGGGTGCCCCAGTGGCTCTGATGATGCAGGTGTTTTAAAATATTGCGAGTTATTTCTTTATTTAGAACCATTCTTCCATCTGGTGTCTTCCATGTTCCATCAGGTAGCTGGCTTGCGCCCAGCTGATCCATGTTCTTTTCTTCCTTAGCAGTGAAAATGGGAGCTGTCTTTATGCCTTGCCTTATTGGGATTAAAGTCAGCAAACGGACTTCTTGTTGCTGGGCTGCTCTTTTGGCTTCTTCATCAGCCAGTCTGTTTCCAATTGCTGTCGGGTTATCTCCCCTTTGATGGCTTGGTATGTAGACCACTGCTATTTCCTGGGGTAATGTTAAGGCTTCTAAAGTCAGAGTAATCATCTGTTCGTGTGCCAATTCCTTTCCTCTTGATGTAATTAGACCACGCTCCTTCCAGATCTTACCAAAGGTATGCACTACCCCGTATGCACATTTGGAATCTGTGTAAATCGTTCCAATTTTCTTTGCCAGTATTCTGAGGGCTCTCTGCAAGGCATAAAGTTCACAGGATTGTGCTGACCAGCTTCCGGGTAGTCTCGTGGATTCTACTACTTTCCAAGTATTTCCTTCTATTATAGCATACCCATTTCTTCTCATTCCGTCAACACATCTGGCAGAGCCGTCAATATAGAATTCATATCCTTCTCCCAGCGGAGTATCGCAAAGGTCTTCTCGGGTCTTGGTCTGAAGATCTGTCAACTCGACACAGTCATGCTCCACCTCTCTCTCTGTTTCACTGCCGTATAAAAACTCAGCTGGGTTGCAGCAATTAATTTTTGCAAACTGTAAATCTTCTCCAACCATTAAAATGGTTTCATACTTTAATATGCGAGAATCAGTCAGCCATCGATGGGCAGTTTGTGTTAATAAAACACTCACAGAATGGGAGGTGTACACAGACATCTTTCCTCCAAAAGTAAGTTTACGTGCTTCCTCTACCAACAGAGCAGCAGCCGCTACTCCCTGGATACACGTCGGCCATCCGCGAGACACTGGGTCCATCATTTTGGAAAGGAAAGCCACTGGGTGTCGCTGACCGCCTTTTTCCTGTGTTAAAACTCCCACAGCTGTTCCTTGGTTATGAGTGACAAATAGCTGGAAGGGCTGTTTTAAAGAGGGCAGAGTAAGTACTGGGGCTCGTGTCAGGCGATGCTTCAAGTCCTCGAACCATCCCTCCTCCTCCTGGGTCCATTTCAATGGATATTCATTTTCATTTGTCAGTTTTTCATACATAAACTTCACCAAAGCTGAGTAGTCCTCTATCCATAACCTACAGTAACCTAAGAGTCCCAGGAATTGTCTTATTTCCTTCTTATTATGGGGTAAAGGCATTCTAGTGATTCCCGCAATCCGTTCAGGGGTAATCCGTTTCTGTCCTTTACTTATCTGGTGTCCCAAATATATCACAGTTCTCTCAACAAACTGTAACTTGTTCCTGGACACCCGTAGACCCTTTTTCCCCAGATAATTCAAGAGTCTAATGGTATCTCCCCTCATTTCTTGTTCCTTGGGTCCTGATAATAGTAAATCGTCCACATACTGCATTAGTTGGGAATCATCAGATTGTGGATAGTCCACCAGGATTTGTTCTAGCATTTGTCCAAACAGGTTTGGAGATTCGTGAACCCTTGGGGCAATACAGTCCACCGAAACTGTCTCCGTCTACCTGTCCATGGATTTTCCCATTCAAACGCAAACATATCTCTACTTTCCTCTTCTAATGGACACGTCCAGAAGGCATCCTTCAAGTCGATAACACTAAACCACTCATGGTCTGGGGGAATCCGACTCATAATAGTATAGGGATTAGGCACCACTGGGTGGCGGGTCTGAACAATAGCATTCAAACTTCTTAGATCCTGAACTAGGCGATAGGATCCATCTGACTTTTTTACTGGGAGTATAGGGGTGTTATAAGGTGACATGCATTCTTCTAATAGTCCGTCTCGTATTAAAGTCTCAATTACCGGCTGTAGCCCTTTTCTCCCTTCCAAAGAAATAGGATACTGACGTTTCCTTACCGGCTGATGACCTGGTATTAATGTGACATGTAAAGGTGGGATGTCCAGACCTCCTCGATTTCCCTCCTTATACCAGACTCTCTCGTCAATCTGCCGTTCATCCTCTTCCTTTAAAGCGCAGAGGTGGACTCGCACTTCTCCGTCCACAGGGAGAGCACCCAAACCTAGGAGAGCCTGTAAGTCCCTTCCTAGGAGGTTAAATCCAGCCGAAGGTAATAACAAGAGGT
Source organism: Narcine bancroftii (assembly GCF_036971445.1). NCBI lineage: Eukaryota > Metazoa > Chordata > Chondrichthyes > Torpediniformes > Narcinidae > Narcine > Narcine bancroftii. Next base: position 3,158,809 of record NW_027211808.1, read on the forward strand.
CTTGTACCCCTTCTCTTTCTTCCAGTTTCACTGTTACTTGGGGAATTATTGATACCATTCTGGGAGCCCCTTCTATCCCAGAAATTGTCAAATTACTTTTTATAGGCTCAGTTCCAATTGGCACAGTTATTACACTACTTCGTTCCGCTCCTGTGTCCACCATAAACACCACCTCTTCTCCCTTGGGACCAATTTTTAGTTTTACCAGGGGTTCCCTCTTATATTTGGTCCCTAACATTTGGAACCCCTGACACCCCTAATTTTCTTCCATAAGTTCGAGGGCACGCAATTCCCTCTTGTATCGGGGGCATTCCCTCTTAAAGTGTCCTTCCTCATTGCAGTAATAGCACTTAACGAACCTCCGGGGTCTTCCCTCTCTTGGATATCTTGGATTGTTTAGAGGAAGGTTTTGTTTTCTTTCCTCTCTGGATTCAGCATTCATCTGTCGGATAGTCTGTACCATAACCTTTGTCGCCCTCTTTTGATCTTCTTCTTCTCTCTGCACATATACTTTTTGTGCCTTTTTTAACAGTTCACTTAGGGGTTTTTCACTCCAGTCCTCCTCCTTTTCTAGTTTCTTTCTAATGTCCTGCCATGATTTGGAAACAAATTCAATTCGAATAAGCTGTTCACCCATTGGTGTACTAGGGTCCACGCCAGCATACTGTTGAACATTCTTTCTCACCCTCTCTAAAAAATCAGTAGGGGACTCGTCTTTCCCCTGGTGGTTCCCAAATGCCTTGGTAAAATTGTGACCCTTTGGCACAGCCTCCCGTATCCCTTTAATTGTCCACTCTCTATATTGTCTCATACTTGCCAATCCCTCGGGTGTTCGTTTGTCCCACCTGGGTTCATTTAAGGGATATTTTTGTTCATGGGGTCTAGGGTCCCCAGGTTGTTCATATTCCCACATGAGGAGGGCAGCCCGTCGAATCATCTGCCTCTCCTGGGGTGAAAATAATGTTCCCATTATTGCCTGCATCTCTTCCCACGTATATGTGTTTGGTCCCAAGAATTGGTCAAGCTGTTCAGCCAGTCCTATAGGATCTTCCAATAACTTTTTCATTTCTTTCTTAAATCCCCGCACCTCTGTACTAGTTAGGGGAACATTCACATATCCCGTTCCCCCTCCCGGTCCTCCCATAGGAACTTCTCTCAGGGGATTTAGATTTATTGAAAACTTTGATGGTCCTGGACCAGTCTGGGATCTTGTCCAGGGTCGGTTTACCGGTGGAAGTTTAGGGTCCGACTCCCTTAATTCATCCTTTTTTTCCCGGCCCCCTTCGGGGCAATCAGATTCATCACCTTTCCCCTCCGGTAATAAGCTTTCCTCGGGCGCAGTAGGCACCGGGGGAATATAAGGAGGGGGAAGGTTGTCCAGAGGTTCCCATTTCTTTTCTCCCGCTACCCTCAATTTAAAACATTCTGTTAAGGATCCTGGCCAGGGAACCCAACAAAATGCATATGCTGACTCTTCTTGATTCACCTTTGGTCTCGAATTTACATATATGTTTAATGCTTGTCTAACCCAATCCTCATCAGATCCAAATTTCGGCCACCAGACCGAGGAACCTTTAATAGGTTGTTTTGACCAAAGGAGACAATATTGGACCATCTTTTTCTTGTTTTTGTCCCGATATCTTTTACTATCCCAATTTTCAAACATTCTCCCCAAAGGGCTGTCAAGGGGTACTCCCAGGAATTGTCCTGAATTTTCAGACGAGCCCTTAGATTTTGATCCTCCCATTTTCCCACCTAGATCTGTTCATCGTTGCTGAGGACCCTCTCGTTCTGGACCCTACTCCCTTCTTCTCAGACGCCTCGTCGGAGGTACTGTCCCTCCTTCGGTTACCGCTGAGGTTTTCCTGGGGTTGACCCCTCTCTTCTCGGCACTTCGTCGGAGGTGCTGTACCTCCTTCGGTTACCGCCGAGGTTTCCCTGGGGTCTATCCTAGAGTCCCGCGACAGGGTCCTCACACTACGACAAAAGATCTATACCGAATCTATTACATTAGGTTTTTATCCAAACAGGTGTATTCCGTTACACCTGTTACCCAATCCCCACACCACAATCGTAAGTCGTCACTTACCGGTGTCTTCCCGGGGATTGAACCATCACCCTTCTCCTCTCCGTCTTGTCGTGTCACCCTGTCCGGATACCACTCGCTCAAGCCGCCCGAAGCGACGAGCAAGGGACTAGGAGCCGCTGAACTCAGCGGGGTGCACCGCCTCCGATGTCCCTCTTCTCGCCTCCCCTCACGGCCGGAGTGTAGATCCCGGACGAGTCCCCATTTGTCAGAAATAAAACTTCTCACACATGAGTCTCTTTAAAACTGATGACACGACAAGCTTTATTTACAAGTCTGCAGAGTTGGACTCAACTGGTTTCTCACCAGTTAAGCCCTGATACATACAGTGCATTGATTTTTATACCCTTATTATTTGCCCTTCCCTTTCTTATTAATACTGTTTTAATTGGTTAGTATTACAAAAGCATTCTAAGTATAACTGCATTATTAATTATCACGTTCGTTACGTACACTGTGAACTCTACATACACTAAATTCTGTTTCTCACCCTTCTTATCAATCCTTTGTCTCCTGCATGTCTCTCACTATGACCATGAAAAGATAGGTTTAAAAAAACATATTCAGCAGATCCTTTTGTCCTTGACTGCTAGTAAACTCCCTGTCCGTTCTGGCTTCCCTGTTTATGATTAATCATCACATTTTAACTTAAGTCTTTTTAACCTAAATTCTCTATATAACACCCACGGCGTGGTAGAATTTCATGGCGTCGACTGAGATGTTGTGCGTGTGAAATTGTGCCTCCACTTGCCTGAACCATGGACGTGGGCGATGGGGCCAGAAAGGGGGAAGTTTGAGGGCTGCAGAGTTTATCTTGTCTGTGTCCATTGTTAACTGGGTGCAGATAGATGTCTGGGCCCATCGGGGTCACCACTGTGACACTTGAAACAGCTAAAGAAAAAGACAGTCACCACACCAAAGATCGTCAACGACTGTTTATTCAAACTCAGCCCATGCCCCTTTAAGGGCAGCACAGGCTCAATCACCATGGGAGTGGTGACGTCATAATCGCTGACCAGGGCTGGAGTCAGAGGAAAACCCCAGACAATGCCATCTCCTCATGACTATCCCTCCATGTGCAATAAGTGGGGCTGGTTCGCCATGAGGATGTGTGCCGCCACAAGGGCTTATTGCGTGGAAAATGAAAAGGATTGGGATGAAGGAATCCATTTGTTATTGTTTGCTGTTAGAGAGGCAACTCAGGAGTCTCTTGGCTTTAGTCCATTTGAGTTGTAGTTTGGTCATGAAGTCAGGGATCAAAAAGCAAAAATTAGCGACATTAAACCTGGTGACAAAGTATTGGTTTTGTTTCCAGTGCAGTCAAACCCTTTGAGAGCTTGGTTTTCAGGACCATATAAGGTGAAATCAAAAATTAACCAGGTCATCTATGTTATTGAGCCGCCTGATCGTCGAAGAGAGACATAGGTCTGTCATATGATTATGCTTAAACATTACTTTGAGAAAATGACTGAAGGGGAGACTAGGATTCTGATCAAGGTGGCAGTTATAGAGGAAAGTAAGGTGGAGATATGTTTTTGTGAAAATTCATGGAGCACAGAATGTGATAAGCCCCAGGCTCAAAATTCCATAGTTTAGCAAACCTAGAAACCAAGTTAATGCATTTGACTAAATCAAAAAGGGATGAAGACATTACTTATGAAATTTAAGAATATATTCCCAGTTTTTCAAAAAAGAACTCCAGTGGCTTGTCATGACGTGGAGTTTGGGAATGCTAAGCCTATTAAGCAGCATCTTTACTGAGTTAATCAGGAAAAGGGCAGATTGTTGGATCAAGAGGTGGATTATATGCTCAAAAATGACATCATCCAAAAATCAAATTGGAGTTCACCCTGTCATCTGGTGCCTAAGCAAGATGGCTCAATTAGATTTTGTACAGATTATCGAAAGGTAAACATGATGACGAAGACTGATGCGATCCCTATTCCCACAATTGATGATTGTGTAGATAATGTGGGGAAGGCTAAATTTCTTACAAAGATTAATCTTTTAAAAGGATACTAGTGTGTTCCTTTGACAGAGAAAGGCAGGGAGATTTCTGCATTTGTTATACCTTCGGGATTGTATGAGTATAATATATGCCTCTTGGGATGAAAAATGCACCTAGCACATTTCAGAGAATGATTAATGCAGCACACAGGAGCCTATATTGATGTATTAGTAATTAGTACGGATACATAGGAAGAACACATGCTTGAATTAGAGCAGTTATTTCAGAGATTGATGGAAGCACACCTCACAGTGAATTTGCACAATAGTGAGTTTGGACATGCCACTGTAATTTTTCTGGGTTATGTGGTAGGACAGGGACAGGTGGCACCAGTTGGAGAGAAAATATTGGCTATCGCTGTATTCCCTATCCCCTGTAATAAGAAAGCTCTTTGGAGATTTCAAGGTATAATTGGCTACTATTGTCGATTCTGTAAAATCTGTGCAGAATTGCACTCCCATTAACAAAACTACTTGAAAAGAAAGAAAAATTTAACTGGTCAGATGCATGCCAGGAAGCCTTGCTGAGGTTAAATGCCATTTTATACCATCGGCCTGTACTTGTGTCCCCTAACTTAAAAACCCATTCTCTTTAGCCATGGATGCCAGTGACGAAGCGGTTGGTGTTGTACTGTTACAGAAGAAGAATGGTGATAGAGTAGAGCATCTATTTGGTACTTGTCGAAAAAGTTTAACGACCATCAATGTCCATCATTGAGAAGGAGTTTTTAAGCACTTGTTTTAGCATTGCAACATTATGATGTGTATATTTGTACTGCTCAATAACCATTAATATCATAATCCATTAGTTTTTCTGTCTAAAATAAAAAATAAGAACAGACGGTTATTGAACTGGAGCTTAATGTTATAAGATTATGATTTAATTATTACACATATAAAGTAGACTAACCTTGGTAGATATGAATCTAATCACATACTTATTGTAAAAAGGGATTGGTTATTTTATTTTATTGATGTAATACTTCCATTGTTAAAAATTAGTTCTTGTGGACCATTTTTTTTAGCAGGGGTGGTGTTACAGAGTTCTGTGTTGTGTATTGGGCTATGTGTTTTGTGGTCTTGTGTTGGAAAGTGACAGTCTGCCTTTAAGAGCCAAGGTGAAGGTGGACTGCTGAGAGAGTGGGAGATGGACTGGGCATATGCAGAAGAAGATTTAGAAATTTCTGGTCTTGGAAGACAAACCACCACTGGGTGTGGCTGTGGAGTGGAAGGAGGCCCAAGCAAAGCCATTGTCTGGAAGGCATTTTACAATGTTGGGCATATTTTAAAAGGGATGAACATTGCGAAGGTGGCTAGAATTTTATGCTCTCTCTTTCTCAAAGATCTTTTGGCTTCAGTTTACCAAACAAACTGAATTTTGTTTTCGATGTTTACTTCGATTGAAGTTGAAGTTTTGTGAGTCTTGTGTGTTTTGTATCTAAGTTTTTCTCTGGGCTGGTTGGAAATATAACTTAGACTTTAATTACATATGTTATATTTAGGCTGGGGAATTTATTAGTTTTACACTGTTATAGAAATTTGCATAGTAACCAGTGGGCATTGTTATAAAAGGGGTATTTTGAATTAAAGTTTGAAGGTGAATTTTTTTGTTAATAAAGTAATTGTTCATCTTTACCCCTGTGTGATATGCCTTCTTTGTGGTTGCTGGTTTGATCTTGTAACAATACGGATGAGATGGACCTCTTATGGAAGAGGATGTCCTCGCATGCATTCACCTTGAGGGATGAGCAAACTTCCCTAGGCACCACACTAGCCTTGCATTTTTCCTTGGCAGCAATGCCCAAGGTAATTGGAACATTTAAGCCTTCAACTATCACTCACGGGCTCCAAAAGGATATTCTAATGAAAGCACAAGAAACTGCATATGATAAAATATGGAGCAACTTGACAGGACAGGCAGCATCTGTAAAGGGAAATGGACAGTCGACATTTTGAGTTGAGCCCCTTCATTTGGATATAAAGAGAAGTTAGTCATATAAAAAGATGGGGAGGGGTAATAGCTGGCAAGTGATAGGTGGACCAAGTAAGGAGGGGTTGATTGGTAGACAAATAGGGGAAGTGTGAAAATGGCAACAGAGGCTGAGGGGTGATGTGGAGACGATAAAGGGCTGTGAATGTAGAATCTGATGAAAAAAGTACAGATTAATAACTCCTTTTGGAACTAACCATGCTATTTATGCAGATCATATACAAAAACCAAATAAAGGAAGGTTGGTGCACAGTCGGGAGCAGGAGGAGAGGGAATAGGATTGACAGTGGGAGGAGTGATGACCAGATGGATTAGTTTGGAGAGGAAACTGATATGGTGAAAATGTCTGGATAATAGCACTTCTCTTTCAACCTTTTATCACATTGTTTCTCTCATTTAATTTAAGAAATAACCTAAAAGACAGCCTTACTGATCATCAGTGCTTATTGGTTTCTTGTTAATATCAAGGTGTGGTTGATAAAATACATGTTGTGTTTGTGCCTTCTCATTGTTGCAACCAATAGACGAGACTGCTAATGCTAATTCAAATCTTGCAGTGTGTAATGAGATATGGCTTTTTGATGAGTATTTTGAAAGGTTGCATTTATGTTTTTGCTATCTTTGATTTTGTTTGATGTTAATAAAATTATATTTAATTGTCTCAGATTTTATTGATTTATTTTGAAGTGGTTGGTTATTTTGACTAAGGTTTTGAGCTTGGAATACAACCAAGTTTTTTGCAGTGAAATAAATGGGAAATATTGTACCTTTTTGATCAGGGTTGGTGCCAGACAAAAGTGTGGGGGTGGGAGCATTGGAATGCTCATAAACTCACTTGGTGGAGCAGGGTGTGTGGAGGGGTGGGGGTTTACTGTTGGATCCTGGAACTACCTGTGAATGAATGTTTTAACTGCCCCTCTGATGTAGGAGACAAGGGTACTGCTTTTTTGCAATTGTCGCTAGAGATGCAAGAGGAAATGGGGATGACCAATGATAGCTGTGACCATATAGACGGCACAGCACCTTGCTTGGGTGGGTAATGCCCATGGATGCCCCTTCTTGGCACCAACCTTGTTTTTGATTCATGCTTTTCCTGGATTGTAACCATGTAAATTAATGAATGCACAATTTTTGTAAGATGAAGAACTATTCTTCAATAATAACAATGGCCATTGGGGTGGATCATGAATTTAGGCCATTGGTTCACTTCATGGTTTAATTTTTGGTCTGCTACATGTTTATAAAAAACTGAACAACACTATGAATAGCTTTGTACTACAAAAAATAGTGAAAATTTGTGGATTGTCTATTAGTAATAATTTACTGAAGGTTTTTTGTGTGTGCATAAGAATTAGGAACAGGTGTAGGATCTTAAGATTATGGCTGAGCTGGCTATGAACTCTGCTTCATTTAACTGCCTATAACCTTTAATTTCCCTGTCATTCAAAAATCTCTCGAATACATTTTTTGAGGCTGCTAAGCCACTTCCTGGGCAGAGAATTTCACAGATTCGTAATTCTCTAGGAGAAGCAGTTCCTCCTTTTTTTTTGTTTTAAATCTATTGCCCAAATTGTGAGGCCAGTTTCTGGCTTCTATCATTTATTCCTTTTATACAGGGTTGGTCAATCTTTTAATTTTTAATTTGAACATCTTTCTTTTTCTTTTTTTCTTTGGCTTGGCTTCGCGGACAAAGATTTATGGAGGAGGTAAAAGTCCACGTCAGCTGCAGGCTCGATTGTGGCTGACAAGTCCGATGCGAGACAGGCAGACACAGTTGCAGCGGTTGCAGGGGAAAATTGGTTGGTTGGGGTTGGGTGTTGGGTATTTCCTCCTTTGTCTTTTATCAGTGAGGTGGGCTCTGCGGTCTTCTTCAAAGGAGGTTGCTGCCTGCCGAACTGTGAGGCACCAAGATGCACGGTTTGAGGCGATATCAGCCCACTGGCGGTGGTCAATGTGGCAGGCACCAAGAGATTTCTTTAGGTAGTCCTTGTACCTCTTCTTTGGTGCACCTCTGTCACGGTGGCCAGTGGAGAGCTCGCCATATAACACGATCTTGGGAAGGCGATGGTCCTCCATTCTGGAGATGTGACCCACCCAGCGCAGCTGGATCTTCAGCAGCGTGGACTCGATGCTGTCGGCCTCTGCCATCTTGAGTACTTTGATGTTAGGGATGAAGTCGCTCCAATGAATTTTGAAGATGGAGCGGAGACAACTCTGGTGGAAGCATTCTAGGAGACGTAGGTGATGCCGGTAGAGGACCCATGATTCGGAGCCGAACAGGAGTGTGGGTATGACAACGGCTCTGTATACGCTAATCGTTGTGAGGTTTTTCAGTTGGTTGTTTTTCCAGACTCTTTTGTGTAGTCTTCCAAAGGCACTATTTGCCTTGGAGAGTCTGTTGTCTATCTCGTTGTCGATCCTTGCATCTGATGAAATGGTGCAGCCGAGATAGGTAAACTGGTTGACCGTTTTGAGTTTTGTGTGGACATACAGCATGGTAAAAGGACATTTTGGCCCACAAATATGTACTGGGGGTATAGGTTAATTGGGTGGCACATTCTCGTGGCTGAATTAGCCTGCTACTATGCTGTATGTCTAAATGTAAAAAGTTAATTGGTTGGTCACCCCTGCTTATGAATCTCTATCATCCTTCTAAATGAGCTTAGTCCCTGGCTACTCAATCTCTCCCCATAAGCTAATCCTCTCAATTTCTGAACAAGTCTGATGAATCTCCTGTGTCTTATCTCCAAAGGCATTATATAAGACCAGAACTGCACATAATACTCCAGATGGAGTCCTCACCTGTATTCTGATGCAGAATTTCAGTGCTCTTAAATTGAATCCATTTGGCAATGAAGGCCAATATTTTAAATTTGATATATCTGTAAATTCTCTGTTTGTGTATTATCAACTCAGAGCTTTGATAAAAGATAATTATGGTAAAGAGATGAATTTACCCATGTCGATGAAATTTGCGTCTTTTATTTCTTCTGTACCTAAGAAAGGTTATATTTTAGATATGTACAAATTGTTACAGGATAGTATGGATAAACCGGAATGGGAGAAATCTAGGCTTAAATGAGAAAGTGATTTAACATATTTTTCTAGAAGATAATTGGGAGGTTATGTAACTAAAGTAATGAATGTACGTTATGGAATGGCCAATTATATTTTTTTACATCAGTTATATTTGACTCCAGTGAAATTGAAAAAATATGGATTTAGTAATTCGGATTCTTGTTTTAGATGTGGACTATGTACTGGAACTTTTTTACATGTTGTTTGGTCTTGTTTTAAAGTACAACCATTTTGGGAAGGAATTAGATTGTTTTTGGAAAAAGTATTTAAGATTAAATTACCATTAGACCTATCAATCCTTTTGTTGGGATATATGGTTTCTTTGAAAGGATTCGGGTTGGATAAATTTCAAATTGCATTTGTATGTCTAGTGTTATCTGTAGCATGAAAATGTGTAGCTAGTATTTGGAAGGATAATGTGGTGGTTAATATAACATGCTGGCATAATGAGTTGAGAAATTGTATTATTATGGAAAAAATTACTTGTAATCTGCATGATAATTGTGTGCTTTTTGTTAAAATGTAGTCTTATTTGGAGTATATGAATTTAGAAATACAGAAATATTCTTTATAATTACTGTATTATCTTTATATTTGGCTCCCCTTAAGGGGGCTGGCTGAAGGGGTGGGAGGGTGGGTGGGGTTTTTTGTTTTTTTAATATATGCAAAAAAATTGTTTTTTTTCTGTTATATTTGATTGTAAGTTGTTTAAATTCTTTTAAAGTTTAAAAAAAAAAGCCAATATCCTATTGGTCTTGATTACCTGTTGTACCTGAAAATATTTTGAGGTTCACATTCAGGTGCGCTGGGATCTCTGCACAACAGCATTCTGCAATTTTTCACAATTTAGTGGTCTAATTTACTATTTTAAAAGAGGATGACCCATTGCTTGCAAATAGGATGAACAAAAAGTTAAGAGCAGGTTGCTAGTTTGAACACTAGATTGTGGCAATGCAAGGGAAAGAATTAATGTGGCCATAAGGAGACAAATAAGATTATGGTATATATAGAAATATTTTCCTGTTGTTTTCGAATGTAAAAATCATTGCAAAGATCTTTGTATTCTTCCTTCAAGTGACTGGGAAGTCACTCCCTGAATTGCAATTTAGAAACCACATTATAACGAAAGTAGATCAATGTTAATGACAAAACGCATTGTCATCTTCCATAGTACTTGGAAGGATAATATGTCTTTGGACATATGAAAAGATGAGAACTTAAAGATGACTTCAAGTTTGGTATAAAGCACATTCCTGCAAAGTAACTTGATGCTTTTGTATCTCTCAGACACTGACCATCTCCAAAAGAAGTTTTCACAAAATCTTCCAAGTGTTCTGGCAGAATATGTAAGCCAATATATGCATCCTCTCAGATAGCCATTCATAATGGGGGCCATATTATGCTTCCCCTTCCCCCTCAGGGGGCCACAGCACATTGAAGTAAAAGCTTTGTTTTCACCTCACATAACACGTGGTTGGTAGAAGAGAAGTAGGGAAGAAACCAAAATTTAATTGCTTAATAGGGAAGGAATGGGAGGAGGGCAATAATCTTTGAGTAGAGTTCTAAGGAGGCCATAACTAAAAAAAGGTTGAGAATGGATGCCCTCCCCAGTATTTGATTCCCATAATTACACATACATGGCTCTAGTGAACAGGTAATGCTATTTACATGCCAAAGACCGGTCTTCAGAAACTGGTGCTCTTCTGTGAGCTTCATTGTGTTTATCAGATTGACTGGAAATATTGTGCAGATGCTATCAAAAGTTCAGGGAAAACAAAATGTAGTATCTCCACTGACTTGTGGAGCTCTCTGGCCCACAACCATGTAAAATTGAGATAGAACATTAGTGAAGATGATGAGAACCTCGAGTTCCTTTTGGGAGTATATGGGGGGGGCCCCACCTCCCATGTTATCCACCCACCTGCCCTGTCACGCATCTGAAGCAGCGCATGTAGATTCTATATCGACCTTAGGTGCCTTGGAACCAACAGAGTTCTAGTGGAAGCAAATCATCTTGATGATGGTGGATAGCACAAGATCTGTTTCAAATACTAAGAATTTGTTATAATTTGCATAGATATTTGCTTTATAAATAGTGAGAACCTGCATGGATAATTTCCTCCAACATCTGGAAGGAGTGGCAAGTTTGTATTCTAGTGGTTTTTGCAAATTCTAATAGAGAATGATTTCAGAGGAGGCGATGACATCTTTTTCTCTTCTCTTGGCTTTCTTCCCTAAAATGTATTCTAGTTAAACTGCAGAGATCTATTGATGCTATTTTTTTGAGTTAGAACTGTACTAGGTTTAAAGCCTATGAAGGAAATATTCTATTCTTCTTCTTTGTTCTTTGAACAAAGAAATCAGAAGTTTGAGTAGGCCATTAAGTCCCTTGAACATGATGTGTTGATGAGAAGGAACCTAAAATTGTTTATGCAGGCGTGGATTACTCAAACCTGCATTCCGAAAATGAACAACACAACATTCACTGGTAATTTCTGGTTTTCAGGAAAACAAGATAAAGTGCCCATTTTGGATCCTATTATTCTGAACCTGTTTCTCACATGACAGGAGATAATGATATCTCCCCTTGAGCTGCTTATTAATGGGTATTGCCTCCTTTGGTAGTATGCATTGCAGCTGTTTCTAGAAAACAAAAACTGCATCCCACATGCTTGCAAATTTGCTGGAGCTTTAATTTGAAAGGAAAACAGAATGACATGCAGGTATGATACTACTACAAATACAGTTATTAGATCTCTGATGAAATGTCACACCTATTTTAGATCATGACTGTTTTGATGTATGATTAAAATATATAAAAATTGGGTTTTAGACTTGAATGGAATGTTATCATTCTTATTTTGTTTAAAAACTTGAATGATATTGAAAGCTCTCATTTTGCAGATATTTCCTCTAAATAATTGATGCTGAAAAAAGCAATTACATTTAGAGGGTTTTCTAAAATATAGCATCTAGAAACCATGGGAAAGAATGTTGATTGCTAAAATGTATTTGTTTTTTCTTGGTCCCATGGAGAGGATTCCTAAATCCATGTATTTCCTACAATTAATGAAATTTGCTGATGACCTGAAGGTTCTGAATTGCACAATTTCTTCTAAGTTACTTTGCCAATGTCCTAGTAACTTTTGGTGCATCCAAATAGATGTGCTAACTAGATTTAAGAGAAGGAACCTTGTGACCTTTTTTGGTTGTAGGATCCTAGCTGTAAGTTTCAGTTTTGTGCTTTTGGCTGAGTTTGGGAACAAGGAGCTATTGGAAACTGAGTATGTTTTAAGTTGCAGAGAATGAGTGTACACTCCTTATAAATCAGATGAAAAGCCAGGAAGTGTATAGCAGTCACGTGGAAGTCTGACTCCAAACTAAATGTTACTCTGTGGCGGTGCACATACTCGTGGCGAACCGGTCCTGCTTGTATTGCTGCATGGCGGGTCAGCCACAAGAAGATGAAGCCATCAGGGGACCTCCTTGCCTCGTGGCTGCAGCCCAGCGTGCACCTCAGGCAGTTGTTTGGGAGCCCCTTAACTGCGCGGGATTTTAATAAAACAGTCATTGAGAACATCCATCATGGTGGCTGCGAGTCTCATTCCCTGTAGCTTCCTTGGTGACCCCAATGAGTCTAGACGTTTTTCTGGTCTCCCAGCATGGATCCCGCTGAGATCCATGCTCTCACCGCGAAACTGCCCCCCTTCTGAACCCAATGCCCACGTACGTGGTTTGGGCAGATGGAGGCGCAATTTTTCCTTAGGAACATTTCTTCAGACGCTACAATGTTTTACCACATTATGAGTGTGCTCAGCAAGGAGACTGTGGCCAGCTGAGAGTAAATACCCTGCCCTAAAAAACTCCTGGGCACATTCAATGTCTCCCCTCAACCTCGTGCCTCCAGACTTCTGCTTCTAGATAGGTTGGGAGACCGAACACCATTGGCACAGATGGATCACAAGCCCTTTTTCTTGTTTTGCCAGATCTTCTTGGAGCAGATGCCCAAAGACATTCGGTTATTGCTGGCTGACAAGGACTTCATCGACCCACGACAAGTCATGGCCCGAGCAGATACACTTTGGCAAACCAAGAGAGGGAATAAAACTGCCTCAGCCATGTCACCCGTCCAGAAGCCAGTTGGTCAGAGCCGCCCCCCGCCCCCACCAAGCACAAGCCAGAGGAGCACCACCCCACCTGGTGTTTCTACCACCATTGTTGGGGGGGGGCGGGGGGGCTCAAGCTCGTAAGGGCAGGCAGTCCTGCACCTGACAGAGAAACGACTCAGCCAGATGCCGTTGATGACTGCAGTAGCTGGCCATGCAACCGCCTCCTCCACGAGACCGATAAGTCCACTGGTCGGCGCTTCCTGGTGGACCCCAAAGCGAAGTTGAGCGACTTGCCCCCGACCACATTCAAGACCTGTACCCGAACACAGGGTCCCACCCTGCAGGTAACCATTGGTTCCGCCATCAAGACTTTTGGTACCCGCAGGGTGCAGATCCAGATCAGGAAAGACAAATTCTGCTGGAGGTTCGTGCTGGCCTCAGAGGGTACGAGGCTGATGGGGGCTGATTTTCTCAGAGCACATGGCCTGCTGGCAGGCAAATGACCAGTTCACACCCACACATTCCACTCGGTCCGCTTCAACAACATAGATGTCTGCATGCCCGAAATAGCCGCCATCACAGCTCCCAGTGTTGAGTATTCCAGCATACTCGATGAGTTCCCCACCATCCTGCAGCCACATTTCAATGTCGCCCTATCTCAGCACAGGGTCTACCACCATATCTCCACACAACGCCCCCCACTGCACACTAAGGCTAGATGACTTCCGCTGGAAAAGCTACAATTGGCCAAGGAGGATTTCTCCCGTCTGCAGGAATTGGCAATCATCCGCCGGTCTCAAAGTCGCTGGGCCTCACCTCTTTACATGGTCCCTAAGTCTTCTGGAGGCTGGCAACTCTGTGGGAATTATCGGTGCCTGAATGACACAACTACGCCGAACAGGTACCCTAACCTGCACATCTAGGACTCTACTGCAAAGCTCCACAGCGCCCAGGTCTTCTTGAAAGTTGAGAAGGGGATATTATCAGATCTCGGTACTTCCCGAGGACATTGGTAAGACGGCAATCGTGACACCGTTTGAGGTGTTTGAATTCTTGTGGATACCCTTTGGACTCAAAAACGCGGCCTAGATTTTTCAGCGCCTGTGGACAGGGATCTGGACTTTGTATTTATTTACTGTTACGAGCCTAAAGGACCCCAAAACCCAGCAGCAATAGACATTCACCAAGACAAGTGGCTTTCAAAACAAAAGTTAATTTTAATCAACTTAAAACATGAAAATAGTATCAAATATTAACTTAACTCTATACTTAACTAACTCAAATTAACACCCTTCTAAATCTAAGCACAGATGTATGTAATGTATGTGTGTGGGTTTTAAAAAAGTTACTTGGTTCACAGTTCAATCTCACTTCTTCTTCCAAGTTCTTTGGTTGCAGGCCATCACCATTCTGGCATAGCATTTAACATGTATAAAGTTCACCAGGCTTGGTGCTTGAAAGGTAAATGTTTACCAATCTGGAAGGTTCTTGTAGGGTTTGCAGAGAGAGATAAATGTTGCTCCAGGATTTCCACAACTGAAGTACCACCACTAGTCACCTCAGGGTCTCACTGATAAAACTTGCCCTATCAGGGTCTTCTAGATGGTAACCTCTTTCTTCAGGCTACCACATAGTTCCTTTCTGTTCCACTTATTCCAAGAGAAACATCAGACAGGTAGCACTTCCAGCCATCTACTGCTCTGGAACTTGCTTTCATCAGTTTCAAACAGTTTTCAGTTACTTGTCGGTGTCCCACACACTGGCTGACTGACTGAGCTGTTAACTCTTTCTCTTTTCCAGCTGCCACTCCAGTGAAAAGCATGTGGCTCATGTCTTATAAAACTACCACCTTCTCCAGCAAACAACAGCAGTTCTTTCTTCTGCTCACATCTGTTGTTAGATAAACAAAATCCAGGAGTGACCTTTCTGTGAGCATTTTGCAGAAAGGATACTGATAGACAGCATGACTCCAACAAGACAATGGTCAAACATTTTATGATGTCAGTTCAGTTAACACCTACTTGTGAAAGGTGCTTACATTCTCCAGAGATCTTGCAATGTGAATTCTTGATTCTTTCAAATGAGATCTGTTTTAAAATGTGTGAATGTATGTGACTTATTCTAAATATTATAAATTTTCCCCAAATATTAATATTGTTACATTACCTCGATGACATCCTTATTGCCAGTTATGACCATGAGGAGCACAAGGCCCAACTCCGCACCCTGTGTGCCCGTCTCAGTAAATGTGGCCAAGTTCAACAAATAGACTCTGCAGATAGTGGGTCACACCTTCTCACCCTGGAGCCAGAAAAAGTCACAGCCATGCGTCAATTTCCCAAGCTCACCGCCCTCAAGGGCCTGCAAGAGTTTGTCATATGGTGAACTTTCATCATCGTTTCATCCTTGGCGCAGCCTGCATCATGGAGCCATTATTCTCAATGATTGTGGCAAAAGACAAAGTCCTAGTTTGTTTGGAAGAGGCAGAGGGCGCTTTCACAGCAACTAAGGATGTACTGGCCAGTGCCTAGAGGCCCACACCTTGTTCTTGGTAGATGCCTCAGCCACGACCATTGGGGCGTACTGGAGCAGTGGATTGATGGCCAATAGTGCCCGCTGGCTTTCTTTAGCAGGCACTTTCAGCCTCCGGAACTCAAGTACAGCGCCTTCGACTGGGAGCTCCTGGCTCCTTACCTAGACTTCCGATACTTCCAGTACTTCCTGGAGGGAAGTGCATTTATTGACCACAAGCAACTCACGCAGGCCCTCTTGATGGCCAAGGACCCATGGTTGGCTTGCCAACAACTCTATCTCTTCTACGTGTTGAAGTTCACCATCGACATCCGGCACAGGGAAGTGGAGACGGTTTCCACCGGTTCTTCATGCCTGGTAGTCCTGCCGCAGTGGAGGTTGCAGGCCTTCAGCATGGTTCACGATCTAGCACACCCCTCGGTAAAGACATCGGTGTGCATGGTGGTGGAGCAGTTTGTCTGGCACAGGCTCAAGAAGGAAGTAGCCCAAATAGTGAGGAGCTGCACTCAATGCCAGGCCTCCAAGGTCCACCGCCATACAACAATTCGACCCATCGGACAAAGGATTCCAGCACATACATGTTGATATCATGGGCCCCCTATTGGTGTCCAGGGAGGTGCACTACCTGCTGACGGTGGTTAATTGGACCATGCCAGAAGCCATCCCCATTAAAGAGACTACCGCCGAGATGTGCGCCAGGACCTTGTTCGCTCACTGGATCGCCAGGTTCGGAGTCCCATTGCACATCACCAGCAACAGGGATGCCCAGTTTACCTCTGCCCTATAGACTCAGTTGGAGTACCTACTGGGGATTAAACTCCACCATGCCATGGTATATCACCTACAAGCCAATGGCCTGGTGGAGAGATTTCACTGTCACCTGAAATCACCCCTGATGGCCCGCCTCACCAGTCTCGGCTGGGCAGTCAAGTTGCCCTGAGTTCTGCTCGGGATCAGGACAGCACACAAGAAGGATGTGCAGGCGTCATCCGCAGAACTGTTGCATGGCGCGCCTATGTCATTGCCCAGTGAGTTGTTCAGATTGGAAAAGGACTCCATAACCGAACACCCAACCCTATTGATGGACCTAGGCAGAAAACGTGCCTCGCTGGGCCCCCCCGCCCCCACCCCACACGGCTGTGCACCATGGCACCCAACTGGTAGCTGCAAGTCTCTTTCCTTGTAGCTGTTGCTACATTGGTGATCCCGACGAGTCCAGAAGTTTTTCTGATCTTCCAGCATGGATCCTGCTGAGATCAATGCTGTTGCCATGAAACTGCCCCCTTCTGAACCCATGATGGAATATGGAAATGCAGAGTTGTATTTTCCTGGTGAAAATCACATACAATTTAAGGATACATTCATTAGGGTGTGGCAACAATATCTGCAACACATTGGTAATTTTAGGTTGCTTTGGGTTTTCTTAAGTTCCTTTAATGGTCTATTTTACTGATTATTTTTGGTGTTTATATAATCTTTTTCTTTGGTATTAGGGGAGAGAGGAAGGGGAGATGTGTGTCAGTGGTGGGGGGGGGGGGGGTAAAAACAGACTCTGAATGTTAAATACCATTATTGAAAGAGATTGTATTGTTTGGATTTGTGAGTCTCTGACAGTCAAAAATAATATGTTAAAAAAATCTTTGTCTACAGCCTTAAAATGTTCAACTTGCTGGTACAGTGGTCCCAGACCAATCCAATATGAAGTCCTATCTCAACAGAACTGTCCCTACCTCCCTTGCACCTTGCCTTGTAGTTGATTTGAAGTTCATTCCTTTCATTACCAATCTTTCAGCGATACATTTGATTTCTGGTTTGAATGATCCTCTGTAAGTTTGCATTTGGCTCATCTTTTCTCCTTTTGCTTGTGATTTTAGACATTAGAGTCTTGTTATTCAATTTTGCTGGGTCACAGTCCAATTCATTTGAAGCCTATCCCAACAGAACCGCTCCCTCCTGTGTTGTGTAAGCAGAACCTCACCCTTGAACCAATGTCCATAGTTCTTACGTACCATGTTAGATGGGCCTTTCCCCTCCCTCCAAGTTGCTCTTCAGCTCTGAGGAGCAGTCATAATCCCTGTCACTGAGCAGGCAACACAGTATTCTGGGCTTGTGCTTGTGCTTGTGGAGAGTGATATCTGTGTAACTGTCTGCGTAACTGTACTGAACCCTTTTGGCAGTTCATTTCCTTTCCCCAAGTTTAATATACTGTCTCCACTACCACTTTCTGCTGTTTTTTCATCCTTGAGGTATTTTTCTTGTTCGCATAGGATGCAAGAACTTTGAATCTGTTGAAGAAGTTCAAGGCCTGAGCACAGAGAACAAAATTAGGACCAAACAATTCAGTTGTGGGCTAAAATAGAGATGGAGAAGACAGCATAATAGCTCGTGAAAATTTGGGAGAATGAGTGGCATGTTCAGCTCTGACTGATCTATGAAGTAGGATATTCACTGTTAATTAATGCAATAAATTGTCTTAATCCTTTTCTCAAAAAGAATGCAAACTATTCCAAAGAAAATAATACTTGGATATAAATAGATTTCCTTGCCATCACTCCTTGAGTATGAGATGTTTGCCCTAATCTGTTCTCTAGAAAATTACAGTGCTTGTTTGAAATAAAATAGAGCTTTCAAATATTGTACACTGAGGCAATTGTGTTCAACAGAACTGTTGATGGAATTGTAACAAAAGAATCAGATGAATGGTGTTTTCAATTATATTTATTTTTGGCAATAAATATAAATACCAATCACTTTTTAAATTTTTTGGCAAATTATTTGATCTTTCCTTTGGTCCACCCTTTTAGTGATTTGTATATCCATACATTTCACATTTTCATGCTTCCCCAAATACCAGTATGTAAAAGTTTATAAGGGAGTATATAACATTGGCTGGGAAGGATGAACTTTTCACTTTTTACCTCTCCCTTCAATTCTTGATCTAAGATTCAATTTCCTGATGGGCTGTTGACACTGTTGTTAACAAGCGTGCTACTTAGTCAGACAAGTGTACTTCATCTGTGATTGTTCTGGGCAGGGGTGCACAGTGGGACACCAAGATAGAAATTACTGGTATCACCATAAAGATAACTGTAGCCTTAGAATGTACTTTGGCTGGAACAATGAAGGGAATTAAGTTTGGGGGAAAGCATGATTTTTGCCAATCTCTTCACAACTAATTTTCAGGAATGTTTCAGTTGCTAAGGCTCAAAATTGAAAAACAAGTTATTTAAATCATCCATCTAGAACCTGTCTATTAATTGCCAGCATTAATATAGCTACAAATAGAAGATGGTTACCATTAAAAGGTTTGAGTTAAAATTCATATTCATCAATTAAAAACATAGCAGACTCTAGAAATCTGAAGTTAAAGCAGAAAATAGTGGAAATGCTCTTCAAATGTTCTGATGAAGTCATTGACTTGAAACATTAAATAATCTCTTTCAACTGATGCTGCCGGATCTTGAGTGTCGGCAACACTTTTTTTCTACAGTAGGTGAGGCTGGTTAATTCAAGGATTAGGATCAGATCCAACTCCAAGATATTCAGGTCATCGAATGACTGTGGAGGCCAAATATTTGGGAATATTTAGGTGGAGGTTAATAGGTTCTTGAATTGTAAGAGTGAAAAAAGTTATGGGAGAAGGCAGGGGAATGGGGTTGAGAGGAAAAATTCATCAGCCATGATTTCAATGTCAGATCACACACGATGTAGCATACGGCCTTATCTGTTTCTTTGTCATGGCCTCTGATAATCATGTTTGGTTGGATATTTTTTGTACTTCAATGAAACAGCTCACAATATTTATCTGAATTGCGAATATTGCATAAATTGTTATTTAGTTTTTCATTTTTATAAATGCAGTAGATCTATGAAAATGGCAATGAATCACAGTTCAGTTCTAGTGTTAACCATGGGGCAGGGGAGAGTTCTCTTGAGTAGCTGAAATCGTACTTGGTACAAAAAGATGGTGATCATTGCCAAAGGCCAATTATTTCAGCAGTTAAATCTGACTTATTTATAGAGGAAAAGTTCAGTACTCTTTATTTAAATAAACCTTGGTATGTTTACCGGCATCACCTACGGCTCCTAGAACGCTTCCACCAGCGTTGTCTCCGCTCCATCCTCAACATTCATTGGAGCGACTTCATCTCCAACATTGAAGTACTCGAGATGGCAGAGGCCGACAGCATCGAATCCACGCTGCTGAAGATCCAATTGCGCTGGGTAGGTCACGTCTCCAGAATGGAGGACCATCGCCTTCCCAAGATCGTGTTATATGGCGAGCTCTCCACTGGCCACCGAGACAGAGGTGCACCAAAGAAGAGGTACAAAGACTGCCTAAAGAAAGCTCTTGGTGCCTGGTACATCGACCACCGCCAGTGGGCTGATATCGCCTCAAACCGTGCATCTTGGCACCTCACAGTTCACCAGGCAGCAACCTCCTTTGAAGAAGACCGCAGAGCCCATCTCACTGTCAAAAGGCAAAGGAGGGAAAACCCAACACCTAACCCCAACCAACCAATTTTCCCTTGCAACCGCTGCATCCGTGTCAGCCTGTCCCACATCAGACTTGTCAGCCACAAACGAGGCTGCAGCTGACGTGGACATTACCCCCTCCAAAATAGTCAGGATAGGGCCTATTTCAGATAAATGAAAATTTTGGATAACTTATCATTTAAAAAAATACAGCCCAGTAGCAACTCACTTGCAAAGGTGCTTAAACAACAACAAAATACATCAAGGGGAGACTTTTAAAGCATGAAATAATATTTGATTCTCAACAATTTTCAACCTGTTCAGCTCCAAAAATGTTTCTGGAAACTGGGGATTTTTGATTGTTTTAGGTATAATTTATTGAATTTTTTTGGAGGCAGAATGACATCACTTATTTTTCAGATAACTGAGGATTTTGGATAATCCAATTTTAGATAATCGGAGAAGTACGTAATAAAACGATCCAATAACATGTACAGGAACATTATTTAGATAATGTATAATGATCTCCTTCACCAACTCTACACTCTGCCCTACCACTGCAGAACCCTCCCCACCTCCAGGTCATCCATTATGTTGATTGAGTGATGTTTGCTATTGATCGCAGTTGGACTTCACTTTGTCTCAGAAATTTGTTAATTTCCCTTTGGGTGTTGTGATTGTAACTTGGCACAAATCAAATGTTGTCTGGTTCAAGATCTTGGCCTTCCTCCCCTCACTGATCCTACTTGACCTGCTGAGTTTCTCCAGGTTTTTTTGATCGGTACTCCAGTATTTACAGTCTCTAAACTCCTCAAATGTTGTCTAGCATTGCTGCATTTCCTGTGTGATAAGATAGAGCCAGAGATGTTTGCTAGGGAAAGATGTGGCTCTAGAAACAGTGATTAGTGAACACTTTATCAAAGACAGGAAGAGAAATTAACAGAAGAGGGTAAACAAGAGAGATGGAGGGAAACTTATCAGAGAGCAGATCAGGTTTTTCTGGAAGAGAAGTGGCAATGAATTCAACAAGTTAATGAAAGCTGCAGATGCTGTAAAACTAAAGTAAAAATGTAGATAATCAGCAGACTTTTGCAATGAACATTTGAAAGGCATGGATAAAATAGATG
The DNA here is from genome assembly GCF_036971445.1 of Narcine bancroftii. Lineage (NCBI taxonomy): Eukaryota > Metazoa > Chordata > Chondrichthyes > Torpediniformes > Narcinidae > Narcine > Narcine bancroftii. Next base: position 3,180,214 of record NW_027211808.1, read on the forward strand.
TGGCAAAGTTGTTTCCCATGGTATGGGAGTTGAGAACAAGAGACACAACTTCAAGATTTTTTTATTTTTTTTTAATTTTTTATTTTTCACACCATATATCACATTAACCATGATACACACTTTTTCCTTTTCACACATATACAGTGCCATTTTCTACTCCCCCCCTCCCTCCTCCCATCCCACCCTCCCTACCTCCCCCCTCCCGTCCATTTAAAGTACAAAATCTAGGATACATTAAACCAGTCAAACAATGTTGTCATTCAATAAAAATACACAAGAAATTCCACTGAGTCCATTCTTTTCATTTCCTTCTCCTTCCATTAATTTAGGTAGTGAATGTCCCCGGTAGGTTTTCACTATTATGTTTCATGTAAGGCTCCCATATTTGTTCAAATATTTCAATATTATTTCTTATGTTATTTATGTTATATAACTATATGTTATTTTTTCTAATGGAATACATTTATTCATTTCTATATAAAATTGTTGTATTTTCAAATTATCTTCCAATTTCCAGGTTGACATAATACATTTTTTTGCTATGGCTAGAGCTATCTTTACAAATCTTTTTTGTGCATCCTCCAAATCAATTCCAAACTCTTTGTTTTTTATGTTACTTAGGAGGAAGATCTCTGGGTTCTTTGGTATATTGTTTTCTGTTATTTTATTTGATATCTGATTTAGATCTTCCCAAAATTTTTCTACTTTCTCCATGTCCAGATTGCATGAATTGTTGTTCCCATTTCTTTTTTACATCGAAAACATCTATCAGATACTGTTGGGTCCCATTTATTGAACTTTTGAGGTGTAATGTATAGCCTTTGTATCCAGTTATATTGTATCATACGTAACCTCGTATTTATTGTATTTCTCATCGTTCCAGAACATAACTTCTCCCAAGTTTCCTTTTTTATATTTATATTTAAATCTTGTTCCCATTTTTGTTTAAATTTACCATTTGTTTCCTCATTCTCCTTTTCTTGCAGTTTAATATACATATTTGTTATAAATCTTTTGATTATCATTGTATCTGTAATCACATATTCAAAGTTACTTCCCTCTGGCAAACTCAGACTGCTTCCTAATTTATCCTTCAAGTAGGATCTCAATTGGTAATATGTCAGTGCTGTATCTTGAGTTATATTGTATTTATCTTTCATTTGTTCAAAGGATAATAATCTATTTCCTGAAAAACAATTTTCTATTCTTTTAATCCTTTTTTCTCCCATTCTCTAAAGGAAAGGTTATCTATTGTAAAAGGGAGTAACTTGTTTTGCATCAATATTAGTTTTGGTAATTGATCATTTGTTTTATTTCTTTCTACATGATTCTTCTTCCAAATATTGAGTAGATGATGTAAAACTGGAGAACTTCTATGTTGTACCAATTCAACTTCAAGATTTAAGGGAAAATGGATCTGTTCATGATGAAATAGCAGTGGACTCAATGGACTCCTATATCTTATGGTCTGAATGTTTCAGATCAAACAGGGAATAAGAAAAGAAGCTTGTTAAGCTGGAAGGAGGGTGGTGAAAGGGCACATCTCTAATGGGGGAGAGGAAACCTCCCCCAGTTATTTGAATAAGGATCACAATGCAAAGGTTAATTAAGATTATTCGTGAGTTTAATTAACTTTAATTACATTTTGGAATGCAAATGTGTTTTAAAGTTTTGAAGGCAAAAAATAATTCTACTGTTTTTCATTCTTTAATCTGTACTTTAATGTCTCAATATTTGAATGTCAGGGGCCTTCCAAAAATTCTCATTGAAAGCTTTGACAATTATGGATTGAGTGGGCAGAGATGCGGCTTTCAAAGTGGATCTGCAAGTCCTGAAATGACCCAATGCTGCATTCAGCCGCATTGAAATACTTGTAGCTGGATGGCCAGTGAAAGACTGTAGTGGACAGCTGGCTGGAGCAAGTAGTGTGGCACAGGCAGGTGAACAGTTCATTCATGGCTGTGGGAAGAAACTGTTTTTCAGCCTGGCGGTTCTATGTAGGTCAATACATTTGTTTTTCTAGGCATTAGTTGAGTTTTGAATGTTTATATTCAATGTGTTCAGTTTTATTTACATTCTTGTGTATTTTTAAAGTATCATCCTCGTGTCTATGTTTTTCTTGTGTATTATCTCTTTGAACTGCTTCACCTAATAGCCTTAAAACACCTGGGATTGATCTCGGAAGCTAAGCACAGCAATGGTCAGTACTAGGAAGGTGCTGTAGGTTTCTGTGAGGGGGCTAGACAAAGTGGTGACTCTCTGTCTGCCTTATGGTAGACAAAAGTTAAAGAATTTCATGCATGTTACATTCTAAATTGTGTATTACATGACAATAATGGAACCTTTACCTTTTACCTTTACTTGCATGTTCAGAGTAATGTAACTAAGTTCATCCCAGGCTATACCAATTTAGGGGAACAGATGACCTTAGAGTTACATCCCTAATATCTCAGCAAAACACTTTGTTCAGCAGCAATGTGTGGTTGAGAGCTCATCTTTACTTCCTAGAATAGTTGGAGAACAGTCTAGTGTATGAAAGTTGAAGCTTCTGTCTGCTTGGTGTGGGGGCACCTATAGCTTTGAGCAGAAAGCCATGTAAAAGGTAGTGATGCAGTCAAGTACATTACAGTGTTATGAGCTCAAAGGACCTCAAAATCCAGCAGCAATAGACATTCACCAAGACAAGTAGTTACTTAAACAAAAAATGTTTTTAATGATTTTTAAACAGAATCAAACTTTAACTTATCACTATTAATTTACCTAACCCAACTTAACCCCCTTCTAATTCTAAGCTCACATGTATATAATGTGTGTACAAATTTAAGAAATTTCTTTTGTTCATAGTTCAATCTCACTTCTCCTTCTTCCAATCTCTGGTTGCAGGCAACTCTTATACTGTGCACTGAATTTAACATATATAAAATTCACTGGACTTTGCTCATAAGGTAAATGTTTACCGTTTAGGGAGGTTCTTTGTAGGTTTGCAGAGAGAGATTTGTTGTTCCAGGATTTCCACAACTGAGGTACTGTGGTGGTGGGAGTAGTGAGAGAGACAAAAACACCAACTTAAGGGTCATTAATGACTGTTTTTATTCATATTCAGGATGCCTCTTTAAGTGCAGCAGGAGCTCAGTCACCTGGTACATTGTGACATCATAATCACTGCCCAGGGTGCGTGCTGGAAGGGATGCTGGAGTCAGAGAGAAACCTCTGACAATGCCATTTCCCCCATGGCTGCCCCAGTGTGGCAATACAAGTGGGGCCGGTTCACCATGAAGATGTGCGCTGCCACCCAACAGCCCCTCCCCCAAAACTGGCTATGTGTCCTGTTGCTTTGGCGCCGAGCCCTGACGCTTGGTAAAAAGTTCCTCCCACCCCCCAATGTCTAGGGAGGTTTCCTCCAGTCCGGTGTAAGACTTGTATAGCCCCTCGTACAGTCACAGCAGTGGTGTGCCCTGCAGCCCTTTCACACAAAAACAAGTTCATTGGGGAGGTGGATTGGCCGGTGAGGTGACATGTTGGGAGTGGGGGAGCCAGGGAGCCAAGTCTCCTGAGGAGGTCCGCCAGCAGGTTTGTATCATTGGCCATGATTTTGGGTCTGAGTCGAAAACCTTACCCGGTAGGGAAAGCAGTGAGCGTACACCATCTCCACCACCGAAGTTTGTAGGTCCTCCTTTGGTGCCGTCCTAATCCTGAGGAGGACCCAGGATAGCTCGTCTGTCCAATCTGGTCCAGAGAGCCTGGCCATGAGCTATGGCTTCTGGTGCCTTTGGAACCTCTCCACCAATCCATTGGGCTGCAGGTGGTATGCCTTGGTGTGGTGGAGCTTTTCCCCCAGGAGTTTCACCATCTGGCTCCTGCATTGCACTGACTGGATGCCCCTGTCGCTGGTGATGTGCATCAGGACTCTGAATCTGGTGATCCATTGGTTGACCAATGTCCTGGTGCACATCTCTGCAGAGGCTTCCTTGATCGGGATATCCTCTGGCCACCTTGTGGCATAGTCGACCACCATGAGGAGGTAACGAGCCTCCCTGGACACTGGCAAGGGTCCAACGGTATCAATGTGGATGTGTTGAAACCTGTGAGCCAATGAGTCAAAGTTCTGTAAGGGAGCCTGTGTGTGTCAGTGGACTTTGGAGGTCTGGCACCTGGTGCAGTTCTTGGCGAGCTCCGCCACCTCTCTCTTGAGCCCATGCCACACAAACTGCTCTGCAATCATACGCACCATTGTCTTCAATGCTGGGTGAATGAAGTCGCGGACTAGACTGACCCTTACTCTCCAGTGCGGCAGGACTACTGGATGCGGTGTACCTATATACACATTGCAGAACAGTGTGTTCAGGCTGCTGGGCGACTGGACGTCTTCAAGTTTGAGGCCCAAGATTGTAGTCCCCAAGGCTGCATCATTCCTCTGGGCCTGGCCAGTTGAGCCTAATCTAGGCTGGGGGAGAGAGTGTTTATGGCAGGACATGAGAGTGAAACTGCTACCACGTGGTCCTTACTTGTGTTGGATGTCGGTCATGAAGTCTGACGTACAAAAGGTGGCGCTGTTGTCCGGCAGTCCATGGATCCTTGACCATCACCAGTACCTGTGTGAGGAGCTTGTGGTTCATGAAGACTGTGAACAGCCTGTCCTCAAGGAAGTAGCAAAAGTGGCAAATGGCAAAGTACAGCGCCAGAAACTCCCAGTCGAAGGCGCTATATTTGAGTTTTGGTGGGTGCAACTGCTTGCTGAAAAAGGCCAGTGCACATCAGTGTCCATCAAGTCACTGTTCCTGGAACCCCCACCCACTATCGTAGTTAAGGTATCCATGGAGAATGCCGCGTGTGCCTCTGGCCATGGGTGCACTTGTAATGTTGCATTGGCTAGGGTCTCCTTCATTGCGACAAAAGCATTATTCATCTCTTCCGGCCAGGATAGTCTTTTCTTTGGTGGCCATCAGCATGAACAATGAGTGCAGGGTGCAAGCATCTCCTGGGATGAAATGATGGTAAATGTTTACCATCACCATGAACTCCTGAAGGCCTTTTAGGGTGGGCGATTTGGGGAAACGTTGGATGGCTGCCAACTTCTCTGGAGCTGGTATGGCCATGGCCACCGATATGGTGTGACCCAAGAACTGGAGGGTCTCCTTGCTGAACTGGAATTTGTCGTGAGGCCAAAATCCACCAGGTGAGCAAAGAGGGTGCAGAGGTGGGCCTTGTGTTCATCACGGATGCGATTGGCAATGAGTATATTGTCCAGGTAAATGAACACAAAGTCCAAATCCCTCCCTATTGCACCCATGAGGTGATAGAATGTTACCTGCTACCTCTCTACTATCAGACTCCTGAACAATAAATTCAGTCAGAGACTCATTTAAGAACTCTTAGAACATTATTCATTACTAAATGGTTTTTTTTCTTTAATAACACTTTGTTTATTTACACTTTATTTCACTTTGTTTGCATTTCTTTCTTTGTTTACATGTCTCTCTTTTCTTGAGAACAGGTTTTTTGCCCTACCGATGAGTAGAAATTTTGTCTGGCCCGCAGGAAAAAGAACCTCAGGGTTGTATGTCATATGTTTTCTTTCAATTTCCCATATAGAGGAACAGATATATACATTTTATAGTATCTTGATCAAATTAATAATAGAAATCATAGTCCTAGTCTGAGCTTTTAGTTCCACTGACCTGAAGCTGACTGAATGTTGTAAAATAAAGGTATATTAAATTATGAGATCAGGGATAGGGAGCACATGAAGCTATGCATTGAAGTTTTAGGAAATATGCTATATAGGAAGGCAATTTAAACTGAAGCAATACTAGATGATTGAAAGAAATAGGAATGAAGGGAAATGACTACTGAGAAAGCAGATGACAGAAGCAGTATTGTGATGGGTAAATGCAACATGAGCTGGTTAGATAAGATGCTCCTGTAATGGAAAGTTAAAGACCTCACCCTTGAGTCTTGCCTGTAAAATTGTGAAACTATAAGACAGTTAATCTTGTGGCTTGTTCTGAAGCTGTGATCCACAAATATTTGTTTGGATTGCTTTGAGAGTAATTCTCTGCATACATTCCTCTATATTCATATTTCACACACATAGGCATGTGTACCCAGACACACGCAAAGTGTAAAGGGTAACATCTGTCATCTATATGAAAATGTTGCTCATTTTAATTGCCTTCCTTTAAAACAATTTAAATTAGGTAAGCCTAGTTTTGTGCTGTTTTGCAGAAATAGATCATTTGGAATAATTGGAGTCTGAAAATAAGAATAGAGGAAAGCTGACAACCTTTAGCTGTGTATTTATGGCCTATTAACTCCAATGCATTTGACATTCAGTAATAGATTTCTGATGTTAAAGTGACTAGAGGAGAAACTGGTTAAGGAGAGCATAACGGACAAAACTGTCATTGTTTTCTTGTTAAACTCCCATCACTTGCACATACTTTTTTCCCCCCAGAACTGACTCAAACTTACTGGGTAATTAAAAAATATTCACATTGGTGATTTGATTTCTAACCATTCAGCATTTTAATATACAATTTATTTGATAATGTAGGGTTTAGTAAAATTACCACGAATCAGAAGAAGTAGGCCACCTGGCTTCTCAAGCTTGCTTTGTCATCCCTTAATTGTATCTAGTGAAATCTTTACCTTGATACGAATATGATTTTATAAACCTCTAAAATTTCCTTTTCGACCATCCAAGCTTCAAGGAGAAAAAAACCCAGCCTCTCTTTTATAATTCAAGCCTACCAATCTAGGAAATGATCATGTGAAATTTTTCTGCATCCTTTCAGCTTCCAATTGCTGTGTGACTAGAGTTACACATAGTTCACCATCTGTGGTTTCACCATGTCTTGTTTAAATGTAGCATGACATCTCTGGTTCTGTAACTCAATGCTTAGTGATTACAGAAATGTAATCCAGCAGTCCGCAAGTGATTCAGGCAGCTAGCACATGAGCTCTTTAAGGAAGATCTGGCCACATTGATGTGGAGAGGTTGGGGAATACAGGTTAAACTAAGATGCTGGGCTCTGAGGTTTCTGCACCCGACTATCTTCCTGGTTAATGAACAGTCTTTACAAAATAAACTGGATTACAGTAAAAGAGAAGCATCAAAGATTGCTGTGTGATGAGTGCATTTCGGACAGTGTTACAGCCTGAAGGCTTCACCTTCCACCATGCAAACTAGACATCAGCATCATGTAAAGGCAGAGGTGGTGGTTTTTGCTTTATCATCATTTCATAGTGGTGCACAAATATGATGGTCATGTCCCAGTCTTGCTTCCCTGACCTAGAATATCTGACAATCAAATTTGTCCATTCTATCTACCATCATCCAGGTCGCTGTGTACATTCCACAACAGGCTAACAGGCTGGCACAAGAGGGACTGCAATGAGCAGCTACAACACAGCTCACCCTGATGCCTTCCCATTTTAGAGGACTTCAACCAGGCCATCCTGAAGAAGTATCTGTCAAACCATAACCAATATATTACCTATGCAACTATATGTTACATCGAGTCCACGCTGCTGAAGATCCAGCTGCGCTGGATGGGTCACGTCTCCAGAATGGAGGACCATCGCCTTCCCAAGATCGTATTATATGGCGAGCTCTCCACTGGCCACCGTGACAGAGGTGCACCAAAGAAAAGGTACAAGGACTGCCTAAAGAAATCTCTTGGTGCCTGCCACATTGACCACCGCCAGTGGGCTGATAACGCCTCAAACCGTGCATCTTGGCGCCTCACAGTTTGGCGGGCAGCAGCCTCCTTTGAAGAAGACCGCAGAGCCCACCTCACTGACAAAAGGCAAAGGAGGAAAAACCCAACACCCAACCCCAACCAACCAATTTTCCCTTGCAACCGCTGCAATCGTGTCTGCCTGTCCCGCATCGGACTGGTCAGCCACAAACGAGCCTGCAGCTGACGTGGACTTTTTACCCCCTCCATAAATCTTCGTCCGCGAAGCCAAGCCAAAGAAAAGAAATATGTTACATTGTGCCTACTGAACCATCCCATATCTGCATTGGTAAGTCTGATCAACTGGCTACTACAGAGACTCAACAGTCAGAGACTGAAGATTACAACACCAATGGTGAGGACAGTATGTTTAAGAGAGTTGGAGGAGCATCTGCAGGACCGCTTTGAATCGATGGACTGGACCATATTCAAGAATTCATCTTCAAACTTTAAAGTTTAAAGTTGGCTGTCACCAACTTCATCAGGTCCTGTCTGGTTAAGTATGTGCCCTTAGGCACCTACTGTGAGTACCCCAACCAAGGATTTGCAACTTGCTGAGGGCTAGGTTGATTTCATTTAAAATAGATAATTTATTCTGTACTGGAAGTCTAGGAACAACCAATGGAAAGCTATCTTAAAGCAAAGAGGCAATTCTGAGTGAGGCTAGAAACAGAATCAGTTACTTGGCAGGTCTTTCAGGCCATTATATCCCACAAGGTGGAATGGTTGGCAAAGTGGTTAGCGCAGTATCATTATAGTGCCAGTGATTGGGACACAGGTTCATATTCTACAGTGACAGAGTATTCAGAGTATATATAAATGTTTTTGGGAGATATATTGGGAAAGAGTTGTTAGAATAGATCACATAAAAACACTTTAAAGCATATTTGACATACTGGAGACAGGCTTCTCTCAGTTTTCTTTACAACCGAGTTAAAGAGTGTACAAGAGATGTCACTAATGGATATTGCTTATCAAGGTAACAAATGAAAGAGCAGGCTGGAGCTGCTGCTGTCTGAAAGGAAAAATTGCTGTTGTAAGAGGATCATGTGGTTTTGTAAGCAGAGAGAGTCAAACAGACTTTCAGTCTCAATGTGTGAGAGAGAAGCAGATATCACTTGAAAGTGTCAGGCAGCAGAAGTTGCTGGAACTGAAACAGGACAAGCTGGCAAGCTTTTGGAAGACGGCTTGGTCAAAGTCCTTGTGGTTCATGCAAAAGGAGAAGACTGGCTGTCTAACATTTCACTTGGAATAAGAGAAAAAGGAACTCTGTGGTGACACTTGAAAGAAAGAGGTTATCATCTGGAGATCCTTGAAGGGGCAAGTTTCATCAGCAAGTCATTGATGACTGATGGAAGTACATCAGTTGTGGATGTCCTAGAACAACACATATCTCTCTGAAAGCCAACAAGAACCTTCCTGAGCATTAACCATTTACCTTTCGAGCACCAAAGCTTGGTGAACGTATACATGTTAAATTCTATGCATAAGTGTAAGAATGACCTGCAACCTGTGAACTTTGAGGAATGAGAGTGAGATTGGACTTTGAAGCAAAAAAACTTTTCTGAACTAACACACACATACTGTGCTTAGAATTAGAAGGGGGTTAAGTCAGGAATAATAGAAAAGAAAGTTTGATTTTGTTTTCATGCTGGGTTTATGGGTGCTCTGGGCTCATAAAAATAAGGAGTTTGTACGTTCTCCCCATGTCTTTCCCCGGGGGCTTCAGTTTCCTCCCATCATTCAAAATGTACCAGTTGTAGGTTAATTGGTTGTAAATTGGGTGGCATGGACTCATGGGCCAATATGTCCTGTAACCATGCGATATGCCTGAATAAATAAATGTGAAGCCTAACATCATAAATGTTTGTGATGTTCCACTTCCCATTGAGCTGAACACCTTTTTTGCTTTGAAAAGGAGAATTCTTGCAGAAGCTGGTGACCCTTTGATATCTATCACAGGCCAATGTCAGAATATCAAGAGGGTGAACCCATGCAAGGCATCAGGCCATGATGGCATCCCTAGCAGTGTACTGAAAATCTGTGCCAACTAACTAGCTGGAATGTTCACTGATATTTTCAATGTCTCACTGCTGCAGTCAGAGGTTCCCACCTGTTTCAAAAAGGCATCAGTCTTACCATTGCTTAAACAGAGCAGAGTGAGCACTCACATATACTGTAATTAAATACTTTGAAACATTGGTCATGGCCAGAATTAACATACCTAAGTAAAGACCTGGACCTACTGCCATAATCATTCCACAACAGATGCATTCTCACTGGCTCTTCACTCAGCCTTGGATCACCTGGACAACATCTGCACATACATCAGGCTGCCTTTCATGGATTATAGCTCAGCTTTCAACATTATCATTCCCCCAGTATGGTTTAGCAACAAAACCTAGGCTTCTGGATCCTTTATTTACTCATTGGAATACCACAATCGGTGCAGATTGGAAACAATGTCTCTTCCTCACTGTCAATCAACACAGCTGCACCTCTCTATACTTGTGACTATGTGGCTAAGCAAAACTAAAATGCCATCTTCAAATTTGTTGGTGACACCACAGTTGTCAGCAGAATCAAAGATGGCAATGAGGAAGCATACAGGAATGAGATATCAGCTAGTTGAATGGTGTCACTCAAAGTTAGGAAAAAGGAACAGTTTGTGAACTTCATGGAGGGGAAACTAGGAGAAGATGAACCAGTCCTCACTAAGGGGTCAGCATTGGAGAGGGTAAGGAACTTCACATTTCTGGGTGTCAGCATCTCTGAAGATCTATCCTGGGGCCAACATATTGATGCAATCATGAAGGGTTATATTTTCTAAGAGATTTGACATGTCACCAAAGACTCTTGTAAATTTCTACAGATGTTCTATGGAGAGAATTCTGACTGGTGCATCACTGTCTAGTATGGAAGTACCAATGCACAAGACAGAAAATGGGTACAGAGGGTTGTAAACTCAGCTAGCATCATCATGGGCATTAGTCTTCACTCCATTAAGTATATCTTTAAGAGGTGGTGTGTCAAGAAAACAGCCTCTATTATCAACCACCCAGGGCATGCCCTCTTCTTGCTGCTATTATCAGGAAGGAGGTACAGGAGCCTGAAAACGAACATTCAACATTATAACAACAGCTCTTTTGCCACCACTATCAGATTTCTAAATGGATATAAAACCACACACTCCTCAATTTTTTCTCTTCCTTTGCACTAATTTATTTTTAATTAATGCAGTTATGGGAAATGTAATTTATAATAATTTGTTCACCTGTTTTGTGCAATGCTGTTGCCACAAAACAACAAACTTTATGACAAGTTAATGACAATAAACTTGATTCTAAATGATGAAGCCAGAAGTGCCAAATACCTTTTTAAATGCCTCTGCACTTTCATGGTACTATGTACCCCTACTCTTGTCTCTTTATTTTGCAACTCTCTCTAAGGCCCTACTATTATTTATCTATAAATATAACCCATCACACTTGTCCAAGTTAAATTTCAAATGCTATAATATCTTGGTCCATTTTTCCAGTTCACCTAGTCCTAGACTGTTGTAAACAGGAAACAAGAACATTTTTTAAACAGAATTTTCTGATGGTTCAATTGATACAGGCACTATAAATATTTCCCTGCTTGGAGTTCTGATTTGAACTCGTGTGGAGAATGAGTTGATCTTGGCTGATGTGAGATCATAAGTAATTTGAGTGAATTTAGTTGCTTATTTCCTCCTTTGATGTAGGATACTGTTCCAAATGATTAATCAGTGAATATTGGATGAAGATTATGCTTCATGGTTCACCTTTGATATTCTGGATTTGACAACTTGCAGAGAAAATGTGGGCGAATTGGAGGGGTGTGTGTGTAATAATACATCAATCTTAGTTTTAGTCTGGAGAGCCTTTGTTAGAACTGGGAAATAGAGAATTTGTTACTTTCAAGTGGCAGAGATGGTGGTGAATGGCTGGGATTGCTGTGGGGGCAAGCTGTTGATGAAACCATCAAGTTGAGGTGTTAAAGAAAGTAGAGCCAAACTTGCCAGACTAAAGGAGCAAGTATCTGAAAATGTTCAATTTGATTTGAGTTTTCAATGTTTGGTGATGGAAGATCAGGGTTGGATTGACTCTCCTTAAACCTACTTACTCATGAGTTTGTGGAGGTTTGTTATGCCATTAGAAACTCTGATAAACTTCTACAGATGTGCAGTGGAAAGTAAGCTAACCAACTGTCTCATGATCTGGTATAAGACCACCAATACCTCTGAGTAGAAAGCCTGCAAAAAGTAATGGACACAGCCCAGCACATCACAGGCCAAATTCTCCCCTCTATCAGGACATCTACAGGTAACCCTGCAGTCAGAGAGAAGCAGCAATCATCAAGGATCCATAGTACCCAGAACATGCTCTGTTCTTAATGATATCATCAGGAAAGGGGTGTAGGTGCTAGAAGACTCATCCCTCAGGGTTCAGGAATAGCTGCTACCACTCAATCATCTGACTCTACAAACCCAGTCAGAAGCCCCTTTCACATTTGCAAGTGGTCCCAAGAATTAATGGCCAATAGGGCTAAAAAGGGTCTAGTGTGAAAGGAAAATATTCTCAATGACAGCCTGAGATAAGTCATCTTATGCTGGGGATAGACTGTCTTGACTACTAGTACAATCCTGATAGTGCTACCAACTTTCCCACACTATGAATTTTGCACAATAGCACTCCCAGATTGTCCACTTTTGCATTTATTGCTAGTACTTAACTCTGGTCCCTTGTAAAAGTTTATATAACTTGGCACCTCAACAATGAGCTGAAGGGCTCATACTGTGTTGTACATTAAGGTTCTTTGGCTTGACTTCGTGGACGAAGATTAATGGAGGGGTAATGTTCACGTCAACGTACATAAAGGTTAATTATGTTATAATTAGGCATGATTAATTTTGTTTAAATATAAGATCATAATACATTGATCAGGATTTAGTGCAGGTCCACCATCGATTGATGTGTCATGATGTCATCAGTAGAAGGTAGAACTGTCCTAACCCTTGGGATGGCTCCTTGAAAGTAGGAACATGTGCAGTGTCCTATTTAAGAGTTGTCAATTCATGTCCTGGGACATTGAACTGTTGATTTAATGGGATGCAGGTGTAAAAGGGGTTACAGTTTTATTTAAAGGCTCCTACTTTATACATTATTTGTTATGAAATATTTATTTTCAAACTGTATTTACAGTCAGTTTGATTACTTCTTACTTTTGTATAAATTTCTCTCTTCTTGAGTACAGTTTACAGTTATCAGTAAGTAGACATTCTATCTGTCCCACAGGGAAAAAGAATCTTAGTCACATGTATACTCTAACAAAGAATCTAAATTTTGAACTTGAACTTTTGAACAATGTAGGAAGCCACAGACAAATCAAAATACGAGTGGGATCTTTGCAGGTGTAGGAAATTCAGTAGCTAAGAATGGAAACAGTCAAAGGCAGTTTCATTTAGTTTTGTAATGTAGCTGTTGAGTTAATTGTTTGTTGAATATATATATTCTTGTGCTACCTATGATGAGCATAGGTATATAAACACACACACACACACACATGTGTATATATATATATTTGTATTGTTACAGAGTTCTGTGTTGTGTTGGCCTATGTGTTGTGTGGTTTTATGTTAAAAAGTGACTTTTTGCTTGAGAGAGTGGGAGACGGACTGAGCATGTGTAGAAAATGATCTAAAATTTTTTGGACTTGGACCATGGACAATCACTGGGTGGTGCTGTGGAGTGGAAGAAGGTCCAGAGCATGAGTCATGGTCTCGAGGACAGTTTAGAATGTTGAGGTTTCAAAAAGTTTGAATATTCCGAAGGCATCTGGACCAAGACAGTTGTTCCTCTCTCTGCAAGCAACACCAGAGTTATATTTAGGCTGGGGAATTTATTAGTTTTACACTGTTATAGGGGGGTTTTGAATTCAAGTTTGATGGTGAATTTTTGTTAATAAATTAATTGTTCATCTTTATAACATAATTTGGGATCATCGTCTGGGATGAAACCATTTTGGGTTTTAGGGGCAATTAACTTGTGCTTAGTTATCAGTCGTCTGAGTTTGACTCAACCTCCAGCTTGAAATTAAAAATAAATGGTGAGTGTATAAAAACAAGCAACTATGAATATTGACCAGTTCATAGCTAATCTTTCAGTGGTTAATTTTAAAATGGGTAAAAAGTCAGAATAGTTGGCAAGTTAAAACTTCTTACAGTAAGAACTGGGATGAAAAAAAAAGGAAATTGTCTGAAAGATTGTTAAGCACTATGTAGGAAAGGGTTTTTTTTAAAAGAAGCTACATTAGAACACTTTCCAAAGGAGAAAACTTCAGAGGAAGTAATGTTGACTTTGTGAAAACAAAAGTTAGAGGAAAAAAGAGAAACAGAAAGGAAAGCCAAACAGAAAGCAGTAAGGCAGGCAGAAGTGGAGGAGAGAGAGAAAGAACGGAAGCATGAGTTAGAACTAGCTAAATTAAAGCTAACTCTAACGCAAGGAGAGGGAGAAGCCCAAAACCCACATGCTGGTCAGGAGGAGAGGTTAGTTCCTCCATTTGAGGAAGCTGAAATAGATCAGTATTTTCATCATTTTGAGAAAGTAGCTGTAAATTTAAAATGGCCACCAGACCAGTGGTCACTCCTGCTACAAGTGTTCTTAAAGGGAAAGCCCAAGAGGTATACTCGTGTCTCACTGTACAGCAAGCAGCTGATAATAAATTTGTAAAGCAGGCTATACTCCAATCTTATGAACTAGTTCCAGAGGCTTATAGACAAAAGTTCAGGAGTTTAATAAGGGCAGCAACCCAATCTTACATGGATTTTGCTTATAGGAAATGTGTGCATTTTGATTGGTGGTGTGCCACAATGAAAGTAGAAAATAACTTTGATTTATAGAGGGAAATCATTCTGATTGAGGAGATTAAAAATTGTGTCCTTGACAATATTCAAGTGTACTTGGCAGAGAAAAATATAAAAAATTGGGAAGAATTGGCTAAATTCGCAGAGGAATATGCTTTAACCCACAAGCCTAAGTGGACACCAGGGAAAACCTTTCACAGAAATACTACTGATAATCCGAATTGAAAGAAAATCTAGAAGTAAGGTTAAAGGAAGAGAGAAAAAGAAATGGGTGAAGGAAAATTTTTTGAGTGTTATTTGCTGCTATTGGAAGAAGGCAGGGCACAAAATAGCAAATTGTCCTGTAGTGAAAAGGAAGAAAGAGAAAGGGGTGGTACCAACATCCTGTGTTCAGTGTGAGAAAGTTAGGAATATTCTTAAACCTTTCATGACTGAGGTTTTCATTTTTGTTAAAGAAGGATCCAATCAAGTGCCAGTTAAAAATCCTGTGGGATACTAGAGCAGCCCAATCGCTTGCATTAAGCAACATTTTGAATTTTGGTGAGGAGACCAATACTGGAAGTGTGAATTTAATGAAAGGCATTGGTGGTGAAGCAGAGCCTATACCTTTGCATAGAATAGTGATAAAATCAGACAGTTAATGGCCCAGTTACCATAGGGATAAGATCAAGTCTGCTGGTGGATAGAGTTTCTCTTTTGTTAGGGAATGATTTAGCAGATGGTAAAGTCATACCTGTGGTGAAACTCACAAGTAAGGCATTGGTTTATGAGTTTGAAAAGGATTTGGAAATCTACCCTGCGTGTGCCATTACTAGAGCCATGTCTAGAAAAAAGGTAGAGGTAGAGAAAGTCTGTGATGGAGTGTAGTGGAGGCAAGCATTGAGGACAAACCTAAATATCCAGATTTGCTGATGTCAAGAGAAGAATTAATAGCCAGATAAAAGCATGATCTTGATCTTGCTGGGATAAGAGATAAGATTCTATCTAATTAGGAAATTGAAACTGTGCCAGTAGGTTACTTTTTTCAACATGGAATATTAATGAGAAAGAGACCACAAGTGATACCTGCCAGTGAAAACTGGGCAGTAATAAGGCAAGTTGTATTTCCCAAAACTTACAGGAATGAAATATTAAAGTTGGCTCATAGTACACCTTTAGAGGTCAACTTGGAGTGAACAAGACGGTAGAAAAGATAAGGAAACAGTTTTATTGGCTGAAATTAAGAAAGCATGTTGTGAACTTTTGTAGAACCTGTCACACTTGTCAATTGGTGGGCAAGCCTAATCAAGCCTCACCAGTGGCACCTTTACAACCCATCTCTGCTTTCGAGGAGCCCTTCTCAAAAGTGATAGTAGATTGTGTTGACCCATTGCCATAAACTAAAGCAGGAAATGAATATTTGTTAACACTCATGTACACAAAGGCTATTCCCCTGAGAAACATTAAAACAAGGATGATTATGAAGGCTATGCTAACATTTTTCACACTGTTTGGCCTACCAAGGGAAAGTCATTCAGACCAAGGGAATAATTTTATGTCTGGAATATTTCAACAGGTTGTATATGAATTGGGAACTCATCAAATTGTCTCGTCTTCCTATCATCCTGAAAGTCAAGGGGCCTTGGAAAGGTTCCATTTAACTGAAAAATATGATGAGGGCTTATTGTGTGGAAAATAATAAGGATTGGGATGAAGGAATCCATTTGTTATTGTTTGCTTTAGAGAGGTAATTCAGGTAATTGCCTTGAGACCATTTGAGTTGGTGTTTGGTCATGAAGTCAGGGGTCCATTACTATTGTTGAAGGAACAGTGGATACATAATGATATACAATCAAACCTGTTGGATTATGTTTTCAAATTTAAAAATAGATTACATCAGGCTTGCGAGATGGCAAAGAAAAATTTTTATACTGCTCTGGGTTAAATGAAAATTCAATATGATCAAAAAGCAAAAATTAGCAACATTATTAAGCCTGGCGACAAAATATTGGTTTTGTTTCCAATGCAGTCAAACCCTTTGAGAGATCAGTTTTCAGGACCATTTAAGGTGAAAGCAAAAAATAACCAGGTCACCTATGTCATTGAGATGCTTGATTATCGAAGAGAGACAGAGATCACCCACGAGTAATGCTTAATCCTTACTTTGAGAAAATTACTGAGGAGGAGAAAAGTATTTGAAACAAGGTGCTAGTTATAAAGGAAAGTAAGGAAGAGATAGGTTTTGTGGAAGCTAATGGACTACAGAAAGTGACAAGCCCCAGTCTGGAAAATTCTATAGTTTTGCAAAACTTTGACACCAAGTTAATGCATTTGAGTAAATCAGAAAGGGAAGAAATGAAAAAATTTCTTATGAGGTTTAAGGATATATTTCCAGATGTTCCAACAGGAACTACTGTGGCTTGTCATGATATGGAAGTCAGTGATGCTAAGCCTATTAAGCAGCATCCTTACTGAGTTAATCAGGAAAAGAGTAAATTGTTGGATGAAGAGGTGGATTATATTGCTCAAAAATGACATCATCTGAAAGTCAAGTTCAGATTGGAGTTCGCCCTGTGTTCTGGTGCCTAAGCCAGAAGGCTCAATTAGGTTTTGTACAGATTATCGAAAGGTAAATTTGGTGACAAAGATCGAAGTGTTCCCTATTCCAACAATAGATGATTGTATAGATAAGATGGGGAAAGCTAAGTTTCTTACAAAGATTGATCCCTTAAAAGGATACTGGTGTGTTCCTTTGACAGAGAGAGGCAGGGAGATTTCTGCATATGTTACATCTTTAGGATTGTATGAGTATAATGTTATGCCTTTTGTGATCAAAAAAGCACGAGGCACATTTCAGATAATAATTAATGTAGTAATCAGGGCTTAGAGCTCACAGGAACCTATATCAATGATTTATTAATTAGTATAGATACATGGGAAGAACACATGCTTGAATTAGAGCAGTTATTTCAGAGACTGTTGGAAGCACACCTCACAGTGAATTTGCACAAGAGTGAGTTTGGACATGCCACTGTAATTTATTTGGGTTATGTGGTAGGACGGGGACAGGTGGCACTGGTTGGAGCGAAAGTATTGGCTATCACTGCGTTCACTATCCCCGGTAATAAAAAAGTTCTTTGGAAATTTCTAGATATGATTGGCTACTGTCGTACATTTTGTAAAAACTTTGCAGAAATTGCATTCCCATTAACAAAACTACTTGGAAGAAAGAAAAATTATCTGGTCAGATGCATGCCAGGAAGGATTTCTGAAGTTAAAGGCTATTTTATGCCATCAGCCTGTACTTTTCTCCCCTAACTTTGAAAAGCCATTCTCTTAAGCCGTGGATGCCAGTGACAAAGTGGTTGGTGCTGTACTGTTACAGAAGAAGGATGGTGATGGATTAGAACATCCAATTTTTTACTTCTCACAAAGGTTTAACGACTATCAATGAAATTACTCGACCATTGAGAAGGAGTTACTAGTGCTTGTTTTAGAATTGCCACATTTTGATGTGTATATTTGTAATGCTCAAAAACTGTTAATAATATATACCAATCATAATTCATTATTTTTTCTGTCTAATATGAAAAATAAGAACGGACAGTTATTGAATTGGTGCTTACTATTACAAGAGTATGATTTAATTATTACACACATAAAAAGGATGGATAATGAAATAGCAGATATTCTAATTACATATTGTAAAAAAAATGGAGTATTTATTTTATTTATGTAATACTTCCATTAATTGTTAAATATTTATTCTTGTCAACCAACTTTTTTTAGCAGGGGAGATGTTACAGAGTTTTGTGTTGTACATTGGCCTATGTGTTGTGTGGTTTTATGTTAAAATGTGACAGTTTGTGTTAGAGAGCCACGGTAAAGGTGGACTGTGGAGAGAGTGGGAGACGAACTGAGCATGTGCAGTTAATGATATAAAAATTTCTGGACTTGGATGATAAACTACCACTGGGGGTGCTGTAAAGTGAAAGGAGGCTCAGAGCATGAGTCCCGGTCTGAAGGACAGTCTAGAATGTTGGGATTTCAAAAAGGATGAACATTCCGAAGACAGCCAGAAGGGTCTAGACCAACTCATTGTTCCTCTCTCTGCAAGCAACACAAGAAGACAAGTTTGAATTTTGTGCTCTCCCTCCCTCCCTCCCTCCCTCCCTCCCTCCCTTTCTCTCTCTCTCTCTTATATTTAGGCTGGGGAATTTATTAGTTTTACACTGTTAAATGAATTTGCATACTAACCAGTGGGCATTGTAATAAAAGGGGGGGGGGGATTTCTTTGTGGTTGCTGGTTTGCTCTTGTAACACTATCTATATATACTTTTATGAGACCAGAGGACCCCAAAACCCAGCAGCAATAGATATGCACCATGACAAAGAGTTGCTTAAACAAAAGTTGCTTTCAATTATATTTGAACATGGAGATAGAATCAAACATTATCTTATCTCTATTGACTCACTTAAGCTACTTAACCCTCTTCTAATTCTAAGCACAAGTGAGTGTAATGTGTGTATAAGTTCAGTTCAATGTCACTGGTTGCAGGCAATGTTTATACTGTGCACAGAAGTTAACATCATTAAAGTTCACTAGGCTTTGTTTCTTAACAGATAAATGGTTACCACTCTGAAAAGTGATTGTTGGTTTTCGGAGAGAGATTTTTTCTTGTTCCAGGTCAACTGATTCCTATTTAATCAGCCATTCCTGTGTCTTGCTGACTAAACTTGCCCTCTTCAGGATTCTCAAGATCATAACGTCTTTCTTTTTTATTTTTTACACTATGAACCATATTAATCAAAATACACATAAGCATTTCCTCTTGAATATACAGTGTCATTTTCTCCCCTTTTCCCCCTCCTTTCTCTCCCTCCTTCCCACCCCCCTGCAAACCCATTAAACGTTCAACATATACAATACAATAAACCCATTAAACAATGTCATCACACAATGAAAATAAACAAGAAAATTGTGTCATCTACTTTTACACACTGGATCAAGTAATTTTGCCTTCTCATTCTATCATTTTAGGGGTGGAGGTACACAGTAGGCCCTCTCTGTTGTGTTCCATGTATGGTTCCCAAATTTGTTCAAATAATGTGACTTTATTTTTTAAATTATATGTTATTTTTTCCAATGGAATACATTTTTTCATTTCTCTGTAGCAGTGCTGTATTCTCAGGCTCTCTTCTGATTTCCAAGTTGACATTATATATTTTTTTGCTACAGCTAAGGCTATCATAATAAAATTTTTTTGTGCTTCATCCAATTTGAGGCCAAATTCTTTACCTCTTATATTACTTTGAAAAAAGATCTCCGGATGTTTTGGTATGTTGCTTTTTGTGTTCTTATTTAATACCTGATTTAGATCTTCCCAAAACTTTTCCACTTTCTCACATGCCCAAATTGCATGTACTGTTGTTCCCGTTTCCTTCTTACAGCGAAAACATCTATCAAATAATGTAGGATCCCATTATTTTAACTTTTGGGGCGTGATATATAACCTGTGTAACCAAATATACTGTATCATGCATAACTTTGTGTTTATTATATTCTTCATGTTTCCAGAGTATAACTTTTCCCATGTTTCATTTTTTTATCTTTATGTTTAAATCCTTTTCCCACTTTTGTTTGGGTTTATAGCTTATTTCATCATTTTCCTTCTCTTGTAGCTTGAAAAAAAAAACATTTTTATTATCATTGTTTCTGTAATCACATATTCAAAGCTGATTCCTTCTGGTAATCTCAGTCTGTATCCCAATTTATCCTTTAGGTAGACTTTCAGTTGAAGGTATGCAAACATATTTGTACTTCATTTGTTCAAATGTTAATAAATTATTTCCCCCCAAAAAATTTTCTATTCTTTTAATTCCTTTTCTCTCCCATTCTCTAAAGGAAAGGTTATCTATTGTGAAAGGGATTAGTTGATTTTGTTTCAATAATACTTTTGGTAGTTGGCAATTTGTTTTTTTCCTTTCTACATGAATCTTCTTCCAAATGTTGAGTAAATGGCGCAGTACTGGTGAATTTCTATATTGCACCAGTTTTTCATCCCACTTATAAAGTATATGTTCTGGTACCTTCTTCCCTATTTTATCTTGCTCTATCTTGGTGCAATCTGGTTTTTCCCTTGTTTGATAAAAATCTGATAGATATCTTAATTGTGCTGGCTGCATAATAATTCTTGAAGTTTGGTAGCTGCAATCCACCTGTTTGAACCATTCTGTTATTTTATCTAGCGCTATCCTCGGTTTCCCCCCCTTTCCATAAGAATTTCCTTATTATTCTCTTTAGTTCATTGAAGAATTTCTCTGTTAAGGGAAATAATAACGATTGAAATAGGTATTGTATCTTTGGGAAGATATTCATTTTAATGAAATTTACTTTTTCTGAAAGTGTTAGTGGTAAAACCAGTGTTCTAAGTCATCTTGTAATTTCTTCATTAATGGCTGATAATTTAAATTGTATAGATGGCCTAAATTATTATCTAATCTAATACATAGGTATCGGATTGCTTGTGTTTGCTATTTAAATGGTAATTCTTTTCTAAACTCTGTGTAATGTGTATTATTCATTGGCATCGCTTCACTTTTATTTGTGTTGATCTTGTACCCCAATATTTCTCCATATTCCTTCAATTTCTTATGTATTTCTTTTATTGATATTTCTGGTTCTGTTAAGTATACTATGATGTCATCTGCAAATAAACTGATTTTATATTCATTCTCCTTTATTGTTATCCCTTTTATTTTATTTTTTGTTCTTATCAGTTCTGCCAATGGCTTTATTGCTAATCTGAACAGTGAGGGAGATAGTGGACATCCCTGCATAGTTGACCTGCTTAATTTAAATTGGTTCGATATATATCCATTTACTGTCACCTTTGCCAGTGGTCCCTTATATAATGCTTTAATCCAATTTTACATTCATCTGGAAGGTTGAACCTCAGTAACTTTGAATAAATAATTCCATTCTACCCTGTCAAAGCCTTTCTCTGCATCTAAAGCAACAGCTACTGTTAGTATCTTATTTCCTTATACTGCATGGATTAAGTTAATGAACACAGACATTGTCTGTTGTTCGTCTTTTGTTAATAAATCCAGTTTGATCTAGTTTTACTATTTTTGGTACACTGTCAGCCAATCTGTTTGCTAATAGTTCTGCTATTATCTTATATTCTGAGTTAAGTAGAGATATTGGTCTATACGATACTGGTGTTAGTGGATCTTTCCCCGTCTTTGGTATTACTGTAATTATTGCTGTTTTACATGAATCTGGCAAGTTTTGTGTTTCTTCTATCTGGTTCATTACTTCTAGGACAGGAGGAATTCATAACTCTTTAAATGTTTTATAGAATTCTGTTGGGAGTCCGTCCTCTTCAGGCGTTTTATTGTTTGGTAGCTTTTGTGTTTTTTAATATATCCTGTATTTCCTCTATTTCAAATGGTTTTAACAATTTGCTTTTCTCCTCTTTTTGGTATTTCGGTAGTTCAATTTTAGCAAAAAACTCATCTATTTTGTCTTCTTTCCCTTTGTTCTCAGTTCGGTATAATTGCTCATAGAATTCTTTGAAGTTTTCATTGATCTCTGTTGGGTTATATGTAATTTGTTTGTCCTTTTTCCTTGATGCCAATACCATGCTTTTAGCTTGTTCTGTTTTAAGCTGCCAGGCTAGTATTTTGTGCATTTTTTTCTCCTAGCTCATAATACTTCTGCTTTATTTTAATCATGTTCTTCTCCACCTTATACACTTGTAATGTCTCATATTTTATTTTTTTGTTGCTAATTCTCTCCTTTTTGTTGTATCTTCCCTTGTTCTTTTTCTGTACTTACTATTTCCCTTTCCAGCTGTTCTATTTCCCAATTGTAGTCCTTTTTCATCTTAGTTACATAACTTATTATCTGCCCTCTGATAAAGTCTTTCATTGCATCCCATGATATAAATTTGTCTTTCACTGATTCCGTATTTATTTCAATACATTTTAATTTGGCGTTCAATAAATTCTCTAAATTCCTGTCTTTTAGACAGCATGGAGTTTAACCTCCATCTATATGTTCTTGGTGGGATGTCCTCCAGTTCTATTGCTAATAACAGGGGTGAGTGATCAGATAACAATCTAGCTTTATATTCCATTTTCCTAACTCTCCCTTGGATATGGACTGACAACAGGAACAGGTCAATCCTTGAGCATGTTTTATGTCTACTCGAATAATATGAGTATGCCTTCTCCTTTGGGTGTTGTCTCCATGTATCAAAAAATTGCATTTCTTGCATTTATTTAACCATAAATTTGGCTACTTTTTTCTTTTTGCTAGTCTTTTGTGCAGTTTTATCCATCTTTGGGGCCAAATTAAGGTTAAAGTCCCCTCCTATCAATATATTCCCCCACGTATCTACAATCTTCAAAAAAATATCTTGCATAAACTTTTGATCCTCTTAGAAAGGTTGGACTCGGGGTCGGAGGAGGCAGTTAGTCAGCGCCTGGTGTCGTGTGAGAGGAGTTAATTGGGGTTAATTGGTAAGGGCTAATAAAAGGAGTAAAAAGGGAGGGAGTGGCCAGCGAGGAGCGGCACAGTGAGTACTTCGGTGAGCAGGGGCTTAGAAGGAGCTCCTTGTGTGAAAAGGTATCTTTGAAATAACATATTTATAGTAAGAAAGGAGGAAATGGAGTCAGTTGGGGTAGTTAAGTGCTCCAGTTGTGGGATGTGGGAAGTCAGAGACAGCACAGCTGTTCCTGACGACTACACCTGCAAAAGGTGCATCCAATTGCATATAATGAGTGACCGCGTTAGGGAGCTTGAGGTGCAATTGGATGAACTGAGGATCATAAGGGAAGCAGAGGCAGTGATAGAGAGGAGTTACAGGGAGACAGTCACCCCTAGAAGGCAGGAGTCAGGGAATTGGGTGACTGTGAGGAAAGGAGGGAGAATGCTTGTGCAGAGTATCCCTGTGGAGGTGCCACTCAGCAACATGTATTCGGCATTGGATACTGCTGGGGGGAACAGCCTACCAAGGACGAGTCGTGGGGATCAGGTCTCTGGCACAGGGGCTGCCCCTGAGGTTCAGAAGGGAAGGAGGGATAAGAACAGGATACGTAGTTGGGGACTCATTAGTCAGCGGGACAGATGGAAGGTTTGTGGGATGAGATCGGGGATCCAGGTTGGTCTGTTGCCTCCCTGGTGCCAGGGTCAGGGATATCTCTGATTGAGTTCATAGCATTCTGCAAGAGGAAGGAGAACAGCCAGAAGTCGTGGTCCATGTGGGGACCAATTACTTAGTTAGAAGTGGGGATGAGGTCCTGAAAGAGAATTACGTGGAATTAGGTAGGAAGTTAAAAAATAGGACCTCCAAGGTAGTAATCTCTGGATTGCTGCCGGTGCCACGTGCTAGTGAGGGTAGAAATAGGAGGATGTGGAGGATGAATGTGTGGCTAAAGAGATGGTGCATGGGGCAAGCGATAAGATTTCTGTATCATTGGGATCTTTTCTGGGGAAGGTCGGACCAGTACAAAAAGGATGGACTCCACTTGAATTGGAGGGGGACCAATGTGCTGGCAAGCGGATTTGCTAGAGCTGTGGGGGAAGGTTTAAACTAGTTTCGCAGGGGGGTGGGGAACAGAGTGTGAGTGCAGTGTCAAGGGAGCATGGCCACCTAGATAGGAATAATAACCATAACAAAGGTAGGATGAAGATTAGAATAAAAGGTAGAAAAGAGAATATAGGTGAGGATCATGCTCTGAAATGCATATATTTTAAAGCAAGAAGCATAGTGAACAAGGTAGATGAGCTTAGAGCATGGACAGATACTTGGCGTCATGATATTGTGGCAATTAGTGAGACCTGGCTACAGGAAGGTCAGGACTGGCAACTTAATATTCCAGGATACATTTGTTTTAGATGTGATAGAGCAGGGGGTAAAAAAGGGGGAGGAGTTGCTCTGCTTGTTAAGGAGGACATTACTGTCGTGAGGTGGCAGGATGGTATGGAAGGATCGACCAGTGAGGCTGTTTGGGTGGAATTGAGGGGTGGAGGAGGCAAGAGGGTGCTAATAGGGTTGTATTACAGACCACCAAATGGGCCAAGAAAATTAGAGGAACAAATTTGTAGGGAGATACGTTATGTGTGAGAATCATAAGGTAATGATCATGGGAGATTTTAACTTCCCTCACATTGATTGGGATACCCATACAGTTAGAGGGCTGGATGGGCTAGAATTCGTTAAATGCGCTCAAGATTGTTTTCTAAATCAATTAGTAGAAGAACCGACTTGGGACGGTGTAATACTAGATCTCCTGTTAGGGAATGAGCTAGGTCAGGTATCGGACATTAATGTTGGAGAACAAATTGGGTTTAGTGATCATAACTCTGTTAGTTTTTGGGTAATTTTAGGGAAGAGCAAGGAGGGGCCTAAAGTTGAGGTTCTGGATTGGAGAAGAGCAAATTTCAAAGGAATAAGAAGGGATTTGGGGAGTATTGAGTGGGACAGGATATTTTCAGGTAAGGATGTAAATGAAAAATGGAGGATATTCAAAAAAGAAATTTTGAGGGAATAGATATGTCCCAGTGAGGATCAAAGGAAAGGCTGGAAGTCATAGGGAGGCTTGGTTTTCGAGGAATATTGGAAATTTGGTTAAGAGAAAAAGGGTGGTGTACAAGAGGTATAAAGAGCAGGGAGCTGAGAGTTTGAAGGAGAACTTCAAGGAGTG
This sequence comes from Narcine bancroftii, assembly GCF_036971445.1. Lineage (NCBI taxonomy): Eukaryota > Metazoa > Chordata > Chondrichthyes > Torpediniformes > Narcinidae > Narcine > Narcine bancroftii. The sequence continues at coordinate 3,205,534 of NW_027211808.1, forward strand.
TAGAAGGAATCTTAAGAAAGAAATTAGAAAGGCCAAAAAAAGCACGAAGAGGCTTTGGCAGACAGAGTAGAAATAAATCCAAAGGGTTTCTATAGGTACATTAAAAGTAAAAGATTAGTGAGGGATAAAATTAGATCCCTGATAGATAGTGAAGGTAGGCTGAGTGAGAAGTCAGAGGAAATGGGGGAAATTTTGAATGATTTCTTTGCCTCGGTATTCACTAGGGAAAAAAATATTCAACAAGTTGAAGTAAAGAAAAATAGTGGGGAGGTCATGAAGCATATAAGGATAACCAAGGAGGTAGTGATGGCTGTGTTGAAAAAGATAAAGGTGGATAAATTCTGGGACCGGACAAAATATTCCCAAGGACACTCAGGGAGGCTTGAGGACAGATAGTGGGGCCATTAACAGAGATATTTAGGATGTCACTGGTCACAGGGGTAGTGCCAAAAGATTGGAGGGTGGCACATGTGATTCCGCTGTTTAAGAAAGGGTCCAAATGTTTGCATTATAGGCCCGTGAGTCTGAAGTCTGTGGTGGGAAAGTTGATGGAAAGTGTTCTGTGGGATGGTATTTACAAATATTTGGAGGTACAGGGAGTAATCCGTATGGTTTTGTCAGGGGTAGATCATGCTTGATAAACCTGATTGAGTTTTTCGAGAGGGTTACAAAAAAGGTTGATGAAGGGAAAGCTGTGGATGTTGTCTATTTAGACTTTAGTAAAGCTTTTGACAAAGTTTCCCACAGGAGGTTAGGAAAAAAGGTGGAGACATTAGGTATAAATGAGGAGTGAAATGGATTCAGCAATGGTTGGATGGGAGGTGTCAGAGAGTAGTGGTAGAAAATTGTTTGTCCAATTGGAGGCCGGTGACTAGTGGAGTTCCTCAGGGATCAGTCTTGGGTCCACTATTGTTTGTTATATATATTAACGATCTGGAAGTGGAGAATTGGATAAGCAAGTTTGCAGATGATACAAAGATTGGTGGTATTGTGGACAGTGAGGAAGATTACCGTAGATTAAAAGGTGATTTCGGAAGGCTGGAGGTGTGGGCTGAGAAATGGCTGATAGAATTTAATACAGATAACATTTTGGAAAGGCAAATCTAAATAGGTCATATGCAATAAATGGTAGGCTATTGAGATGTGCAGAGCAACAAAGGGATTTAGGAGTTGTGGTAAATAGTACCCTCAAGGCTGATACTCAGGTAGATGGTGTGGTGAAGAAGGCATTTGGAATGTTGGCCTTCATAAATCAGTGTATTTAATTCAAGAGTAGGGAGGTTATGATGAAATTGTACAAGGCATTGGTGAGGCCAAATTTGGAGTAATGTGTACAGTTTTGGTCACCAAATTATCAGAAACATCTAAACAAAATAGAGACGGTGTAGAGAAGGTTCACGAGAATGTTGACAGGATTTCAAGGTTTGAGTTACAGGAAAAGGTTGTGCAGACTGGGGCTTTTTTCTCTGGAGCATAGAAGATTGAGGGGGGATGATAGAAGTGTTTAAGATTTTAAAAGGGACAGACAAGAGTAAATGTGGATAGGCTTTTTCAATTAAGAGTGTAGAAGATTGAGGGGGGACGATAGAAGTGTTTAAGATTTTAAAAGGGACAGACAAGAGTAAATGTGGATAGGCTTTTTCAATTAAGAGTGGGGGAGATTCAAACTAGAGGGCATGGTTTAAGATTGAAGGGGGAAAATTATAAGGGGAACATGAGGGGAAATTTCTTTACACAAAGGGTGGTAGGGATGTGGAATCAGCTTCCGGCAGACGTGGTTGAGGCGGGATTATTGGTTACATTTAAGGATAGACTGGATAGTTACATGGAGAGGAGAGGACTGGAGGGGTATGGACCGGGTGCTGGTCAGTGGGACTAGGAGGGTGGGAACTTGTTATGGCATGGACTAGTAGGGCCGAACCGACCTGTTCTGTGCTTAAGTGGTTATATGGTTATATGGTTATATTTGGGGCATATATATTGACTAAATTCCAGAATCTGAATATATCTAACACTTTATCATTACATATCTCTCTGCTGGATCTATTATTTCCTCCTCTATTTTGCTTGATATATTTTTATTGATTAAACATAGAAACATAGAAGATAGGAGCAGGAGTAGGTCATTCGACCCTTCGAGCCTGCTCCGCCATTCAACGAGATCATGGCTGATCTTAAAGTTCAGTACCCCGTTCCCCCTTCTCTCCGTAACCTTTAATACCCTTATACTGAAGAAATATATCTAATTCCCTCTTAAATATATTTAGAACCTGCCTCTACTGCCCTCTGTGGCAATGAATTCCACAGATTCACCACCCTCTGGGTAAAGAAATTCCTCCTCATCTCGGTCCTAAATGGTTTGCCTATTATCCTCAAACTATGGCCCCATTATTGGAAACATCCCATCTGCATCCATTCTGTCCAGTCTTGCCAGAATTTTATATGTCTTTATGAGATCCCCTTTCAATCTTCTAAACTCCAGCAAGTACAATACCAATTTGCGCAATCTTTCCTCATAAGTTATTCCTGCCATTCCAGGTATCAGCCTGGTGAATCACCTCTGCACTCCCTCCATTGCAAGAACATCCTTTCTTAGATAAGGTGACCAACACTGCACACAATACTCCAGGTGTGGTCTCACCAAGGCCCTGTACAGCTGCAGTAATATAGCTACACCTTTGGCTTTTGAATTAAATGTTGCTGCAGTTACGTGCCCTACCCAGTCTCTTCTTAATTTATTGTTCCAATTCAGCTAGATGTGTTTCATGCACGAATGCTCTATCTATTTTTTCAATTTTCCTTAAATTTAATGGTCTCTTCCTTTTGATTTGGCTATGTAATCCATTAATATTTATAGTCATATATTTCAACATGGCCATCTCATACTCTGTTTACATCTAATTTCCGCTTCCTCACAACCACCTTTCCCCTTTTCCCCATTTTCATCTATCAGTTTTCCTTTTTTGAACTCAATGTATGAAAACTCTTCTAAAATATAAAATACTTCCACCACTCCCACATCTAAAATTCCCTTAACCCTAAGTGTCCCCCCACTCTCTGAGTCGCCCCTTGTCCCTTGCTGGGCAACCAACAACTCCCCTCTCCATTCGGACTGCGGATTCGTTCGCAAGTGTCAACTGATTTCGCAGTGACTGTTATTCTCTCCCACCCAACCCCCTCCATAAAAGTCTTCTATCTTCATATTAAAACAAAGCACCCCCTTTTTTCCTGTCATTTCCCCCCTTCTACCTTACTTCCCTTTTCTTCCATTCTTTAGTTCTTACTTATACATTATTTTTATATCTTTATATGTAGTTTGTCATCATTCTTCATTCTTGTTACATCTCTTCATCTCTCTTTCAGTCCTGCAGTTATTCTGCAAATTCTTGTGCTTTCTCCGGATTCAAGAACAGTCTGTTTTCCTCCCCCGGGATAACCATTTTAAGCACCGCTGGATATCTTAATATAAATTTATAGTCTTTTTTCCATAGGATAGATTTTGCTGTGTTAAACTCCTTCCTCTTCTTTAGGAGTTCAAAATTTATGTCTAGGTATAAATTTTTTTTTTGACGTTAGTACTCCAATGGTGATTTGTCTTCTCTAATTTTATTCATCACCTTCTCTCTTTGTCTGCCTGTCTATTCTGTCATCTCTCTCTCTCTCTCTCTCTCTCTCTCTCTCTCTCTCTCTCACTCTCTCTCTCTCTCGTCTACAAATATTTCTCCCCTTTTTCCAATAGATTTGTTAAAGGAAGAGCAACCTCAGCAAACATTTCGCAAAATTTCCTATAATATCCTGCCATTCCTAAAAACCTTCTCATTACTTTCATGCCATTGGGAATAGGAAATTCAGAAATTACATTCACCTTTGCTTGAATAGGTGCAACTTTGCAATTACATAACCTAAGTATTCTATCATGGTATTTGCAAATTGACTCTTTGATAAAATAATAGTCAAGTTTGCTTTGGATAATCTAGCAAATAATTTGTCCAATTCCATTAGGCATTCCTCCCATGTGCTACTTTTTCTGACCAAAGTTATCAATATAAGCATCTGTATGTATTAATTCTTGGATTATGGAATTAATCATCCTATGGAATGTTGCAGAGCATTTTTCATGCCAAAAAGCAAAACATTATTCATGTAAACCGGATGGAGTTACAAAAGCTGAAATATTCTTTCCTCTCTCATTTAAAGGATCACACCAGTAACCCTTCTACAAATCCAACTGAGTACGAAATTTAGCTTTGCCAATTTTATCAATTTTATCAATACAGACATCTATTCTTGGAATAGGATAAGTATCTGTTTTAGTATCTGAATTAACCTTCCTATAATCCGTGCAGAACCTAACTGTTCCATCTGGTTTTGGTACCAGAATACAAGGAGAACTCCAATCTGAATTTGAAGGTCTAATAATAATATTTCTCAACATACATTCCACTTCCTGATCCATGATGTTACTCTTCTGAATGTTTATTCTACATGGGTGAGATTCTATGGGATTTGCTGCTCTTACATCTACATCATGGTAAATCACTGATGTCCTTTTTGGCACATAAGGGAACAAATTTGTATATTTCAAAAGTAATTCTTTCAACTGCATCTGCTCTTGTAAATTAAGATAGCCTAACTTTTCTTCTAAATTTTCCAAAATTGCTGAGTTAGACAGGCACACAGGAGCCATGCATTTTTTTAAGGTTGGCCTCGCAAGATTCTGTTTTCATAATCTTATGATCCGTAACTTCCTCAACCCTGTCAATAGCTAATACCTCTGATACAGATTGTTCTCCACTCTCTTTATCCTCATAATAAAGTTTCAACAAATTTATGTGACAAATCTGAGTTTTATTCCTTCTGTCTGGACTGTTAACAATATAGTTAACATCATTCAATTTTGATTTAACTATGTACAGTCCAGAAAATCTAGCTCTCAAAGGATTGTCCTGTGTTGAAAACAAAATCTAAACTTTACTTCCTATCTTTAAATTCCTTACTTGATCTTTCCTGTCAAATAAATGCTTCATTTTACCCTGAGCCATTTCTAAATTCTCTTGAGCCAAAGTCCACACTTTTTTTTTTAGCCTATCCTTAAATTTAGAAACATAATCCACCAAGTCCAACTGCACATCCTCATTAACCCACTGTTTTTTATATCAGCATCAAAGGTCCTCAAACTTGATGTCCAAATACAATTTCAAGAGGGTTGAAACCTAATAACTTCTGTACAGTTTCCCTTTCTAAATGAATATCTTCATCCAAATTTTTTTCATTCTCCAGACAATAAATTCTCATATTTTTAAGAGTAGAATGAATTTTTTTCCAAAGCTTCCTGAGTTTCAGAGAGGTACACAGATGAAGTAATCTGTTTTATTCACAACTCATAAACCAACTGCAGAAACAACCCAGACATAAAGTTAGATCCTTGATCACTCTGGATCTGTTTCGATGATCTAATGTCTGTGAAAGATCTTTCCAGAGCTTTTACTAGTTTTGGCTTTACTCTTTCTTAATGGAATAGCCTCTGAAAATCTCAACACAGTACACATAATTGTTAATAAGTACTGATTCCCAGACTTAGATTGTGGCAGAGGACCAACACATTCTACAATAACCCTAGTGAAAGGTTCCCCAACAACAGGAATAGTTTGCAATGGAGCCACTGAGATTCCATGGTTAGGCTTCCCCACAAGCTGACAAACGTAACATGTCCGGCACAAATTTACAACATCTTTCTTTAAACTAGGACAGAAAAATTGTCTCCAAATATTATTCAAGCTTTTCTTTACACCAAGATGACCACCAAAAGATGTACTGTTTGCTAGATTTAATATTTTAATATTTTAGCAGGAATATCAAGAGGTCTCCATTTTCTCATCGACAATTAATCTTTCAAGTAGTATCCACAAGGCATTTCTTTGTCTGCTAATCTAGCTGTTTGTCACAATGTTCCCACTTCTTTCTCATCCATGTAAAAGTTAATCTCATTTGGAATACACCTTTTAATTTCCTCAATTAACATCTATTCTCTAAATCTCTCAAAATCATTATTTATTCCTTTTAGGGTACACCAATGGTCAAAACATAGATCTTTTCAGAGCAAAATCCGTACAAGATTGATTCCATGTTTTCACCAAACTCCTAAATTTTTGTCTATTTGCTTCTGGAACCAACTCATAAGCTTTCAATGATGCTTGTTTATCAGTATCTTAATTTGCCACTTACTCTGTAGTCATGCTAGAGTATGCAATTTGTGGTTTTCCTTTCAACACACTTGGATTTCTTTAAACTTTCTTGTCCATCTTGAGCTCTCAACAACATTTTCAAAATGCTGAAAACATGTATCTATATCTCCCTCATCAAAAGGAGGAACTAGATTTACCTACTAGCCAAAAATCCTCTTCCCAGGAGTTACAGCCTTAATCCTCTTACTTCCCTCCCTCTCCATTTTTTAGTTCTCTAATTGAAACTTTCTGTCCCTTTCAATCTTTTTCAAGTTACATTTTCTTTGTCTTTCAGCTTTATCTGCCTTGTATAAACTCCATTTTTCAGCTTCTAACATATTTCCTCAGTTTTCCAGCTTCCAACACCCTCCATTTCTCTTTTCTTTTCTACCCTCAATTTCTCCAAATCCAATTTGGATCTATCTTGCATAAATTTTTCCTTGCCTATATAATATTTCACCATAATCCTCTGTATTTGTATTGTCATTCAATGCCTAATTTCAGTCAGTATTAATAACATAACATAACATAACAATTACAGCACAGAAACAGGCCATTAGGCCCTTCTAGTCCGCACCGAACCAAACACCCCTTTCTAGTCCCACCTCCCTGCACAATGCCCATAACCCTTGTAAGGTAAAACATCATGAGATGGGAATGTGTAGGGAGTTACCCTGTACAGGGCAGTAACAAGAAGGGGAGGTGTCCTTGTACTCCTGTTAGGTAAAACATCATGAGATGGGACCGGAGAAGGAGTCACCCAGTACTAAGGAGTAACAGAATGCATCCTTGTACTTACAAGATAAGAGAGACATTGATGGATTGAGAGGCAGGAAGCTAGCAGGGAAAGGATAGCAACAGTTTAAGAGAGACATTGATGGATTGAGAGGCAGGAAGCTAGCAGGGAAAGGATAGCAACAGTTTTAGTCATTGGACAAGTAATGATATGATGATGTTCTAAGCATGTATCCAAGGGTATAAAAAATCACCATTTTGCTGATAACGGCAGAATGCATTCTCCGACTAACCTGGTTGGTCGCAAGTGTTACAATCCGGTAATAAAGAACAAAGAACCCTGATTTCGACTCAGCCTGGTGTTTGTCTCACTCATTCATGAACAAAGCAGACCTAACAATTTGGTGACCCCGACGTGATGGGTGAGTGAACACTGGACGACGGTTTCTGTTTTTTCTGACAATCATCTCAGCCGGCTGATAAAAAGGTCCAGAGAAGCCTGTTTTAACAAAATTCTCTTTTTTTTTTAAAAAAAATCTTTATGATTGTCAGTAAGAACTGGAGATCGGACAAATTAGACGACCACAATTGAAGGTCGCATGCCAGGATTGTAACACGTAAGTGATTACAGACAAGATAAAAGTCCTTAAGGTGTTTGAATGACATTTATTAAGTGCTTCGCAAGAAACTACTAGAGTTTAAAAGTCTTTATTGTGTCGTTGCAAAGTCCAATAGAGTGAGAAGGTGGTCTATAAACAATTGAGGACCTGAGTTTTCTGCCCTAAACTGGTTATTAAGAGGAGAAATCTCCCACGTGAAGGTTGGGCTTTGAAAGAAAACAAAGGTTCAGGCTTATTGGCCTCAATTGTATCTGAGAGACTGACTTATAAATGTCCGGTAGGTATGATAATGTCTGTACACTTGAGAAGTTAAGAATTTATTTCCCCAATTCGCCGTGGTGGAATACCACAGCAGACACTAGAGACCTTGAGACAACAAAAAAAGTACTCAGGGACGCCTGCCTGGTGAACAAGAACGACGACAGAAGGCTGCGACAGCTGTGTCCGGATCAGGTAGGAGATATTAATGAAAAAGTTGACAAACTCCTAAGAGACACCCGGTTTATTCGAAATACTTTTGATAAGTTAAATGAGGGTATTCCCAACATCACCAAGGAGATAAAGTTACGTAAATTCATAGATTGGTACAGGGAAACAGGACAAAAGTATAGCCCAAATATTTGGTTTTCTAGTTGTAATTTAACTTTCAGACCCCTTTGGGAAAACAGAGAGTGGAAAACGAGCAATCAGAGTATACAGGACAGTCTGAAGTCAATTGGAGGACAAGACTTAGAGACTGTTCTTTTAAAAGATATTAGTCATCCAGCTTGCAAGGAGACATTTTTAAAAGTAATTTTCGTTGACATAGATCCCCTAAACGGACAAAAACCTAAATTAAAACAGGCATTAGAAAGCGGTCCCGCAGCTATGGCTGTACAGTTGCCTGCTAAGACTTTTGACCAAGTTATTAAGGAAATTAATCAGGAATTAGAGGAGCGAAATACCAGTAATGCGGCATTGGAAAAACAAAAAATGCTCCGAAAATGTGTAGACCGCTGGAGGAAGAGGGGTTGGTTACCCGGGGGCACTGAGATGTTCCTGACAGGTGAGAGAAAAAAAAATTTTAAAACGTAGAGGCTTAGATAAGCTGGAAGAAACAAAACACAGAAGGGAAAGGAAAAGTGCCTGTTTCCAGTTTCCAGCCACGAAGTGTCCGGGTTTGCTCTCTCCCTCCCTCCTTTCACCCTCCCCCCTCTCTCTTCTCTCCCCCTCTCTCTCTTCTCCCCCCCCCCTCCTCTCTCACCCACTCCCCCTCCCAATCCCAATCTGTGGTGGTGCTGCCCTGAAATCCCCAGGTTGGGCAGGGCAGAGAAATACAATTTGGTTTTAATTTTGTGCCCACAATTCCAGCTCCGCATCAAATGGGATCCTGTTTTATCCTCTCTCCCTCCCTTTTTCCCGCACCCCCACCATTGCGGGATCAGGGCAGACATTGTGGGCTGACGTGTAGCTCACTCGAGGTGGGAGGGAAGGAAGGAGTGATAGTTCCCAGTGGTGGGAGACCCAATCTGATCCAGACCAGTGATCACAGGATGAGAACCTTTTAAAACCTTTGAAACGAAAGTGTTAATCTGAAGACTTTTCTCCCAGTGGGGCCAGTGCAAGGCATTTTCTCTCTCTATCTCTTGTGCTCTGTGTATCTGCCTCTCTATCTCTTTCTCTTGCTATGCTCTCTCTCTCTCTCTCTCTCTCTCTCTCTCTCTCTCTCTCTCTGGCACCCCCGATGGGACACTGGAGTCACGTCCCTTATATTCAGATATTGAGACACTGGGGTGTGACAAGAACCATGGGAATAGGGACACATCAGACGAGGTACAGGCCCCTTTAATAAAAATAGAAGGGGGAGTAATAGATGTAGAGACCCCTCTGGAGTCCAAGAAAATAGAAAAGGAGTTAGAGATACAGAAATGGAACATGAAAAAGGTTCAGGATAACATTAAAAACTTAAACAGAGATATTAATGTGCTGGGGCAGATCAGTGAGGATCAAAAAGAATTAATGGTAGGTGTATTTAAGGAAGTGGAAAAGATAACTACAACACTGTCAGGAGAAATTAAAGCTGAAGGAATGGTAATAGGAGTAAAGGACGAAAAGTGTAGTACAGATGAGGAAACGAGATACGATCCACCATGGGAGGAAAGTAAAAGGTGTCGGACTCTGGCTTTAACTTACTCTTAATTTTAGTCTATGTGTAGTCTGAGTCCAGCGCGTTCTTTGAATGAAGTGATAGGAGAAGGTATTCGGTTCAACAGTCAGTTTATTACACAGCACAGCACAGCACAGCACAGCACAAGAATAAAACTTAACAGAGCTCTGGGTCAGTCTGTTAGTTCATAGGTCACCTGCCAGTGAGCTACTCCCCGAGACTGACCCCTATTGTCCAGTTGGCACAGTTTATATAGGTCAATCTTATCACACAGAACAAAAGTTGTTTTCCCTGCTAGATCTTTTTGCATAAGGGTTATCACAAGTCATCTCCTGTTTTGCAGATATCTGGGGTGTAGCACTCCCATGTTAATCCTCCTGGCCAGACTATCCCATTGTGTTGATCAGAAATTAATTCATCCCCAGATATCTCTAATCACCATTCTGTTCTTGTCCTGCCAATTTCTGCTGTTCTCTTTAACACCTCCTCCTGCCTTAATCTTCCTCCTAGACTGGTTTTCCATTCCCTTTGATTCTTGCGGGCCATTCTTTGTTCTGATCTGGCCTGTGTCTCCTGTGCTACTTCCCACCTCCTTCAGTTGAGCATTCCTCCTAAATCGTTTTATGCATATCCTCTCCCTGTATCTTGGGAGCAGCCAATTTTGTTCAGCCAACTTTGCTCCATGCTGTGACAGCCACTTAGCCACATTCCTCTTTCCCTGACTCATGCAGTACAAATGAACTTATTGATTAATCATTTATTTCTTACTGTTTTAACCCCTAGATTCCATGCAGTAAATATACACTTATTAATTTATCATTTATTTCATACTGTTTTAACCCCTAGATTCCATGCAGTAAATATACACTTATTAATTTATCATTTATTTCATACTGTTTTAACCCCTAGATTCCATGCAGTAAATATACACTTATTAATTTATCATTTATTTCATACTGTTTTAACCCCTAGATTCCAACAGTCCCCCTTTTGGTCTCATGAAAATGAGACCAATCACCAGTTAATTTATTAGATAGTAAAGAGCCCTTATTGAATTTAACATCATACACTTGTCCATTATGCACACACTTACGTCCTGTGTGAGCCCCCACACAGTGTTCAGGAAAGTTAGTCCAATCAGTAAAGTACTGTTCTTTTTCGTTGTGCGACCCCCAGGCCGAGTGCACACACTTTGTACAGTGGTTTTCTACTCCAGCCCCTTCAAGGGCTCGGAATACCAGTACCCATAGTCCCCACATAGTATTCATCCCAGCTTCTTTCGTTGTTTTGATGCCAATAACTTGATTATGCCGTCAACCACTGAAACACAGTCACTGTAGTCCAATAGTCTCTTTAAAAAGGACTTTAAGTGTTCTTAGTCCGTGGTTGCTTCACAGGTTCTCAGTCACCTCCGTTCGAATCTGTTCCAGTGTCCGTGTCGGTGGGTCTGTTGCTGCACACTGACTCCAATGATACCACGTCTCGCCTTTTCCTTGTAGTCGAACCGCGTGGGACGTCCTCTCCACCACTCTGTAGGGTCCTGTCCACCTGGGCTCCGACCACTTTCTTTTGATGACCTTTAGCAGAACCCACTCCGCGACTGAAGGTATCGGTGTTTCCCCTTCTCTGATGGGACTTGTGACCTGTTGTGAAAAATCTGACACCAGAGCCGTTAGTTTTTCATAATAAAGCTTGCATCCCATTGAGCTTACCTCATTCTTCGTAGTCTGAATTCCGGCTCCCGGTCCTGGAACCTGGTGCCCTGTTTGTAGTTCCTATGGAGTAAATCCTGTCACAGAACTTACCGAACTCCTTACTGACATTAATGCCAGGGGCAACGCATCCACCCAATTTAGTTTGGTCCGTGCCTGTACTTTCCCGATCTTACTTTTTATTGTTTGGTTCATCCTCTCCACTATTTTCTGCCATGTTAATGCCTTCATGGGTAAACGTAACATTTGGAGCATTCAGTATCTTTTCTAGTCTCGTCTGCCTTAACGAAGTCATTGTAAATGCTGTGGAGCTCACAAATGCTACAATACTATGTGTTGTTAATACTGTCAGGCCATGTCCCCTTACTATGTGTGCCACCTTTTGTAGAATCTTTGCTACTCCTGCTGCATGTCTTGTACATGGTGGGTGTCTGTCTTCCGTTGGGTCTAGTGTGATACTCCCATACATGAGCACACATCTTCCACCCCCTTTTTTTCTGAAAAAGAACACCATCAATTGTGTGTGCTTTTTCAGAAACATCCAAAAAGAAAGGTAGTTATAATTTGGAATCGCCAAATCTGTAGCTGTTGTAAGAGCTTGCTTCAATAAAATAAAACTCATCTCAGCCTGTGCAGTCCAATCCAGTGTAGCTCCCAGGTTCCTCATCCCCTGCTCATTCACCAAAGTTCGCAGTGGATGTGTCAACTCACCATACGATGGGATAAACTGCCTACTATAACCTGACAAACCCAAAAACGAAAGCATCTCTTTAACTGTCTTTGGTTTTGTATGATGTAGTATTGCATCTGCCAAATAGGGGTGCAATCTGACAGTTCGAAGGTTATGGGATCAACCTGCTGACAAAAACCCACATCTGCTGATCCCACTGACCACAGGTTCTCAGGGAGAGAGTCTAGCATAGGGGCTGAGTCGGGGTGATCCATCTTCTCCCTACCATGAAATCGTTCAATCTGTCTATGCTCAAGGAGGACTTGATCATATGTAATGGACCAAATTCTGTATGCCTGAGCAGATGAGGAGAACTGCACTGTCGGTATTTGGGTGTCAGACCAGTCCCTTAGGGACTTCAAGTTCCGACACATCGGTCCCAAATCTTTTGCCTGATGAGTAGTGCCAATTGCAAGGGTGACATGAGGAATGGCCTCACCTGCCATCTCATACCATTCCAGCTGCTCAGATGTCAGTGCCACCGCAGCGGCCACTCCCTCCTTTCCTATCACTATGTAGTCCGAATTAATTTCCCATTGCCTGCCCTCTACCTCTTCATAAAAGGCATGCTGATACATTTCATCCCCATCCCTATCGTAAAAGAGGGTCATATGGGGAGGGTCCGAGGGAGGGGTATACGGGTGTAACGTCTGGATCCACGGCTTCCATTGATTATAAAGCTTTAGCAGCCCTACCTTCTGTGGGTCCTCTGTTTCCAGCAGCCCCCAGTAAATGTCAGCCCATTGTCCCTCAGACACGGATCCTCCAGCTGCTGCCAACAACATTTGAGAACCGGAATGAAGTGTAGTTACTGAACAGTTCATAGAAAATCCATTTGGAAAGGTGACCTCTATTCCGTCGGGTCCACAAAGGATGGATGCTCCGCACTTGAACAACAAGTCTCTGCCCAAAAGATTGGTAGGGCACCTGGCTGACAAAATGTATTGATGTGTAAAAGTCTGTCCTGCCACAGAAGTGACTAGTGGTGTAGAAAACGGCAGATTTTCTGGTGTACCCGAGAACCCTATCAGCTGGACGCTAGAGGATGATGTTTTATCTTGAAATTCAGTGCCAGTGAGTGTTGAAAATCTGGCTCCCGTATCCACTAAAAAGGATACTTCCATGTCCATAACTTTAATCTGCAGGAAAGGGTCTGCCAACCTAGCCTGCTCGTGGGTGCTCGGGCTCCGTCACTGTGGGCAATATTGCTCCTCCTCTGTCAGCAAAGGGAATTGTCTCCTCGGAGCTAGAGCCGCATAGGGTGCCTGATGTACCGGGGGTGGCACTGACGATCTCTGGGGCTGGACCCAATGCTCATTTTGTGGTGGTCCATATCCCCTTCCCCCAGTGTCCCGAGGATCCCAAGCCAGGGGGCAGTCTCTCTTCCAGTGTCCTGGCTGACCGCATACAAAGCATACGGCTGGCTGCATTCGTGGAGCACCCCGACCTCTCCCTCTTACTCGGAATCCCCCCATTGGACCTCCCATTCTGGCCACATAGGTGGGACCCGGTGCCCAATATGGGGCCGGGTGCCAACTCATATTATTCCCTTGTGGTGGCTGCGTTGGCTGCTGAATCATCTGGTGTGCACCCTTTGAGGAAATCTTTTTTACCTCGTTTGCCTTTTGCCTAGCCTCTGCCAATTGAAGCTTAAGGAGTTGCACTTGTGCCGACTCCATAGTATGTTTGTCCTCCTTTTGCTTAGCCCTGTAACGTTTCATGTGATGGGTCAAATGTTTTTCCCATTGCTCACTCGAGCAGCCAGGAATATCAGGGTTATTCTCTAATGCCTCCCTAACTACAGCTGGCAGTCCACTCGTTACTGCAGCCCTAAAGAGTGTAGTCTGCAAGGGATCTGTGGCTGGGTGTACTCCTGCCTTATCAGTCCAACTCTCCCTACACTGACTCAAAAAAGTCCAGATCTCCTCATCCTCCTTTATGGAAAAGGTCAGGGACTGCATGACACCGGGGGAAAGGGGGACTTAACTGTGTGTTGCAGCTTGTCTGCTAACATTAGCATATGTATCATTGAACTTGTGAGTTGCAGCCTGTCTGTGTACATTAGCATATGTACTAACTCTCTCTCTCTCTGTTACATGTACAATCCTGACTACCATTCTGTCTGTCTTTGTCCCACCATGTCCTTTGTGCTATCGCTTCAAAACTCCTGTCTTTAATACCTGTGTAGGCTAAGATACAAATTAGATGTACTCCACTAAAGCTGTTTAATTCCCCTGGTCCGTATTGGGATCCCTTATATCCCATTATGACTATACATTAAATCTATGCCCTGTCTACATTCTAAAGGAGCTGAATTGCAACCTCTGCTGCCCCTATTCCAGGGGGGCTTAAAACATTAACGAACAATATTCCAAAGAAATTAGTAAACAACAATGAAGAATACATGTAAGCTCATTAAAATACAATAAGAACTGAATAAAACACAATAAATGTAAAGCTCATTGAAAACTGCAATAAAATGCAAGAAGAACTGAATAAAACCACAATAAATGTAAAGCTCATTGAAAACAGCAATAAAATACACAAAACTGAATAAACCATTAAAAAAAACGAATAAAATTGTAACATTATGGCACTTTGTCATTAATTCTTTGAATGTGGGTCCAGCCTTTCTCTCTTGTTCTTACTGCGGTGTCTGTAATTAAAAGTACACAGAAGGGACCATCCCAGGCAGGTTTTAGTTGATCCTCTTGCCATGCTTTTACATATAACCAATCACTAGATTTTAATAAAATGAATAACAATCTGACTTTCCTTTGTGTTAGTGTAAAAATTGTAAAATGAAACACAAACCATATTTGCATGGGTTTTGAATATGTTAGACCTTATTAAAATGCAGTTGGAGCTGCTTGTCTGTATGGGGCACAACCCTCCAATTTGTTAGAGTGAGTACATAACAGACATTGCAGCACAAGAGCCCCTGCAAGAGAACTTGAAACATATTCAACCTTTAGTTCTGCCTTAAGTAAAATGCCTTGTGCCACAGCTCACAGGAGCTGGCCTTATTTAAAACAGTCTGTAAAACAGGCACCAAAAAAAAGTTAAAAGATGTTCTTATGAGGATTGCACACACAATAATTTAAGTACAGGCTAGTTTCTATAATATTCCACTTAAAAGTTCTGCTGCATGAATCCTGGAGCTTGTGGAGTCATTAGTGAATCAAGAAATATTGGTGCCATGCCAATCTCATTCTAACATGCCAATTTCTCCAGTCCTTAAGTCAAGATGTACTGAATAGCATCTGGTACAAGATCTGTGAGTTCTTAATGATATTATTATTCTTATGCACCCAATTGTTCTGAACTATGCCACCAATTTAAATCATATTCCACCTATTGCAGTACTCACACAGCACCATAGACCAGTTCGCAGGTTTATTTCTCCATTAAGCTGAATCCAGTTGCGCAGGGTTTACCTCCGTGATTATTTACAATGTAACTTCCGCACTACCGGATTTAAATATAAACCTGATGAATGGGGGAAAGTTATCATGAATTAAATAACAGCGGCAATACAGAGAAATTGTGCTGAGGCATTAATTTCACTCCAGAGGAAAATGCACCAGAGAAATGAATGATTAAACTTATAGGAATCCCCAGAGGTATCTTTATTCTCCAGAGGTGGGTGATCTTTAAACTCACGGACCTTGACTGCTGAATGTGTAGAAGAAATGTATTAAATGTGTTGATAGGGCTCCATACCTCTAACTGCAAGACAAGAGCCTGAAGCCTCAATTTCAAGTGCCACAGTGCACTTAAAGGGACATGCACACTCCCCCTTCAACTGGCTGATCCAGCCACTTTACACATCAGATCCTTGTCCTTTTGCCTCATGTTCCTGCACCTCCTTGGCTGCTTCCCTCTCTGCTTCTCCTAAGTACCGTACCAGTCGGATTTTTTCAAATCCTTGTGGCACCTTCCCCTGATTCTGCAGCTCTCTCCATATCTGTTCGTATCGTGCCATAGCCTGTACCTCCTCTCCCTTCGGTACTCCTCCCAGTAATTGATCCCTTGTTTTCTCCCACTGTCGGTTTACAGATAGGGGAACCCCTCTGTCTCCCCCGAGCTCTTGCCCTACATCCCTATTTACTCCTTCCATCTCCGTTCTGATCTTTAACCCTTTAGACTTCGTGATTCTGACACCCTGCAATCTACTTCGTCCCTTCCCACGTTGTATAACCACTAGATGACCAGCAGCTCCCTGAAAACAGGTGTTCCCCTTCAGGGATGATCAGAGAGAGAGAGCCAGCTGGGGGATTATGTGTCTCGTGGTTGTGTGAAGTGTCTATTGTTTGTTTTGCGGTTAGCTTGTGTACACAGGTGCCTCACTGTGTGACTGCCTATCCCCACTGTGTTTCCCTGATCCGTATTCTAAATACCTTGCCTCTATGCCTTCTCTACCCTGTAAAACAGTACAATCTGTAACCTCTGCTACCCCTTTTTCAGAAGTACTTAAAACATCGTGAGTAATACAGTGATATACACAGCAACAATACCAGCGTGCATGAAAAAACAGTTAAATGCCGAACACCTTATACAGATACTTATTACTATTATGGTACACGATTCTTAAACAAATACTTATTATACACTACTATGGTACACGATTCTTAAACAAATACTTATTATACACTACTATGGTACACGATTCTTAAACAAATACTTTATTATACACTACTATGGTACACGATTCTTAAACAAATACTTATTATACACTACTATGGTACACGATTCTTAAACAAATACTTATTATACACTACTATGGTACACGATTCTTAAACAAATACTTATTATACACTACTATGGTACACGATTCTTAAACAAATACTTATTATACACTACTATGGTACACGATTCTTAAACAAATACTTATTATACACTTACTATGGTACACGATTCTTAAACAAATACTTATTACACACTATAGAAACAAATAACTATAACACAATACACCTTATACTACTTGGCCAAGTGTCTAAATCTACCTCTCGAGATTGCTACAAGGGGCTCCAACCCCGTTCTACTAGAGGGACCTCAACCTCCTTAGAGGGATTCCAACCGGACCTCAACCTCCTTAGAGGGATTCCAACCTTTTCCTAGAGGGACCTCAACCTCCGTAGAGGGATTCCAACCTCCTTTTCCTAGAGGGACCTCAACCTCCTTAGAGGGATTCCAACCGGACCTCAACCTCCTTAGAGGGATTCCAACCTTTTCCTAGAGGGACCTCAACCTCCGTAGAGGGATTCCAACCTCCTTTTCTTCGAGGGACCTCAACCTCCGTAGAGGGATTCCAACCTCCTTTTCCTAGAGGGACCTCAACCTCCGTAGAGGGATTCCAACCTCCTTTTCCTAGAGGGACCTCAACCTCCGTAGAGGGATTCCAACCTCCTTTTCCTAGAGGGACCTCAACCTCCGTAGAGGGATTCCAACCTCCTTTTCCTAGAGGGACCTCAACCTCCGTAGAGGGATTCCAACCTCCTTTCTGTTTTGTTCTTGTCTTTAACTAGGTCTTTTGCAGAGTAGTGACAACACACAATTTTATCTTTGCCAATCGCAGAACTTCGTTTGAACAGGCGTCTGCTTACCTCCCTTTGTTGAATGGCCATTTGTTGTTATCACCACACCACAATCGACCGGTGTTTCGTATCTTTTTCTTCCGTCACTTCTCCATCTTCATCACGTCGGGGTCACCAAATTGTCGGACTCTGGCTTTAACTTACTCTTAATTTTAGTCTATGTGTAGTCTGAGTCCAGCGCGTTCTTTGAATGAAGTGATAGGAGAAGGTATTCGGTTCAACAGTCAGTTTATTACACAGCACAGCACAGCACAGCACAGCACAAGAATAAAACTTAACAGAGCTCTGGGTCAGTCTGTTAGTTCATAGGTCACCTGCCAGTGAGCTACTCCCCGAGACTGACCCCTATTGTCCAGTTGGCACAGTTTATATAGGTCAATCTTATCACACAGAACAAAAGTTGTTTTCCCTGCTAGATCTTTTTGCATAAGGGTTATCACAAGTCATCTCCTGTTTTGCAGATATCTGGGGTGTAGCACTCCCATGTTAATCCTCCTGGCCAGACTATCCCATTGTGTTGATCAGAAATTAATTCATCCCCAGATATCTCTAATCACCATTCTGTTCTTGTCCTGCCAATTTCTGCTGTTCTCTTTAACACCTCCTCCTGCCTTAATCTTCCTCCTAGACTGGTTTTCCATTCCCTTTGATTCTTGCGGGCCATTCTTTGTTCTGATCTGGCCTGTGTCTCCTGTGCTACTTCCCACCTCCTTCAGTTGAGCATTCCTCCTAAATCGTTTTATGCATATCCTCTCCCTGTATCTTGGGAGCAGCCAATTTTGTTCAGCCAACTTTGCTCCATGCTGTGACAGCCACTTAGCCACATTCCTCTTTCCCTGACTCATGCAGTACAAATGAACTTATTGATTAATCATTTATTTCTTACTGTTTTAACCCCTAGATTCCATGCAGTAAATATACACTTATTAATTTATCATTTATTTCATACTGTTTTAACCCCTAGATTCCATGCAGTAAATATACACTTATTAATTTATCATTTATTTCATACTGTTTTAACCCCTAGATTCCAACAAAGGAAAAGACTCGGGAGGGAGAAAAATAGACATGCCTACCTGGACATAGTTAGAACAAAAGAGAAAGATGTGAAACAACTAAACTATGGCCGAAAAGATTATCTTAGAGATGAACGTGACCAATATACCTTTGACCCTGAGACATTGGAAGCTGATAGGGACAGTGACAGTGACGAAGAAGAGTCAGAACAAGGTGGGATAAATAAATGCATGCCAAGAGTAAAGAAGGAGCAGAAATCCCCAAAATTGAGATATCAATGCCCATTACTGATCACGGGACGGGGAACTCAAAAATATGTACCCTGGTCACGAATGGACTTAGAGAGTTTAATGAAAAAACTACCTCCGTTGAGTAATGGGGCTAGTCCATGGATTTCTTGTTTTGAGCGAGAAACCTGCCAAGAACAATTAGCACTCGCAGATGTCAGAACTATCATGATAAAATTAAAGGCAGAAGGGGCCCTGAAGCAAATAGAGAAAATTGTAAGAAGCAGTAAATTGGGGGATGAAATAGAATTTAACCCACTTTGGAATAAATTTTGGGAAGCACTTAGAGAAACATTTCCTACACCCTATAGTTTGGATGCCTTGGTAACCCTTCAACTAAAGGAAGGAGAGACTGCACACGAGTATTTCACTCGAGCATGGGACTTATGGGAAACAGGGACTGGAGAAAGACCCGACCACAGCCCCTTAGGAAGGGCTCACTTTCGTAATGGGATAATAAACGGACTACCTGCTACGGTTCAAGCAAAATTAAGGGACATTGTGGGAGTAGAGACAATGTCAGAGGATTTGTGGAAAAGACACCTGACACATGCAATCAAACGACATCGTCAATCAGAGCATGCTAAGTCAGAAAGTGCGTCCCAGAAGGAGGTGGACAAAACAACCGATAAATTGGTGAGAGCTATAGAACATATAGGGGTTAAATTAGCGGCCCAACAGATAGTCCCACAGGTCATGGGGCCAGTGATAAATCCGGGACCCCAAGTAAGAAATGGTTGGGAAAGACAGCTAGGTACAATGTATAGAGGGGAACATGCAGTATGCTGGTACTGCCAAAATCCTGGACACTACCAGCGGAACTGTCCGGAGGCTGGGAGAGCAAGGGGAAAAAGATTACCCTCTATTAGAGGCTATCGGGGAAGAGGAGGAAACTTAAGAGGACAAGCAAGGGGTAGGGGTGGACACATTGATGGGCCCCAGAGAATCGGGGGGTGGCAGAGTGATCAACAAGTCCAGGCACCTCAGTGTAATGACTATATTGAGGAAGGTGCTGAAGTTGATTATTGAAGGTGCCCTGGAGAATCAAAAATCACGCCTCCCTGGGAGCCACCAAAAATTTGGGGGACGGTAAATGGAGAAAAAATTGAATTTATGGTTGACACAGGGGCAGCAGTTACGACAGTGATTAAAAACCCCCAGGGAGCACATTTTCGGGCAAAACATTATCTACAATAGGATTCTCCGGAATAAGGGAAACACAGCCCTATACAGATAACATCGACATGACATTTGGACGACAAAGGGTTAAGACGCCTGTCCTGGTTGTGCCAAGTTGCCCCATTAATTTATTAGCAAGGGACATTCTTACCAAACTAGGAATAACCATACAATGTTCTGAGAAGGGCCTTCGGTTAACATACCCAGGGGATACAATAAGAAGGGAAGGACAGTTTATAGTAATGACCCCATCTAACGCTTCAGAAGACTCTGTGGAGGTTAGTATTTTCTGGAGTCGGCTACTGTATGATGAACCAGGCCCAGGGCTGATTAAACAGTTTTTTGAGTGGAGGGCCAGTATTCCTCGGTATGGGGATTACCATTATCCACTAGATCCTATGCATGTTACATTAAACTACACCATCCACCCGGACCAGGAATATGAGGAGAGGTGGGACTCTCTAAAAGAAGGGAAGACAGAAACGATACATTGTCCATTTATCTTTGTAGGTAAGGAGGGAATAGCTGCTATGGTTGTCATGACAGAAGAACAAATGGAGTGGTTCTGCTTAGGAGTAGAAAGTGTGCCTCATGTGACCTTGGGTATTGACAAAGATCATCACGCTCGACAGCTGGGTCCGATGGTAAAGGAAGCGATAGGGTGTGAATACAGGCAGACAGAAATCCCGGGATATTCCACCTCGGAGGGAGGAAAATTTGTCAGACTGAATATTGAAGCATGGCACCAGGTAGTGAATGAGAAAGTAGAAAGAGACCGAGCCATAGAAGGAGAAAATATTGATCACAGAGACTCAGACAAATATCTTTCTAATCTGAGTCCACATATATGGACAACGGGGCCCTATGATGTGGGAGTAATAAAAGGAGAGGTATTTCTAGAATTGGCCAACCCCGGGCAGAAACCAATATGGAGAAAACAATACCGCTTGTCGCCCAGTCAGGAGGAGGGTATTAAAGGAACGATAGAAGGGTTAATGGAGTCAGGGGTTTTAAGGGCGGCACCTGACAGTATGTGGAACACGCCCATCATGCCTGTTCCCAAACAGGGTAGAAAAGACTGGAGGATAGTACACGACCTCCGGGAGATTAACTTGGCTACCAAGACTATCGGGAGACCAGTCCCAGACCCATATGTAGCACTTAGGGCTCTGAGTCCGGAGCACGAATACTATACTGTCATTGATCTGGCAAACGCATTCTTCTGCTTGAAATTAGCTGAGGAATGCCAAGACTGGTTCACTTTCACTTACCAAGCACATCGGTACACATACACTAGATTACCTCAGGGTTATAAGGACAGTCCAGGACTGTTCAATCAGGCCCTTAGCGAAATCCTAATGAAATTAAAGCTCCCGGAAGATGTTACACTGATTCAGTATGTAGACGACCTACTATTAGCAGGGAAAACGCCACATGAGTGCCTGACAGGGACAGCAGTTTTACTCAAGGGGTTAGGCGAGGCTGGATTTAAAGTAAAAAGGTCGAAATGTCAGATCGGAAGGAGGGTGGTAACTTTCCTAGGAAGACTCGTGGGTAAAAACGGTACGGCCATGTCTGAGGCACCCTATCTAGTAGAGTCCTCTATTATTCCCCAACCGGCATCAGCTCAGTTAGCAGAAGTGATAGGGCTCATACGAGGATTGGAGCTTAGCGAAGGTAAAACAGTTAATATTTATACTGACTCTGCATATGCTTGGAGTGCAGTACATATTGAAGCACCAGGCTGGCTAAGAAGGAATTTTCGGACTGCTGCCGGACAAAACGTCCGTCATGATCTGGTTTTACGGAGACTGGTCAGGGCGGTCATGCTTCCCCGGGCTCTGAGCCTAATTAAGGTGGCGGGCCATTCCCCAGATAACACAAAGGAAGGGAAGGGAAACACGGCGGCTGACAGGGCAGCCAAACAGGTTACTGGTTATCATGAACATATACAGGGGATGATTTTGAGGTCCCATAACAAAAAAAATGAATCTGAAACTAAGGAGACTTGTAGCAGATTGAATGACTACACAGATGAGTTTTGTGGAGGAAGAGTGCTGTACAACTGGCTCCCCGCTAACTGGGATGGTCGGTGTGCTCTAGTAACCCTTAATGCGCCAGTGCTGATTGTCAAAAGGCAGGAAGGAGACGAGGATTCCCTAGAATTGCGCCACACAGAGAGTTGGCTGTGGAGAAAAAGGAGGAGTGTTGGACTCTTGGGGCCGGGAGGAAGGAACCCTGATGGGGTATGGATTGATGCCATTGGCCAAGCCCGGAATATTCCGGACGAATTTAAATTAGCCGATGAGATTGCAGCTGGGTTTGAAAGCTTTCCTGTTTTTAGTGCAATATTTCCCATCACTGTAAATAAGAATATTAATAGGATCAACCTTATTCACTATAATGTCCAGCGCCTTGCAAATTTGACCAGGGACGTTGTTGAGGCAATACATCAACAACTGTCAGAAACTTCCCTTATGACACTTCAGAATAGGATAGCGATTGATATGGTCCTGGCAGAGAAAGGTGGAGTGTGTGCTATGTTTGGAGATCTATGCTGCACTTCTATCTCTAATAACACAGGGCCAGATGGATCACTCACTAAGGGGTTAACGAAACTTAGGGCATTGGCGAAAGAATTAAAAGCCCAGTCTGGAGTCTCCAATCCTGTTTTATCCTGGTTACAGGGAGTGTTTGGGAGATGGAGCACATTGTTAGGACAACTTTTGCTGGGTTTGTTCATTTCTGTATCAATTTTTATCACTTGTGGCTGTTGTTGTATTCCATGCATTCGAACGCTGGTCACGAGGACCATAGAGAAAGCCTTTGCTGACCGTGATGAACTGCCTCCGAAATATCAAGCTGTGCAGGCTGTGGAGCAAGACTATCTCACATTACAGGAGACGGAGAAAGTTGCTGAGATCGATCTGGAGTCTGAAGGGGAATGTGATGGGAAGGAGGGATTGTGAATTAGATTGTTACACATATAATTTTAACCTTGCTTGTAACCTAAATATTATAACCTTGATTGTAGAACAAATATTATAACATTGATTGTAACACAAACATTATTAATCAGATTGTAGAACAAGTATTATGAATTAGATTGTAGACCATATGTTAACTTGGGAATTTACTAATGTACGGGGGGTTAGCTAGTTTTTTTGCTTGGGGGCAAATGGGATGAAACTTGTAAACGGGCAATGGGATCGGGGTGACGGATGGGGGGTGTACGCAAAGGAGGGTTGGGGGAGCCCTCGCCCACCAGCCGAACTACCCTGTGAACAGAACCCGTATAGAGCTTGGCAATAATAGGCGAAATAATGTAACGCGGTGGTAGCATAGTCAGGGCGAGATTGTCCTCTAAAGAGGACAAAGGAGGGATTGTAAGGTAAAACATCATGAGATGGGAATGTGTAGGGAGTTACCCTGTACAGGGCAGTAACAAGAAGGGGAGGTGTCCTTGTACTCCTGTTAGGTAAAACATCATGAGATGGGACCGGAGAAGGAGTCACCCAGTACTAAGGAGTAACAGAATGCATCCTTGTACTTACAAGATAAGAGAGACATTGATGGATTGAGAGGCAGGAAGCTAGCAGGGAAAGGATAGCAACAGTTTAAGAGAGACATTGATGGATTGAGAGGCAGGAAGCTAGCAGGGAAAGGATAGCAACAGTTTTAGTCATTGGACAAGTAATGATATGATGATGTTCTAAGCATGTATCCAAGGGTATAAAAAATCACCATTTTGCTGATAACGGCAGAATGCATTCTCCGACTAACCTGGTTGGTCGCAAGTGTTACAATCCGGTAATAAAGAACAAAGAACCCTGATTTCGACTCAGCCTGGTGTTTGTCTCACTCATTCATGAACAAAGCAGACCTAACACCCTCCATCTTCTTCTCATCCATATACCTGTCCAACCTTTTCTTAAATAATACAATTGACTCCGCCGCCACTATTTCTCTTGGAAGATCATTCCACACGGCTACCACTCTCTGAGTAAAGAAGTTCCCCCTCATGTTACCTCTAAACCTCTGCCCCTTAATTCTTAACTCATGTCCTCTTGTTTTAATCTTTCCTCCTCTTAACGGAAATAGTCTATCCACATCCACTCTATCTATCCCTTTCATAATCTTAAATACTTCTATCAAATCCCTTCTCAATCTTCTACGCTCCAAAGAATAAAGACCTAATCTGTCCAATCTCTCCCTATACTCTAGATGCTTAAACCCAGGTAACATTCTGGTAAACCTTCTCTGCACTCTCTCCACTCTGTTTATATCCTTCCTATAATTAGGCGACCAGAACTGCACACAGAACTCCAAATTAGGCCGCACCAACGTCTTATACAATCTCAACATCACATCCCAACTCCTATATTCCATGCAATGATTGATAAAGGCCAGCATACTAAAAGCCTTCTTCACCACCCTATTCACGTGAGTTTCTACCTTCAGGGAACGATGTACCGTTACTCCTAAATCTTTCTGCTCTTCTGTATTCCTCAATGCTCTCCCATTTACCACGTATGTCCTATTCTGATTCTTCTTACCAAAATGAAGCACCTCACACTTATCAGCATTAAATTCCATCTGCCATTTTTCAGCCCACTTTTCTAAGCAGACCAAATCCCTCTGCAATCCTTGAAAACCTTCTTCATTATCCACTATTCCACCTATCTTAGTATCGTCTGCATATTTACTAATCCAATTCACCACCCCATCATCTAGATCATTAATGTATATAACAAACAACAATGGGCCCAATACAGATCCTTGAGGCACACCACTGGTCACCGGCCTCCAACCTGACAGACAATTATCCACTACCACTCTCTGGCCTCTCCCTTTCAGCCAATGTTCAATCCATTTGACTATCTTAAAATTTATACCTAAAGACTGCACCTTCCTAACTAACCTTCCATGTGGTACCTTATCGAAGGCCTTACTGAAGTCCATATAGACAACATCCACTGCGCTACCCTCATCCACATTCCTAGTCTCCTCTTCAAAAAATTCAATCAGATTGGTCAAACATGACCTTCCTCCCACAAATCCATGTTGAGTGCTCCTGATCAGACCCTGTCTATCCAGATGTTTATAAGTACTATCTCTAAGAATTTTCTCCATTAACTTACCTACTACAGACGTCAAACTTACAGGCCGATAGTTGGCAGGCTTCCTCCTTGAACCCTTTTTAAATAACGGAACCACATGCGCAATGCGCCAATCCTCCGGCACTATCCCCATGTCCAATGACATTTGGAAAATTACCGCCAGAGCCTCTGCTATTTCCTCCTTCACTTCTCTCAATGTCCTGGGGAAGATCCCGTCTGGTCCCAGAGACTTATCCACTTTTATATTCTTCAAAAGCCTTAAAACTACATCTTTTGTAATCTCTATATTCCCCATATTTACCCAATTTGCTTTTTTTTATCTCACATCTCCCAATATCCTTCTCCTTAGTGAATACCGAAGAAAAGAAACTGTTCAATATCTCCCCCATTTCTCTAGGCTCCACACACAGTTTTCCGCTCTGATTTTCTAAGGGACCAATTTTATCTCTAGCTTTCCTCTTACCATTAACATATTTGTAGAACTCTTTTGGATTAGTTTTCACCCTGCTTGCCATAGTTTTCTCGTACCTTCTTTTAACTTTCCTAATTCCTCTCTTAAGATTCCTCTTACATTCAATGTATCTTTCAAACATCTCCTTAACTCCATGCTTCTTATATCTAATGTACGCCTCCCTTTTTCTTCAAACCAAGTTTCCAATATTCCTTGAAAACCACGGCTCTCTCAAACCTTTTGCCCCTCCTTTTAACCTAACAGGAACATAAAGCTTTTGCACTCTCAAAATAACCATCAGTTCTTCTTTTCTCTTGCTCTGCAGCTCTCCAGGTGATGTTTTGGACAAAAATGTATCAACATCCAATGCTGCTGTTTTTCCAATCACAAGCTTTACCTTTACTTAAAAAAACCCAATTGACTAATAAATTACATAAACTTCAATTTTCAATCAAACGGATGTGCACTCATAAAATGTTACAAGTCCAGAGGACCCCAAAACCCAGCAGCAATAGGTTTTCACCAAATGGCTACTTAAACAAAAATTTATTTTAATTATATTTAAACACGAAAATAGAATCAAACTTTAACTTATCTCTATTGCTTTACTTAAACTAACTTAACCCCTTTCTAATTCTAAGCACGTGTATGTGATGTGTGTGTAAGTTCAGAAAAGTTCTTTGGTTCAGAGTCCAATCTCACTTCCCATACCTCCAAGTTCACTGGTTGGAGGCAATTCTTATACTGTGCGCAGAATTTAACATTTATAAAGTTCACCAGGCTTTGGTGCTTGAAAGGTAAATGGTTACCACTCAGGAAGGTTCTTGTTGGTTTCGGTGAGAGAGTTGTTGTTCCTTTTTTACCAGCCACTTCAGTGTTTTGTTGACAAAACTTACCCCTCCAGATAATAATCTCTTTATTTCAGGTCACCACAGAGTTCCTTTTTGTTTCACTTTTTCCAAGTGAAAGATTAGACAACCAATCCTCTCCTTTTGCATGAACCACAAGAGCTTTGACCAGGCCTTCTTCCAAAATGGGGTGTCCTACAAGGCTTGCGAGCTTGTCCTGTTCCAGTCCCAGCTGCTGTCTGCTGACTGTAATACAGTACGTGATCTGTTTGTGCATCTCTCTCTCCCTCTCTGAGAGAAAGCCTGTTTGATTCTCTCTGCTTTCAAAACCACATGACCCTGTAAAACAGAGTCTCTTCTAGACAGCAGCGGTTCCAATATGCACTTTCATCTGTTGCCTTTTGTAAACAACAATTCATTAGTGAAGTCTCTTGAGCACTCTTCAAAGGTCTTGCAAAAGCTGTTAGGCCCTGATATGTGTAGCATTGGGCAGAGCTTTAGTATTTCAAATAAGATCTGTTTTGAAGTGTTTGTCAAAACCTACTCTAACAAACCGTTCCCAATTTATCTCCCAAAAATATTTCAATACACTCAGTCACAAACCTGCATGGCAACCAGCGAGCAGAAACAGAGCAAAGTTTTTTTTTTAATTTTTATTTTTCACACCATAAACCACATTGACCATGATACATACATTTTCCTTTTCAAATATATACAGTGCCATTTTCTCCCCCCCTCCCTCCTCCCATCCCACTCTCCCTACCTCCCCCCCCCCATCCATTTAAAGTACAAAATCTAAGATACATTAAACCAGTCAAACAATGTTGTCATTCAATAAAAATAAACAAGAAATTCCACTGAGTCAATTCTTTTCATTTCCTTCGCCTTTCGTTAATTTAGGTAGTGAATGTCCCCGGTAGGTTTTCTCTATTGTGTTTCATGTAAGGCTCCCATATTTGTTCAAATATTTCCATATTATTTCTTAAACTATATGTTATTTTTTCTAATGGAATACATTTATTCATTTCTATATACCATTGTTGTATTTTCAAATTATCTTCCAGTTTCCAGGTTGACATAATACATTTTTTTTGCTACGGCTGGAGCTATCTTAACAAATCTTTTTTGTGCACCATCCAAATCAATTCCAAATTCTTTGTTTTTTATGTTACTTAGGAGGAAGATCTCTGGATTTTTTGGTATATTGTTTTCTGTAATTTTATTTAATATTTGGTTTAGATCTTCCCAAAATGTTTCTACTTTCTCACATGTCCAGATTACATGAATTGTTGTTCCCATTTCTTTTTTACATCGAAAACATCTATCAGATATTGTTGGGTCCCATTTATTGAACTTTTGAGGTGTAATGTATAGTCTGTGTATCCAGTTATATTGTATCATACGTAACCTTGAATTTATTGTATTTCTCATCGTTCCAAAACATAATTTCTCCCATGTTTCCTTTTTTATCTTTATATTTAAATCTTGTTCCCATTTTTGTTTAGTTTTACCATTTGTTTCCTCATTCTCCTTTTCTTGCAGTTTAATATACATATTTGTTATAAATCTTTTGATTATCATTAAGATATACATTCACATATTCAAAGTTACTTCCCTCTGGTAAACTCAGACTGTTTCCTAATTTGTCCTTCAAGTTGGATCTCAATTGGTAATATGCCAGCACTGTATCTTGAGTTATATTGTATTTATCTTTCATTTGTTCAAAGGATAATAATCTATTTCCTGAAAAACAATTTTCTATTCTTTTGATCCCTTTTTTCTCCCATTCTCTAAAGTAAAGGTTATCTATTGTAAAAGGGAGTAACTTATTTTGCATCAATATTAGTTTTGGTAATTGGTAATTTGTTTTATTCCTTTCTACATGAATCTTTTTCCAAATATTGAGTAGATGATGTAATACTGGAGAACTCCTACGTTGTACCAATTTTTCATCCCGTTTATATAATATGTGTTCAGGTATCTTTTCCCCTATTTTAACTAATTCTAATCTAGTCCAATCTGACTTTTCCCTTGTTTGATAAAAATCTGATAGATATCTTAATTGTGCGGCTCTATAATAATTTTTAAAGTTTGGCAGTTGTAAGCCTCCTTGTTTATACCATTCTGTTAATTTATCTAGTGCTATCCTCGTTTTCCCCCCTTTCCATAAAAATTTCCTTATTATTTTCTTTAACTCCTTGAAGAATTTCTCTGTCAAGTGTATTGGCAATGCCTGAAATAGGTATAATATCCTTGGGAAAATGTTCATTTTAATACAGTTTATACTTCCTATTAGTGTTAATGGTAAATCTTTGCAATGCTCTAAATCATCCTGTAATTTTTTTCATTAGTGGATAATAATTGAGTTTATATAGATGGCCGAGATTTTTATTTATTTGTATACCTAGGTATGTTATTGCTTGCATTTGCCATCTGAATGGTGATTCCTTCTTAAATTTTGAGAAATCCGCATTATTCATTGGCATTGCTTCACTTTTATTTACGTTAATCTTGTAACCCCACACTTCTCCATATTCCTTCAATATTTTATATAATTCTTTTATTGATAGTTCTGGTTCTGTTAAGTGTACTATAACATCATCTGCAAATAAACTGATTTTATATTCCTTGTCTTTTATTTTTATCCCTTTTATATTATTTTCTGTTCTTATCAATTCTGCTAGTGGTTCTATAGCTAACGTGAACAATAAGGGTGATAGTGGGCATCCCTGCCATGTTGACCTGCTTAAGTTAAATTGCTTTGATATATATCCATTTACTGTCACTTTCGCCAATGGCCCCTTATATAATGCTTTAATCTAATTAATATACTTCTCTGGTAAACTGAATTTTTGCAATACTTTGATTAAATAATTCCATTCTACTCTGTCAAAGGCCTTCTCTGCATCTAAAGCAACTGCAACTGTTGGCGCTTTACTCCCTTCTACTGCATGAATTAAGTTAATAAATTTACAAATATTGTCTGTTGTGCGTCTTTTTTTGATAAATCAAGTTTGGTCTAGATTTACCATTTTAGGTACATACTCAGCTAATCTGTTTGCTAATAGTTTAGCTATTATCTTATAAATGTGTTAAGTAATGATATTGGTCTATGTGACGCTGGTGCGAATGGATCTTTCCCTTGCCTTAGTATTACTGTAATTATTGCTGTTTTACATGAATCTGGTAAGCTTTGTGTTTTATCAATCTGGTTGATTACTTCCAGGAAGGGAGGAATTAATAAATCTTTAAATGTTTTATAGAATTCTATTGGGAATCCATCCTCTCCTGGTGTTTTATTATTTGGTAATTTTTTTTATTATCTCTTCTACTTCTACTATTTCAAATGGTTCTGTTAATTTATTTTGTTCCTCTATTTGTAATTTTTGTAGTTCAATTTTGGTTAAAAATTCATCTATTTTCTCTTCATTCCCTTCGTTTTCAGTTTGGTATAATTGTTCATAGAATTCTCTAAAGTTTTCCTTGATCTCCGTTGGATTATATGTGAGTTGTTTGTCTTTTTTCCTTGATGCCAATACCATTTTCTTAGCTTGTTCTCTCTTAAGCTGCCATGCTAGAATTTTATGCGTTTTTTCCCCTAATTCATAATATTTCTGTTTTGTCTTCATTATGTTCTTCTCCACCTTATAAGTTTGTAGTGTTTCATATTTTATTTTTTTATCTGCCAATTCTCTTCTTTTAGTTGTATCTTCCTTCATTGCTAATTCTTTTTCTATATTTACTATTTCCCTTTCCAACTGCTCTGTTTCCTGATTATAGTCCTTCTTCATCTTGGTTACATAACTTATTATTTGCCTTCTAATGAACGCTTTCATTGCATCCCATAGTATAAACTTATCTTTCACTGATTCCATATTTATTTCAAAGTACATTTTAATTTGCCTTTCAATGAATTCTCTAAAATCCTGCCTTTTAAGTAGCATGGAGTTTAATCTCCATCTATACATTCTTGGAGGGATGTCCTCTAACTCTATTGTCAATATCAAGGGTGAATGGTCCAATAATATTCTAGCTTTATATTCTGTTTATCTTACTCTATTTTGCATACGAGCTGATAACAAAACTAGGTCTATTCTTGAGTATCTTTTATGTCTACCCGAGTAATATGAATATTCCTTTTCATTTGGGTGTTGCTTCCTCCATATATACAAAAGTTGCATTTCTTCCATCAATTTAATTATAAATTTGGTTACTTTGTTCTTTCTGTTAATTTTTTTCCCAGTTTTGTCCATATTTGAATCCAAATTCAGGTTGAAATCCCCTCCTATTAATATGTTCCCTTGCGTATCTGCTATCTTCAAAAAAATATCTTGCATAAACTTTTGATCTTCTTCGTTAGGTGAATATACATTGAGTAGATTAACACGTGGCTGAAGGGGTGGAGTAAGGGGCAGGGTTTTAAGTTTCTGGATAACTGGGACCTTTTTTGGGGGAGATGTGACGGGTTACACTTAAATCCCAGGGGGACCAGAATCCTGGCAGAGGTATTTGCTAGGGCTACTCAGGATTCTTTAAACTAGAATGGTTGGGGGGAGGGAACAAAATAATACAGAGCAGTAAGGAAAAGGTTAGAATGCAAACAAAGAAAGTTTGTAGTAAGTATTTGAATATGGATGGGCAGGTGATAGAAAAGGGAAATGCTCTGGAAGAAGATGAAGGGCAATTGGCAGGAAAAGTAAATAATGTTGTTCTTAAAGATGAGGGAAAACAGGGATTAAAAATTGGGAAATCCCTGAAATTCATATATTTTAATGCCAGGAGTATTGTAAAAAAGGTGGATGAGCTGAAGGTGTGGATTGATACTTGGAAGTATGATGTGGTAGCGATTAGTGAGACATGGTTGCAGGAGGGATGTGATTGGCAACTGAATATCCCTGGGTTTCGTTGTTTTAGGTGTGATAGAGTCGGAGGGGCAAGAGGAGGTGGGGTTGCATTGCTTGTCAGGGAAAATATTACAGCGGTGCCTAGGAAGGATAGATTAGAGGGCACATCCACGGAGGCTATTTGGGTGGAACTCAGGAGTAGGAAAGGAGAGGTTACACTTGTAGGGGTGTATTATAGACTACCCGGAGGGGACCGAGACCTAGAGGAGCAAATCTGTAGGTAGATAGTAGATATTTGTGATAAGCACAGGGATGTAATTATGGGAGATTTTAATTTTCCACATATAGATTGGGAAACACATTCTGTGAAAGGACTGGATGGGTTAGAATTTGTGAAATGTGTGCAAGATAGTTTTTTACAACAATATGTAGAGGTGCCGACCAGAGAAGGAGCAGTGTTAGATCTACTGTTGGCAAATGGGATGGGTCAAGTGATGGAGGTTAGTGTTGGTGAGCACTTCGGGTCCAGTGATCATAATGCCATCAGCTTCAATGTCATTATGGAAAGAGAGAAATCAGGGCCAAGGATTGAGGTTTTTGACTGGGAAAAATGTAGATTTGCGGAGATGCGAAAGGACTTGCAGGGTGTGCATTGGGACAATTTGTTTCATGGGCAGGATGTAGTAGAGAGATGGAAGTCTTTTAAAGATCAGATTTTGAGAGTGCAAAAGCTTTATGTTCCTGTTAGGTTAAAAGGAGGGGCAAAAGGTTTGAGAGAGCCATGGTTTTCAAGGAATATTGGAAACTTGGTTCGAAGAAAAAGGGAGGCGTAGATTAGATATAAGAAGCATGGAGTTAAGGAGATGTTTGAAAGATACATTGAATGTAAGAGGAATCTTAAGAGAGGAATTAGGAAAGTTAAAAGAAGGTACGAGAAAACTATGGCAAGCAGGGTGAAAACTAATCCAAAAGAGTTCTACAAATATGTTAATGGTAAGAGGAAAGCTAGAGACAAAATTGGTCCCTTAGAGAATCAGAGCGGAAAACTGTGTGTGGAGCCTAGAGAAATGGGGGAGATATTGAACAGTTTCTTTTCTTCGGTATTCACTAAGGAGAAGGATATTGGGAGATGTGAGATAAAAAAAGCAAATTGGGTAAATATGGGGAATATAGAGATTACAAAAGGTGTAGTTTTAAGGCTTTTGAAGAATATAAAAGTGGATAAGTCTCCGGGACCAGACGGGATCTTCCCCAGGACATTGAGAGAAGTGAGGGAGGAAATAGCAGAGGCTCTGGCGGTAATTTTCCAAATGTCATTAGATATGGGGATAGTGCCGGAGGATTGGCGCATTGCAAATGTGGTTCCGTTATTTAAAAAGGGTTCAAGGAGGAAGCCTGGCAACTATCGGCCTGTAAGTTTGACGTCTGTGGTAGGTAAATTAATGGAGAAAATTCTTAGAGATAGTACTTATAAACATCTGGATAGACATGGATTTGTGGGAGGAAGGTCATGTTTGACCAATCTGATTGAATTTTTTGAAGAGGAGACTAGGAATGTGGATGAGGGTAGCGCAGTGAATGTTGTCTATATGGACTTCAGTAAGGCCTTCGATAAAGTACCACATGGAAGGTTAGTTAGGAAGGTGCAGTCTTTA
The DNA here is from genome assembly GCF_036971445.1 of Narcine bancroftii. Taxonomy (NCBI): domain Eukaryota; kingdom Metazoa; phylum Chordata; class Chondrichthyes; order Torpediniformes; family Narcinidae; genus Narcine; species Narcine bancroftii. The sequence continues at coordinate 3,238,699 of NW_027211808.1, forward strand.
GGTATAAATTTTAAGATAGTCAAATGGATTGAACATTGGCTGAAAGGGAGAGGCCAGAGAGTGGTAGTGGATAATTGTCTGTCAGGTTGGAGGCCGGTGACCAGTGGTGTGCCTCAAGGATCTGTATTGGGCCCATTGTTGTTTGTTATATACATTAATGATCTAGATGATGGGGTGGTGAATTGGATTAGTAAATATGCAGACGATACTAAGATAGGTGGAATAGTGGATAATGAAGAAGGTTTTCAAGGATTGCAGAGGGATTTGGTCTGCTTAGAAAAGTGGGCTGAAAAATGGCAGATGGAATTTAATGCTGATAAGTGTGAGGTGCTTCATTTTGGTAAGAAGAATCAGAATAGGACATACGTGGTAAATGGGAGAGTATTGAGGAATACAGAAGAGCAGAAAGATTTAGGAGTAACGGTACATCGTTCCCTGAAGGTAGAAACTCACGTGAATAGGGTGGTGAAGAAGGCTTTTAGTATGCTGGCCTTTATCAATCATTGCATGGAATATAGGAGTTGGGATGTGATGTTGAGATTGTATAAGACGTTGGTGCTGCCTAATTTGGAGTTCTGTGTGCAGTTCTGGTCGCCTAATTATAGGAAGGATATAAACAGAGTGGAGAGAGTGCAGAGAAGGTTTACCAGAATGTTGCCTGGGTTTAAGCATCTGGAGTATGGGGAGAGATTGGACAGATAGGGTCTTTATTCTTTGGAGCATAGAAGGTTGAGAGGGGATTTGATAGAAGTATTTAAGATTATGAAAGGGATAGACAGAATGGATGTGGATAGACTATTTCCGTTAAGAGGAAGAAAGATTAAAACAAGAGGACATGAGTTAAGAATTAAGGGGCAGAAGTTTAGAGGTAACATGAGGGGGAACTTCTTTACTCAGAGAGTGGTAGCCGTGTGGAATGATCTTCCGGGAGAAATAGTGGCGGCGGAGTCAATTGTATTATTTAAGAAAAGGTTGGACAGGTATATGGATGAGAAGAAGATGGAGGGTTATGGGCATTGTGTAGGGAGGTGGGACTAGAGAGGGGTGTTTGGTTCGGTGCGGACTAGAAGGGCCTAATGGCCTGTTTCTGTGCTGTAATTGTCATGTTATTATTATTATTATTATTAGATTCCAAAACTCCGAATATATCTGACATTTTATCATTACATATCTCCCTGCTGGATCTATTATTTCCTCTTCTATTTTAAATGGCACATTTTTACTAATTAATATAGCTACTCCTCTTGCTTTTGAATTATACAACGCTGCTGTTACGTGTCCTACCCAATCTCTCTTTAATTTCTTGTGCTCCAATTCAGTTAAATGTGTTTCTTGCACAAATGCTATATCAATTTTTTCTTTTTTCAGTAAATTTAGCAGTTTCTTCCTTTTAATTTGGTTATGCATTACATTAATATTTAAAGTCATATAGTTCAGCGTAGCCATTTCATATTTTGTATATCTTCCCTTTGTTTCTCCATCATCACCTTTCCTTCTTATCCATTTCTGCTTTCTTGTTTTGAACACTTTATAAGACAACATTTCTAAAACATCAAACATTTCCTTATTCTCCTGCTTAAAACTTCTTTAACCCCATTCTCCCCTCCCCCTCCTGAGTTGCCCTTTATCCCTTGTCGGGCAACCACATCTCCTCTCTCCATTTGGATTTGCGAATTCACTCGCAAACATCAACTGATTTTGTAGTGACCGTAACTCCTCCCCACCCAGCCCCCCCAGAAAAGATTTCAATTTTCATATGTAACAAAGGTCACTCTTTTAATTCCCTCCTTATTCCCTCTATTCCCTTTCCCTCCCTTATTAATTCTTATCTATACTCTATATATTTTCCTCTAAATACGGATACATTCATGTATACACACTATATATACACACACATATACCTCTTTACATATAGATCGTGGTCATTTTTACTCTCATTACATGTCTTCATCTCTCTGCTTGTTTTGTAGTTGTTCTGTTTCCTTGCTTCCTCTGGATCCGAGAATAGTCTGTTTTATTGCCCTGGAATAACTATTTTAAGTACCGTCTGGTACTTTAACATAAATTTATATCCTTTTTTCCATAAGATCGTTTTTGCTGTATTGAACTCCTTCCTCTTCTTATGGAGTTCAAAACTTATGTCTGGATAGAAAAATTTTTTTTGACCTTTGTATTCCAGTGGCTTTTTGTCTTCTCTTACTTTCTTCATTGGTTTCTCCAATATATTTTCTCTTGTTGTATATCTTAAGAATTACAAGTATTAAATGGATGTTGGTTTTTGCTGCTGTTGTGGTTTCAGGGCTAAAGTTCTATGTGCCCTCTCTATTTCCATTTTTTCCTGTAATTCTGGTCTTCCTAGGACCCTGGGGATCCAATCTTTTATAAATTCTCTCATATTCTTGCCTTCTTCATCTTACTTAAGGCCCACTATCGTTATATTATTTCTTCTATTATAGTTTTCTATTATATCTATCTTCTGAGCTAACAGCTCATGTGCTTCTTTAACTTTTTTATTAGATTCTTCTAATTTCTCTTTTAATTCCTCTTCTTCCATTTCTACAATTATTTCTCGTTCTTCCATATTTTCCACTCTTTATCCTATCTCTGACATGGTCATTTCCATTTTGTTCATTTTTTCTTCTGCATTCTTAATTCTTCTTTTTATCTCATTAAATGCTTGTAATTGCCATTCTTTCACTGATTCCATGTATTCTTTAAAAAAAGATACATCCATTGTCTTGCCTTTCTCTTCTTCTTCCACTTCTTTCTGTTCTTCTTCTTCTTCCTCTGGATTGACCATCTGTTGTTTCCTTGTTTTCTTTTTACCCTCTTCTTTCTTGTGTCGTTATTGTCTGTGTTCTGCACCTGCTGCTGTGCTGCAGGTGTCTCTCTCAGCTGTGGAGATCGACTCCGCAGCTGTTCCCCCCTCCCGTCAGTGTGTTTTTTTTTTCATGCGCGGTTGCGCACTTTTACTCGGCTCTGCAAGCCATTTTTGTAGTCCTGAGCCCGGGACTTCCACTGACCTGCGGGAGCGGGCTTCTCTCTCCGCGGCGGGCCTCTTCGGACAGGTAAGGCCTTCACCTTCTTCTTCCGACATTCTTTCTTCCTCTTTTCTTCCCGTTTTTGACTTTTCTCTCTTCGCTGCCATTTTCTTCTCACCTTTATTTTTACATTCTTATACATTTTAATCTTGTACCTTTGTGCTTTGTGTGTTTTTTTAAAACTTTTCGGGAGAGGGCTGGAATTCCCTGACCGGCCACTACTCCATCAGGTGACTCCCCCAAACAGAGCAAAGTTCAAGTCAACAGAGAGAGTTTTAGAAATTCCTCAGAATGTGACTTGGGAGAGAGAAATACATGACCGGAGGTTTGTTCTATGCCCCAGAGATCCATGTGGCCTGCTTGTAAGCTACTATTACATTAGCAGCACTATGTAAAAGATTTAGTCATTTTACTGTACATAGTTGAGTAATTTTAAACTGTCAACATGACTTGAAGTCAAGATTTCAACCATATACAAGATTAATGAACCCAAAGGTTCTTAAGCAAACTTGCAATACTAGTTCCCCAATTCAGAGGTAAATAATACTACAGGACTGTGGTGATTGCAGGAGCTGAAGGAAATCACAGCTACCACAATGATGGTCATTACGACAGTTTTTATTTATATTCACCACGTCCCTATAAGGGCAGCTTGAGCTCAGTCACCTGGTACATTGTGACATCATAATCACTGCCCAGGGTGCGCATTGGAAGGGATGCTGGAGTCAGAGAGAAACCTCTGACAATGCAATTTCCCCATGGCTGCCCCATCACCTGGTGATACAAGTGGGGACAGTTCGCCATGAGGATGTGCGCCGCCACAGGATATTATTTCAGGTAAGGTGGAAGAGATTTCAAGGGGATCAAGGGCGACCTTCACCCAGAGAAATAATAACTACCTGGAGACTGTGGTCAAAGCTAATTTGCCAATAGCATTTAAGAAATGTCTTGCTGAGTAGAGAAGGAGCTACGAGATTGGATCAAATTGGGAGGGTACTCAATGGTTAGCATGTGCTGAATGGCTTTCTTCCATGCTGTATAATTTGATGACTCTAACTCTAATTACTACTCTAAATAAATGTTCATATGAAGTTAAAATAGCTTCTCTGAAAACAATCTTCATACTATGTCAAGCTTCAACATTGATGTCAAATACCCTGCGTGCTTAAATATCAATTATCATCCAACAACCAGAACATGTTTTAAGTAGCATTATCCTTTAGCATTGAGCAATATTAATCACTTTTTGTACATGCTTACTTAAAAATATTATCATTAAAGCTGGCTATATAGGTTCACAGGTTTTTAAAATATTCAATACCATGGGAAGTGCAGTTCAATTATTTACATATTGAATAATCTACCTACAAATGTTAGGAGTATCTTTATAACACAGACTGGCTAGGTTCAAGGACATAGATAATCATAATGTTCTCAATGATAATTAAGAAATGGTCAATAAACACCAATCATACAGTGACACATTTTTAATAACCTTTAATGTAATTACATTTATTCATTCAATGATGTACAATCATGGTGTACATAAAAATCATCATGTTTTTAAAGGATTTTACAAAAGAATTCAAATTGGTGCAGGCAAGCCATAAAACAATAGCCCCTTTTCCACTGTCGGCTGGTTGGAAATGTCTGTCTCTTTGGCTTGGCTTCGCGGACGAAGATTTATGGAGGGGGTAAAAAGTCCACGTCAGCTGCAGGCTCGTTTGTGGCTGACCAGTCCGATGCGGGACAGGCAGACACGATTGCAGCGGTTGCAAGGGAAAATTGGTTGGTTGGGGTTGGGTGTTGGGTTTTTCCTCCTTTGCCTTTTGTCAGTGAGGTGGGCTCTGCGGTCTTCTTCAAAGGAGGCTGCTGCCCGCCAAACTGTGAGGCGCCAAGATGCACGGTTTGAGGCGTTATCAGCCCACTGGCGGTGGTCAATGTGGCAGGCACCAAGAGATTTCTTTAGGCAGTCCTTGTACCTTTTCTTTGGTGCACCTCTGTCACGGTGGCCAGTGGAGAGCTCGCCATATAATACGATCTTGGGAAGGCGATGGTCCTCCATTCTGGAGACGTGACCCATCCAGCGCAGCTGAATCTTCAGCAGCGTGGACTCGATGCTGTCGACCTCTGCCATCTCGAGTACCTCGACGTTAGGGGTGTGAGCGCTCCAATGGATGTTGAGGATGGAGCGGAGACAACGCTGGTGGAAGCGTTCTAGGAGCCGTAGGTGGTGCCGGTAGAGGACCCATGATTCGGAGCCGAACAGGAGTGTGGGTATGACAACGGCTCTGTATACGCTTATCTTTGTGAGGTTTTTCAGTTGGTTGTTTTTCCAGACTCTTTTGTGTAGTCTTCCAAAGGCGCTATTTGCCTTGGCGAGTCTGTTGTCTATCTCATTGTCGATCCTTGCATCTGATGAAATGGTGCAGCCGAGATAGGTAAACTGGTTGACCGTTTTGAGTTTTGTGTGCCCGATGGAGATGTGGGGGGGCTGGTAGTCATGGTGGGGAGCTGGCTGATGGAGGACCTCAGTTTTCTTCAGGCTGACTTCCAGGCCAAACATTTTGGCAGTTTCCGCAAAGCAGGACGTCAAGCGCTGAAGAGCTGGCTCTGAATGGGCAACTAAAGCGGCATCATCTGCAAAGAGTAGTTCACGGACAAGTTTCTCTTGTGTCTTGGTGTGAGCTTGCAGGCGCCTCAGATTGAAGAGACTGCCATCCGTGCGGTACCGGATGTAAACAGCGTCTTCATTGTTGGGGTCTTTCATGGCTTGGTTCAGCATCATGCTGAAGAAGATTGAAAAGAGGCTGGTTGGAAATATAACAGACTTTAATCACATATGTTATATTTAGGCTGGGGAATTTATTAGTTTTACACTGTTATAGAGATTTGTATGTTAACCAGTGGGGCATTGTTATAAAAGGGGGGATTTTGAATCAAAATTTGAAGGTGAAATTTTGTTAATGAAGTATTTTTCATCTTTACCCCTGTGTAATATGCCTTATTTGAGGTTCTGGTTTGATCTTGTAACATGACCTTCATCTGGGGGGAGGGGAGAGGGCGATCAGAGCAGGGAATTTTCCTTTGTGATTTCAATGTATGAGACATGCATTTTGAAATGCAGTCTGTTGTGTCCAGGCATAAAATTCCTATTAAGAGTGCAGTTGTATTTTTCAGTTTGTTGCTAGTTGCAGGATACAAGTGATGGAAACCCAGGGTTTCAAACTGGGTGTTAGAAATTAATGTACCTTTAAAGAAATTGCTCGAGACAAAAATTGAGAACAAAGAACATTTATTACAACAACAATGCAAAGTTGGGTGCTTCCCCTTACCCTGGGAATACACACATACACTGGGGCTCACCCAACTTTTATACAGTCAATTTCAGTATCAGAATACCCACCCACTTACATTCTTCTGCCCCCTGGATGGGTTTGGCATAGGTAATCCTTCCTGCCTACGTGCAGTTTCAGTACACTTGGAGGACCAGGGGGTATCCTGTGGGTGTCCCATCATGTCATTGTCCTTATTCACACCTTCCTGATTCTCGGGGCTACAATCTCTTGGAATGCAGAGTTGACTCATTCTATCTAGGGTTGGCTAATTTCATATGTATAAATCTGTGTAAGGTTAGCTAATTAGATATGTAGGACTTGGTACTTCTGTCCAGGGCTAGTAGACCCTTATCTGATCCAGACTACCTCAACTTCCTACATTCTATTGTTCCTTACACTCCTTATCTTATGGTGTTGGCTCTTGTCACAAAGACTAGAAGATTCTTATGTTAATCGTGCTGACTCTGCTTTCCTGCATCCTAATCCCCAAGCTTATAGCCATTAACTGATGAATTTTTGTTTCTTCCATGTTCATAATTTTAGATCAATTTTCCCATCTCTCACAATCCTCACTTTTCTTTTAGATCAGTAATACTGATCTTTCACCATGATCAGTGTTACTGATCTTTGGTTACTAGTGTCAGTGTGACTGATCCCCCCCCCCCCCCTCTTCACTTTTCTTTTAGATCAGTAATACTGATCTTTCAAGTGTAAGGTGTAGTTTTACCCAGCTGGTCAATAACCGAATTGTAATCTCTGTGTAAAGTCTTTAGGTAGGGGAGCACCATGAAGGTCAGAGTAGCGAGTCCAGCTTCTTATTAGGGTTGCGAGTATCAGGCTCCAGTTCTCAGTAAAGAGTCTAGTCCATCCCACATCAGTCCGAAGTTGCCATGTTTGAATATGGGCATGGGCAGATTCACGTTGAAACATTGAAGCAGTGTCTTTTAACCACCCGACTTTTGTAAGCATTGTCCTGACGAAGTCTGTGAGAAACGCTGCCTTCAGCAGCGAACGAGTAGCAGTAGTCAGGCAGTTCCGTTGAATTGTGGCTAGTATCTGATGTCCTCTTCAGCCCCACACCCTAGGGCCACCGATCTCCGAAGGCTGTCTGGAGTCTGATATTAAAGTGTCAAGCAGCTCACGTTGTTGGTAACTGGTGCTCCCCTTCACGGGGTGATGAAAAGAGACCAAGCTGGGGGGGGATTGTTTCTCGTGAATTAATTGTGTTTTGCAGCTTGCCTGTGAGTCTCTCCCTGTGTGTGAAATGTACATTGGTTAATCACTATGTAGGCTGTTAACTGACTATCGCTACTGTGTTCCCCCTGGTCCATATTAAAATTGTCCTAAATCTATGCCCTGTCTACACTGTAAAGTATCACAATTGTAACCTCTGCTGCCCCTATTCCAGGAGGACTTAAAACATAGCGAGTACTGAAGTGACATATCCATTTAACAAACAATACCCCAATAAATGAATAAACAGTTAAAAATACAACAATAAATGTATAAACGTTAAAAAATTACGACAATAAATGTATAAACCGTTAAAAATACGACAATAAATGTATAAACCGTTAAAAATACGACAATAAATGTATAAACCGTTAAAAAATACGACAATAAATGTATAAACCGTTAAAAAAATACGACAATAAATGTAACATTACGGCACTCTGTAACGGCGCAGTGTAAGTTTCAGGTCTGAAGGATGAGGAACTGCACGCCAGGTTGAGGGTTGAGTCTGTGTGTCGTGATGTTGTGGTTCAGAATCTGGTTTAATTCTTTGAATGTGGGTCCAGCCTTTCTCTCTTGTTCTTACTGCGGTGTCTGTAATTAAAAGTACACAGAAGGGACCATCCCAGGCAGGTTTTAGTTGATCCTCTTGCCATGCTTTTACATAAACCCAATCACCAGGTTTAATAGAATGTATAGGAAAGTCTAAGGGTGGTGTTTGGGCTAATAGTCCCTTTTGTTTCAAATCTTGGATGGAAGTAGAAAGCCCTCGTAAAAATTTGGAAATGTATTGGTCATTAGCCTCAGGAATGGGAGAATCAGTGTGGAACCCCATAAACGGTGAGACTGCAAGATCTTTACGAGGGGCTGTCCGAATTCTAATCAGGGCTAATGGTAACGATTTAATCCAGGAAAGACCAGTCTCTTCATTAAGTCGGATGAGTTGAAGTTTCAATGTTTGATTCGTACGTTCGACTCGACCCGAACTTTGGGGATGCCATGGGGTATGTAGTTGCCAGTCTATTCCTAGGTTCTTGCAGACACCCTGGAGAATCTGAGAGGTGAAATGCTTACCTCGATCTGAATCAATGGTCTGCATCATACCGTATCGTGGAATGACACATTCAATGAGTATTCTGATAACAGTGTTGGCGCGATCATTCGGGGTAGGAAAAGCTTCAACCCATTGTGTAAAATGATCGACCATGACAAGGAGAAATTTGTAAATACCAATTTTAGAAGTTCCGTGAAGTCTATTTGTATGCGCTGGAACGGGCGAACGGCAATGTCGCGACCACCAGGTATTACTTGGCGCATCGATTTCTTATTAACCCTCTGACAAATGGGACAAGATCTAGTAGCAAGTTTAGTAATATTGTATATGCCAGGGCAGTGAAGGAAATGTCCAAAGGTATCAACAAGGGACTGGGTTCCCCAATGTGTTTGTTGATGTAACTGATCTATGACTTGGTGAGTTATGTCTTTGTTAAGGACTTGCCGTCCGTCTACTGTCCACCACAACCCGTCGGCAGTCTGGCAAAATCCCTTATCTCTCATTGAGACCTCCTCTTCCCGTGAAAAGATGGGGGTCTTTTTAATCTCTATCGGTGTGGGCAGTAGCTGGTACATGTGAATCTTTTCTGCTAATGCTGCCTGTTTGGCAGCTGCATCAGCCTGCCTGTTTCCTCTAGCTTCAGGACTGTTACCAGTCTGGTGTCCCCGCACATGTACAATGGCAATTTCGGACGGGAGTGTGAAAGCCTCTAGGGATTGGGTAATTACTGTTCATGGGCTAACTTTTGTCCTTTGCCAGTTATCATCTGTTATAGATAGAGAATTTAGGTTAAAAAGGGCTTAAGTTAAAATGTGATGATTAATCATAAAAGGGGAAGCCAGAATAGACAGGGAGCTTACCATAAAAGTTCAGCTGGACAATGTTATAACAAACAGAGATCTTTCATGGTCACAAAGAGACATGTAGGAGCCAAAGATTGATAAAAGAGTGAAAAACAGAATTTAGTGTGTGCAGAGTTCGTAGTGTACGTAACTAACATGATAATTACAAATGCAAGTGTACTTAGAATGATTTTGCACAAACTAACCAATTAAAACAATGTTAAAGAGGAGGGGAAGGACAAGCAAAAAAGGTATAAAAATCAATGCACTGTATGTATCGGGGCTTGACTTGGCGAGAAGCCAGTTGAGTCCAACTCTGCAGACTTGTTAATAAAGCTTGTCGCGACATCGGAGGTGGTGCACCCCGCTGAGTTCAGTGGCTCCTAGTCCCTTGCTCGTCGCCTCGGGCGGCTTGAGCGAGTGGTGTCCGGACAAGGTGACACGACAAGACGAAAAGGAGAGGGGTGATGGTTCAATCCCCAGGAAGACACCGGTAAGTGATGACTTACAATTGTGGTGTGGGGTTGACGGACGAGACCACCCAGATAACGGTCATGATGGGGAAAAAAATATAAAACGATAAATCAGGTGTAGAGCCTTTGTCGTGGCGTGAGGACCCTGTCGTAGGACCTTAGGATAGACCCCAGGGAAACCTCGGCGGGAACCGGCGGAGGGATAGTACCTCCGACGAGGCGTCTGAGATGAAAGGGAGTAGGGTCCCGAACGGGGGGGTCCTCAGCAACGATAAACGGATCTAGGCGGGAAAATGGGAGGATCAAAATCTAAGGGCTCGTCTGAAAGATCAGGACTTTTCCGGGGGGGGGTTCCCTTTGACAGCCCTTTGGGGAGAATGTTTGAAAATTGGGATAGTAAACGATATCGAGACAAAGACAAGCATTAAACATATATGTAAACTCGAGACAAAAGGTGAATCAAGAAGAGTCGGCGTATGCATTTTGTTGGGTTCCCTGGCCAGGATCCTTAACAAAATGTTTTAAATTGAGGGTAGCGGGAGAAAAGAAGTGGGAACCTTTGGACAACTTCCCCTTTCCTTATGTTCCCCCGGTGCCCACTGCGCCCGAGGGAAGCTCGCTGCTGGAGGGGAAAGGTGATGAATCTGATTTTCCCGGAAGGGGCCGGGAACGAAGGGATGAATTAAGGGAGTCGGACTCTAAACTTCCACCGGTAAACCGACCCTGGACCAGATCCCAGACTGGTCCAGGACCATCGAAGGCTCCAGTAAGCCTAAATCCCCTGAGGGAAGTTTCTATGGGAGGACCGGGAGGGGGAACGGGATATGTAAACGTTCCCCTAACCAGTACTGAGGTGCGGGGATTTAAGAAGGAAATGAAAAGTCTATTGGAAGATCCCATGGGACTGGCCGAACAGTTCGACCAGTTCCTGGGACCAAATACATATACCTGGGAAGAGATGCACGCAATAATGGGAACATTATTCTCACCCCAGGAGAGGCAGATGATTCGACAGGCTGCCCTCCTCATGTGGGAACATGAATAACCTGGGGACCCCAGACCCCATGAACAAAAATATCCCCTGAATGAACCCAGGTGGGACAAACGAACACCCGAGTGATTGGCAAGTATGAGACAATACAGAGAGTGGACGATTAAAGGAATACGGGAGGCTGTGCCAAAGGGTCACAATTTCGCCAAGGCATTTGGGAACCACCAGGGGAAAGATGAGTCCCCTACTGATTTCTTGGAGAGGGTAAGAAAAAATGTCCAACAGTATGCGAGTGTGGACCCTAGTACACCAATGGGTGAACAGCTTATTCGAATCGAATTTGTGTCCAAATCGTGGCAGGACATTAGGAAGAAACTAGAAAAGTAGGAGGACTGGAATGAAAAACCCTTGAGCGACCTGTTAAAAAAGATGCAAAGAGTATATGTGCAGAGGGAAGAGGAAGGTCAAAAGAGGGCAGCGAAGATTATGGTACAGACTATCCGACAGATAAATTCCGAGTCCAGAGGGGAAAGGAAACAAAACCCTTACTCAGCGTTGGTGAAGTTTATGTATGAAAAGCTGACAAATGAAGATGAATATCCATTGAAATGGACCCAGGAGGAGAAGGGATGGCTTGAGGACTAGAAGCATCGCCTGACGCGGGCCCCGGTACTCACTCTGCCCTCTTTAAAACAACCCTTCCAGCAATTTGTCACTCATAACCAAGGAACAGCTGTGGGAGTTTAGACGCAGGAAAAAGGCGGTCAGCGACACCCAGTGGCTTTCCTGTCCAAAATGATGGACCCAGTGTCTCGCGGATGGCCGACGTGTATCCAGGGAGTAGCGGCTGCTGCTCTGTTGGTGGAGGAGGCATGCAAACTCACTTTTGGAGGAAGGATGACTGTGTACACCTCCCATTCTGTGAGTGTTCTATTAGCACAAACCGCCCATCGATGGCTGACTGATTCCCACATATTAAAGTACGAGACCATTTTAATGGTCGGAGAAGACCTACAGTTTGCTAAGAATAATAGTTGCAACCCAGCTCAGTTTTTATACGACGGTGAAACAGGGGAAGAAGTGGAGCATGACTGTGTCGAGTTGACGGATCTCCAGACCAAGACCCGAGAGGACCTTTGCGATACTCCCCTGGGAGAGGGATATGAATTCTACATTGACGGCTCCGCCAGATGTGTTGACAGAATGAGGAGAAGCGGGTATGCCATAATACAAGGAGATGCTTGGGAAGTGGTAGAATTCGCGAGGCTACCCGGAAGCTGGTCGGCACAGTCCTGCGAACTATATGCCTTGCAGAGAGCCCTCAGAGTACTGGCAGAGAAAACTGGAACAATTTACACTGACTCCAAATACTCATACGGGGTAGTGCATACCTTTGGTAAGATCTGGAAGGAGCGCGGTCTGATTACATCAAGAGGAAAGGAATTGGCACACGAACAGATGATTACTCTGACTTTGGAAGCCCCGACATTACCCCGGGAAATAGCAGTGGTCTATATACCAGCCCATCAGAGGGAAGATACCCCGACCGCAATTGGGAACAGACTGGCTGATGAAGAGGCCAAAAGGGCGACCATGCAACAGGAAGTCCATTTGCTGTCCTTAATCCCAATAAGACAAGGTATAAAAAAGCTCCCATTTTCACTGCTAAGGAAGAAAAGGACATGGCTCAGTTGGGCGTAAGCCAGCTGCCTGATGGAACCCTAAAGACGCAATTGACAAAATTAATGGTGGAGACTAAAATGCCTTGGATAAAGTGTCTGCCCCTGGCCTTATTGAGAATTCGTACTGCCCCATGCAGGGATGTGGGGGTGTCCCCTTATGAGATGATGTTTGGGTTTCTCTTCTGGATTAAAGTTGAGGGGTGTCCCACCTTGGGGAAGGGGATATTTTTGTTAGGAACTATTTACAGGCACTGTCACGCTCTCTTACAGATTTACGAAAGAGGGGACTATTGGCACAAACACCACCTCTAGACTTTTCCTTACACAAGGTGGAACCGGGAGACTGGATTCTCATCAAAACCTGGAAAACTGAAAAACTCCAGCCACAGTGGGAAGGTCCATTCCAAGTTCTTTTGATTACAGAGGCTGCAATACGAACAAGAGAGAAGGGGTGCACGCACGCATCCAGCTTTAAGGGACCTGTAGAGGCGCCTCAGGACCCTGATACAGACTCAGATTGGACGTGTTCCTGGAGACAAACCTCTTACTTTGCGATTTCGCAGGAAGACTTGATTGACAATGTTACTGTTATATGCTTTGGTTTTTCTTGGTTTGCCTATGTCTTTGTCAGGTCTGAAGTGTAAGAAGTGCAGAGACACAGTAGTCCTTTTTCAGGACCGCACTTGGGAAAGAAAGGAGGGTAGTTTCATTTCCAATACCTCAGTTCCTAAGAAATGCTGGGCAGAAAATACCACCCAACATCCATATACCCCTTGTACGGAGAATGAGGGAAGTAGAGTGGGACATTATATACAGATTCCTAATAGTACTCCTTTCCCTCTTAACGGTTGGCCCTGGGAGGGTGAGTCAGGCCCACCATGCCCTGATGGACTCTGGTTCTGCATACACCAGCGTACTGTTCCGGTTGAGAGTCCCACTCCACACTCGGGAGAGCCTGCCCCTTTGGGGCATCCGGACTTGGTTCGGGTCTATCCAAATGGCCATGAAGTTTCGGCCACGCAATTGGGGGAGACAACCTTTTTGTTGATCTTGCAACTAGAATTGCAGGAACTTTTAATGTAACCAATTGTTGGGACTGCGGGGGTCCACGGATGTCAGAGCAATAGGCTTGGTGGGGGGAGTCCCTCGACTCATGGACCATGATCTCCCGGGTTTGGACCACTAACCGAACAAGGTCAAGGGAGAATTGGTCTCTTTCCAACGTCCCCTCCGGTTTTTATTGCCTCTCACGAGCTGGCAAGTACCCGGTAGGAAAAAGTCCCTGCAAGGCTGTATGGATCCGCATTTCGCCTGGTAATTTCACTTGGTTTCCTAAACCCCTGACTTGGTTCCTATCCATTGTTTTTAAGACTGATTGCCTACCCCTGTCTAATAGCAGTTTTCAGCTTTGGAATTGAGGCAGCTCCACCATCACAGGACCATACCAATCAAACCCCACCCTTAAAAGGGTTTGGGAACGGGGATATGGAGTCTCCCCAAATGGGTTATTCTAGGTGTGTGGTGATAAAGCGTATACCCGCCTCCCCTTGCAGTGGAGTGGAACTTGTTTCCTGGGAATAATTCGCCCAGAATTTTTCCTCCTACCCCACGATCACGGTCATAGATTGGGAGTGAAGGTTTTTGATGCATTACACCGTCGACCCCGCTCTAGCACGTTGCATTTGGGACAGTGGGGAGATGACTGGCCTCCGGAACGAATAATTGAATATTATATGCTAAATCGCATTATTCGCTTGCAGGCGGTCCTTGAGATTGTTACAAACCAAACGGCTCTAGCCCTGCAATTGCTTGCATCCCAGCAGGGTCAGATGCGCTCTGCTATCTATCAGAACCGTCTGGCCCTGGACTATTTGCTGGCCACAGAAGGGGGTGTGTATGGAAAGCTTAATTTGACTAACTGCTGCTTAAAGATTGATGATAATGGCCAAGCCGTTCGCAAAATCGCTGATAATATTCGCACTTTGTCCCATGTACCAGTCCAGACCTGGCATCCTTTCACAAAATTAAATTGGTTGGACAAATGGTTTGGAGGAACCTGGTGGCGCACCTTATTGTGGGTCATCGGGGGTGTTTTGTTCCTCCTGCTTGTTTTACCCTGTCTTATTCCCTTGTCTGTGCAGCCTAGTGATTTCGATGGTCCAGCAGACCATGCAGCCAGGGGGCCTGGGAGACCCAGTTAGAATTTTACTTCAGCACAAAATTGATTTATCAGAAGATGGTTCTCTTCCCTGGGTTAAGACCCCCATTCAGAAATAGTACACACATTTTAAAGAAAGAAAGGGGTGGATTGTTAGATAGAGAATTTAGGTTAAAAAGGGCTTAAGTTAAAATGTGATGATTAATCATAAAAGGGGAAGCCAGAATAGACAGGGAGCTTACCATAAAAGTTCAGCTGGACAATGTTATAACAAACAGAGATCTTTCATGGTCACAAAGAGACATGTAGGAGCCAAAGATTGATAAAAGAGTGAAAAACAGAATTTAGTGTGTGCAGAGATCGTAGTGTACGTAACTAACATGATAATTACAAATGCAAGTGTACTTAGAATGATTTTGCACAAACTAACCAATTAAAACAGTGTTAAAGAGGAGGGGAAGGACAAGCAAAAAAGGTATAAAAATCAATGCACTGTATGTATCGAGGCTTGACTTGGTGAGAAGCCAGTTGAGTTCAACTCTGCAGACTTGTTAATAAAGCTTGTCGTGTCACTGACTTTAAAGAGACTCATGTGTGAGAATTTGTACTTCTGACATCATCCCTCTTTCTTTCCATATCTTACCGAAGGTATGGACTACACCAAAAGCATATTTAGAGTCAGTGTAGATCATTCCTACCTTGTTCTCTAGTTCGTGGAGTGCTCTACAGAGGGCATATAGCTCACAGGATTGTGCTGACCAATGACCAGGGAGACGACCAGCTTCGATCACCAGTTCCTGTTTACCATCCACTATACTATACCCACTATAGCGGATTCCTGCAATACAACGTGAAGAGCCGTCAATAAACAATCTTTCTCCTTCAGTTAAGGGACATCGGTTAGGTCTTCCCTAATTTTGGTCTGTAAGTCGATAACCTCTGAGCACACATGTTCTAAATCGTTTGAGGATTGGTCATTAGTTGGAGAGATGAGGAAGGTTGCTGGGTTGAGAGTTTTGGTTGTAAGTAAGGTCAAATCATTGCTGTCCATTAGGATCATTTCATATTTTAAAATTCTCGAATCCGTGAGCCACCTTCCAGCCCGCTGCAATAGAATATTGTGGACTGTATGAGGGGTATGAACTATCATAGGGGCGCCGAAAGTAATCTTTCGCCCTTCTTCAACCAAAATTGCAGTGGCTGCTATGGCTTGTATACATTCTGGCCAGCCGCGACAAACGGGGTCTAAAAGCTTTGACAGGAAAGCTACTGGTTGTCTATAGCCTGCCCTGCTTTGGGTGAGCACTCCGGTGGCTGCCCCAGCTTTGGTATTAGTGTATAAATCAAAAGGTTTGTTTAGGTCGGGTAGCACTAAAACTGGGGCACGCGTAAGGCACTGTTTAACAGAGTTAAAATTTTCAATCTCTTCATCCGTCCAGTCAAGGGTTTCGGTTCCTATACTGGGAATCTTATCATAAAGGAATTTGACCAGCTTTGAATAATTTTCTATCCAGATTCTACAGAAACCCATTAACCCAAGGAATTTCCTGAGTTCCTGGGCATTTTTGGGAGGGGGGATCTGTATAATACCAGTTATTCTCTCTGGGCTAATTTTCCTGGTTCCTTGACTCACTAGATGTCCTAAGTATTTGACCTCGGATTGCACAAATTGTAGTTTGGACTCGCTGACTCTCAGACCTTTCTTCTCCAAAAAATTTAAAAGTGCTACCGTAAAATCTTTAGCTAATTCATAAGTCCTTGCTGTAATTAGCAAGTCATCCATGTACTGTATGAGTTGGCAATTTTCTCTCCGAGGAGCTTCATCTAATACCTGTTCTAGGACTTGACCAAATAAATTGGGCGATTCTGTAAAGCCTTGTGGAAGGACAGTCCACCGGTATTGGTTTTTACAGCCAGTAAAGGGGTTCTCCCATTCAAAGGCGAACATGTCTCTGCTCTCTGTAGCTAATGGACAAGTCCAAAATGCATCCTTGAGATCAGTGACACTAAACCATTGATTATGGGGGTCAATTTTACTCATGATGGTATAAGGGTTGGGTACAACCGGGTGACGGGCAAGAATGAATTTATTAAGCTCCCTCAAGTCCTGTACCAGGCGGTAGGTGCCGTCTGGTTTTTGAACAGGTAAAATCGGGGTATTAAAGGGAGACATACAGGGTTCGAGTATACCGTCCTGAATCAACTGGTCAATTACGGGCTGTAAACCTTTTCGGCCAGCCATCGGAATCGGGTACTGTTTCTGTCTAACAATTCGTTGAGTATCCTTTAAAGTGACTTGTAGCGGAGGAATATCGAGGATTCCTCTATTGCCCTTTCCTGCCCATACTCTTGGATTTATTAGTTTGCGATCTTCCTCGTTTAAAACATAGAATTGTACTCCAATGCCTGATTGTAGAGGTCGAGTACCGATAGCCAATTGGTCCTGTAAATCCCTTCCTAGCAAGCATACTCTGGCTTGGGGAAGTAATAGAAGATCCTCAATTATGATCTTATATCCCATTTGAATTCTGACTTGTCGCAATACCGGGACTGGAAAGTCTCGTCCTCCCACCCCAGAAACTGTAACTGTCCCTTCTATTTTCACCTCCTGGGGTTGGTGTAGAACGCTAGATCGGGCGGCTCCAGAATCGACCAAAAATATCATCTTATCACTGTGGGGTCCAATGCATAAATTAACTAATGGTTCTCCGTGCAGCCCTACGGTGTGTATTAGCTGAGAACCGTGACCCCCCTATTCGTGATCAGCTTCCATCAAGGCATAGGAGTGTGTGTCCATTGCTCACAGTGGGCATTCCTTTTTAAAGTGCCCTTCCTTTTTACAATGAAAACAAATAAGAGGTCCTGTTTCCCAATCATTCCCAAAACTTCTAGGGGGCATACATTGTCCCCGGAATCCTCCTCTACTCCTCCACCTGCTGGGGTCCCCTCCTCCCCACCCGTGGCTCCCCTCACCGCGTACAGAAGTTGGCCAGTAATCCTTATCTTTTTCGTGATGATCAGCTACTATTCCTTTGACTGTTTGTATTAAAATTTTAGCTTTCCCTTTTTGTTTATCCTCTGCCCTCTGGACAAATGCTCTCTGAGCAATCTGCAGTAGCTGGGTAATTCCTTGCTCGTGCCAATTTTCTGTCTTTTGTAGCTTTCTTCTGATGTCTGTGGCTGAGTTGGTAACAAAACCCGTTAGAACCAATTGTTCCCCTGCTGGAGATTCTATGTCAAGACCCCCATATTGTTGAATTGCCGTGCGCAATCTATTGAGAAATGCAGAGGGGATCTCCTCGGGACCTTGGGGAACCTCAAAGGCATTTTTGAAATTCTGTCCTTTGGGGACAGATTCCCTGATTCCTTTGATCAAATTAATCCTGTATTCTTCCATCAGTGTGCGGCCACCACTGGTATTTTTGTCCCAATTAGGTTTTGTGAGGGGGAATTTGACTTCTCCAGGGGTCGCCTCGTGCCCCCCTTGGTGTTCCTTATCCCATACTCTAATGCCTGCCTGTCGGATCATTCCCCGCTCATCTAAGGTAAACAGAGTCTTAAAGATGGATGTTAATTCCTCACAAGTATACAGATTTGGTCCCAAAAATTGGTCTAACTGTTCGGCACATCCCTGGGGATCTTCTATCAGGGAGATTAATTCTTTCTTAAAATTACGTACTTCAGTGCTGGTCAGGGGCACATTTACGAACCCAAGACCTTCTCCCACGGGAACCTCCTGCAGGGGTCGCATCCAGCTGATTTCTGGTTTCTTAGATTTGTGTTCCTGTTCCCTGAGAAGTGAATCGCAGTGTTCTGCCACTTCTTCCTGAGGGATCTCACGCTGTTTTGAATTACAATGTTCTATCTCTACTGTCAACGGAGGTGGTAATCGAGCGCTTTGTGAGCGAGTCACCATACCACTCCGGTTCTCCTCTTTCTTCTCTAGTGGTGGGGGAGGAGGGGGAGGTGCAGAAGGGTAGGTAATAGGAGGGGAAGGAAAGATAGGAGCCGGCATAGGAGGAACATAAGGTGGAGGGAGGGAATGTAACACATCCCACCCCTGTGATTCAGGGACAAAAGGTTCCTCCTCTCTCTTATCCCTGAATTCTTTCTCATTCAAAACCAGTTGTTCAATGGGTCCCTTGAGCCAGCAGGCTGCATATTCCCTGCTCTCAACATTGTCTCTGGTTTTTATAGAGCCAGATGTTCAAAGCTTGACACATCCGTTCATCCTTGGATCCGAACTTTGGCCAGTACACAGAGCTCCATTTAACCGGGCATTTAACCCATTCAATACAACAATACCTGACCATTGTCAGTTTGTCTTTCCCACGGGTCTTTCCCGTGCCCCACTCAGATAACATCAACCCAAGCGGGCTGTACGTAGCTATCTGGTGTTCACATCCTGAACCAGGACTCTCTTCCTTGCTACTCATTATTCCCATACTTATAAACTCTTACCGAGTTCCAGTAGCAATGCTCTAGCGCGCTTCCTCCCGTCGTTTGTTCTCAATGCCTCTTGGATATCACTTGCTTCTTCCACTGACCAGCCACCCGTCGCCCGTGAGTCCAGCTGAATCAGCCGGGGTGCACCTACTCTCGTCGTCGGGGAACTCTGTCAGTGGAGGGAGTGTGATCCCGGAAGAGCCCCCATTTGTTAGAAATTAATGTACCTTTAAAGAAATTGCTTGAGACCAAAATTGAGAACAAAGAACATTTATTACAACAACAATGCAAAGTTGGGTGCTTCCCCTTACCCTGGGAATACACACATATACTGGGGCTCACCCAACTTTTATACAGTCAATTTCAGTATCAGAGTGCCCTCCCCCTTACATTCTTCTGCCCCCTGGATGGGTTTGGCATAGGTAATCCTTCCTGCCTACGTGCAGTTTCAGTACACTTGGAGGACCAGGGGGTATCCTGTGGGTATCCCATCATGTCATTGTCCTTATTCACACCTTCCTGATTCTCGGGGCTACAATCTCTTGGTATGCAGAGTTGACTCATTCTATCTAGGGTTGGCTAATTTCATATGTATAAATCTGTGTAAGGTTAGCTAATTAGATATGTAGGATTTGGTACTTCTGTCCAGGGCTAGGAGACCTTTATCTGATCCAGCTATCTCAACTTCCTACATTCTATTGTACCTTACCATTCCTTTTCTTAGTCTTATGGCGGCTCTTGTCACACGGAAGATTCATATGTTAATCGTGCTGACTCTGCTTTCCTGCATCCTAATCCCCAACCTTATTCTGTTTGTACTGGTTACAGCCATTAACTGCTGAATTTTAGTTTCTTCCATGTTCATAATTTTAGATCAATTGTCCCATCTCTCACATGGGTGAACAGGATGGCACAGGTAAGAGGCATTATGTTTGAATGCTCTTTTGTTCATTATAAAATAAAAAGTTAAATTGAGGAGTTTCTCTTGGGAGTTGTCTTGAGCTACACAGGAACATGCTGATCTAAGATAATTGAAAGTTAAATGTGTCTACATAAATTCCATGCACATTTAAACCTCCCCACATCTAATAGCTGACAACTGTGAAATTAATTATGAAAAAATGTGTAAATGCTGTTGAGTCCTGTTTTTTTGACATTCCCAGAGGAATGAGATCGCATACTCATACCAGACCTTACACTGTTCAACTGCAAGTTCATTCTTAAAAATAAAACACTGTAGATATTGGAAATCTGAATTAAAAATAGAAAGCGCTGGAAATATTCAACTCATCGGGCAGCATCTGAGAAACAGAATTAAGATTTCAATATAATGGTTAATGTTGGAAAGGACTGTGATTTGGTTAGGAATATCTGAAAGAATGGTACTTGTAGTTGTAGTTTAGCTTAACAATGCCCCTATTTCAGGGTGAGCAGTTGATCATGAGGAGATAACCAGAGTTTAATGAAAGTACCTGTATCTCACTCAATAGTTGTCTTGTGGTGGGATTAAAATGAGAAAAGGAAATCTTTCCTGCTTTACAAAAATATGGTTGCTTGGAGAGTATAAATAATGTTTGTCCTAGGGTTGTTCTGACTTTTGTTATGGAATCTAGAGGACCCCAAAAACCAGCAGCAAGAGATATGCACCACAACACAGGGTTACTTAAACAAAAGTAGTTTAAAATTATATTTGAACAAAAAACAGAATTAAAAGTTTAACGTATTACTCAACCTACTTATTCCCCCCTCCCCGCCCCCATACTAAGCGCAGATGTGTGTAATGTTTATTTAAGATTAGAAAAGTTATTTGGATCACAGTCCAATCTCACTGGTTGCAATCAGTTCTTGTACTGTGCACAGAAGTTAGCATTAACAAAGTTCACCAGTCTTTGGTGTTTAACAGGCAAATGGTTACCACTCAGGAGAGTTCTTGCTGGTCTTTAGAGAGAGATTCCTTTTTGTTCCAGGACATCCACATGATTCCTGTTTAATCTGCTGACAAATATTGCTCCCTTCAAGGTTCTCCAGATGATTCTCCTTCTTTCAGGTCACCTTTCAGACAGACAGCCTTCTCCTTTGACCAGACAGTCTTCCTAAGGTTTGTCAGCTTTTTCCTCTGGAACTGATTTCTGTCTCCTTTCTCTTTGTTTCACACCCTCCCTCTCTGAGAGCAAAACTGTTTTCTCTCGTGCTCTTCCAGGCAAGCTGTATGCTGCAACTTTGCTGTTCATTTGCAAAAATCTCTCTACAAAAGTCCTGCAAATATTCTGTGTTTTAAAATGTGTGTGTGCAAGCTGCTCTACCAATTTCTTCCCAAGCCACCTCTAAATACTCTGTCAATCGACTGGCTGAAATGTTAACTCTGGTTCAATATCAGTTTTCCTTCTGCCAAGTTCTCTGATTGCAAGCAATCACCATACTGTGCACAGAATTTTACATATGTATAAAGTTCACCAGGCTTGGTGCTTGAAAGGTAAATGTTTATCACTCAGGAATGTTCTTTAGGGTTTGCAGAGAGATATTTATTGCTCCAGGATTTCCACAACTGAGGTACCACCTCTAGTCACCTCAGGATCTCACTGATAAAACTTTCCCCATCAGGGTCTTCTAGATAATAACCTATTTCTTCAAGCTACCACAGAGTTCCATTCCTTCCTCTATTTTAAGAGAAACATCAGACAGATAGCACTTCCAGCCAAGTACTGCTCTGGAACTTGCTTTCATCAGTTTCAAACAGTTTTTCCTGGATTGCACTTTTCAGTTATTTGTCAGTGTCCCACACACTGACTGAGCTGTTAACTCAGCTCTCTCTTTTCCAACTGAAACTCCAAAGAGAGCATGTAACTCATGACTTGTAAAACCCCCACCTTCCTGAGCAAAACAACAGGAGTTCTTCTGCTCCCATCTGTTGTTGGGTTCAGCAAAACAATGGTCAAGCATTTTATGACATCAGTTCAATAAACACCTACTTGTGAAAGGCACTTACATTCTCTAGATGGTGGTATCTTGAACAGTATAAAAGAAGCCTTTCCAGCCCTAATAAAGGAGGGAGCTTAACCTTGTGTGTGTGTGTTTATTTGCAGTGGTCAGCTACACCCCTTTGATTTGCTGAGATGCTCCAACACTGCTTTTTTTACTTCAACCCTTATGTGTTTTACAATCAACCCTTTGATTCTGAAGTTGTGCCTCTCCCATCTCAACTCCTCAGCGATTGTCTCTAACCTTTCCCTTCCCCCTCCACACTCCCATCCCCACCTGGTGATTATGACCCTCTCCCCTCATATAGTGCTACCTTCTGTCCTCCAGCCTCTGATTCATTCATTCCTGTCTCTTACTTCTACATACTGGCTGTCTTTTTTAAAAAATATTTTATTTATAAATTTTCACACAGGCTTGTAGTCATATACTGAGTCCTGCCAACAATGGATGTTCACAATCTCATATACATGTACATGTATTCCTTTGTCTATATCCATATATACAAGCCTGCCTCATTGCCCTTCCCTCTCCCCACCTATAAAACTAAACAATTCGTTCACACTACAATGTCAATAACAATAACAAACATTAGAAATATTAATGAAATGAATAAGAATATTAATAATAAAAAAGAAACGAAAAACGAAACAGGGACTGTTACGGCTCAATGGATGGCTTCCGCATCAATGCTCATTCTTGACTTTCCTTGATTGGGATCAGTGTGGGAGAGAGGGAGCGGCAGCAGGGGACAGTAAAACAATCACTTCCATTCTCCTATGTAGTGCATGTTTGGCTGCCAAATCTTCTGAAATTGCTGTGCTTGTTTCTCAGATTGTAAGTTATTTTCCCCAGGGGAATGCGACTTTGTATTTCCTTGTTCCATCGTGTGAGAGATGGGAAAACTGATCTAAAATTATGAACATGAAGGAAACTAAAATTCATACATCAGTTAATGGCTGTAACCAGTACAAACAGGATGAGCTTGGGGATTAGGATGCAGGAAAGCAGAGTCAGCACGATTAACATAAGAATCTTCTAGTCTTTGTGACAAGAGCCACCATAAGACTAAGATAAGGAGTGGTAAGGAACAATAGAATGTAGGAAGTTGAGGTAGTCTGGATCAGATAAGGGTCTCCTAGCCCTGGACAGAAGTACCAAGTCCTACATATCTAATTAGCTAACCTTACACAGATTTATACATATTAAATTAGCCAACCCTAGACAGGATGAGCCAACTCTCCATATCAAGAGACTGTAGCCCGGAGAATCAGGAAGGTGTGAATAAGGACAGTAACATGAAGGGACACCGACAGGATACCCCCTGGTCCTCCAAGTATACTGAAATTGCACGTAGGCAGGCAGGATTGCCTAATGCCAAACCTCTCCAGCAGGAGGCAGAAGAATGTAAGGGGGAGGGTATTCCTATACTGAAATCAACTGTATAAAAGTTGGGTGAGCCCCAGTGTATGTATGTATTCCCAGGGTAAGGGGAAGCACCCAACTTTGCATTGTTGATAAAATAAATGTTCTTTGTTCTCAATTTTTGTCTCGAGCAATTTCTTTAAAGGTACTTCTATTTCTAACAATTGCTTAATACTAAGAATAGAGTCAGACTTCCAAGTCACCACAATACACTTCCTGGCCTCTGCCAATGCGATTATCACAATTGGATTTAAAATTTGGAGAGCTTCATTGTAAGCCTTATGTCCATTATAATCCCAGCAGAAACACCTCTGGGTCCTGGGGCAATCGTTTACCTATAATTTTTTCCAAGACTTGGTCTAGATCCACCCAGAAGGTCCTCACCTTGGCACATGACCAGGTTGCATGTACAAACATCCTGGCTGCAACACCTGGTTCTGCTTTTGATTTGTTGATTTTCTGCAGCATTATGTACAACTGGTGCAAAAAATTTATACTGGACCAGGCCTACCTTGCATTAACGACAGTGGTCATACTTTCCCGACACAGGTCAGACAGCACCTCTCATCAATTGTAGTACCAACTCCGACTGCCATCTTTCTGTTGACCTATGAAGGCCCAGTTTGGGTCCCTTGGATTGGAACAGGTAATAATACATTGCTGAAATAAATTTCTTGCCAATCCCCCTTTGAATCAGGTCCTCTATGTTACTGCAATGAGGTAGGACCATACCTCGTCCTAATTTGTCCCATAGAAAAGACCTTTTTTGAAAATAGCTCTGGAATGTTTTAACTGGTAAATGATATTTATTTTTAAGCTGTTCAAATGACATTAATTTCCCTTGCTTGTAACAGACCTTTATACATCTGACTCCATTACGGAGCCAGATGTCTAGATGGAGTTGATGTCCAGAATCTTGTTTCCCATAGTCAGTGGTATTAATTTATTCGGAGTCCAGGGCATTTTTAGTGATAGCCCCATCGTAATATCCAAATACTGGTTAATTTTGGCCCAGATAATAATCATTTGTTTTAATATGGGGCTGTACTTCTTCCCTGTCAACAATTTAATGTTCCATTTATAAATAAAGTCGTCTACTATCTTGTCGCCCACCAAGTGGAGATCAATTTGTGTCCAAGGTAGTACATCTCCTCCCTGAAAAGGTGATGTGATGTATCTCGACTGAGCCGCCCAATAATATTTTTTGAAGTCTGATAATCTCAATCCGCCTAGATTATAGTCGTGTGTTAATTTTTCAATAGAGACCCTTGGTACCTTACCATTCTAAAGAAACCTCCTAACCATATATGTTAACTGTTTGAAGAAACCCAGAGGAATTGGCCTATAGGAAGAGAGCATATGGATCCTTACCCTTTTTCAAAATTGTTGTAACATTCACCACTGTAAAAGATTCTGGCAGGGACCTTGTTTCCCTTGACTCCATATACAGAGGCATTAATAAGTCCTTAAATTTTTGGTCTTCAAGCTCTGCTGGGACCAAGGAAAGCTGTCTCGGGACCTTCATCATCACCCTGTACAAAAACAAAGGCGAGAAATCAGACTGCTCAAACTACAGGGGATTCACGCTGCTCTCCATTGCAGGCAAAATCTTCGCTAGGATTCTCCTAAATAGAATAATACCTAGTGTTGCTGAGAATGTTCTCCCAGAATCATAGTGCGGCTTTCGCGCAAACAGAGGAATTACTGACATGGTCTTTGCCCTCAGACAGCTCCATGAAAAGTGAAGAGAACAAAACAAAGGACTCTACATCACCTTTGTTGACCTCACCAAAGCCTTCGACACCGTAAGCAGGAAAGGGCTTTGGCAAATACTAGAGAACCTCGGATGCCTCCCAAAGTTCCTCAACATGGTTATCCAACTGCACAAAAACCAACAAGGTCGGGTCAGATATAGCAATGAGCTCTCTGAACCCTTATCCATTAACAATGGCGTGAAGCAAGGCTGCATTTTCGCACCAACCCTCTTTTCAATCTTCTTCAGCATGATGCTGAACCAAGCCATGAAAGACCTCAACAATGAAGACGCTGTTTACATCCGGTACCGCACGGATGGCAGTCTCTTCAATCTGAGGCGCCTGCAAGCTCACACCAAGACACAAGAGCAACTTGTCCGTGAACTGCTCTTTGCAGACGGTGCCGCTTTAGTTGCCCATTCAGAGCCAGCTCTTCAGCGCTTGACGTCCTGTTTTGCGGAAACTGCCAAAATGTTTGGCCTGGAAGTCAGCCTGAAGAAAATTGAGGTCCTCCATCAGCCAGTTCCCCACCATGACTACCAGCCTCCCCACATCTCCATCAGGCACACAAAATTCAAAACGGTCTACCAGTTTACCTATCTCGGCTGCACCATTTCATCGGATGCAAGGATCGGCAACGAGATAGACAACAGACTCGCCAAGGCAAATAGCGCCTTTGGAAAACTACACAAAAGAGTCTGGAAAAACAACCAACTGAAAAACCTCACAAAGATTAGCATATACAAAACCGTTGTCATACCCACACTCCTGTTCGGCTCCGAATCATGGGTCCTCTACCGGCATCACCTATGGCTCCTAGAACGCTTCCACCAGCGTTGTCTCCGCTCAATCCTCAACATTCATTGGAGCGCCTTCATCCCTAACGTCGAAGTACTCGAGATGGCAGAGGCCGACAGCGAAGCCAAGCCAAAGAAAGAAATTCTTGGTAGAACTCAGGCGGGAACCCATCTTCCCCTGGAGACTTTCCTGTTTGCAGCGCACTCAATGCTTTAACCAGTTCTTCCTCAGTAAAATGAAGATTTAATCCTGCCAGCTATGGGTTCAGGCAGGGGAGATCTAATCTGGCAAGGAACTTGCCCTCTTGATCGAGGTCTCCAGACAATTCAGATTGGTATAATCCTTCATAAAATTCCCTGAAAGTCTCATTAATTTCCTTTAGTTTGTACGAGACCTGGCCATTCCCCATTTGTATTGCATTAATTCTTCTAGAGGCTTGTTCTGCCCTCAACTGTCAAGCAAGTTCCTTATGTGCCCTGCCCCCCAACTCACAATATTTTATCTTGACAATGCTAAATATACAATTGCTATTTTAATTTTATCCAACTCCAATCCTTTTAAAGGAATCACATAACCCAGTAAAAAAAAACAGATGGATCTAATGGTAACTTAATCTTATACAGTTTTTCCAAAATTAACTTAATTTCTTTCCAAAATGGTTGAACATACATAAAAGACCAAATAGCATGTAAAAAAGTTCCAACACACTTACCATATCTAAAACAGGAATCTGAATTACTACGGCTATATTTTTTCAATTTTTCAGGAGTTAAATATAACTAATGCAAAAAATTATAATTAGCCATTCCATATCGTGCATTGGTCAATCTAGTAACACTGTCATGACACATATCCGTCCAATATTCTTCAGGAAAAACAAAAGTTAAATCATTTTTCCATTTAAACTTAGATTTCTCCCATTCCGATTTATCCATATTATCTTGTAATACTTGATACATAACAGAAATATAATCCTTTCTAGGCATAGAAGAAATCAAAGACTCAAACTCTGACAATAAAGGTAAAACCATCTCTCTACCATACATTTTTTTTTACCAGTGACCGAAGTTGATAATGAACAAATAAAGAAGCTTCAGCAATATCAAAATGCTCTTTCACTTGAATAAAAGAAAGAAATTGACCTTCTACAAAACAGTCCTGCATTATTTTTATACCCTTAAAATCCCAACTCTTTAAATGATTATTAAACAATGAAAAAGGAATGTTGATTATTATATAATGGTGTTAAAATAGATAATTTACCTTTTGATACTATAGTCTTATTCCTTTTTGTCCATAACATCAATAGATGTTTTAATATCAGCACATTATACTCCCGAAATAAATCTATATTCCACCGAAATATAAATTGATGAACTGCAATTTCAGAAATACATGCCATCTCAACTTTAGCCTAATTTCGAGATTGATCCATATCCATCAAACCACTAATAAATTTAAGTTGGGCTGCCTCATAATAATTCTGAAAATGAGGTAATTGCAATCCACCTAATGCACACTTCCAAGTAAGCTTATTTAATTCTACCCTTGGTAATTTACCTTTCCATAAAAAATCCCTAGTAGTTTTATTTAAATCCTGAGAAAAGTTCCTTGTAAGAAAACACAGTATTGATTGAAACAAATACTGAATATGTGGAAAAATATTAAAGTTAACAGAAGGTCTTTCCACTTAATTAAATCTGCTCTTATCTTTTTCAACAATGAAACATAATTTAATTTATATAAAAACTGATAGTATTCACAATTATTCCTAAATATTTAATTTTATCTGTCCATTTCAAATAAAGTACATTTTTAATAACTGAATAATCTCCTTCACCTACCAATAAAATTTAACTTTTATTCCAATTAACTTTATATCCAAAT
Organism: Narcine bancroftii; assembly: GCF_036971445.1. Taxonomy (NCBI): domain Eukaryota; kingdom Metazoa; phylum Chordata; class Chondrichthyes; order Torpediniformes; family Narcinidae; genus Narcine; species Narcine bancroftii. The sequence goes on from NW_027211808.1 coordinate 3,266,797, forward strand.
AATGATCCATACTGTAATAAACATTCCCATATATGCGGCAAAGATTGTTCCGGATTTGTTAAGTATATCAAAACATCATCTGCAAACAAATTAATCTTATACTCTTCATCCAAAACTCTCTGCTCATTTTGCTGTATTAATTAGGCTAATGGTTCAATGACCAAAACAAATAGGGCTGGTGACAATGAACAACCCCATTGAGTAGAATGCGTTTATTTAAATGATGATGAAATCTGTCCATTTGTCACCACCCTAGCAATCGGCTTTGTATATAAAGCTTTAACCCAAAAAAGGGTCCAAATTTAAACTTTTATAAGACTTAAATAAAAAATTCCATTTGACCCTATCAAAAGCTTTTTCTGCATCGTGCAACCGCCATTGGATGGTTGGGCTGCCATCGGTATGCATTGGTCAAACTAATTAGTCGAAGAATATTATCTAAAGCATATCTATTTTTAATAAAACCTGTTTGATCTACGTGCATCAATTTAGGTAACTATTTAGCAAGCCATTTTGCTAACAATTTAGCTATTATTTTATAATCCACATTCAATAAAGAAATAGGTTTATATGAATGGATCTCTATCTTTCTTTCGAATTACAGTAATTAAAGCACTAGAATAAGATTCTGATAACTCATAATGTTCAGTTACTTTTTGTAATACCACCCCAAACAGCAAAGATAAATCTTCATAAAAAAACTTTATACAATTCCACCGAAAACCCGTGACTTACCATTAGGCATTTCCATCATAGCAGTCTTAATTTCTAAATCTGTGAATGGAGCTTCCAAATCTATAATATCCTCTTCCTCTAATGCTGTGAACTTTTTTTTTAATTTTAATTTTTTATTTTTCACACCATAAATCACATTAGCCATGATACACACTTTTTCCTTTTCACACATATATTGTGACATTTTCTCCCCCCCTCCCTCCTCCTAACCCACCCCTCCCACCCCCCCTCCCATCCATTTAAGGTATACCATCTAGGATACATTAAACCAGTCAGACAATGTTGTCACTCAACAAAAATACACCAGAAATTTTACTGAGTCCATTCTTTTCTTTCCTTCTCCTTCCATCAACTTAGGTAATGATTGTCCCCGGTAGGATTTCGCTATTGTATTTAATGTAAGGCTCCCATATTTGTTCGAATATTTAAATATTATTTCTTAAACTATATGTAATTTTTTCTAATGGAATACATTTATTAATTTCTATATACCATTGTTGTATTTTCAAATTATCTTCCAATTTCCAGGTTGACATAATACATGCTATCTTAACAAATCTTTTTTGTGCATCCTCCAAATCAATTCCAAATTCTTTGTTTTTTATGTTACTTAGGAGAAAGATCTCTGGATTCTTTGGTATATTGTTTTCTGTTATTTTATTTAATATCTGATTTAGATCTTCCCAAAATTTTTCTACTTTCTCACATGACCAGATTGCATGAATTGTTGTTCCCATTTCTTTTTTACATCGAAAAAATCTATCAGATACTGTGGGTCCCATTTATTGAACTTTTGAGGTGTAATGTATAGTCTGTGTATCCAGTTATATTGTATCATACGTAGCCTCGTATTTATTGTATTTCTCATCGTTCCAGAACATAATTTCTCCCATGTTTCCTTTTTTATCTTTATATTTAAATCTTGTTCCCATTTTTGTTTAGTTTTACCATTTGTTTCCTCATTCTCCTTTTCTTGCAGTTTAATATACATATTTGTTATAAATCTTTTGATTATCATTATATCTGTAATCACATATTCAAGGTTACTTGCCTCTGGCAAACTCAAACTGCTTCCTAATTTATCCTTCAAGTAGGATCTCAATTGGTAATATGCCAGCGCTGTATCTTGAGTTATATTGTACTTATCTTTCATTTGTTCAAAGGATAAGAATCTATTTCCTGAAAAACAATTTTCTATTCTTTTAATCCCTTTTTTTTCCCATTCTCTAAAGGAAAGGTTATCTATTATAAAAGGGACTAACTTGTTTTGCGTCAATATTAGTTTTGGTAATTGATAATTTGTTTTATTTCTTTCTACATGAATCTTCTTCCAAATATTGAGGAGATGATGTAATACTGGAGAACTTCTATGTTGTACCAATTTTTCATCCCATTTATATAACATATGTTCAGGTATCTTTTCCTCTATTTTATCTAATTCTAATCTCATCCAGTCTGGTTTTTCCCTTGTTTGATAAAAATCTGATAGGTATCTTAATTGTGCGGCTCTATAATAATTTTTAAAGTTTGGCAGTTGTAAGCCTCCTTGTTTATACCATTCTGTTAATTTATCTAGTGCTATCCTCATTTTCCCCCCTCTCCATAAAAATTTCCTTATTATTTTCTTTAACTCCTTGAAGAATTTTTCTGTCAGTTGTATTGGCAATGCCTGAAATAAGTATAATATCCTTGGAAAAATGTTCATTTTAATACAGTTTATCCTTCCTATTAGTGTTAGTGGTAAATTTTTCCAATGCTCTAAATTGTCCTGTAATTTTTTCATTAGTGGATAATAATTGAGTTTATATAGTTGGCTGAGATTTTTGTTTATTTGTACACCTAGGTATCTTATTGCCTGCATTTGCCATCTAAATGGAGATTCCTTCTTAAATTTTGAGAAATCCGCATTATTCATAGGCATTGCTTCACTTTTATTTACATTTATCTTGTAACCCGACACTTCTCCATATTCCTTCTATTTCTTATATAATTCTTTTATTGATAGTTCTGGTTCTGTTAAGTACACTATAACATCATCCGCAAATAGACTGATTTTATATTCCTTGTCTTTTATTTTTATTCCTTTTATATTATTATCTATTCTTATCAATTCTGCTATTGGTTCTATAGCTAACGCAAACAATGAAGGTGATAGTGGGCATCCCTGCCGCGTTGACCTGCTTAAGTTAAATTGCTTTGATACATGTCCATTTACTGTCACTTTCGCTAACAGTCCCTTATATAATGCTTTGTATACTTCTCCGGTAAACTGAATTTTTGCAATACTTTGAACAAATAATTCCATTCTACTCTGTCAAAGGCCTTCTCTGCATCTAAAGCAACTGCTACTGTAGATGCTTTATTTTCTTCTACTGCATGAATTAAGTTAATAAATTTACAAATATTGTCTGTTGTGCGTCTTTTTTTGATAAATGCAGTTTGGTCTAAATTTACCATTTTCGGTACATGCTCTGCTAATCTGTTTGCTAAAAGTTTAGCTATTATCTTATAATCTGTGTTTAGTAAAGATATTGGTCTATATGATGCTGGTGAGAGTGGATCTTTCCCTTGCTTTAGTATTACTGTAATTATTGCTGTTTTACATGAATCTGGTAAGCTTTGTGTTTCATCAGTCTGGTTGATTACATCCAGGAGGGGCGGAATTAATAAGTCTTTAAATGTTTTGTAGAATTCTATTGGGAATCCATCCTCTCCTGGTGTCTTATTATTTGGTAATTTTTTTATTATCTCTTGTATTTCTACTATTCCAAATGGCTCTGTTAATTTATTTTGTTCCTCTATTTGTAGTTTTGGTAGTTCAATTTTAGTCAGAAATTCATCTATTTTCCCTTCTTTCCCTTCGTTTTCAGTTCGGTATAATTGTTCATAGAATTCTCTAAAGTTTTCCTTAATTTCTTTTGGATTATATGTAATTTGTTTGTCTTTTTTTCCTTGATGCCAATACCATTTTCTTAGCTTGTTCTGTCTTAAGCTGCCATGCAAGGATTTTGTGCGTTTTTTCACCCAGTTCATAATATTTCTGTTTTGTCTTCATTATATTCTTCTCCACCTTATAGGTTTGTAGTGTTTCATATTTTATTTTTTTATCTGCCAATTCTCTTCTTTTAGTTGTATCTTCCTTCATTGCTAATTTTTTTTCTATATTTACTATTTCCCTTTCCAACTGCTCTGTTTCCTGATTATAGTCCTTCTTCATCTTGGTTACATAACTTATTATTTGCCCTCTAATGAATGCTTTCATTGCATCCCATAGTATAAACTTATCTTCCACTGATTCCGTATTTATTTCAAAATACATTTTTATTTGTTTTTCAATAAATTCTCTAAAATCCTGCCTTTTAAGTATCATGGGGTTTAATCTCCATCTATACATTCTTGGAGGGATGTCCTCTAGCTTTACTGTCAATATTAAGGGTGAATGGTCCGATAGTATTCTAGCTTTATATTCTGTTTTTCTTACTCTATCTTGCATACTAGCTGATAACAAAAATAGGTCTATTCTTGAATATGTTTTATGTCTACCCGAGTAATATGAATATTCCTTTTCTTTTGGGTGTTGTTTCCTCCATATATCCAAAAGTTGCATTTCTTCCATCGATTTAATTATAAATTTGGTTACTTTGTTCTTTCTGTTAATTTTTTTCCCACTTTTATCCATATTTGATTCCAAATTCAGGTTGAAATCCCCTCCTATTAATATGTTCCCTTGCGTATTTGCTACCTTCAAAAAGATATCTTGCAGAAACTTTTGATCTTCTTCGTTAGGTGAATATACATTGAGTAGATTCCAAAACTCCGAATATATCTGACATTTTATCATTATATATCTCCCTGCTGGATCTATTATTTCCTCTTCTATTTTAAATGGCACATTTTTACTAATTAATATAGCCACTCCTCTTGCTTTTGAATTATACGATGCTGCTGTTATATGTCCTACCCAATCTCTCTTTAATTTCTTGTGCTCCAATTCAGTTAAGTGTGTTTCTTGCACAAATGCTATATCAATTTTTTCTTTTTTCAGTAAATTTAGCAGTTTCTTCCTTTTAATTTGGTTATGTATTCCATTAATATTTAAAGTCATATAGTTCAACGTAGCCATTTTATACTTTGTTTATCTTCCCTTTCCGTTTTTCCATCATTACCTTTCCTCCTTTTCCAGTTCTGTTTTCTTATTTTAAACCCTTTATAAGACAACATTCCTAAAACATCAAACATTTTCCTTATTCTCCTATTTAAAACTTCTTTAGCCCCAATCTCCCCTTCCCCTCCTGAGTTGTCCTTTATCCCTTGTCGGACAACCACATCTCCCCTCTCCATTTGGGTTTGCGAATTCACTCGCAAGCATCAGCTGATTTTGCAGTGACCGCAACTCCCCCCCACCTAGCCCCCCCCAGAAAAGACTTCACTTTTCATATGTAACAAAGGTCACTCTTTTAGTTCCCTCCTTATTCCCTCTATTCCATTTCCTTCCCTTATTAATTCTTGTCTATACTATCTATATTTTCCTCTAAATACGGATACATTCACGTATGCACATTATACATATACACACTTATACCTCTTAACCCACATACATATAAATCGTGGTCATTTTTATTCTCATTACACGTCTTCATCCCTCAGTCTATTTTGTAATTGTTCTGCAAATTTTTGTGCTTCTTCTGGATCCGAGAATAGTCTGTTTCGTTTTCCTGGAATAAATATTTTCAATACCGCTGGATGCTTTAGTATAAATTTATACCCTTTCTTCCACAAAATCGCCTTTGCTGTATTGAACTCCTTTCTCTTCTTTAGGAGTTCAAAACTTATATCTGGATAAATGAAGATTTTTTGCCCTTTGTACTCCAGTGGCTTGTTGCCCTCTCTTACTTTTTCCATTGTCTTCTCCAGTACCTTTTCTCTTGTAGTATATCTTAGGAATTTTACTAAAATAGATCTTGGTTTTTGTTGCGGTTGTGGTTTAAAGGCCAAAGCTCTATGTGCCCTTTCTATTTCCATTTCTTGCTGTAGTTCTGGACATCCTAGGATCCTAGGGATCCAATCTTTTATAAACTCTCTCATATTCTTGCATTCTTCATCTTCCTTAAGGTCCACTATCTTTATGTTATTTCTTCTGTTATAATTTTCCATTATATCTATTTTCTGAGCTAACAGTTCTTGTGTCTCTATAACTTTTTTATTAGATTCCTCTAATTTCTTTTTTAAGTCCTCTACCTCCATTTCTACTGCTGCTTCCCGCTCTTCCATCTTGTCCATTTTCTTTCCCATTTCTGTTAAGGTCATATCTAATTTATTCATTTTCTCTTCTGTGTTGTTTATTCTTCTTCTTAAATCATTAAATTCCTGTGTTTGCCATTCTTTAAATGACTCCATGTATTCTTTAATAAGAGAAAGTATATCCTTTATCTTGCCTTTCCCTTCTTCTTCTATTTCACTGTACTCTTCCTCTTCCTCTTCTTCTTCCTCTGGGTTGGCCATCTGTTGTTTCTTTGTTGCCCTTTTCTTCTCTTCTTTCTTGTTTTCATTGTCTTCTGTGTTCTCTTCTTGCTGCAGGTGTTCTGCAGCTGTCGTTGCCGGCTGTGGAGATCGACTCCCCAGCTGGTCACCCCTCCCGTCGGTGTGTTTTTTTTCATGCGCGGTTGCGTACTTTTACTTGGCTCAACGAGCCACTTTTGTAGTCCACTTTCTACCGACCTGAGTGAGCGGGTTTCTCTCTCCACCGCGGGCCTCTTCGAACAGGTAAGGCCTTCTCCTTCTTCCTCCGTTGTCTTCTCTTCCTCTCTTCTTACCGTTGATTTCGATTTTTCTTTTTTTGTCGCCATCTTCTTTCCACCTTTATACTCACTTTTCTTTAACTTTTATTTCTGTGCCTTTGTGTTTTCCTTTGTTTTTTCCGACTTTTCTGGAGAGGGCTGGAGTTCACCGTCCGGCCACTACTCCATCACGTGCCTTCCCCAGCAATGCTGGGAACTTCAACGTAGATAAAAAAGAATCAATAGATCCATTATCCTGTTTCCCCTCAGAAGTATAGAATTTTTTATAAAATGAATAAAACTGTTAATTGATTTCCTGAGGTTTATAGGTAACTATTGAATTCATTTTAACAGCAATAATAACCCTTGAGGTTTGCTCTTTCTTTAACTGGCATGCAAGTATTTTATGAGTCTTCTCTCCCCACTCATAATATCGTTGTTTGGTTCGATTAAATAAACATTCAAATTGTAAAGTCTGTAACGTATTATATTGCAATTTCAATCTAGTCAAAGCTATCTCCTGATCTTCTGAAATTCCTTCACCAATTCATCAATCTGCTTTTCTAATTTAATACTTTCAGCCATATACCCTTTCTTAACTTTAGTAGCATAACTAATTATTTGCCCTCTTAAATAAGCCTTTAATGCATGCCTTAAGAAATCTCTTGGTGCCTGCCACATTGACCACCGCCAGTGGGCTGATAACGCCTCAAACCGTGCATCTTGGCGCCTCACAGTTTGGCGGGCAGCAACCTCCTTTGAAGAAGACCGCAGAGCCCACCTCACTGACAAAAGGCAAAGGAGGAAAAACCCAACACCCAACCCCAACCAACCAATTTTCCCTTGCAACCGCTGCAATCGTGTCTGCCTGTCCCGCATCGGACTTGTCAGCCACAAACGAGCCTGCAGCTGACGTGGACTTTTTACCCCCTCCATAAATCTTCGTCCGCGAAGCCAAGCCAAAGAAAGACTACAAATCTACTATGAACAAAGTTAACATTTTCCGTTAAGAAAAAATCAATATGTTTCTTAACAAAAGCAACAAACTCAGGTTTTTTCAACAGGATTGTATTAAACCTCTATCCATCTTCTTCTTTGGCTTGGCTTCGCGGACGAAGATTTATTGAGGGGGTAAATGTCCACGTCAGCTGCAGTCTCGTTTGTGGCTGACAAGTCCGATGCGGGACAGGCAGACACGGTTGCAGGGGAAAATTGGTTGGTTGGGGTTGGGTGTTGGGTTTTTCCTCCTTTGTCTTTTGTCAGTGAAGTGGGCTCTGCGGTCTTCTTCAAAGGAGGTTGCTGCCCGCCAAACTGTGAGGCGCCAAGATGTACGGTTTGAGGCGATATCAGCCCCCGGCTGTGGTCAATGTGGCAGGCACCAAGAGATTTCTTTAGGTAGTCCTTGTACCTCTTCTTTGGTGCACTTCTGTCTCGGTGGCCAGTGGAGAGCTCACCATATAACACGATCTTGGGAAGGCGATGGTCCTCCATTCTGGAGACGTGACCCACCCAGCACAGCTGGATCTTCAGCAGCGTGGACTCGATGCTGTCGACCTCTGCTATCTCGAGTACTTCGATGTTAGGGATGAAGGTGCTCCAATGAATGTTGAGGATGGAGCGGAGACCACGCTGGTGCAAGCGTTCTAGGAGCCGTAGGTGATGCCGGTAGAGGACCCATGATTCGGAGCCGAACCTCTTTGTGAGGTTTTTCAGTTGGTTGTTTTTCCAGTCTCTTTTGTGTAGTCTTCCAAAGGCGCTATTTGCCTTGGCGAGTCTGTTGTCTATCTCGTTGTCGATCTTTGCATCTGATAAAATGGTGCAGCCGAGATAGGTAAACTGGTTGACCGTTTTGAGTTTTGTGTCCCCGATGGAGATGAGGGGGGGCTGGTAGTCATGGTGGGGATCTGGCTGATGGAGGACCTCAGTTTTCTTCAGGCTGACTTCCAGGCCAAACATTTTGGCAGTTTCCGCAAAACAGGATGTCAAGCGCTGAAGAGCTGGCTCTGAATGGGCAACTAAAGCGGCATCGTCTGCAAAGAGTAGTTAACGGACAAGTTGCTCCTGTGTCTTGGTGTGAGCTTGCAGGCGCCTCAGATTGAAGAGACTGCCATCGTGCGGTACCGGATGTAAACAGCGTCTTCATTGTTGAGGTCTTTCATGGCTTGGTTCAGCATCATGCTGAAGAAGATTGAAAAGAGGGTTGGTGCGAAAACGCAGCCTTGCTTCACACCATTGTTAATGGATAAGGGTTCAGAGAGCTCATTGCTATATCTGATCCGACCTTGTTGGATAACCATGTTGAGGATGGATGTAACACCTCTGAGCTTTCATGATAAAAAAATAATAAAGAATGATCAGATATTACTCTACTCTTATAATCTGTCTGCAATATTTTTCCCTGTAACTGTGCCGATACTAAAAAAAATCTATTCTAGAAAAGGAATCATACCTAGAAGAATAAAAAAAATCTTTCTCTGTAGGATTAATCCTTCTCCAAATATCTACCAAATGTATGTCTTTCATTAAAATCACAATTTGTATTGCCATCTTTGATTTTCTGATACATTTTGGGGATTTATCCATTAATGGATCCAAAACACAATTAAAATCTCCCCCAACTAAAATGTTTTCATTAGCTTGACTTAATAACAAAAAAGCATCTGAAATAAAACATTCATTACCTACATTAGGTGCGTATATGTTGAGCAAAGTTCATTAAAAATTTTACAGTCCACTTTAAAAACCCTCCCAGCATTCCCTTCTAAAGTTTGTAACTCAAAAGATAAATTCTTATGAACTAGAATCGCTGCACCTTTTGCCTTAGAGATAAATGAAGAAAAAAATATATGACCAACCCAATCTCTTTTCAATTTCAAATGTTCTTTTTCAGTAAAATATGTTTCTTGTAAAAAAGCAAAATCAATTTTCATTTTCTTAATATAAGATAAAAATCTCTTTTGTTTAATTGGATTATTTAATCCCTGAACATTAATAGTTGTAAATTTCAAACTAGACATTTTAATAAACTATCAATATATGCAAGTAATATTAAAAAATGATCTCCTGTTAATAAACAAAATCTACTCTCCCTACCCTAATATTATAAAAAAAGTTAATATGAAAAGGAATACAATTAATTCCTCCCCCAAAAAAGAGAAAAAAAAGCATCCAAAGGCAGTAATTCCCTAAAAAAACTGGGTGTGGAACACCCCACCAGTGGCAGATGACTATCAAAGATATCAATGCCATCCACTTCCCCCCAGCCAGAAATACAATATATATAAGAATGTAATTCATCATCATTCAGCCCTGGGATTCCAGTCCCAAAGATTGATTCAAATCCTCAATATCATTAGGACTGTTTATCAAAGCAGTCTTCTTCCCATCTTTCCTATTCTTCCCACTCTTTCCATTCTGTCAATGACCATTTGCCCTTCTTTTAGGTGATGATGGTGAATTCTTCCCTGACCACGTAAATCCGGTAACAAATTAGCGAAAACCAATGCATCATGATCATTCTCAAAAAATTGAGACTGATAGTTGCCATAAAAAACCTTCAACACTACAGGGTATCGAAAAGCAAACTTATATCCTTTCTGCCACAGCACACCTTTGGCCGAATTAAACTCACGTCGACGTCTGATAATTTCTTGACTCAAATCAGCATTAAAAAAAACTATTATTCGGAATCATCATTGAGTTTGACTTTGTCTTGCCTTCTGTACTGCCAACCATAAAACCATTTCTCTATCCTGATAATTCAAGCACCGAATTAACATTGTTTGTGATGGTTGACCTGGTAATCCTTTCCTCCTCAATGCACTGTATGCACTTTCCAGTACCAAAACACTCGGAAAAAACTCTTTATCTAAGATCTCAGGGATCCAATCCTTAAAATTTTTTTTATCGGATCTTCACCTTCCATATCTTCTGGAAGGCCCACAGTTTTTACATTATTTCTCTGGCTTGATTTTCCAATGAATCAATTTTTAAAAATAATTATCTCTTCTGAATTCCACATCCTCAAATGAATCTTACACTTTTTCTATTTTTTCTTTATTACTTTAAATTTTCTCTTTACATTTAGAAAAAGCTGTTCCAAATTATTTTAAGTTTTCCTGTACCACATCTACTGAATTAAGGGATTTATTAACATCTCTCTTAAGCGTAGATAAATCTTCAGATATTGTAGATTGCATTTCAGTCATGACATAGTATCCATATGGTAAGCAATCCCTTCCATCACAGTAAAAATAGAGTTCAGTCCAGGTTCCATTGCCACATCTTGAGACCCACCTTCTTTATGCTCCTCCTCCAGTTGTTCCTGTGAACTAGCTGTATAAGGTGTTCTCTTCTTGCTCCCTCATCATAAAGACTTTCCCTGTGCGGCTGCGAGTTTGGACACCTGCCACACGAGCCACCCTGCAGCCCACATGTGTTCTAGCAGATCCCAAACCCTGGAAGCACTGCACATTCCCGGCAGAGCGAGGGGCTGCACAGGGGTAGTTTCCAGCACCTTCCTGTGCATCTCTGACTCCTGCGACGGCAGCGCGTGGCGAAGGATTCCTTGTTACATCAGATTGGCCGCGAGCCCAACTTTGCGAATGCGCAGGTCGTCAGCCGATTCCTTCAACAAGCTGGTGCCATCTTGCGGGGAGAAGAGCAGCGCTGGCGTAATATTCAACCTGGCTGGTGTTCTCTGTGGCTTGGAGGCTCCCGACCGCAGCTCCATGGTTCCAGCTGGACAGGAAGGCCTCAGTTCTTCAGCACTTTTAAAAAGAAGTTTTTTTGTAGTTGAACATTAGATTTTTTTTAATATTAACCGCCATTATAGACAACTAATGTACTTAGAAGCAGAAATAAAATGGTTATATATGTAGATTAAAGTTTAAAATCGAATGTTTAAAAAAAAACTGGCTGGGGACGATTAGAACCGCATGTCTGCCCTCTATGCCATCTTGACCTGCTCCCCGAACAATTACTCTATTAACAAAAATTCACTTTCAAACTTTGGTTCAAAATCCCCCCTTTTATAACAATGCCCACTGGTTACTATTTCTACAACAGTGTAAAACTAATAAATTCCCAAGCCTAAATATAACATATGTAATTAAAGTCTGTTATATTTCCAACCAGCCCACAGAAAAAAAAGACACAAAACAAACACAAAACACACAAGACTCACAAAACTTTGACTTCAATTGAAGTAAAGATTGAAAACAAAATTCAGTTTGTTTGGTAAACTGAACCCAAAAGATCTTTTAGAGAGAGAGCACACAAAATTCAAAGTGGTCTTCTGTTACTTTCAGAGAAAGAAACAATGGCTTGGTCCGTATCCTTCTGGCTGCCTTCGGAATGTTCCTTCCTTTTGAAATGCCCAACATTCTACATTGCTTCTCAAATAAAGACTCTGCTCTGGACCTCCTTCCATTCCATAGCCACACCCAGCGGTGGTTTGTCTTCCAAGTCCAGAAATTTCTAGATCATCTTCTGCACATGCCCAGTCTGTCTCCCACTCTCTCAGCAGTCCATCTTCACCGTGGCTCTTAAAAGCAAACCACACAACACATAGGCCAATACACAACTCAGAACTCTGTAACACCTCAGTGGCCATGGCTGAAGCCTCCACCGAGAGCTTGGTGTGGGCATCTGGCTTTTGTCACAATGAAAGCGTTGTTGGCCTCTTCTGAGCATTCAAGGGTTTTGTTCTTGGTGGCAATCAGTGCGAACAACAGGCCCATGATGTGAGCAATCCTTGGAATGAACCAGTGATAAAAGTTGACCATGCTGGCACCCTTGAGGATATTCAGCTTCGGGAACTGGCGTATGGCTGCGACCTTCTTGGGTGCTGGTGCAGCTCCATCCGCTGAGATGGTATGGCCCAGGAACTGCAAGGACTGTTTACTGAACTGGCACTTGGCTATGTTGACTCTGAGGCTGAATTCTGCCAGGTGGGTGAATAGCGCACAGAGATGGACGTTGTACTCGTCATGGTCCAAATTGGTGATGAGGATATTATCGAGATAGATAAGAACGAAGCATGTCTCTGCCCACCGTGTCCATCAGGCGTTGAAAGAGGCCGAACGGGGTGATGATAACGGTCTTGCCGATGTCATTAGGGTAGACTGGGATCTGGTAATAGCCCCATACCAGGTTGACCTACGAGAAAACCTGGGCACAATGCAAGTTGGCATTTGTTCGAGGAAAATCCGTTCAAAAAGGAAGCAAGGTCTGTGGCCCACAGCTAGTGCCAGAAATTCATCCATGAAGGTGATGGGGTTCTGTCTCCCAAACCATCCAAGTGTAGAAGCCTGGAGGTGCGCTGCCGCAGGGAAAGGACAAAAGTACCGAGGAATAGTTTTTGAGAGCTAAGTATTTACCTTCCTCTAGCAGGTTGGGGATGAGGTTGTCCATCCTGGCTGCAGTTTCTTCATCAAACATGCGCACGATATGGTAGAACATTGTGGTATTAATGTGATGCATCAGAGGTTAAACTGTGCTTCCGCCTGCACGAACCAAGTGCATGGGCGAAGTGTCCAGAAGCGGGGAAATTTCACTGTGACTATGTTGATTGCTGCAGAATCTTTTTCTGGAGGCCAGAAAAAACAGTCTGAACTCGCTGGAGTTACCAATGTAGTGGCTGCTACAAAGATTTAAACATATCATGACCATGTTGGAGATTTCAATGAACTGATTTATTCAAACTTCGTGCGCATCTCTTTAACAGCAGTGTGAGCTCCGCCTCCGCATCATTGGTGATGTCATCACGCTTGCCCGAGGCGTGTGCCTTGCTCTAACCCATGCAGCACCGAGGTCTCTCGACGGTGTCATCTTCTTGCGGCTGCCCCACTGGTGCGGCGGTACAAGTGGGGCCGGTTTGCCACGAGGATTGTGTCACCACAATGGCTTTATTTATTGCTGATAAAGGAGTTCCATTGTAATCAAAATATTGTTGATTTGCATTGCCACATACAACTAAATAATTTTCATTAAAAAACTCCACATGAGCCTTACATAACTTAGAATATCCAAAGCAGCTTTAGAATTGCAGAATACGACGATAATTGTAGCAAGGAAGGAAGCCATTTGGCCTAACAAGCATGATAGCAGCTCCATGCAGAGCTAATCATTTAATCTCACAGCCTTTTACAATAGCTGCACATATTTTTTTGTGAAATACTCTATCAAACTTCTAGATGGTCTGTGGAAAGTATATTGACTGCATCAAGACCAGCCTTGATAATTCAAGTGTGCAGGAAAGCATAAGGCCACAGATGGTAGCATACATAACTAAGTCTATATGGAATTGGATTTCATCCACTGAAGACAGTTATGTGAAGCATTGCCTAAAGAAGGTAGCCAACTTCATAGAGGACCCCTTTACTAGGACTGGCCAAACTTGCTTAATATAAGAGCCGCATACCACAAAATTGATATGTTTGAGAGCAATAGCAATCATGCGATCGCAAATCATATCCACTAACACTATCGCTCGGGTGTCCATAATACCTGAATGTAAGGCCGCCTAAAATACCTGAATACGGCTGTCAGGAGGTCACCTGAAAGGAGAGAACCCCTCCACGGGGAGGTATATTCTGCTTCCGAGCACTCACCCTAGGCACCTGAAAGCAGCAGCCTGAAAGCGGCCAGCAACCCAGCTCCCCATGCCTGACAGCTCCCCTTCTCTTTGCCTGGTGACCCATCTGTCTGCTGCCTGACAGTTCCCCGGCACGGGGCATCAGGGCTGGGGCGTCCGGCATGAGACTATGGGACTGGGGTGGCCAGCATGGGAGGTTTCCCACCTTTGGAATTTTCAATCCTTGTGTTGCAAATCATCCATTTGCAAAATGGTGATACACTGCAGATAGTGAAGAAACACTGTTTCAAAGTGAGCAATTTTGAAAGTTTTTTTTCCATTCAAGTCTACACACCAAACATACCCCCTAGGCACCGGAAAGCAGAAAGGCAAAGTGGCTAAAAGCTTTTAGGAACCTAGTAGTGGGCAGGCTGTTGACAGACAGCTGGCAACCTGCTGACAGTTTCCCTCCCCGCTGAGGACACCTACCCTCCCCATTGGTGACAGCTACCCTCCACGTGAGCTACACATTTCATGTCAAAGAGCCACATGTGGCTTGCCAGCCCAGGTTTGACCAACCCTGCCCTATACCTTGGTTATAACCTTTTTTAACAGATACATTCAGGAAGAAAGTGCAGAATCCTGAAGTCCAGTTCATCTTGGTTCAGGAATAGATCCCACCCCCCCCCCCCCACCAACCATGTGGCCTTCGGGCTCTTAAACCTGTGTAATTACCTTAATCTGCTTCCACAAAAAAGACCTGTCTGCATTACTGAAATATCACTCATTTTTCTTGGTCTATCAAAATATTTATTATCTGTCTATCCTTTATTATATCTGGGTAATTTATTGTATATTATTGGAGTTGTTTTGTTGCGGGAAGTTAGAATGTTGGTGCTATTATCCAACCTACCCAGTTTTTTGAATATTACAATTGAAACTACGTTCACAATTCTCCATGCCAGAACCTTACAGAAATTAACTACTCACTGCGTAAAAAGGTTTTTTTTTATCATGTCCTTTCATTCAATGTATATATCTTTTGTCATTGGGAATAGTTTCCACCTATCAATGTTGTTTATTACATGCCAAAGCTTTAAGAGGTTAGTGGGTTATTTAGTCACATGGGTATATTTTGCTGGCAGCTGCTCAAGGGCTAGAAGGGCCTTTTCTGTTCCAAAAAATTTAATCTTGGCTTGCAAATATCTCTACATAACTGACATTCCACATCTCTGGAATTTTATTAATAAATCTCTTCTGTTCCCCTGTCAAGTCTTTGCATCTTCTTATTATGTGTGACTAGGATTGAACATAATATTCCAACAGTGGTCAAAACAGTGTTAAATAAATGGTTTGAAATGTCCTCTCTGTATGCTATCTTTTTAAAGAACGGGATGTTATATCCTTTCCATTTTATTAATATGATCTTCCATTGTAGGACACTAATAGTAACCACAGAGACAAGCTGAGGAAATGATAGTCTTTAATACACAGAAGAACCTTGCTGGCCCAGATCCCAGGATAGGGAAAGACAGCAAGGGAAAGGTGCCTCAACCACAGGGGAGGAGTCATAGAGGAGTCATCTGTGGGCGGTCCAGCTCTATATATACAATCAACAATAATAACTATATACAATGGAGGGAACTTATCACCACATTCATCCCTTCTTTTAGAACAGAACCCCCCCACCAGCCCCTTAGATATGGAACAGAAAAAAACTGCCAAGTCTAAAGATTCAGTCTCACCTGTGACCTCCTCTGTCTACGGGACCTGTGGAGAGCAGGGGTAGGAGTAGTCTGCTGTTCCACCAGTCGGGTATCTACACGTGGAGTCACAGAACTGAAGGCAGGCAGGGTCAGTACCCTGATGGAAGCCGGTCCTGTTGGAGTGATGTTGTGGAGAGAGGTATCCCAGGTGAATCCATCCCTAATAGTAAGTCCTATTGTGGGGTAAGGTGAAACTCAGGGTGAACAGGAGTGTAACGAGTGGTTTTGGGCTCTCAGTGTCCTCCTGGCTGTTGGGGTTCCTCACAAAGGCATTCTGAGGGTTCGCATTAATGAGGTACTCCTCCTCAACCAAAGGGTGTCTATGGCCCCTCATGTGCCTCCTGAGCCATACTGGGCCTGGTGTCATCAATCATGGGGGAATCGAGGAACCATCTGCCAATTTTCCAGGGAAGGCAAACGTGAGTTTCTGAGGGTTCATGTCAGTACAAATGAGCGAGCGGATGGCATATAATGCCTTTGGCAGGACCTCCAGCCAGCACGACACTGGCAAATCTCTGGACTTCATGGCCTGGGGCACAGCCTTCCAAACAGTGGCGTTCTCCCGTTCCACCTATCCGTTACCCCTAGGGTTATAACTGGTGGCTATGCTTCTGGCGAGAAAGTACTTCTGCAGCTCCTTACTCATGAATGAAGAACCAAACAGAGTGAAGATACTGCTGCATGTTGATCATGAAGGCGAATGGCCTGTTGGTTCATCAGTAGGGCAAACTGTTTCCCAGCCAGATAGTGGCGCTTGTGACGCATTGTCTCAACAATTGTCTATGCCTCCTTTGCGACCGAGGAGTGCCGTGTCTTAGGGTTGTGGAGGGTGTGGGGAGAAAAATGCTGCTGGCCTGATTGCCTGGTTTAGTATGGCGACCAGCACTATTGTATGTAAGATTGAGGGGCTTTTCAGTCTGCAGAAATTTAGCTAGGTTAGCATCATGGTCCTGCTGATTGTAGCCGCAGATGGTGACATTGTCGAGGTAGGGTGCTCCTCCACCATTCTGTCCATCACATTCTGGAACGCAGAGACACCATTGGTGACACCAAAGGGAACCTGGAGAAAATGAAAAAGTTTCCTGTCGGGGGGTGGGATCTATTCCTGAACCAAGATGAACTGGACTTCAGGATTCTGCACTTTCTTCTGAATGTACCTGTTAAAAAAGGTTATAACCAAGGTATAGGGCAGGGTTGGACAAACCAGGGCTGGCAAGCCACATGTGGCTCTTTGACATGAAATGTGTAGCTCATGTGGAGGGTAGCTGTCACCAATGGGGAGGGTAGGTGTTCTCAGCGGGGAGGGAAACTGTCAGCAGGTTGCCAGCTGTCTGTCAACAGCCTGCCCACTACTAGGCTCCTAAAATACATGCCATTCCGCGACCTCGTTGACCATATCAGCTATCTAGGGAAGGGGTAACCATCCAACTAGGTGAAGCAATTGATAGTTTGACTGTAGTCAATGACCATTCGTGGCTTGCTCCCACCCCTGACCACCAGAACCTGGGCTCTTGAGGGGCTGTTGTGAAATATGTGCACCAATTTTCTTTAAATGGTTGAAGCTAAGGTTAAGAAATGGGGACAGAGAATCCAAAAGAGCATAGGGACAGAAGTCTGACCTGCCATTCAATCACGGCTGATTTACTATCCTTTATTGGATTTACAATTCAATGCAATTGCCTCCTCTCCATAATGTTTGCTTTTCTTCCTAATCAAGAACTTATCTAACTCTGTTGTAAATATATCCAATAACTTGGCCTCCAGAGCTATCCATGGCAATAAATTCCACAGATTTATCACCCTCTGGGCAAAGAAATAGCTTCTTATATCTGTTCTAAGGGGAAGTTTCTGAGTCTGTGCCGACTCTCCCATGTTATTTCCAAAATCTTTTCACAATCACTTAACCTATCTATATTTATGTGTCCTCTTCTCAATTTCCTAGCTACCTTGTATTGTTAGCAAATTTAGCATCCTCACCTTTAGTACTTTTATTTCAGTTAGTTATGAGAATAACCTCGGAATCTAAAATTAACAATGATTTTGAAGCCACCTCTTGACAAGATTTGACTATGATTTTAAAATTCAATACTGGGTAGAAATTACTTCTAAATTGTTAAATGTTAAGGTTCCAATACCAGAAACTGGCTCGCCTTTAGTTGTCAGATCCACACTTTTTCCGATTAGACAGCCAATCTTCGATGGATTTTATTTTCTGCAATAAATATTGGAGTGAACTTTATTGTCATGGTCATGAATGCACAAAATTTGTCAACTTTCACATGCCGTAAAGGTACGCAGAGGCCTGACGTTCCCAATAATAAGATCATTATCATCTGTTTGTACACGTATGACCAGATGAAATAGCGTTTCTTCAGACCAGCCATTCTCAACCTTATTTTTCAGCTACGAATCCCCTCAAACACTGCCTAAGGTTTTTGGGCCCCCTTCCTTGTGAAGCAGTCAAGTTTTGGTTCTTGTACTTTTTTCCTACCGACTATATATAAAACAAAAAAAAAATTATAAAACAAATATAAATGAAGGTTTTGGAACAATTTTCTCATTTCAGGTTTATTGTCAGAGAACATGCATGACATCACATACAACCCTGAGATTCCTTTGTATGGAGGAATGGCAGAATTACTGCTAATTGATAGTGCAAAGATTAACTGCAAGCATGAATGTATAAACAATCAAAAGAACTGTAAACAGATAACGAATGCAAACAAACTGTGCAATACAGGGAGAGCAAAGAAAATCAATAAAGTGCACAAGAGTCTTTAAATGAGTCTCTGATTGAGTTTGTTGTTGAGGAGTCTGATGGTAGAGGGGTAGCAGCTGTTCCTAAACCTGGTGGTGTGAGTCTTGTGGCACCGATACATCTTTCCTGATGGCAGCAGGGAGAACAGTGTGTGTGCTGGATTGTGTAGCTATCCGACAGTAGAGTTCACTGTAGATGTACTCAATAGTGGGAAGGGTTTTGCCTGTAATGTCCTGGGCTGTGTCCACTACCTTTTGGAGAGATTTACTTTCAGGGATATTGGTGTTCGCATGCAAGGCTGTGATGCTCCCGGCCAGCACACTTTCCACCACACATCTGTAGAAATTTGCTAGGGTTTTTTTTTAAATTTTTTATTTTTCACACCATAAATCACAATAGCCATGATATACACTTTTTCTTTTCCACACATTTACAGTGACTTTTTCTCCCCCCCCTCCCTCCTCCCAAGCCACCCCCCCACCCCCCCCCCCTCATCCATTTTAGGTATACAATCTAGGTTGCATTAATTCAGTCAGACAATGTTGTCATTCAACAAAAATGCACCAGAAATTCTACTGAGTCCATTCTTTTCTTTTCTTCTCCTTCCATCAACTTAGGTAATGTTAGTTCCCGGTAGGTTTTCGCTATTGTATTTAATGTAAGGCTCCTATACTTGTTCGAATATTTCAATATTATTTCTTAAACTATATGTTATTTTTTCTAATGGAATACATTTATTCATTTCTATATACCATTGTTGTATTTTCAAATTATCTTCCAATTTCCAGGTTGACATAATACACTTTTTTGCTACGGCTAGGGCTATCTTGACAAATCTTTTTTGTGCATCTTCCAAGTCAATTCCAAATTCTTTATTTTTTATGTTACTTAGGAGAAAGATCTCTGGATTCTTTGGTATATTGTTTTCTGTTATTTTATTTTATATTTGATTGAGATCATCCCAAAATTTTTCTACTCTCTCACATGTCCAGATTGCATGAATTGTTGTTCCCCTTTCTTTTTAACATCGAAAACATCTATCAGATACTGTTGGGTCCCATTTATTTAACTTTTGCGGTGTAATGTATAGTCTGTGTAACCAATTATATTGTATCATACGCAGCCTCGTATTTATTGTATTTCTCATCGTTCCAGAACATAATTTCTCCCATGTTTCCTTTTTTATCTTTATATTTAAATCTTGTTCCCATTTTTGTTTAGTTTTACCATTTGTTTCCTCATTCTCCATTTCTTGCAGTTTGATATACATATTTGTTATAAATCTTTTGATTAACATTGTATCTGTAATCACATATTCAAGGTTACTTCCCTCTTGTAAACTCAAATTGCTTCCTAATTTATCTTTCAAGTAGGATCTCAGTTGGTAATATGCCAGTGCTGTATCTCCAGTTATATTGTACTTATCTCTCATTTGTTCAAAGGATAAGAATCTACTTCCTGAAAAACAATTTTCTGTTCTTTTAATCCCTTTTTCTTCCCATTTTCTAAAGGAAAGGTTGTCTATTGTAAAAGGGAGTAGCTTATTTTGCGTCAATATTAGTTTTGGTATTTGATAATTTATTTTATTTCTTTCTACATGAATCTTCTTCCATATATTGAGGAGATGGTGTAATACTGGAGAAGTTCTATGTTGTACCAATTTTTCGTCCCATTTATATAATATGTGTTCAGGTATCTTTTCCCCTATTTTATCTAATTCTAGTCTCGTCCAGTCTGGTTTTTCCCTTGTTTGATAAAAATCTGATAGGTACCTTAATTGTGCGGCTCTATAATAATTTTTGAAGTTTGGCAATTGTAAGCCTCCTTGTTTATACCATTCTGTTAATTTATCTAGTGCTATCCTCGGTTTCCCCCCTCTCCATAAAAATCTCCTTATTATTTTCTTTAACTCTTTGAAGAATTTTTCTGTCAGTTGTATTGGCAATGCCTGAAATAAGTATAGTATCCTTGGAAAAATGTTCATTTTAATACAGTTTATCCTTCCTATCAGTGTTAGTGGTAGCTCTTTCCAATGCTCTAAATCGTCCTGTAATTTTTTAATTAGTGGATTGTAATTGAGTTTATATAATTGGCCTAGATTTTTGTTTATTTGCACACCTAGATATCTTATTGCCTGCATTTGCCATCTGAATGGGGATTCCTCCTTAAATTTTGAGAAATCCGCGTTATTCATAGGCATTGCTTCACTTTTATTTACGTTTATCTTGTATCCCGACACTTCTCCATATTCCTTCAATTTCTTATATAGTTCTTTTCCGGGCGAAGGGTAAACGGCGGCGGCCCCGATACGGGCAGGAGCAAGGGGGAGACGGCGGCCCCGGCCTCGGTCGAGTGAGGCAGGCGGAGGCCCCGGTCCGGGCACAGGGTGAACTGCGGCGGCCTCGGCCCCGGTCATATTCTTGCCTTCTTCATCTTCCTTAAGGCCCACTATCTTTATGTTATTTCTTCTGTTATAATTTTCCATTATATCTATTTTTTGGGCTAGTAATTCTTGTGTATCTTTAGTTTTTTTATTAGATTCCTCCAATTTCTTTTTTAAGTCTTCTACCTCCATTTCTGCTGCTATTGCCCGTTCTTCCATCTTGTCCATTTTTTTCCCCATTTCTGTTAAGGTCATATCCATTTTATTTATTTTCTTTTCTGTGTTGTTTATTCTTCTTCTTAAATCATTGAATTCCTGTGTTTGCCATTCTTTAAATGACTCCATGTATCCTCTAACAAGAGCAAGTATATCCTTTACCTTGCCTTTCCCTTTATCTATTTCACTGTATTCTTCCTCTTCTTCTTCCTCTGGGTTGGCCATCTGTTGTTTCTTTGATGCCCTTTCCTCCTCTTCTTTCTTGTTTCCATTGTCTTCTGTGGTCTCTTCTTGCTGCAGGTGTTCTGCAGCTGTCGTTGCCGGCTGTGGAGATCGACTCCCCAGCTGGTCCCCCCTCCCGTCGGTGTGTTTTTTTGCATGCGCGGTTGCGCACTTTTACTCGGCTCTGTGAGCCATTGTTGTAGTTCTTTTTCTACCGACCTGAGGTAGTGGGGTCCTCTCTCCACAGCGGGCCTCTTCGGACAGGTAAGGCCTTCACCTTTTTCCTCCGTTGTCTTCTCTTCCTCTCTTCTTTCCGTTGATTTTGATTTTTCTCCTTTTGTCTCCATCTTCTTTCCACCTTTATACTCACTTTTCTTTAACTTGTATTTCTGTGCCTTTGTATTTTCTCTTGTTTTTCCCGACTTTTCTGGAGAGGGCTGGAGTTCACCGTCCGGCCACTACTCCATCATGTGACTTCCCCGAAATTTGCTAGGGGTTCTGATGTCATACCAAACCTCCGCAATCTCCTGAGGAAATAGAGGTGCTGATGTGCTTTCTTCATGATCCCATTGGTGTTTTGGGTCCAGGAAAGATCCTTTGAGATAGTAACTTCCAAGAACCTAAATGTGCTCACTCTCTCTACCTCTGATCCCCTAATGATCACTGATTGTAAACTTTGGCTTTACTTTCCTGAAGTCAACAATTAGCTCCTTAATTTTGGTTACATTGAGTGTGAAGTTGTTATTGGTGTACCATTTAACCAGTGAGTTAGGCCATCAGAGCCTAAGGAATCTCTCAACTAGGCCATTTGCCTGGGGATGGTAGGCTGTAGTGTGGTGTAACTGTGTCCCGAGTGCTGTTTCTAAGGCTGTTCAAAGACTGAAGGTGAACTGGGCTCCCCCGGTCTGAGGTAAGGTGCTCAGAGACCACGAAACGTGCCACCCGTGTTGAGGAGTGTCCTGGCACATGTTTCAGTGGATATTTCAGGAAGGGGAACGGATTCCGGCTATCTGGTAGATCTGTCTACCATAGTAAGTAGGTCATGAGCACCTCGGAAGACTGGTAAAGGGCCCACTATATTAATGTAAACCTGGCTAAATCTGCGCCGGTAAGTTCAAAGGTTTGGAGTGAGGCTTTAATGTGTGTCTGGACTTTGGCACTGTGTACATTCAGGCCCAATTGGTGATCTGTTTATGAAGGCTATACCAGACATAACGGTTGGCCACCATCTTGACCATGGTCTTGATGACAGGATGGGCTAAATTGTGTACAAATTTGAATATCTGCCTCCTCCATTTAGTGGGAATAATGGGACGGGGCTTACTGGTCGAGGTGTCGCAGAGTATAGTTGTATGTCCTGTAATGAAGGGTATGTCCTCGATGTGGAGGCCAGTTATAGCAGTTCTGTAGGCTGCAACATTGGGATCAGAGTTCTGTACCATGACATTCATCTTGCCACCAATATGTTCAATGTCTGTGGTAAATTCTTAGATATAAGAAAGATGACACTGGCTGACCAAGGGTCCAAGATCTTTTTGATAACATAAGTGAGTGGTTTGTGGTCAGTAAACACTTTGAATCTCCTTCCTTCCAGGAAGTAACAAAAATGTCTTTTGGCCAGATACAGGGCCAGCAGTTCCCTGTCAAATGCACTGTATTGTATTTTGGGTGGCTGTGTGTTTACTGAAGAAAGCTAGAGGTCTCTAGTGTCCATCAATTTATTGTTCTAATACTCCTCCAACTGCCGTATTGTGGCATCAATTGTGAGGGCTGTGGGTGCCTCTGACTGTAGTTGTGCCAGGAGAGTGACATTTGCTAGAGCATCCTTAGCCTTTTGGAAGGCCTATGGGCTTTTGCATTCCATCTGAGATCTTTTTGGGTGCCTGACATTAGAGAGCATGATGTGGGCTGCTGATATGAATCTATGATAAAAATTAATCATCCCTGTGAATTTCTGAAGGCCTTTAACTTTCGTAGGCTGTGGGAATAATTTAATGGCCTTTATCTTTTTGTGTAGTGGCCTAGCACCATGTATGTCAATACAGTGGCCCAAGAAGTTGATTACCTCTTTTCCAAATTCACATTTTTCTGGATTGATGGTCCATATTGCACAGTAGTGTTAAATGAGTGGCAGCTCATATAATTGCCGTGGCTGGCAATTAGGATATTGTCTAAGTAGACAAAAATAAAGTCGAGGTCACTGCCCAGTGTCCATTATTCATTGGAATGTTTGGGCTGCATTTTTCAGTTTAAATGGCATCCTTAAAAACTCAAATAAGCTGAATGGGGTGATAATGGCTCTTTTCCTGATGTCTTCTGGGTGGACTGGAATTTGGTGGTAGCCTCAGATTAAATCAATCTTGGAAAAGATCCGTACCCCCTGTAGATGTGCGGTGAAGTCCTGAATGTGGGGTATCGGGTAGCGGCCAGATGTTGTGTCCTCATTGAGGTATCTGTAGTCCCTGCATGGCCTCTACCCTCCTGTGGCTTTAGGGACCATATGGAGCGAGGAGGCCCAGGGGCTGTCAGAACAGCATATAATGCCCAGCTCCTCCATTTTATGGAACTCCTTATTTGAGAGGTTGAGCTTTTCTGGCAGGAGATGGCATGCTCTGGAACAAAAGGGGTGGACCTGTAGTAAAAATATGGAGTTTTATCCTATGCTTGGCCTTGGAGGATGTAAATAATGGCATTGTAATGGCGGGAAATTTGGATAAGATTTGCACAAATTCATTTTTCAGCCGGCATCACTGAATGCAGGTGGTAGATGGCAGGTTCCTTCCCTTTTAGTTCAAGGGTCTGGAATGTTGTGGTGTGCACTAATCTGCGCCCTTTAATTTCCACTTGCAGCAAATTGGCTTGTAGGAAATCCGCGCCCAGTAGTGGTTATTGAACTGCTGCTAGGATGAAGGTCCATCTAAAATGGCTGTTCCCAATGCAGAGGAGGATGGTGCGAGTGCCATATGTTGGTTTGTCCAAATTGTTGCCAGCCTTTAGTTGCTGGGCTGTTTTCCCATTGTGGATGTCAGTCTTGGTTGGTGGGAACATGCTTATCTCTGCCCCTGGGTCCACTAAAATATGGCAGCTGGATGGGGGTCTTGGGCATGGAGGTTGTTAAGATGGCTGGCTGTCACAGCCATTAATGATGTCCAGCTTTGTCATTTGCCGGGAATGTGCAGGGGGAGAGACTTTGTTGGACCTCTGCCCCCCCCCCCCACCCACCGTTGATGATAATGACAGTATTGCTCACTGGGGGTATCTGTTGTACTCGTAGTAGGTCGGCAGTAGCATCGTTGCTGCCGTAGCCTGTCCATGTACTCTAGTGCTGTGGCGGTGTCATGTTTAATGGGCATGGACATCCTGTGGAGTGCGAATGGGATTTTCCGCTCGGTCATCAGGGAGTCCGTCTTCTTTGATACCTTTTGTGCATCGCTGAAGCATCACCTGGACATTTTGTGGCAGACTTTCCAAGAACAGTTCCTTTAAGAGCAAGCAGGGGGCGTGGCCTTCATGCAAGCATGTCGCCCATTTGGTCGGATGGGGCCCTGACCCCCGACCCATCCATATGCAGCAGACAGGGTCCATGTTTGCTCTCAGGAAGCTCAAAAGTGCGGGTCAAAAGCTCTCGGATGGCTTTGTACGCCCTCCCTTCGGGACTTTTTCAAGAAATCTTGATCTTGGTGGCTGTGACTTGTTTGAGGGCACCCACCAGATGGTAGCAACAGGTGTCGTCTTGGGTGATTTTCTTCAGGGCGAACTATGCCTCGATATGTTGGAACCATTCTTCAGGCTGCGCTGCCCTGATGTTCTAGCAGCTTCAATGTCATGAAATTGATGGCAGGGTCTGTTTCCATTGCTAGGTTCAGAATGCCATCTGGATTGTCTGAGTCACCACTGTAGCTAGCTGCTACAGCTATGGCACAGGAGAGGTTATAGCTGTATGCCCTTACCTCAACACAGGTAGCTGCTATTTGAAAAAAGAGTTTGAAGAACAAACTCTTAAACTGGGACTATGGTCCTGGGCGCATATATGCATTTGAGATGTGGGTGTTTTACAGCAGACACTTCAGTAGACTGGAATTATTTTTAATAGGTTGTCTAAATCTATTGAAAATTGTTACATATGATATTGTGACAGAGTATATTAAGATGTTTGGGAGATATATTAGTAAAGGTTTGTTAGAACATGTCACAAACAAACACTTTAAACACAGAATCATTACAGGAGCTTTTGCAAGAGAGCTCAGACTCATGATGGACTGATTTGCAAAAGGCAACAAATGTAACAACATGCAGTGGCAGCTTTGTGTGGAAAACAGAATTTACTGTCTGGATGGTCATGTGTTCTTTGCAGGCAGAGAGCAGACACACACACACACACACACACACACACACACACACACACACACACACACACACACACACACCACCCTACCTGGACATCTTTGGAAGACGCCTGGTCAAACTTGACGACTGGCTGTCTATGTTTCCCTTGGAATAGAAGGAACAGAAAGGAACTCTGTGTATGAACTGAAACAAGATCACTTCTCTCTCTCTTGAAACCAACAAGAATCCTTCTGAGTGGTAACCATTTACCTATTAAGCACCAAAGCCTGGTGAACTTTATTAATGTTAACCTCTGTGCGCAGTTTAAGCATTGCCTGCAACCAGTGAGATTAGATTGTGAACCAAAGAACTTTGCTGAATTTACATACACATTTCACACATATAGCCTTGATTTAGAAAGGGGTTAAGTAGGTTAAGAGAGTCAATAATTTCATGTTCAAAGATAATTAAAAGCAATTTTCAAATGTTGAAAGCATTCCTAATTAAAATATTAAGATATTTCCTTTGATGTTTAATATTCTTGATCTAACACCACTTGCACGAATGGTGTTAAGGTACAGTAGAAGAAAAATATCTGGACGCCAAATCATTGTTAGGTCATTTACAGTGTGGGAAGAAGTTTGATTTTTCTATTAGTTGATGAGTTGTACTAATCCAAAAAAAAATTTTTGGCAATTACATTCGTCGAGCAGCAGTGGTGGGAGTAAAAGCATAGTCAAAGTTTTGGGTTGATATCTTGATGAAGAGTTCCATCCCCAAACTTTTTTCTCCTATTGCTTGACCAGCTGAGCTCCTTCAGTAGATTGTTTTTTTGGCTCCAGTTTCCAGCATCTGCAGTCTCCAGTGTGACTAAAATACATGAGCTCCCTAATCTGTATTTGCAGGTAGAATTTTCTTTTACCAAGATATACAATGCACTTCATAATATTTGGGACAAATTAATTTTTTTTCCCTTTATTTACCCCTGTCCTCCACTGTTATAAATTTGTAATCAAACAATTCACATGTGATTGAAGTGTACATTCCAGATCTTATTCAAGGGTATTTGTGTACAGTTTGCTTTGGTCATATAGAATTTTTCAGCATTTTTTTATGCACAGTTCCCCCATTTTTGGCCACCATAATGTATATGACATAGCAATGGTATGTATATTAAAGTAGTCATGTTTAGTACTTTGTTGCATATTCCTTGAATGCAATGACTGCTTGAAGTTCATGATTCACAGACATTACCAGGTGCTGAGTATCTTCTCGGTGTTGCTCTGCTAAGCCTCAACTCCTGCTACTTTTGGGGGCTTGTCCCCTTAAGTTTTCTCTTTAGCATATGGAAGGCATGCTCAATTGGATTTGGATTGGGTGATTGACTTGGCCACTCAAATTATTTCCAGTTTTTAGCTTTGAAAATCTTCTTTGTTGCTTTAGCAGTGTGTTTGCGACTGTTGTCTTGCTGTAGGATGAAGCACCATCTTAATGAGTTTGGAGTATATGCTTGAACTTTAGCAGATAAGATGATTCTGTGCTCCTCAGAATATTTTTTTACTCCCATCAACAGTTACATCATCAATGAAGATAAGTGCACCAGTACCTGTGACAGCCATACATGCCTAGGCCGTAACACCACAACCACCCCAATGTTCACAGATTAGGTGGTTTGCTTTGGATTGTGGGAAGTTCATTTATGCCTCCACACTTTGCTCTTGCCATCACTCTGAAACAGGTTGATCTTGGTCTATCCACAAGATCTATTTCCAGATTTATACAGGTGCTTTTAAATAATTCTTATCAAACTGTAATCTGTGGCTAACTAGTGGTTTGCATCTTGCACTGTAGCCTCTGCATTTCTATTGATGATGTCTTCTGTCATTGACACATCCACAACTGCCTCCTGAAGAGTGTTTGGGGATTTTTCTTCATTATGATAAGAATTCTTCTGCCATCAGCAGTGGAGATCTTCCTTGGCCTACCACTCCCTTTGCAATTACTATGCTCACCAGTTCGCATTTTCTTAATGATGCCCCAATCAGTTGATTTTTATAATCCTAAGGTTTGTTTTATTCTTGTTTTTCATTAATACAAAGGCTTCTTTGATTTTCATTGGCACAAGTCTGGTCCTTATGTTGAAAAATGGCAATTACAGACTCCAAAGGTGATCATAAGCTTAGATTCAAGCCCA
The DNA here is from genome assembly GCF_036971445.1 of Narcine bancroftii. Taxonomy (NCBI): domain Eukaryota; kingdom Metazoa; phylum Chordata; class Chondrichthyes; order Torpediniformes; family Narcinidae; genus Narcine; species Narcine bancroftii. The sequence goes on from NW_027211808.1 coordinate 3,294,750, forward strand.
GCTCTCTTATACCTGCACTCTTTCTTTGGCTTGGCTTCGCAGACGAAGATTTATGGAGGGGTAAATGCCCACGTCAGCTGCAGGCTCGTTTGTGGCTGACAAGTCCGATGCGGGACAGGCAGACACAGTTGCAGCGGTTGCAAGGGAAAATTGATTGGTTGGGGTTGGGTGTTGGGTTTTTCCTTCTTTGTCTTTTGTCAGTGAGGTGGGCTCTGCGGTCTTCTTCAAAGGAGGTTGCTGCCCGCTGAACTGTGAGGCACCAAGATGCACGGTTTGAGGCGATATCAGCCCACTGGCAATGGTCAATGTGGCAGGCACCAAGAGATTTCTTTAGGCAGTCCTTGTACTCTTCTTTGGTGCACCTTTGTCTTGGTGGCCAGTGGAGAGCTCGCAATATAACATGATCTTGGGAAGGCGATGGTCCTCCTGCACTAATGAAACAATTAAACATACCTAGATAATCGCAAATACCTGTGAAGCCAAATGTCCCAAACATTATGGTGTCCTGAAATGGAGGACATTATATAAATAATGGTGTAATTTCTACATGGTCAGATCAAGATGTATACAAATAAAACCTGGAATGAGCACTTTAATCATATGTGAATTATTTGATTACAAATATAAAGCGATGGAGCACAGGGGCAAATAAAGGAAAAAAATGTCGCAAACATTATGGAGGGCACTGTACATGATTAAGGCGGTTATACATTTACACATTCAAAGAGTGTTGACTGTGTTAATAAGTTGGAATATTAGTGTGGGCACATGAACAGTTTTACCACAAGAACATCAGAATTGCCAGAAGCTAAACTGATTAAATGGAATTAAAAAAGTGACGTAGGATTATAACAGGTATTTGTGAGCAATGCAATGCATTTTTCTCAAGGCCAATTTTATGCTAAAGACCAAGATGATTTGTTTTTTTGGTCCTGGTTTTACTGAAGTTGGTATTTCAAAAGAGAATGCTTGAAATTGTAAAATGACAGATGGCATAGTCAAAAAAGTAATTTGCAGTCAAAATTTTAATGGCACAGTATTTATGGGAGGGTTAGAAGAAGAATAAGTCAGGAACTCAGCAAGGCTATTTCCTTAGCTGCTGCAGTCGGCAGTGTAAAAAGGCAAACACAGGAAAACGGTAACCTGTTACAAACAGGAAGAAGAAACTTTATTACAGTAAAATGTAATTGCAAATGACCAGATTAGAGATAAGTCACCAAGTACAGAGTTATTTTAAGACAGTTCCATTCAATTTTGAAAGCAGCATATTTTGTCATGATAAAGTTAGAAGCAATTCCAATAACTTGGAATTCCAGAGTGATGCAATGCAGGGATCATTCATCTGTCATGTTGCACTGGTGTGGATTAAAAAAACTCAAGCCAGTTTATCTATAATTATTAGATATATATGTGGAGAACATTGAACACTGACACTTGTTAATTGGAGATATTTTTCTTTGTCAACTCAATCATAATGTGATTAATTGATGGGGATTCTTGTGCACTGAGTCAAGGAAGGGCATGGGGGTGGGGGTGGGGGGGGAAACGGGTTCCCCAACAGAATGCTTCCTCCATAGAGTATGGAACATTATGATTTCTACATTTAAGTACAGTCCATTTATTTCAAAATCCTTTTTGCCTCCAGCAATTTCAAATTAATCAAGTGTTTAGGAAGTTTTCTGCGTCCAGAGGTTTTGTTTTTGGCAATTTGTAAAGGGCTTCAGAAGGCGCTATTAGGTAATGAAACCAAAAGGTCACAATTGGTACCATTTGTAGAAGGGAAGAGTGGGAGTAAAGATTAGAACAACTCTGCCTTTCTAATCGAGAGAGAAAATACTTGAGATGGAACATCAGAAAGGTGTAAAAAGGTATTAAATGTAATTTTCAATAACAAGATATTTAGAAGAACTTTTTGCACAAAGAATTCTTAATTTCTTTGGAATGTTTTCCAAGATGAGGCACAATTAGATGTCTGTATCAAGTTTGTACATTCTCCCCATGTCAAGGTGAATATCCACTGGGTCCTCTGGTTTCCTTCCACCCTTTAAAATGTATAGGGTTGTAGGTTAATTGAGATACTTGGGCAGGATGAGCTCATGGGCTGGAAGGGTCTGTAAACATGATGAATGTCTAAATTAAAAAAAAATACTGGTCACTTTTAAAAGGAGCATGGGGCTGGTTTCAGAAAATTGGATTACCAAAGGGATATGTTTCATTAAGCTAAATTGTTTTTTGTCATCCCCTGCTTCCTGAATTTTGTTGTAAGCAAGACTCACAGAAAATCAGTTGATAGGATTTTTATATACAATCTAAATATGTTTTTAAGGGTCATTGATAATGAGATTATAGTTTTAATGAAACATTTGTTAAGGAATGATATTCTGATTCTGTTTTGCATCATTTGAAATAACGCTGTCTATATTGAAGTTGTATAATTTTATGTTAGTTTTTACTACTTTTAAAAATAGGGTTTATTTTTTCTCTTTAAGAAAGCTCTTGAACTGATGTTAGTCATTTAATGCCTGGCATAAATCCTGATATATGAGGTCAGTTTAACTGTTTGCTTCAACAGGAAACTAGCAGGAGGGCTGTTTATTTTTGCCCAGAGTCTGGGTACAAAATACCTTGGGAACAAGTCAAAGATGTGAATAACAGGAATTACAAATCTCTTTTCTATGAAATAATGTTTCCAGAAGAGGGTTCAAATTATTTGTGATAAAAATGATATTTACACAGCCCAGGAGAATGAGAAAGTGCTCAATGCAGTAAGTTTTAAAGTTATCATATTTCACCAACACTAACAGTGAGTTGTGCTGATATTTGGAATTTAATAACTTCACAAGGAAATGGCAGTTGCTCTGGGAAGGGAAATTATAATTTTGAGCAAAATAACACACAAGCACAGAGAAGTGTGTGATGGTGGAGCTGAAGAAAGCTGTGACATGTACAATTCTGGTGGTACTGATGACATGTACAATTCTGGTGGTACTGATGACTGGAGGCAGGCCCCTCCAGCCCGGGTAAGAAACCTGCATAGGAGAAGGCCACTCCGATATAAAACCTACGACCCAAGGACCTCGCTGCCACGTCCCAGCTTGCTTGGCCACGGCACACGAACCATGGGTGTAAAGGGTGGGGCCAGTACTGCGCGCACTGCACTCCACCTAAAAGCTCCTTTGCGCAGGCCCGAAGACAGGTCCACGTCCTCCCCCTCCACGTCCTCCCCCTCCACGTCCTCCCCTCCACGTCCTCCCCCTCCACGTCCTCTCCCTCCACGCCTTCCCCCTCAAAAGATGCTCACAAACTCAAGCTAGCATGCTGGAACATCAGAACCATGCTAGACAAGGCTGACAGCCACCGACCTGAACGTCGGTCTGCCCTCATTGCACATGAACTCCTCAGACTTGACATCGACATAGCCGCTCTCAGTGAAGTCCGCCTGGCAGATGTAGGCAGCCTCCAAGAACGCGGCGCGGGCTACACACTCTACTGGTCTGGCAAGCCTTCGGATGAACGACGCCTATCTGGTGTAGGTTTCATGGTCAAGAGCTTCATTGCCTCCAAACTCGAAAACCTTCCGACAAGCCTCTCGGACCGAATCATGTCCATGCGATTCCCCCTTCAGAACAAGCGTCACATCACCCTCATCAGTGTCTATGCTCCAACCCTCCAGGCGGAACCAGCAGAAAAGGACAAGTTCTACACCGACCTGCGCAACCTCATCCAACGCACCCCTACAGCCGACAAGGTTGTCATCCTGGGCGACTTCAACGCTCGTGTCGGCAAAGACTCAGAAACCTGGCCAGGAATCCTAGGCAAGCATGGCGTCAGCAAGTGCAACGACAATGGGCGCCTCCTGTTGGAGCTCTGCGCAGAACAGCGTCTTGTCATTACAAACACCCTTTTTCAGCAGAGGGACAGCCTTAAGACCACCTGGATGCATCCCCGATCCAAACACTGGCACCTCCTGGACTACATCCTGGTGCGAGAAAGTGACAAACGAGATGTGCTCCACACCAGGGTCATGCCTAGCGCGGAATGCCACACTGACCACCGGCTGGTTCGTTGCAAGCTCAATCTTCACTTCAAACCAAAGCCCAGGAACAATAAAGCCCCCAGAAAGAGGTTCAATGTTGGAAAACTGCAGTCAGACGAAGCGAGAGGAAACTTCCAGGCAAACCTCAAAGCAAAGCTCGACGATGCAACCCGCCTCACGGACCCGTCCCCTGAAACCCTCTGGGATCAGTTGAAGACTACCATACTGCAATCCACTGAAGAGGTACTGGGCTTCTCCTCCAGGAAAAACAAGGACTGGTTTGACGAAAACAGCCAGGAAATCCAGGAGCTGCTGGCAAAGAAGCGAGCTGCCCACCAGGCTCACCTTACAAAGCCGTCCTGTCCAGAGAAGAAACAAGCCTTCCGTCGCGCATGCAGCCATCTTCAGCGCAAACTCCGGGAGATCCAAAATGAGTGGTGGACTAGCCTCGCCAAACGAACCCAGCTCAGCGCGGACATTGGCGACTTCAGGGGTTTCTACGAGGCTCTAAAGGCTGTGTACGGCCCCTCACCCCATCCAAAGCCCGCTGCGCAGCTCAGACGGCAAAGTCCTCCTCAGCGACAAGATCTCCATCCTCAACCGATGGTCAGAACACTTCCAATCTCTTTTCAGTGCCAACCGCTCAGTCCAAGATTCCGCCCTGCTCCAGCTCCCTCAACAGCCCCTAAGGCTAGAGCTGGATGAGGTTCCCACCCTGGATGAGACATATAAGGCAATCGAACAACTGAAAAGTGGCAAAGCAGCAGGTATGGATGGAATCCCCCCAGAAGTCTGGAAGGCTGGCGGCAAAACTCTGCATGCCAAACTGCATGAGTTTTTCAAGCTTTGTTGGGACCAAGGTAAACTGCCTCAGGATCTTCGTGATGCCACCATCATCACCCTGTACAAAAACAAAGGCGAGAAATCAGACTGCTCAAACTACAGGGGAATCACGTTGCTCTCCATTGCAGGCAAAATCTTCGCTAGGATTCTACTAAATAGAATAATACCTAGTGTCGCCGAGAATATTCTCCCAGAATCACAGTGCGGCTTTCGTGCAAACAGAGGAACTACTGACATGGTCTTTGCCCTCAGACAGCTCCAAGAAAAATGCAGAGAACAAAACAAAGGACTCTACATCACCTTTGTTGACCTCACCAAAGCCTTCGACACCGTGAGCAGGAAAGGGCTTTGGCAAATACTAGAGCGCATCGGATGTCCCCCAAAGTTCCTCAACATGATTATCCAACTGCACGAAAACCAACAAGGTCGGGTCAGATACAGCAATGAGCTCTATGAACCCTTCTCCATTAACAATGGCGTGAAGCAAGGCTGTGTTCTGGCACCAACCCTCTTTTCAATCTTCTTCAGCATGATGCTGAACCAAGCCATGAAAGACCCCAACAATGAAGACGCTGTTTACATCCGGTTCCGCACGGATGGCAGTCTCTTCAATCTGAGGCGCCTGCAAGCTCACACCAAGACACAAGAGAAACTTGTCCGTGAACTACTCTTTGCAGACGATGCCGCTTTAGTTGCCCATTCAGAGCCAGCTCTTCAGCGCTTGACGTCCTGCTTTGCGGAAACTGCCAAAATGTTTGGCCTGGAAGTCAGCCTGAAGAAAACTGAGGTCCTCCATCAGCCAGCTCCCCACCATGATTACCAGCCCCCCCACATCTCCATCGGGCACACAAAACTCAAAACGGTCAACCAGTTTACCTATCTCGGCTGCACCATTTCATCAGATGCAAGGATCGACAATGAGATAGACAACAGACTCGCCAAGGCAAATAGCGCCTTTGGAAGACTACACAAAAGAGTCTGGAAAAACAACCAACTGAAAAACCTCACAAAGATAAGCGTATATAGAGCCGTTGTCATACCCACACTCCTGTTCGGCTCCGAATCATGGGTCCTCTACCGGCACCACCTACGGCTCCTAGAACGCTTCCATCAGCGTTGTCTCCGCTCCATCCTCAACATCCATTGGAGCGCTTACATCCCTAACGTCGAAGTACTCGAGATGGCAGAGGTCGACAGCATCGAGTCCACGCTGCTGAAGATCCAGCTGCGCTGGATGGGTCACGTCTCCAGAATGGAGGACCATCGCCTTCCCAAGATCATGTTATATGGCGAGCTCTCCACTGGCCACCGTGACAGAGGTGCACCAAAGAAAAGGTACAAGGACTGCCTAAAGAAATCTCTTGGTGCCTGCCACATTGACCACCGCCAGTGGGCTGATATCGCCTCAAACCGTGCATCTTGGCGCCTCACAGTTTGGCGGGCAGCAACCTCCTTTGAAGAAGACCGCAGAGCCTACCTCACTGACAAAAGGCAAAGGAGGAAAAACCCAACACCCATCCCCAACCAACCAATTTTCCCCTGCAACCGCTGCAATCGTGTCTGCCTGTCCCGCATCGGACTTGTCAGCCACAAACGAGTCTGCAGCTGACGTGGACTTTTTACCCCCTCCATAAATCTTCGTCCGCGAAGCCAAGCCAAAGAGAGATGACTGAAAAAGTCCCCTGCCCTTTTTTTTTAACTAATTTCTTCTTCTTTGGCTTGGCTTTGCGGACGAAGATTTATGGAGGGGGTAAATGTCCACGTCAGCTGCAGGCTCGATTGTGGCTGACAAGTCCGATGCGGGACAGGCAGACACGGTTGCAGCGGTTGCAGGGGAAAATTGGTGGGTTGGGGTTGGGTGTTGGGTTTTTCCTCCTTTGTCTTTTGACAGTGAGGTGGGGTCTGCGGTCTTCTTCAAAGGAGGTTGCTGCCCGCCGAACTGTGAGGCGCCAAGATGCACGGTTTGAGGCGATATCAGCCCACTGGCGGTGGTCAATGTACTTAAATGTTGAAAAGGTAGTCCTAATGAATGAATCATTGGTCCTTGTTTTCTTCAGTCTATTGTGGCTATACTGCTGTTCCTCATTTCATTAATATGCTGTTTTTCAGGTTACTGATTCCTATAACCCTTGATGCCCTATTGTCCCCAGAAGAATCTATCAGTCTCATATAGAATGTTGCAAAAGCCACTTCCCAACACACATCTGCAGAAATAAGCCAGGGTTTCTGACATATCACTGTTATGAGCCCAAAGAACCACAAAAACCAGGAGCAACAGATATTCACCAAGACAAATCGTTACTTAAACAAATGTTGCTTTTCATTATCTTTAAACATGAAAATAGAAACAAACTTTAACTTATCACTATTGACTTACTTTAGCTAACAACCCCCTTCTAATTCCAAGTGCGTGTAATATATGTGCAAGTTCAGAAAAGTTCTTTGGTTGAATCTCACCACATTCCTCCAAGTTCACTGGTTGAAGGCAATTCTTTTAATGTGCACAGAATTTAACGTATAAAGTTCACCAGGCTTTGGTGCTCGAAAGGTAAATGGTTACCACTCAGGAAGGTTCTTGTAAGTTTTAGAGAAACCTGTTGTTCCAGAACATCCACAACAAGAGGTACTGTGATAGTATGGGATTCTATCACGAAAGTATATATATTTGTATACATTTACATATTAATAGTGATTGGCTGAGAGCCATAGGCACACCTACTGGCAGATCATAAAGGGCTGCTACTAACCAGGCCAAGGTTAGTCTGGACTGGTCGACCTCAATGTGCTATGTCTAGTCTTTTGTTAATAAAAGCATTGGTTTGAGCCAACAAGTCTTTGAGTCATTCAATACACTACAGGTACTTCTCCTGTCACCTCTTTCTTTCAGATCACATTTCACACCACCAGTTACCTCCTTTGACTAGGCAGCCTTGCAAAGTTTGCCAGCTTGTCCCTCTGGAACTGATTTCTGTCTCCTCTTTGTTTCACACCCTCCATCTCTGAGAGCAAAACTTCTTGTCAGCAAAGATCACATGCTCTCCCAGGCAAACTGCTGTTGATACATTGTTGCCTCCTGCAAAAATCATTCTGTAAAAGTTCTGCAAATATTCTGTTTTAAAATGTGTCTGTGTAAGCTGCTCTAACAATTCCTCCCAAGCCAACACTAAATACTCCATCACACCTTCCCCCTTAAAGGAAATTTAAACTACTGAGTTGAAATTCATTTATAACTAAACTGTCTTAAAATCACTAAAGAGATAACAATACATAATATATAACATGTTATATTAATACAGTAATTCAAGAGTATTTCTGTAAATGATCAATGTTAACAACTTGACAAACAATCGGCAATCACATTACTTACATCTCTGATATGGTTAACTTGCAGATCATATTCTTGTAACATCAAACTCCAGTTTAACAACCTTCCGTTTTTATTCTTCATTTTATTCAAAAGCACTAGAGGATTGTGGTCAGTGAATATAACAACTGGTTCATGAGAAGTATCAAGATACACGTCAGAATTCTACACAGCAAATATGATAGCTAACAGTTCTTTTTCAATAGTGAAATAGTTATTTTGATAACATTGAATTTATTTGAAAAGTAGGCAAATGGATGGTCAATTTCATAATGTTTTTGTAATAAGACTGCACCTGGCATACACTGCTACAGAAAATGGTCTGTCAAAATCAGGAGATTTTAACACAGGACAATGGCATTAAATCTCATTTAAATTTTCTAAAGCTGCCTGACAAACTTTAGTCCACACAAATTTCTCCTCATTCTTCAAAAGATTGGTTAAAGGAAGAGCAACCTCAGAAAAACTTCTGTAATATCTTGCCATTCCTATAAATCTTCTCACTGGTTTCTTGCCATTGGGAATAGGAAACTCAGAAATTACATTCACCTTAGCTTGAATAGGTCCAACTTTGCCATGGCCAACTACATAAACCAAGTTTGTTACCATGGCATTTGTAAATTGACATTTTGCTAAATTAACAGTCAAGTTTGCTTTAGATAATCTTGCAAACAATTTGTTCATTTGCCTTAGATGTTCTTCCCATGTGTCACTTTTTGTTACCAAAGCATCAATATAAGCATCTGTATGAATTAACCCTTGGGTAACCAAATTATTCACCCTCTGGAATGTTGCAGGGGAATTTTCATGCCAAAAGGTTATATATTATACTCGTATAAACTGGACAGAGTTACAAAAGCTGAAATGTTCTTTCCTCTCTCAGTTAAAGGCACACACCAGTAACCCTTCAACAAATCTAACTTAGTAAGAAATTTAGCTTTTCCAATTTTATCAATACAGTCAACTATTCTTGGAGAAGGATAAGCATCTGTTTTAGTTACTGAATTAACATTCCTATAATCCATACAGAACCTAACAGTTCCATCTGGTTTTGGAACCAGAATACAAGGAGAACTCCAATCTGACTTTGAAGGTCTAATAATGTCATTCCTCAACATATATTCCACCTCCTGATCCATGATTCTACTCTACTGAATGTTTATTCTACATGGGTGCTGTTTTATGGGATTTGCTTCTCCAACATCTACATCATGGTAAATCAGTGATATCCTTTTTAGAACATCAGGGAACAAATTTGTGTATTTCAAAAGTAGTTCTTTAAACTGTATCTGTTCTTGTAACTTAAGATGGCCTAACTTTTCTTCCAAATTTTACCAAAATTGTTGAGTTAGACAGGTACACAGGAATCATGTTTTTTTTTAAAGATTACCGTCACAAGATTCTGTTTCCGTAATCTTACGATCCAACACTTCCTCCACTCTGTCAACAGCCAACACCTCTGATTCACTACCTTTATTCTCATAATGTTTCAACAACAATTCAATCTCTGTCATATGCACAAGCCATTTCTTTAATCTCCTGTTCAGTTACTGCTTTCTCCCTTATGCTAACAAGATCTGAATCTATTTTCTGTTCCTGAATTAACTCTTTCCTTGACAAAGAGAAATCCTCACTCTCACAATGACCCTGCTCTTTCAAAAGTACTTCTGAAGTACTGTGAAAATGTTTATCAACTGAATTTTCTTCAGCTGTCATCATTTTCTTAGTCACAGATCTAGTTACTGCACATGCAGGATATATCTCACCATCCTCTCTAACCACATCCTTACTTGGCCAATTTGTCAATCTAAAAACTGACCCAACTTTATCCTCTGCTAAATCATTCCCCCACAAAAATGAGACACCCTGCATGGGTAACTTTGGAATTACTCCAACTACAACAGGTTTTAACTAATTCTGAATTTAGCACAACCTTGGGAAGCAATATTGATGCTACTTCACCTCCAACACCTTTAATCAAAGTTGTCTCCCCTGTGTCAGTCTTTTGATCCACAGTTAAAACACTTCCCAACAATAATTACTGAGCAGGCCCAGTATCTCTCAGTATTTTAACTGGAACCTGTGGTTCTCCCTCCTTTATTGAGACAAAGCCCTCTGACACAAAAGCTTGAAAACTTGTGTTCTTAAATTTCACAGTTTGAATACATGCTTCTGATTAAAACCTCCTTTTCTCTTTTCTTTTTCAAGACTAGACAATTCACAATCACTTGACCACATTTCTTACAAAAATTACATACAAATGCAGAAGTTCTTTTTTTCCTAACTTTTCTTAATCTTTTCTTTTAACATTTTATCCAGACTTTATTTCAGGCCGACTATCCTGCTCCATATTAACCTTATGAACAGGTTTATTAATTTGTTCCACATTAGCTCTCTGAAAATGTCTATTCTTCTGGAATGTACTTTTGTGAATCAGAGAAAATTTATCTGCTAATCTAGCCATTTGTTGCCATGTCCCCACATCCCTCTCATCCAGGTATTATTTATTCTCCTCTATTAATTTCCTCTATTAATATTCATTCTTTCAATCTGTCAAAATCATTGTTTATTCCTTTTGAGCTGCACCACCGGTCAAAACACATTGATTTCTTCAGAGCAAAATTCATATAAGGTTGATTGCATGTTTTCACTAAACTCCTAAATTTTTGTCTCTATGCATCTAGAACCAACTCATAAGCTTTCAATACTGCTTGTTTAATGGTATCATAATTTGCCACTTGCTCTGCAGTTAAGCTAGAGTATGCAATTTGTGCTTTTCCTTTCAATACATAGAAACATAGAAGATAGGAGCAGGAGTAGGTCATTCGGCCATTCGAGCCTGCTCCGTCATTCAATGAGATCATGGCTGATCTTAAAGTTCAGTACCCCATCCCCACCTTCTCTCTGTAACTCCTAATTCCCTTATACTGAAGAAATATATCTAATTCCCTCTTAAATATATTCAATGAACCTGCCTCTACTGCCCTCTGTGGCAATGAATTCCACAGATTCACTACCCTCTGAGTAAAGAAATTCCTCCTCATCTCGGTCCTAAATGGTTTGCCTATTATCCTCGAACCATGGCCCCGGCTTCTGGACTCCCCCACCATTGGAAACATGCCTTCTGCATCCATTCTGTCCAGTCCTGCCAGAATTTTATATGTCTCTATGAGATCCCCTCTCAATCTTCTAAACTCCAGCGAGAACAATCCCAAATTGCACAATATTTTCTCATGTTATTCCTGCCATTCCAGGTATCAGCCTGGTGAATCGCCTTTGCATTCCCTCCATTGCAAGAACATCCTTCCTCAGATAAGGCGATCAAAACTGCACACAATACTCCAGGTGTGGTCTCATCAAGGCTCTGTACAGCTGCAGTAAGGTATCCTTATTCCTATATTCAAACCCTCTTGATATGAAGGCCACCATACCATTTGCCTTTTTAACCGCCTGCTGTTCCTGCATGCTCGCCTTCAGTGGCTGGTGCACAAGAACTCCTAGGTCTCTGCACTTCCCCATCTCCCAATCTAATGCCATTCAAATAGTAATCACACTGGAGCTTCCTGACTCCTTCTTCAGTGCACACAACCCCTCCTTAGTGTCATCTGCAAATTTGGAGATATTACATCCAATCCCCTCATCTAGATCATTAATGTAAATTGTGAACAGCTGGGGTCCCAGTACAGATCCCTGTGGCACCCCACTGGTCACCACCTGCCACTCAGAAAATGAGCCATTTATCCCAACTCTCTATCTGCCAGCCAGTTATCAATCCACATCAATACCTTCCCCCAATCCCATGAGCCTTGATTTTGCATGCCAGTCATTTACACTTTGAAGCATGAAGCCATTTTTCTTTTGCCATCTTGACGTCTCACCAACTTTTTCTAAAAGCTTAAAATATGTATCTATATCTCCCTCAGCAAAAAGAGGCTCTAAATTTACCTCTCTACTAGCTAAAAACCTCTCCCCAGGAGTTACAGCCTCATCTCTCTTTCCCTTCTCTATCTCCATTCTTAACTTCTCTAATTGAAACTCTCTGTCCTTTTCAGCATCTTCTGCCTCATATTGTTGTCTCTCCAACTCAAAATTACATTTCTTTCTTTTTTCTTGCACCCTCAATTTCTCTCTTTCTTCTTGCACTTTCAATTTCTCCAATTCCAATTGCAATTCCAAAGATATCTGGAAAATTTTCTGTCTTCCTCACAAATTTCCCTTCACATAAAATATTTCACTATAATTTTCTGTATTTGTACTTTTCTCATCCAATATTTAACTTCAGCAATTTTCAATGCCTTAGAAATAGCAGCAGTTCCTCTGATCTCATGTTCTGCAGGTCTGCAGGTGATGGTTGCAACAAAAATGTATCAACAACCATTGCTGCTGTTTTTCTAGGCTCCAGTTTTAGTTAGCTTGCAAAAATTCCAGACATAATAGCTTGCAAAAAAAAATCAATCCAGAGGACCCCAAAAACTAGCAGCCATGGATATGCACTACAACACAGGGTCACTTAAACAATAATAGTTTTTAATTATATTTGAACAAGAAAACAGATGTTTTAGGATTAGAAGAGTTCTCTGGATCACAGTCCAATCTCACTGGTTGGAGACGTATTGTGCACAGAAGTTAGCAATAACAAAGTTCACCAGTCTTTGGTGCTTTACATGGAAATGCTTACCAATCAGGAGGTTTCTTGCTGGTTTTCAGAGAAAGGTTCCTTTTCCAGGACATCTGCCACTGATTCCTTCTCAATCAGTCTTCCTGATGAAACTTACCCCATTTAGGGTTCTCCATATGATCCTCTTTAAGTCATCTTTCACATCACCAGTCTCCTCCTTTGACCAGGCAGCCTTCCAAAGTTTGCCAGCTTGTCCTTATGGAACTGATTTCTGTCACCTCTCTCTCTGCTTCACACCCTCCCTCTCTGAGAACAAAACTGTTCTCCTCCTCTGCCTGCAAAGATCACATGCTCTCCCAGGCACTGCTGTCAATACTTGGTGCCTCTTGCAAAAGGCATTCTGCAAAAGTGCTGCATATATTCTGTGTTTTAAAATGTGTCTGTGCAAGCTGCTCTAACAATTCCTCTCAAGCCACCTCTAAATACTCTGTCACAGGTCCAGTAGATCTGATAATGACTCCCAAGAACTCACATTTGCTCACCCTCGGACTTTCCCTTCCTGAAGTCAGCAATCAGCTTCCTAGTTTTGGTGACATGATGCAAGGTTGTTATGCATCATTCAGGCAAGTTTTCAATCTTCTTCCTGTATGCTTTCTTTACACTATTGTTGTGATATAGAGAATTTAGGTTAAAAAGACTTAAGTTAAAATGTGATGATTAATCATAAACAGGGAAGCCAGAACGGACAGAGAGTTTACTAGCAGTCAAGGACAGAAGGAGCTGCTGAATATGTTTTTTTAAACCTATCTTTTCATGGTCATAGTGAGAGACATGCAGGAGACAAAGGATTGATAAGAAGTGTGAGAAACAGAATTTAGTGTATGTAGAGTTCACAGCGTACGTAACGAACGTGATAATTAATAATGCAGTTATACTTAGAATGTTTTTGTAATACTAACCAATTAAAACAGTATTAATAAGAAGGGGAAGGGCAAATAATAAAGGTATAAAAATCAATGCACTGTATGTATCGGGGCTTAACTGGTGAGAAGCCAGTTAAGTCCAACTCTGCAGACTTGTAAATAAAGCTTGTCGTGTCATCAGTTTTAAAGAGACTCATGTGTGAGAAGTTTTATTTCTGACAATTGTGGTATTGTCAGCAAATTTGTTGTATTGAGCCACACAGTGATAGGTGTAAAGTGAGTAGAGCTAAGAATGCAGCCCTGTGGTGCTCCAGTACTGACGGAGTTTGTGGAGGAAATGTTCTTACTAATCTGGAGCTGAGGAAATTTTCAAAAAAAATTTAAATTTTTCACACTATCAACAATATTAATCTGAATACACACAATATAATTTAATATAGTGTAATTTTCTCCCCTTTTTTCCCCCTCCCTTCCCTCCCTCCTTCCAACCCCCCTCCAAACCCATTAAATGTTCAACATATACAATACAATCAACCCATTAAACAATCTCATCACACAATTAAAAGTGTTGAAAATAAACAAGAAAATTATGTCATCTACTTTTACACACTGGGTCAGTTTATTTTGTCTTCTCATTCTATCATTTTAGGGGGTGGAGGTCCAAGGCAAACTCTCTCTGTTGTGTTCCATGTACCATTCCCAAATTTGTTCAAATAATGTGACTTCATTTTTAAATTATATGTTATTTTTTCCAGTGGAAAAAATATAGATACATATTTCCATGAACCATTGCTGTACTCTCAGGCTCCCTTCTGATTTCCAAATTGACATTATACACTTTTTTGCTACAGCTAAGGTTATCATCATAAATCTTATTTGTGCTTCATATAGTCTGAGGCTTAATTCTTTACTTCTTATATTACTTAGAAGAAAGATCTCTGGATTTTTTGGTATGTTGCTTTTTGTGATTTTATTTAATACCTGATTTCGATCTTCCCAAAACTTTTCCACTTTCTCACATGCCCAAATTGGATGTACTGTTGTTCCCGTTTCCTACTTACAGCGAAAACGTCTATCTGATAATGTAGGATCCCATTATTTTAACTTTTGGGGCGTGATATATATAGCCTGTGTAACCAATTATATTGTATTATGTGTAACCTCATATTTATTATATATCTCATAGTTCCGAAGCCTAACTTTTCCCATATTTCATTTTTTATCTTTATGTTTAGAATTTTTTCCCACTTTTATTGGATTTATAGCTTGTTTCATCATTTTCTTTCTTTTGCAGCTTGATGTACATGTTTGTTATAAATCTTTTAATTATCATTGTGTCTGTAATCAGATTCAAATCTGCTTCCTTCTGGTAATCTCTGTCTGCTTCCCAATTTGTCCTTTAAGTAGGTTTTCAGTTGGTTGTATGCAAACATTGTACCGTGAGTTATTCCATATTTGTACTTCATTTGTTCAAGTGATAATAAATTATTTCCCCCCCAAAAATTTCTATTTTAAAAATTCCTTTTCTCTTCCATTCTCTAAAGGAAAGGTTATCTATTGTGAAAGGGATTAGTTGATTTTGTGTCAATAATAATTTTGGTAGTTGGCAATTTGTTTTTTTCCTTTCTACATGAATCTTCTTCCAAATGTTGAGTAAATGGTGCAGTACTGGTGAACTTCTATATTGCACCAGTTTTTCATCCCACTTATAAAGTATATGTTTTGGTACCATCTCCCCTATTTTATCTTGCTCTATCTTGGTGCAATCTGGTTTTTCCCTTGTTTGATAAAAATCTGATAGATATCTTAATTGTGCTCCAGTATAATAATTCTTAAAGTTTGGTAGCTGTTTGAACCATTCTGTTATTTTACCTAGCGCTATCCTCGGTTCTCCCCCCCCCCCCCCACCACCATAAGAATTTCCTTATTATTCTCTTTAGTTCATTGAAGAATTTCTCTGTTTAGGGAATTATTGGTAACAATTGAAATAGGTATTGTATCCTTAGGAAGATATTAATTTTAATGCAATTTACCTTTCTGTCTTGGGTAAACTTATACCTCTCATTTTGTTCGTTTTAGATTGGTCACAGTGTTTGAGCTACCAAAAGAAAATAGACACACACACCGAGAGCAGTTCAGTTTATACAAACGTTTATTACAAATTCAAAAGCTGATTTCACACTACAATATGCAAGCCCTTCCCAACTATACTTATCAACGCTTGGACTGGTCCCAACTGCTGAAGCGAGGCAACATCAGCATACTTGTAGTTGGTTGTCAGGGCACCGGTAGCAACTTCTCCACCTCCCCTGGCCGGGACGTTGGCTGGACTCCAGAAGTTCTTCTTGCTGAGAGATGTTGCCACCTCTCGGAGAGTCTCAAACTTCAGCAGCGGGACCATGGCTTATATTACCCAAAAACTGCTTACCCAAGCACCTATTCCCAGCACAGCAAGAAAGATAAGCAAGCAAGCTAGCATGCTAGGCTATTAACGAATAACATAATTTTCAGCTTATCACTTTGAATACAATGGTTTATTCTACATCAGGGCTAGGCCTCTGACAGTCTGTGACCAAAACAAGCAGGAAGATTAAATGTTCTCGGTACACAGATGTCCTTTCTTCAGATAACAGCATCTCTGGCCCCTCGGTGGAATTTTGCTTATGTCTGCTGATTCTAAAACACAAGCAGGTTCTCAGCCTTGCAGAACCCAGAGCTGCAAGTTTTAAAAAACAGGTTAGAATCTTCCATTTCATTCCACCCCTTGGTCACAGGCTGTCAGACACGAGACTTGACAAGCATTTGAGTACAAAAAGAACGTAAAAGAGAAATCAAAATTACAATAATCACAAAAACAAGTAATAAAGCGAGCAACCAACAGAGAATATTGTGGCCAAACCCCCCAAATATACCAACTAACCATGAAAAAGGATTCTACCCAAGGCTCACATTATCCTTGTTGGCCACAATACCAAGACACTGGAGCTCATGAACAGATTTTGAAACATACTGAACAATAACATATTTATATAAGCTGCACTTGAGGTGGGTGACCTAGGACTTCCTTGATGTAATGCATCGGACCGTGTCTCCCACGGGCAACTCACTCGGAACGTCCTCGTCATTACAAATCCAATTGTTGGCACCAAAGCAGCTGTTAAGCCAGATCACCAGGAGCGTAAAATGGAGGACCTGGAACAAAGAAGCCTGACACATGTCATTCACGATGTCGTAAGCATTCAGTGTTTAAACAGACTAAATCATCCTGTCCCTCAATAGCTACCCACCGAGTGTTACCCTGGGCAGGTGTCACTATTTCCCCTTTTACAGGAGGGCCACTACCTGGTGGTGCCACCCATACCTTTTCTCCAGCATTCTCTAGTTCGGGAGTGGGGGGCAATGACTGTTTTTCCTCTGGAATAGGCTGTAATTCAGGAGCGTGAAGAAGTCGGTGGAAAGGTGTACCTCGTTTTAAAGGGCGATGATTGAAATTGTCGACTGCCTGCTGCAGCATATGACACCACCCCTTCAGGGTTCCCAGTGGTGTTAACAAACGAATTTGTTCCTTCAGTAAGCCATTTATTCGTTCAACTAATCCAGCAGCCTGCAGGTAATAAGGAATATGGTGAACCCATAAGATACCGTTGTCATTTCCCCACTCACAGATTGCTTTCCCAGAGAAGTGCGAGGCATTATCAGACTGAATCTCCTCTGGAACATCATAACGAGAAATTAAATGATTTAGTCCTTGGATAGTACTAGCTTGGTCAGCCGTCTTGGTGGAAAAGCAAAAATCAGGCCCGAAAAGGTGTCATCCATTACTAGGACGTAACGTTTACCCATACAGTCAGGCATAGGGCCTACGTAATCAATTTGCCAAACTGCAGCTGGGTGAGTACCCCATTTTATTCGGCCATGAGGACCAGGAGGAACAACACGGGACTTTACAAGTTGACATTCTGGGCATGTATGCACGACCATGCGGTCATCATCCCGATGGACGGGTACAGCATGTGTTCGGGACCACATAGCTGATCCCTTCTCCCCCAAATGACCACTCTGTTCATGTGCCCATCAGGCCAGGGTGACAGTATCAGCACGGTTGATGGTGGCAAGCTGATCTGCAACTGCATTATGTTGTGCCATGTTACCCGCCACATTAGTATGGGCATCAACGTGATACACAGTTATCTCACGGTGGTGGGAAGCATCCCACAACAGCTGCCACAGCTCTTTGCCCCACACTGGGTGGCAATGTATCATCCAGTCATTCTTTTGCCAATTAGGCATCCATACCACAAGTCCATTAGCCACAGCCCAGGAATCAATAAACAGGTGAAAAGGGTGATCATGGGGATCTAGTGGTAAAGTGACTGCCTTCAACTCAGCATACTGGCTGGAACCACCATCCCCCTCCTCTGATAAGTGAGTTACTGACTTGGGATGGTAAGCCACGGCCTTCCACTTTTGCTTTCCTTGCACCCACCGGCTGCTACCATCAGTAAACCAGGCATCCTCTTGTTCTGCTGGAGTGAGCAAATCATATGGTTTACCTCACTGAATTGCTGAAGGGGTAAAGGAGGGGGCAAGGCAGGTTCAACGTCCTCATGACGAGACGGAAGATCAGCCACCTGTTCGTGTATGTGGCCCACCTCTTCAGGCCCTCTGGTTGCACGACTCTGAATATACCACTTCCATTTAACAATAGAAGACTGCTGCGCCTGCCTGATCTTTAGATTAGCATAATTAGCCAGAACCCAATTCATTATTGGAAGTTCAGGTCGCAATTGAACATCTGCATCACCTGTCATTCTTTCAGTCTCCAGCAGGGCCCAGTAACAGGCTAGTAACTGTTGTTCAAAAGCAGAATAACGAGTGGCAGCCTCAGGCATGGTACATG
Organism: Narcine bancroftii; assembly: GCF_036971445.1. Classification (NCBI taxonomy): domain Eukaryota; kingdom Metazoa; phylum Chordata; class Chondrichthyes; order Torpediniformes; family Narcinidae; genus Narcine; species Narcine bancroftii. The sequence continues at coordinate 3,313,434 of NW_027211808.1, forward strand.
ACCAGAATCCCAGCGGGGCTCGGTGACCCTCTTGTTTCTGCCAGAGGCTCCAGCAGGCCACATCATCAGTAACGGAGACCTGTAGGTCGTAGGGGGTATCTGGTATGCGGGGAGCAATGGGCAGGGCCTGAAGAATAGCCTGCTTGGCAGACTGGAATGCCCTTTCCTGATCGTCATCCCATACAAAGTCTGTTTTCTTTCGGGCAACCTTATACAGAGGACGTAAAAGCAATGCCAAGTGTGGAATATGGCGTCGCCAGTATCCCAATAACCCCAGCAAACGCTGGGTCTCTTGTTTGTTAGCAGGAGTGGCCAAGTCGGCAATTTTATTGCAAACTTTATTGGGAACCAATTGTTCTCCAGCATGCCACTGAATTCCAAGGAAAATAACTGTCTGGGACGTGCCCTGCACCTTGGCGGGATTAATGGCCCACCCTCTTTACATCAGGTATCTTGGACACTCTCCAAGCCTTCCTGTACCATCTCTTCTGTGGCCCCTTGGATCATCACATCAGCAATATAATGGTGAATTGCGAGGGAAGGCAATACTGGCACCTTCTCCAGATCACGGGCAATTAGGCTGTGGCAAATAGTGGGAGTGTGTACATAACCCTGAGGGAGGCGAGTGAAGGTATACTGGCGCCCCATCCAGGTAAAGGCGAACTGATCCTGTGAGTCCTCAGCTATAAGAATACTGAAGAAGGCATTAGCGAGATCAATGACAGCATACCATGTTCCTGAGTTCCCAGTAGCAATGTTTTCAATAAGGGTAACAATGTCCGGAACTGCTGAAGCAAGTGGTGGGGCATGTTTGTTCAAAAAGCGATAATCAACTGTCATTCTCCAGGAGCTGTCCGGCTTCTGGACCGGCCAAACAGGGCTATTAAAGGGCGACGTTGCGGGTCTCACTACCCTTTCTTCTTGCGAAGCATCGGCGGTGGCACTAATCTCTTCTTGCCCTCCAGGGAGGCGATATTGTGGAATGCACACTGGTTTCATGGGGGATGGCACCATCACAGGATCCCACTTAGCCTGACCCACTACTAGTTTTTTTGTAATAGTCCAAATCCCCCTTGGCTTGTATTAAGGGCTGTATTGGCCAACATATTAATACCCAGAATACACTCGTAAGTAGTAACCACCAGGGCATGTAACCAGATAGGGGAAGGGCTGTCCCCCTTCGTGGCACGGACTTTTATTTCCTTTGTCAGGGTGACCGCTCCTCCCAATCCTTCTATTCGAAAGGTTGGTCCAGTCCAGAGGTCGGGGTTACCCGGAATCGCCGACTGCTCTGCACCGGTATCGACCAAGGCCAAATATTGGCAGTCATTACCCCCACCCCAATGGATTGTTAACGGTATGTAGGGCCGTGGGTCCCCGTGTATCCGCTGTATCTCAATGGAGTAGACATGTGCCCATACCTTCATGCTTTAGTAGGGTTCGGGGGCTTCCAGGCCCGCATGCCACTATTATCCATAACAGCTTTGTTAACCATTTGTTGTACCTTATCATGGGTAACTAGAGCATGAGAAGCCGGCAGTAGGAGCAGAGGGCACAGCTGGGCCAGGAGGACTCAACAGCTGGGGATGATGTTCCCCTGCTTTTCTCTTATAAAGGGCATAAAGGACCGCAGTAGGTTTCCCATCAATATCACTTTTAGGTACGCCTAACTTTAACAAGGTTAGAAAAAGGTCCTTTCTTGTCGGTCCATTATTAGCAGCAGGCCCTCTCTTTTCATCCTGCTTGTCTGATATAACCTGGGCTGTACGTGAGTGCATTTTACCTCCCAATTCTAATTCTCGAAGCCCAGATAAGGCATGCATCGCCTCAGACACAGGGTGCCCAATTAGCAGACTAGTTACGGACAGAACTAGGCCCCGTATAGTGGGTTTGGCGGAACGAACCAATCTGGTATGCATTCCAACTGTGAATATCTCTTCATCAGGGCTCCCCCCATGTACCCATAGCCTCAAACGCCCTGCATACAAGGCAGAGGCCAGGGCCTGTTGATGAATTACTGCTATACTCTCCTCTGGGGTTCCCCAATTGTTCTGCAAATGTAAATCCCAATCTACTGGTGATGGATATACTCGTAGCAGGGCATCCCCTAGAGTAGTAAGTAAGTAATCCACCTCTCTCCCTCTACCCCACAGCTAAACAGTGACCTGGATATCAGTAGTCAATGTTCCTAATCCCAAAAATTGCTGAGGGGTTAATTATACATTACCCCCTCCTTGTTCCCAAACACGCAGGAGCCAGGCCGCCAGAGTTTCTCCTGACTTTTTCCTAAATCGATCTTCAATGGCAGCCGGCTCTTTTACAGAGAAGTCACGTATCATTGACTGTTTCTGACCCCTGTTCCCACTTTGGCCCACAGGGCCCTCCACCCAGTCTAGGGGAGGAGGTCAAGGCCATCCTGTAGAGGGAGTAGGCCATAGAGCATCAGAAGGGGTTTGGGTATTTTCCCCTGGGTCCACGTGGGAGACCGGTGTATCTATCCCTTCCATCTCTACCCTTACATCATCCCCCCTTCTGTCTGTTTGGGAAATCTGCTGCCTTATAGGGCGGCGTGAACAGTGGGTGGAGAGGGCAATATGTTAGACACATGCTGAGGAGTATCAGCATTATTACCATTGTCATTCCAGATATTCCCATCCCAATCCTCAATTACATCAGGATCGTCACCATTCCTTATCATGTCATGAATACGATATGGATCGGGTTCTACTCCTTGCCTTTCCTTATCTTCACAGAGCTGCTGCCGGAGTTTAATATTATGGCAGATTGTTTGGACATGCTTATCTTCCCATTCTTTGGCTCTGTCCTGATTGGTGCGAACAATCTCAGTCATCATGGAACAGCATTGTCGCATGGCTTCTAGCTCCTCCTCTAATTGCTTTCTCTTGCGCTGAGATTCTACTTCTCTTTGAACTGATTCTGCTTCACGCTGAATGGAGTGACGTAAGGCTGTGCCCATCAACCAAAAACCGTTCATCAGCGTCCCCTTTTTATCAGGAAATTTACTTTCTCAAAGGAGAGTGGCAACCCGCTCTCCCAGAGGTGCACTTGATGAATCTAACTTCTCATCCCAATTAATGGGTGGTCCCAACAAAAACCCAACATGCCAAACCCATCATCTTTGGAAGTCCATCCAGGAATCAAGAACTGCTCAGGGCTTACCTCTTTCTTTCGGCGAAATATCTTGAGACCAAACCTGCTCGCTGCGCTAATTGTCTTGGGTAAACTTATACCTCTCATTTTGTTCGTTTTAGATTGGTCACATTGTTTGAGCTACCGAAAGAAAATAGACACAGACTCCGAGAGCAGTTCAGTTTATACAAATGTTTATTACAAATACAAAAGTTGATTTCACACTACAATATGCAAGCCCTTCCCAACTATACTTATCAATGCTTGGACTGGTCCCAACTGCCAAAGTGAGGCAACGACTGCACATTTGTAGTTGGTTGTCAGGGCACCGGTAGCAACTTCTCCAACTCCCCTGACCGGGACATTGGCTTGACTCCAGAAGTTCTTCTTGCTGAGAGATGTTACCACCTCTCGGAGAGTCTCAAACTTCAGCAGCGGGACCATGGCTCATATTACCCCAAAACTGCTTACCCAAGCACCTATTCCCAGCACAGCAAGAAAGATAAGCAAGCAAGCTATCATGCTAGGCTATTAACGAATAACATAATTTTCAGCTTATCACTTTGAATACAATGGTTTATTCTACATCAAGGCTAGGCCTCTGACAGTCTGTGACCAAAACAAGCAGGAAGATTAAATGTTCTCGGTACACAGATGTCCTTACTTCAGATAACAGCATCTCTGGCCCCTCGGTGGAATTTTGCTTATGTCTGCTGATTCTAAAAACAAGCAGGTTCTCAGCCTTGCAGAACCCAGAGCTGCAAGTTTAAAAAAAACAGGTTAGAATCTTCCATTACACTTTCTTATCAGTGTTAATGTTCTAACAGGCCTACTATACATGTTTCCAATGTTCTAAGTCATCTTGTAATTTCTTCATTAATGGCTGATAATTTAATTTGTATAGATGGCCTAAATTATTATCTAATCTAATACCTAGGTATCAGATTGCTTGTGTTTGCCATTTGAATGGTAATTATTTTCTAAACTCTGTGTAATGTGTATTTTTCATTGGCATCGCTCACTTTTATTTGTGTTAATCGTGTACCCCGATATTTCTCCATATTCCTTCAATTTCTTATGTAGTTCTTTTATTGATATTTCTGGTTCTGTTAAGTATATTATGATGTCATCTGTAAATAAACTGATTTTATATTCCTTCTCCTTTATTTTTATCCCTTTTATTTTATTTTCTGTTCTTATCAGTTCTTCCAATGGTTCTATTGCTAAAGCGAACAGTGAGGGAGATAGTGGACACCCCTGTCTAGTTGACCTGCTTAATTTAAATTGGTTCGATATATATCAATTTACTGTCACCTTTGCCAGTGGTCCCTTATGCTTTAATCCAATTTTACATTCCTCTGGTAGGTTGAACCTCAGTAACTTTGAATAAATAATTCCATTCTACCCTGTCAAAGCCTTTCTCTGCGTCTAAAGCAACAGCTACTGATGGTATCTTATTTCCTTGTACTGCATGGATTAAGTTAATGAACTTACAGACATTGTCTGTTGTTCGTCTTTTCTTAATAAATCCAGTTTGATCTAGTTTTACTATTTTTGGTACACTGTCAGCCAATCTTTTTGCTAATCGTTTTGCTATTATCTTATATTCTGAGTTAAGTAGAGATATTGGTCTATATGATGCTGGTGTTAGTTGATCTTTCCCTGTCTTTGGTATTACTGTACTTACTGCTGTTTTACATGAATCTGGCAAGTTTTGTATTTCTTCTATCTGGTTCATTACTTCCAGGAGAAGTAAATGTTTTATAGAATTCTATTGGGAGTCTGTCCTCTCCAGGCGTTTTATTGTTCGGTAGCTTTTTTAATATATCCTGTATTTCCTTTGTTTCACATGGTTTTATCAATTTGTTTTGTTCCTCTTTTTGCAATTTCAGTAGTTCAATTTTAGCTAAAAACTTAACTTTTTTCCTTTGTTCTCAGTTCGGTATAATTGCTTGTAGAATTCCTTAAAGTTTTCATTGATATCTGTTTGGTTATATGTAATTTGTTTGTCCTTTTTCCTTGATGCCAATACCATTTTTTAGCTTGTTCTGTTTTAAACTGCCAGGCTAGTATTTTGTGTGTTTTTTCTCCTAGCTCATAATACTTGTGCTTTATTTTAATTATGTTCTTCTCCACCTTATACGTTTGTAATGTTTCATATTTTTTTTGTTTGCCAATTTTCTTTTTGTTGTATCTTCCCTTGTTGCTAGTTCTTTTTCTGTACTTACTATTTCTCTTTCCAGCTGTTCTATTTCCCTATTGTAGTCCTTTTTCATCTTGGTTACATAACTTATTATCTGCCCTCTGATGAAGGCTTTCATTGCATCCCATAATATAAATTTGTCTTTCACTGATTCTGTATTTATTTCAGTACATTATAATTTGGCGCTCAATAAATTCTCTAAATTCCTGTTTTTTAAGTAGCATGGAGTTTAATCATCTATATGTTCTTGGTGGATGTCCTCCAGTTCTATTGCTAATAACAGGGGTGAGTGATCAGATCAGAATCTAGTTTTATATTCCATTTTCCTAACTCTCCCTGGGATATGGGCTAACAACAGGAACAGGTCAATCCTTGAGTGTGTTTTATGTCTACTCGAATAATATGAGTATTCCTTCTCTTTTGAGTGTTGTCTCCTCCATATTTCCAAAAGTTGCATTTCCTGCATTGATTTAACCATAAATTTGGCTACTTTGTTCTTTCTGCTAGTTTTTTGTCCAGTTTTATCCATCTTTGAATCCAAATTAAGGTTAAAGTCCCCTCCTATCAATATACTCCCCTGCGTATCTACAATCTTCAAAAAAATATTTTGCATAAACTACTTTTGATCCTATTCATTAGGCACATATATATATTGACCAAATTCCAGAGTTCTGAATATATCTGACACTTTATCAATGCATATCTCCCTGCTGGATCTATTATTTCATCCTCTATTTTGATTGGTCCATTTTTATTGATTAATATAGCTACACCAGGTGAGGAAATTTATGATCCAGTAGGATTTTGAGTCCCAGGTCTTAGTTTTCTAATCAGTTTTAAAGGAATGATGATAATAAATTCCAAACTGATGTTGATAAAGAGCATCCTAATGAATGCATATTTACTGTCCATGTGTTCTAGGGCTTTGTGTAGAGCCATAGTTCAGTCCCATCTTAACAACGATCATTGTAGTGAATTCCTGCAGTGCAGTCTGTAAGATTTCTTTCTTATGTAAAGGCACCAATAATTCATGTCCTTATAGTTCTTATTATTTTTGTACCCTACTAATTTTTTAATATTGACTATGATTTTATTTGATTTCCTAATTTTCTGCTTTTTTAATTCATTATATTATTGTAGGATATCCTTATTTGGTGGATTTACATTTCTCACCATTTAAATTGTATTCTGCATTTCTGTTCTTTTGACCTATATGGATATATGAATGTTTTACTTTGTAATTTCTGTCACTAACTTATATCCTATACATTTCTTGACTTCTTTACTTTCTTTGTACTTAGGCTTGTTTCCCTTCACCTAATGCCCAGCACTAATACCTCATATTCCACATTAATTATAGCTTGCCAAACCTATTGATTTCTGCTTGTTAACTGATCCTCAATGAGGTACTGAACACCATGAACACTTTTTTTTGCAATAACCTTTATTGTGTGGATTGAATTTAAAAAAAAATTCCAGACTTTCTCTGTTTTTCTGACCTTAGTAAGAACTACATATCCCCAGTTCACAGGTTAATTTGACGTTAGACATGATAAATTGGAGAGCATGATGCTGTAGAACATATAGTATCTAAACTAAATTTGAGGAGTAATGTGGTTGCGAATACTTTTATATTATATTTTTATATTGTTGAAAGAAACTTATTGAAAAATAGGGGAATATCAAAAAGGATAACAGAATGAAATTAATTGAAAAGATGAAATTTTCTATAAGATTATCTATTATCCAACTTATTGAAAAATAGAGGAATATCAAAAAGGATAACAGAATGAAATTAATTGAAAAGATGAAATTTTCTATAAGAAAGATTGTCTATTATGCAACTTTTAAAAAATTGATATATACAGTGTTGTTGAAAAAAAAAGACAGCTCAGGATTTGGGAGTGTGATACACAAAATTGCTGGAGAAAGTCAGCAGGTCACACAGTGTCTATAGGAAGCAAAGGGATATATCCAATGTTTCGGGCTTAGCCCTTTGTCAGGTTATGAGCAAAAACCAGATAGGTGTTGGAATAAAAACATTGGAGGGATCGGTTTGGGGGCAGAGTACAGTATATAGGTAGAACAGTAGAAGCAAAAAAGCTGAGGTGATAGGAAGAGAGCAGGTTAGCAGAAACCAGAGTTGTCGATGTTAATTCCTTCCATTTAGAGAATTCCCAGATGGAAAATTGGGTGTGTTCCTCCAATTTACTTGTGGTCTTGGTGGGATAGTACATAAGGACATGGACAGACATATGAGAATGTTATGTGAAAGATAAATGTTTGAAGGTGGACACACAAATTTTTATGATGAATAGGTGGGAGATGGGAAGATGACCAAGACAAGTGTGTCTTTCCATTTTTGCAGTGCAAGGTTGTAAAAGAATTGAAATGTTCAATACTCTTGGACTTTTTGTATGGAAGATTTTAAATAATTTAGAGGTAAAGCATGGAAACAGGCTCTTCTGGCCCATGAGCCTAGGCTGTCAAAATACACCTAATTACCCTATCAACCCTGTATGACTTTGGAATGTGAGAGGAAATTAGATGACCTAATAAACAGACATCTGGGGAGAATGTAAAAATTCTTTACAAACAGCACCAGATTTCTTTGGCTTGGCTTCGCGGACGAAATTTATGGAGGAGGTAAATGTCCACGTCAGCTGCAGGCTCGTTTGTGGCTGACAAGTCCGATGCGGGACAGGCAGACACGGTTGCAGCGGTTGCAGGGGAAAATTGGTTGGTTGGGGTTGGGTGTTGGGTTTTTCCTCCTTTGTCTTTTGTCAATGAGGTGGGCTCTGCGGTCTTCTTCAAAGGAGGTTGCTGCCCACCGAACTGTAAGGCGCCAAGATGTACGGTTTGAGGCGATATCCGCCCTCTGGCGGTGGTCAATGTGGCAGGCACCAAGAGATTTATTTAGGCAGTCCTTGTACCTCTTCTTTGGTGCACCTCTGTCACGGTGGCCAGTGGAGAGCTCGCCATATAACATGATCTTGGGAAGGTGATGGTCCTCCATTCTGGAGACGTGACCTACCCAGCACAGTTTGATCTTCAGCAGCATGGATTCTTTGCTGTCGGCCTCTGCCATCTCGAGTACTTCGATGTTAGGGATGAAGGCGCTCCAATGATTGTTGAGGATGGGGTGGAGACAACGCTGGTGGAAGCGTTCTAGGAGTCGTAGGTGATGCCGGTAGAGGACCCATGATTCGGAGCCGAACAGGAGTGTGGGTATGACAACGGCTCTGTATACGCTTATCTTTGTGAGGTTTATCAGTTGGTTGTTTTTCCAGACTCTTATGTATAGTCATCCAAAGGCACTATTTGCCTTGGCGAGTCTGTGTCTATCTCGTTGTCGATCCTTGCATCTGATGAAATAGTGCAGCCGAGATAGGTAAACTGGTTGACCGTTTTGAGTTTTGTGTGCCCGATGGAGATGTTGGGGGGCTGGTAGTCATGGTGGGGAGCTGGCTGATGGAGGACCTCCATTTTCTTCAGGCTGACTTCCAGGCCAAACATTTTGGCAGTTTCCGCAAAACATGACGTCAAGCGCTGAAGAGCTGGCTCTGAATGGGCAACTAAAGCTGCATCATCTGCAAAGAGTAGTTCACGGACAAGTATCTCTTATGTCTTGGTGTGAGCTTGCAGGCACCTCAGATTGAAGAGACTGCCATCCGTGCGGTACCGGATGTAAACAGCGTCTTCATTGTTGAGGTCTTTCATGGCTTGGTTCAGCATCATGCTGAAGAAGATTGAAAAGAGGATTGGTGCGAGAACACAGCCTTGCTTCACCCCATTGTTAATGGAGAAGGGTTCAGAGAGCTCATTGCTGTATCTGACCCGACCTTGTTGGTTTTCGTGCAGTTGGATAACCATGTTGAGGAACTTTGGGGGGCATCCGATGCGCTCTAGTATTTGCCAAAGCCCTTTCCTGCTCACGGTGTTGAAGGCTTTGGTGAGGTCAACAAAGGTAATGTAGAGTCGTTTGTTTTGTTCTCTGCACTTTTCTTGGAGCTGTCTGAGGGCAAGGTTCCATGTCAGTAGTTCCTCTGTTTGCGCGAAAGCCGCACTATGATTCTGGGAGAACATTCTCGGCGACACTAGGTATTATTCTATTTAGGAGAATCCTAGCGAAGATTTTGCCTGCAATGGAGAGCAGTGTGATTCCCCTGTAGTTTGACCAGTCTGATTTCTCGCCTTTGTTTTTGTACAGGGTGATGATGATGGCATCACGAAGGTCCTGAGGCAGTTTTCCTTGGTCCCAACAAAGCTTGAAAAACTCATGCAGTTTGACATGCAGAGTTTTGCCGCCAGCCTTCCAGACCTCTGGGGGGAATTCCATCCATACCCACTGCTTTGCCACTTTTCAGTTGTTCAATTGCCTTATATGTCTCATCGCGGGTGAGGACCTCATCCAGCTCTGGCCTTAGGGGCTGTTGAGGGAGCTGGAGCAGGGCGGAATCTTAATCTCGCTGTAATAGCCATCTATTAATTGCTATGCTCACTGTGCCACATCATTATCAAGATGATAAGCAAAAAACTGAAAATTAACTTTTGCTATACAGAAGGTTAATCTGGAATGTTTATGATTATGATGCCATATTGCAGGATGATATTCCAGTTAAATTTCCAATATACTTTTAATTCATTTTTTTTTTAATGTTACAAGCCCAAAAGATCTCAAAAACCCAGCAGCAACAAATATTCACCATGACAAATACAAAACTTGCTTTTAATTATCATTAAACATGAAAACGGAATTACACTTTAACTTAACACTATTAACTTAATTTCACGGACAAGTTTCTCTTGTGTCTTGGTGTGAGCTTGCAGGCGCCTCAGATTGAAGAGACTGCCATCCGTGCGGTACCGGATGTAAACAGCGTCTTCATTGTTGGGGTCTTTCATGGCTTGGTTCAGCATCATGCTGAAGAAGATTGAAAAGAGGGTTGGTGCGAGAACACAGCCTTGCTTCACGCCATTGTTAATGGAGAAGGGTTCAGAGAGCTCATTGCTGTATCTGACCCGACCTTGTTGGTTTTCGTGCAGTTGGATAATCATGTTGAGGAACTTTGGGGGACATCCGATGCGCTCTAGTAAACTTGTCCGTGAACTACTCTTTGCAGATGATGCCGCTTTAGTTGCCCATTCAGAGCCAGCTCTTCAGCGCTTGACGTCCTGCTTTGCAGAAACTGCCAAAATGTTTGGCCTGGAAGTCAGCCTGAAGAAAACTGAGGTCCTCCATCAGCCACCTCCCCACCATGACTACCAGCCCCCCCACATCTCCATCGGGCACACAAAACTCAAAACGGTCAACCAGTTTACCTATCTCGGCTGCACCATTTCATCAGATGCAAGGATCGACAATGAGATAGACAACAGACTCGCCAAGGCAAATAGCGCCTTTGGAAGACCACACAAAAGAGTCTGGAAAAACAACCAACTGAAAAACCTCACAAAGATAAGCGTATACAGAGCCGTTGTCATACCCACACTCCTGTTCGGCTCCGAATCATGGGTCCTCTACCGGCACCACCTACGGCTCCTAGAACACTTCCACCAGCGTTGTCTCCGCTCCATCCTCAACATCCATTGGAGCGCTCACACCCCTAACGTCGAGGTACTCGAGATGGCAGAGGTCGACAGCATCGAGTCCACGCTGCTGAAGATCCAGCTGCGCTGGATGGGTCACGTCTCCAGAATGGAGGACCATCGCCTTCCCAAGATCGTATTATATGGCGAGCTCTCCACTGGCCACCGTGACAGAGGTGCACCAAAGAAAAGGTACAAGGACTGCCTAAAGAAATCTCTTGGTGCCTGCCACATTGACCACCGCCAGTGGGCTGATATCGCCTCAAACCGTGCATCTTGGCGCCTCACAGTTTGGCGGGCAGCAGCCTCCTTTGAAGAAGACCGCAGAGCCCACCTCACTGACAAAAGGCAAAGGAGGAAAAACCCAACACCCAACCCCAACCAACCAATTTTCCCTTGCAACCGCTGCAATCGTGTCTGCCTGTCCCGCATCGGACTGGTCAGCCACAAACGAGCCTGCAGCTGACGTGGACTTTTTACCCCCTCCATAAATCTTCGTCCGCGAAGCCAAGCCAAAGAAAAAAATTAACTTAATTTACCTAATTAAATTTAAGAAAGTTCTTTGGTTCACTGGTTTCTTTAAGATTACCCTCACTTCTCATTCTTCCAAGTTTTCTGGTTTCAGGCAATTCTTATACAGTGGACAGAATTTTACATGTATTAAGTTCACCAGGCTTTGGTGCTCGAAAGGTAAATGTTTACCACTCAGGAAGGTTCTTGTAGGTTTGTAGATCCAGGATTTTCACAACTGGGATACCACCATTAGTCACCTCAATGTCTTGCTGATGAAATTTGCCCCACCATGGTTCTCCAGATGATAACCTCTTTCTTTCAGGCCTTTCTGTTCCCCTTATTCCAAGAGAAACATCAGACAGATAGCACTTCCAGCCATCCACCACTCTGGAGCTTCTGTTTCAGTTCCAACAAGCTTCTCCTGGAGTATTACAGCTTTCTGTCACACACAGTCAGATACTTCCTGCTGTCTCTCTCTCTATTCGAGATTTAAATTGCAAGCAGTATGTCCTTCTTTCTCTCACTTGCAAAACACTCCCTTCTCCAGCAAACAACAGGAGTTCCTCTTTTGGTCCATCTGTTGTTTTAGGTAAACTTTGGGGGGCATCCGATCCGAAGTAACTTCTCAATGTCCTCTAAGCAAGCACTTTGCAGAGAGGTCAAAAACCATATAAACCGGATAGAGTAATGAAAGTTGTAATATTCTTTTCTCGCTCAGTTAAAGGCACACACCAGTAACCCTTCAAGAAATCCAACTTAGTAAGAAATTTAGCTTTTCCAATTTTATCAATACAGTCATCTATTCTTGGAATAGGATATGCATATGTTTTAGTTACTGAATTAATCTTCCTGTAATCTGTACAAAACCTAACAGTTCCATCTGGTTTCGGTACTAGAATACAAGGGGAACTCCAATCTGAGTTTGAAGGTCTGATATAATTTCTCCACATACATTCCACCTCCTGATCCATGATTTTACTTTTCTGAATGTTTAATCTGTATGGGTGTTGTTTAATTGAACTTGCTTCTCCTACATACACATATGGTAAATGCCCTTTGGGAACATCAGGGAACAAATTTGTATATTTTAAAATTAATTAATTCAACTGGAGAAGGGTTCAGAGAGCTCATTGCTGTATCTGACCCGACCTTGTTGGTTTTCGTGCAGTTGGATAATCATGTTGAGGAACTTTGGGGGACATCCGATGCGCTCTAGTATTTGCCAAAGCCCTTTCCTGCTCACGGTGTCGAAGGCTTTGGTGAGGTCAACAAAGGTGATGTAGAGTCCTTTGTTTTGTTCTCTGCACTTTTCTTGGAGCTGTCTGAGGGCAAAGACCATGTCAGTGGTTCCTCTGTTTGCGCGAAAGCCGCCCTTCTCCATTAACAATGGCGTGAAGCAAGGCTGTGTTCTCGCAACAACCCTCTTTTCAATCTTCTTCAGCATGATGCTGAACCAAGCCATGAAAGACCCAACAATGAAGACGCTGTTTACATCCGGTACCGCACGGATGGCAGTCTCTTCAATCTGAGGCGCCTGCAAGCTCACACCAAGACACAAGAGAAACTTGTCCGTGAACTACTCTTTGCAGATGATGCCGCTTTAGTTGCCCATTCAGAGCCAGCTCTTCAGCGCTTGACGTCCTGCTTTGCGGAAACTGCCAAAATGTTTGGCCTGGAAGTCAGCCTGAAGAAAACTGAGGTCCTCCATCAGCCAGCTCCCCACCATGACTACCAGCCCCCCCACATCTCCATCGGGCACACAAAACTCAAAATGGTCAACCAGTTTACCTATCTCGGCTGCACCATTTCATCAGATGCAAGGATCGACAATGAGATAGACAACAGACTCGCCAAGGCAAATAGCGCCTTTGGAAGACTACACAAAAGAGTCTGGAAAAACAACCAACTGAAAAACCTCACAAAGATAAGCGTAAACAGAGCCGTTGTCATACCCACACTCCTGTTCGGCTCCGAATCATGGGTCCTCTACCGGCACCACCTACGGCTCCTAGAACGCTTCCACCAGCGTTGTCTCCGCTCCATCCTCAACATCCATTGGAGCGCTCACACCCCTAACGTCGAGGTACTCGAGAGGGCAGAGGTCGACAGCATCGAGTCCACGCTGCTGAAGATCCAGCTGCGCTGGATGGGTCACGTCTCCAGAATGGAGGACCATCGCCTTCCCAAGATCGTATTATATGGCGAGCTCTCCACTGGCCTCCGTGACAGAGGTGCACCAAAGAAAAGGTACAAGGACTGCCTAAAGAAATCTCTTGGTGCCTGCCACATTGACCACCGCCAGTGGGCTGATAACGCCTCAAACCGTGCATCTTGGCGCCTCACAGTTTGGCGGGCAGCAGCCTCCTTTGAAGAAGACCGCAGAGCCCACATCACTGACAAAAGGCAAAGGAGGAAAAACCCAACACCCAACCCCAACCAACCAATTTTCCCTTGCAACCGCTGCAATCGTGTCTGCCTGTCCCGCATCGGACTGGTCAGCCACAAACGAGCCTGCAGCTAACGTGGACTTTTTACCCCCTCCATAAATCTTCGTCCGCGAAGCCAAGCCAAAGAAAAAAAAAAGAATTCAACTACATTGTTCTTGTGACTTAAGATGACCAAATCTTTCTAAAATTGTTGAGTTAGACAGGACACAAGAGCCATGGTTTCTTTAAGATTACCCTCACAAGATTTTGTTTCCATGATCTTATGATCCATTACTTCCTCCACCCTGTCAACAGCCAACACCTCTGATACAGATTGTTCTCCACTATCTTTATTCTCGTAATAAGGTTTCAACATATTTATGTGACAAATGTGAGTTTTATTCCTTCTGTCTGGAGTGTTAACAACATAGTTAACATCATTCAATTTTGATTTAACTATGTACAGTCCAGAAAATCTAGCTCTCAAAGGATTGTCATGTGTTGAAAACAAAATCTAAACTTTACTTCCTATCTTTAAATTCCTCACTTGATCTTTCCTGTCAAATAAACGCTTCATTTTACCCTGAGCCATTTCTAAATTGTCTTGAGCCAAAATCCACTTTTGTTTTTAGCCTATCCTTAAATTTAGAAACATAATCGACCAAGTCCAACTGCTCATCCTCATTAACCCACTGTTCTTTATCAATATTAAAGGTCCTCTAACCTGATGTCCAAATACAATTTCAGAAGGGCTGAAACCTAATGACTCCTGCAGAGCCTCCCTTGCTGCAAATAACAGTAAGTGAATACCTTCATCCCAATCATATCCATTCTCCAGACAATAAATCCTCATCATATTTTTAAGAGTAGAATGAAATGTTTTCAAAGCTTTCTGAGTTTCAGGGTGCTATGGAGATGAAGTGATCTGTTTTATTTCCAACTCATAAATTAACTGTTGAAACAACCCAGACATAAAGTTAGATCCTTGATCACTCTGAATTTATTTAGGTAATCCAAAAACTGTGAAAAATCTTTCCAGAGCCTTTACCATCCTTTTGGCTTTAATATTCCTTAATGGTTTAGCTTCTGGATATCTCGATGCTCTATACATAATGCTAATGTACTGATTTCCAGATATAGATTTTTGCAAGGGTACTACACAATCCTAACCCCAGTGAACGGTTCCCCAACAACAGTAATAAGGGGACCCTGGTTAGGTTTCCCCACAACCTGACAAAAGTGACATGTCTGGCACCAATTGACAACATCTTTCCTCAAACCAAGCCAGAAAAATTGTCTCCAAATCTTTTTCATAGTTTTCTTTAAAACAAGATGAACATCCTAAGGTGGTCTGTGGGCCAAATTTAAAATTTTCATAATTTCCCAGCCCCCACACCACCATTCTTCATCAGCACGAATATCAAGAGTTCTTTAAGTAATAACCACAAGCCATTCTTTAATCTCCTTTTCAGTTACTGCTTTGAGCCTTTAGACAACAAGAATTGTATCTGCTTTCTGTTGCTGAATTAACTCTTTCCTTGACAAAAAGAAATCCTTACTCTCACAATGACCCTGCTCTTTCAGAACCATTTCAGAACCAACTGGCAATTCTCTGTCCACTGGATCTTCTTCATCTCTTAATAATTTCTTAGACATGACCTTGTTACTGCTCATGCAGGATATATCTCACAATTCTCTTCCACCTCATCTTTCCTAGGCCTACTCTTTAATCTCAAAACTGATCCAACTTTATCCCCTAACAAAAATTAGACCCCCCCTGCAAGGGTAAATTTGGAATTATTCCTACCACAACAGGTCTTTTAACTAACTCTGAATTTAGCACTATATTGTGAAGAGATATTGACTCAACCTCACCTCCAACACCTCTGGGCCAGCAAGGATAATATAGTGACAAATGCGCTCTCCCATCCAGCCATTAACATTCTCGCGCCCATCCTGAATTACAAGCAATTGGCTCAGGCACAGAGAACGATACGGAGATGCAGGCCTTGTGGACCGCCATCTTGGGCCGGAAACTCAAGGATGCCTGAGTGCCCAGCAGCCCTGACACATTGCTCTGCGACATTTCAACAGGTATGCCACGCCCGGTGGTCCCACCACACAGGAGGGCGAAGGATTTCAGTCTGATCCATGACCTCGCTCACCCAGTGGTAAAGACACCCATGCAGATGGTCGTAGAGTGGTTTGTGTGGCACATGCTGAGAAAGAAGATGGCGGAACTGGCCAGGAACTGTACCAGGTGCCAGACCTCCAAGGTCCAGTGACATACACGAGCGTCCATCCAGAACTTCGAACAGGCGATTCGCAGATTCCAACACATCCACATTGATGTCGTCGGGCCCCTGCTGGTGTCCGAGGAGGTTCGTTACCTCCTCGTGGTGGTGGATTGGCCCACAAGGTGGCCAGAGGCTGTCCCAATTAAGGAGGCTTCTGCGGAGATGTGCACCAAGATGTCAGCCAATGCATCACCTGTTTCGGAATCCCAGCGCATATCATTAGTGACAGAAGGGCGCAGTTCATGTTTGCCCTGTGGACTCAGATAGTGAAGCTCCTTGGGGTCAAGCTCCAGCACACCACAGCATACCACCCACAGTCCAACAGGTTGGTGGAAAAGTTCCACAGACACCTGAAGGCATCGCTTATGGCCAGGCTCTCTGGACCAGACTGGGCAGACGAACTATCCTGGGTCCTCCTTGGGATTAGGATGGCACCCAAGGAGCACCTGCAGGCTTCAGCAGCAGAGATAGTCTATGACGCACCACTTTCCCTGCCGGGTGAGTGTTTCGGCCAAGATCCTGACTCCACGGCCACTGACAAAAACCTGCTGGTGGACCTATGCAGGTCCTATGATTGGCCTCCCTAGCTCCCCCATCCCCTGCATGGCATGGCATCCGGCCATTTAATCTCCCCAAAGAGCTCGACTCATCCCAGTCCGTTTTCAAGTGGAGGGGACCACAAGGTGTAGCGCTACAGCAACCGTACGATGGGCCATACAAAGTTTTATACCAGTCCAGCGGAACCTTCACCCTGGACTTTGGGGGAAGAAAGGAACTTTTTATGGTGGACCGCCTGAAGGTAGCCCATCTGGACTTATCACAGCCGGTGAAGACTGCCATGGCCAAGCACTGGGGCTGACCACCAAAAAGCAACAGAACACATAGCCGGTTCAGGGGGCGGGGAGGGGGGGTTGCGTGGCAGTGCACATCCTCATGGCAAACCAACCCTGCTTGAATCGCCATGCGGCAGGTCAGCCATGGGGAAATGGTATCATCAGAAATTACTCTCTGACTCCAGTGCGCACCCTGGGCAGTGATTATGATGTCACAATGTACCAGGTGACTGAGCTCATGCTGCCCTTATAGGGACGTGGTGAATTTGAATAAAAACAGTCATTAACGACCTTCAACATGGTGGCTGTAATTCTTCCACTGCTCACACCATCACAATACTATTAAACAAGTTGTATTGAATGCTCATCAGTGTCTATGCTCCAACCCTCCAGGCGGAACCAGCAGAAAAGAACAAGTTCTACACCGACCTGCGCAACCTCATCCAACGTACCCCTACAGCCGACAAGGTTGTCATCCTGGGCGACTTCAACGCTCGTGTCGGCAAAGACTCAGAAACCTGGCCAGGAATCCTGGGCAAGCATGGCGTCAGCAAGTGCAACGACAATGGGCGCCTCCTGTTGGAGCTCTGCGCAGAACAGTGTCTTGTCATTACAAACACCCTTTTTCAGCAGAGGGACAGCCTTAAGACCACCTGGATGCATCCCCGATCCAAACACTGGCACCTCCTGGACTACATCCTGGTGCGAGAAAGTGACAAAAAAGATGTGCTCCACACCAGGGTCATGCCTAGCGCGGAATGCCACACTGACCACCGGCTGGTTCGCTGCAAGCTCAACCTTCACTTCAAGCCAAAGCCCAGGAACAATAAAGCCCCCAGAAAGAGGTTCAATGTTGGAAAACTGCAGTCAGACGAAGCGAGAGGAAACTTCCAGGCAAACCTCAAAGCAAAGCTCGACGTTGCAACCCGCCTCACGGACCCGTCCCCTGAAACCCTCTGGGATCAGTTGAAGGCTACCATACTGCAATCCACTGAAGAGGTACTGGGCTTCTCCTCCAGGAAAAACAAGGACTGGTTTGACGAAAACAGCCAGGAAATCCAGGAGCTGCTGGCAAAGAAGCGAGCTGCCCACCAGGCTCACCTTACAAAGCCGTCCTGTCCAGAGAAGAAACAAGCCTTCCGTCGCGCATGCAGCCATCTTCAGCGCAAACTCCGGGAGATCCAAAATGAGTGGTGGACTAGCCTCGCCAAACGAACACAGCTCAGCGCGGACATTGGCGACTTCAGGGGTTTCTACGAGGCTCTAAAGGCTGTGTACGGCCCCTCACCCCAAGTCCAAAGCCCGCTGCGCAGCTCAGACGGCAAAGTCCTCCTCAGCGACAAGATCTCCATCCTCAACCGATGGTCAGAACACTTCCAATCTCTTTTCAGTACCAACCGCTCAGTCCAAGATTCCGCCCTGCTCCAGCTCCCTCAACAGCCCCTAAGGCTAGAGCTGGATGAGGTTCCCACCCTGGATGAGACATATAAGGCAATCGAACAACTGAAAAGTGGCAAAGCAGCAGGTATGGATGGAATCCCCCCAGAAGTCTGGAAGGCTGGCGGCAAAACTCTGCATGCCAAACTGCATGAGTTTTTCAAGCTTTGTTGGGACCAAGGTAAACTGCCTCAGGATCTTCGTGATGCCACCATCATCACCCTGTACAAAAACAAAGGCGAGAAATCAGACTGCTCAAACTACAGGGGAATCACGTTGCTCTCCATTGCAGGCAAAATCTTCGCTAGGATTCTACTAAATAGAATAATACCTAGTGTCGCTGAGAATATTCTCCCAGAATCACAGTGCGGCTTTCGCGCAAACAGAGGAACCACTGACATGGTCTTTGCCCTCAGACAGCTCCAAGAAAAGTGCAGAGAACAAAACAAAGGACTCTACATCACCTTTGTTGACCTCACCAAAGCCTTCGACACCGTGAGCAGGAAAGGGCTTTGGCAAATACTAGAGCGCATCGGATGTCCCCCAAAGTTCCTCAACATGATTATCCAACTGCACGTAAACCAACAAGGTCGGGTCAGATACAGCAATGAGCTCTCTGAACCCTTCTCCATTAACAATGGCGTGAAGCAAGGCTGTGTTCTCGCACCAACCCTCTTTTCAATCTTCTTCAGCATGATGCTGAACCAAGCCATGAAAGACCCCAACAATGAAGACGCTGTTTACATCCGGTACCGCACGGATGGCAGTCTCTTCAATCTGAGGCGCCTGCAAGCTCACACCAAGACACAAGAGAAACTTGTCCGTGAACTACTCTTTGCAGATGATGCCGCTTTAGTTGCCCATTCAGAGCCAGCTCTTCAGCGCTTGACGTCCTGCTTTGCGGAAACTGCCAAAATGTTTGGCCTGGAAGTCAGCCTGAAGAAAACTGAGGTCCTCCATCAGCCAGCTCCCCACCATGACTACCAGCCCCCCCACATCTCCATCGGGCACACAAAACTCAAAACGGTCAACCAGTTTACCTATCTCGGCTGCACCATTTCATCAGATGCAAGGATCGACAATGAGATAGACAACAGACTCGCCAAGGCAAATAGCGCCTTTGGAAGACTACACAAAAGAGTCTGGAAAAACAACCAACTGAAAAACCTCACAAAGATAAGCGTATACAGAGCCGTTGTCATACCCACACTCCTGTTCGGCTCCGAATCATGGGTCCTCTACCGGCACCACCTACGGCTCCTAGAACGCTTCCACCAGCGTTGTCTCCGCTCCATCCTCAACATCCATTGGAGCGCTCACACCCCTAACGTCGAGGTACTCGAGATGGCAGAGGTCGACAGCATCGAGTCCACGCTGCTGAAGATCCAGCTGCGCTGGATGGGTCACGTCTCCAGAATGGAGGACCATCGCCTTTCCAAGATCGTATTATATGGCGAGCTCTCCACTGGCCACCGTGACAGAGGTGCACCAAAGAAAAGGTACAAGGACTGCCTAAAGAAATCTCTTGGTGCCTGCCACATTGACCACCGCCAGTGGGCTGATATCGCCTCAAACCGTGCATCTTGGCGCCTCACAGTTTGGCGGGCAGCAGCCTCCTTTGAAGAAGACCGCAGAGCCCACCTCACTGACAAAAGGCAAAGGAGGAAAAACCCAACACCCAACCCCAACCAACCAATTTTCCCTTGCAACCGCTGCAATCGTGTCTGCCTGTCCCGCATCGGACTGGTCAGCCACAAACGAGCCTGCAGCTGACGTGGACTTTTTACCCCCTCCATAAATCTTCGTCCGCGAAGCCAAGCCAAAGAAAGAAAGAAAAAAGAAATTGAATGCTTATAACTTGGTTCCAGAAGCGTATAAGAAAAATTTAGGAGTTTAAAACATGGAATCAATCCCATATGGATTTGCACCGAAGAAATCTATATGATTTGACTGTTGGTGCACCTCAAAAGAAATTTTGACAGATTTAGAAAATTGATGTTAATTGAGGAAATTAAAAGTTGGTCCCAAATGAGATTAAATTATACCTGCATGAGAGAGACATGGGGATGTGACAATAAACAGCTAGATTAGCAGACGAATTTGCTCTAATTCACAAAATATCTCAGAATAGAAGGTATTTTCAGAAAGTTAATGTGTTACAGATTAATAAGCCTGTTTAGAGGATTAATATGGAGCAGGATAGAAAGCCTGAAATTTAAGTCTGGAGAGAAGGATGGAAAGAACAGACTTCTGAATTTGTTTGTCATTTTTGTAAGAAACTTGGTCATGTTATTGCAAATTGTCTAGTAATAAACAAGTTTTACCAAATGTATTTAAGCAGAGCAGATGTACCAAACCTGATAAGGGTGTCATGGATGTTTGCAAATCTTTTGTTTCAGAGGGATATTTTTCATTAAGGGATTTTATCTCCGTACCAAAGAACTAACTCAGGAAGACAACTTTGATTCAAGGTGTTGGAGGTGAGGTTGAGTCAATATCTCTTCACAATATAGTGCTAAATTCAGAGTTAGTTAAAAGACCTGTTGTGGTAGGAATAATTCCAAATTTACCCTTGCGGGGGGGGGTCTAATTTTTGTTAGGGGATAAAGTTGGATCAGTTTTGAGATGTCAGTCGTGAACTCAGACATATGTGAGAGGTGGTGCTGCTGATGGGCGGACCACAGATCCTTAGCCATTGCCAGTGCTTGAGTGAGGGGCTTGTGATCCGTGAAGGCTGTGAACGGTCTGTCCTCGGTGAAGTGGCGTACGGCCAAATACAGCATCAGGAGCTCCTGGTCGAAGGTGCTGTATTTGAGCTCCAGTGGACGCAGCTGTTTGCTGAAAAAGGCCAGCAGATGCCATTGTCCATCAATCCACTGTTCCAGAACCCCCTCCACCCCTCCACTGCCGTAGCTGGGGCCTCCGGCTATGGGTGCTGCAGTAGCGTGGCGCTGGTCAGAGCCTTCTTTGTCTCGGTGATCACCTTGTCCATCTCCTCTGACCACAATAAAGTATTTTCTTTTGGTGGCCATGAGCACGAACTATGGCCTTTGCCTGCTGAAGCTTTTTGGATGGCAGTTGTCTGGGTCTAGTTTTCAGTGGGGGACACTGTGTTGCGATGTGGTGGAAGACCCCAAGTTGGGGCAGAGCAGCGTTGAACTGTGGCTCTGAGATGTGAGGAATTCATGGAGGATCTCCTCTAACTCGTCCCTGGCGACGGCTATGGTGGTGATTTTTGGCCTGTGGGCTTCTGCTGTGTGCAGTCACATAGAGTGGAATGATCGAGCATTGACCAGCCTTTTTGTCCTTCATGTCAACCAGTAGGCTGTAAGCTCTGTGGAAGTTGGCCCCTTACAGTGTGATGCCCACAGAGACTAGGATGAACCTCTAGTGGAACCTCTCGTTCCCAATCTGGATCTGTGTCCTGTGGATGCCATTGGTCCTGAAGGTGGAGCCGTTGGCTTCCTGCAGTGTTGGACCTCAAGATAGGGTGCCAGTCTCTAATGCTGTGGGCTGTAGGATGCTGAACTCAGCCCCTGTGTCCACGGCGGCCAGTGGAACTGTCCATCATATGAAGGAGGCTGTTTGTGTGGCCAGCCATTGCGGCCATCAACGGCGGTTGGCCTGGTTGTTTTCCTGAAACCCACAGGTCTGGCAGCACTTGGAGGCTTGCGCTCCCCAGCACTGGTGGTAGAAACAACAGGTCGACTGGCCCTCCTCTGGCTTGTTCTTGGGAGTGGCTTTTGGTCAGCTAGATCCTGTTCATGCCACCTGGTTGAAGGCTGCCTTGTTTTCACTCTTCGTACACCAGTGGGCTGCTGCCCTCCTTGAGTTCGAGAAGTCTTCATCTGTGAGGAGCAGCTGGATGTCCTGCAGCATCTGTTCCAGGAATATCTGGCGGAAGAGAGAACAAGGTTTGTGTCTTCTGCCAGAGTCAACATTTCATCTATCAGCATCAACGGACTATGGTCCCCAACCCCATCAAGGTGAATGAGCCTAGAAGTCCATTGCTGGGGAGTTAGCCCGAAAGTTCGAAGCAGCATTTCTTTGAGGACAGTGTACTTGGTTGTAGCCAGGGGGTGGTGGATGATGTCATCCACCCTCGCTGCTGTATCTTGGTCCAGAGCTCGCACAACATGATAGAACATTGTGGCATCTGAGCAGGTTTTGTGGAGTTGAAATTGTGCTTCCACCTGCCCGAACCATGATGCCTGCCTGCTTGATGGAGACTGCATAACCTCTGCTGAATCCATGGTGTTTTGAGTCTAGAAAAACATCTGGACTCATAGGTGTCACCTCTGTGTTGGTATGAGCAGTGGAAGAAACACAGCCACCACGTTGAGGGTCATTAATGACTGTTTTTGTTCATATTCAGCGCATCCCTATAAGGGCAACATGAGCTCAGTCACCTGGTACATTGCGACATCATAATCACTGCCCATGGTACACACTGGAAGGGATACTGGAGTCAAAGAGAAACCTCTGATAATGCCACTTTCTCATGGCTGCCCTGCCATTTGGCCATACAAGCAGTGCCGGTTCACCATGAGGATACGCATTGCCACAATATCAAAAATTATCTACATCCATTGTTGCTGTTTTTCACACTCAAGCTTTAAATCAGCTTCAAAAAAAAAACTACTGATTATTATTTGGCCCATCATGGTTCTCCAGATGATAATCTCTTTCTTTCAGACTACCACAGAGTACCTTTCTGCGTTTGAAAAGGTTGATGAGAGCTGAAGATGGCCAAAGGAAAAGTGGCATTTAATGTCCAAAGGGTATTGAAGGGAAAAGCATAAATTGCATACTCTAGCTTGACATTAGAACAAGTGCCAAATTATGATACTATTAAACAAGTTGTATTAAAGGTTATCAGAAAGATAGCTCTTCCAGCTATCAGCCACTCTGGAGCTGCTGTTTCAGTCCCAACAAGCTTCTACTGGCTTCTTACAGTTTTCTGTCACACACAGTCAAAGACTCCCTGCTGTCTTTCTCTCTATCCAACAGCAAGTCCTTCTTTCTCTCACTTGCAAACCCCCACCCCCTTCTCCAGCAAACAACTGGAGTTCCTCTTTTGGTCCATATGTTGTTTTAGGTAAACAATAACCTCACAATTACCTCTGTGAGCACTTGCAGAGGTCAAAAGCCTTGAAAAAATGTCCAAAACAGACAACCTCTAGTTATTCTTCCAAGACGAGTGTATTTATTTCATTACATCATTTCAATTAGCACCTACTTGTGAAATGTGCAAACTCTTCTCCATAGTTTCTGTAAAGTCACTGAATATGTATTTTTCATTATTTTAAATAAGATCTGTTTTAAAGTGTATTTATGTAACTTACTCTAATTTTACCAATTTATCTCCCAAAAAACATTCCCAAATTTTCCATCACATTTTTTAGATGCTTCTGTGACAGAGTATATAGAAATATTTTTGGGAGATAAATTGGCAAAATTTAGAGTAGGTTACATGCAAACATTTTAAAACAGATCTTATTTGAAATACTGAAGAGTTAATGTTGTTACATAGTTCTGTGTTGTTTCATTATGTGTTGAAAAGTGACAGTTTGCCTAAGAGAACCAAGGTTGTCATGGACTGCTGAGAGAGTGGGAGAGGGACTGAGCATGTGCAGAAAATGATCTAAAAATTTCTGGACTTGGATGATAAACCACCACTGGGGGTGCTGTGGAGTGAAATAAGGCTCAGGGCATGAATCATGGTCTGGAGGACAGTTTAGAATGTTGGGATTTCAAAAAGGCATTCTGAAGGCAGCCAGTTCAAGCCACTTATTCTATCTCTGCAAGAAACACAACAAGACAACATCGAATTTTATATTCTCTCTCTCTCTCTCTCTCTCTCTCTCTCTCTCTCTCTATCTCTCTCTCTCTCTTTCTCTCTCTCTCTCAAAGATATTTTGGCTTCCGTTTACCAAACAAAATGAATTTTGTTTATGATCTTTGCTTCGGTTGAGATCGAAGTTTTGTGAGTCTTGTGTGTTTTGTGTTTGTTTTGTGTCTAAGATTTTTTGTGGGCTGGTTGGAAGTGTAGTTTAGACTTTGATTACGTATATTATATTTAGGCTGGTGAATTTATGAATTTTACGCTGTTATAGAAATTTGAATAGCAACCAGTGGACATTGTTATAAAAGGGGGGGGGGTTTGAATTAAAGATTGAAGGTGAATTTTTTAATTTATAAAGTAATTGTTCATCTTTACAGCTGTGTGATATGCCTTCTTTGTGGTTGCTGGTTTGATCTTATAACATAATTTGGGGCCATTGTCCAGTATCAAACCAATTTGGAAGATTTAGGGGCAATTGACTTGTGCTTAGTTATCAGTCGTCTGAGTTTGACTCAACCTTCAGCTTATAATTAAAAATAAACGGTGAGGGTATAAATCACCAGCAGGAAACCAGCAACTATGAATATTGACCAGTTCATAACTAACCCTTCAGTAGTTAATTTAAACATAGCTAAAAAGTCAGAACTGATAGTTATAATTGGCAAGTTAAAACTTATAGTAAAAACTGGGATGAAAAAAAAGGAAATTGCCTGAAAGATTGTTAAGCACTATGTAGGAAAGGGGGTATTTTAAGAAGCTGCATTAGAACAGTTTCCAAAGGAGAAAACTTAAGAGGAAGTAAAGTTGGGTTTGAGAAAACTAGAGTTAGAGGAAAAAAAGAGAGGCAGAAAGGAAAGCTGAATGGGAAGCAGTAAGGCAGGCAGAAATGAAGGAGAGAGAAAGAACAGAAGCAAGAGTTAGAATAGCTAAATTTAAGCTGACCCATGTGCTGGTCAGGGGGAGAGGTTTCTGGTCAGTAGAGGTGAGGTTAGTTCCTCCATTTGAGGAAGCTGAAATAGACCAGTATTTTCAGCATTTTGAGAAAGTAGCTATAAATTTAAAATGGCTACCAGACCAGTATTCACTCCTGCTACAAATTATTCTTAAAGGGAAAGGCCAACAGATATATTGGTGTCTTATGGTACAACAAGCAGCTGATTATGAATTTGTGAACAAAGCTGTACACCGATCTTATGAACTAATCCCAGAGGCTTATAGACAAAAGTTCAGGAGTTTTAAAAAAGCAGCAACCCAATCTTACCTGGATTTTGCTTGTAGGAAGGTTATATGTTTTGATTGATGGTGTGCCGCACTGCAAATAGAAAATAACTTTGATTTATTGAGGGAAATCATTCTGATTGATGAGATTAAAAATTGGTTCCTAACAATATTCAAGTGTACTTGGCAGAGAAAAATATAAAAATTTGGAAAGAATTGGATAAATTCACAGAGGCATTTGCTTTAACCCACAAGCCTAAGTGGACACCAGAGAACACCTTTCAAAGGAATACTGCTGATAATCTAAGTAAAGTAGAAAGAAAATTTAGAAGTTAGGTTAAAGGAAGAGAGGAAAAGAAATGGGTGAAGTAAACATTTACGAGTGTTATTTGCCACTATTGTAAGAAGCCAGGGAACATAATAGCAGGAAGAAAGAGAAAGGGGTGGTACCAACTGCCTGTGTTCAGAGTGAGGAAGTTATGGATATTTTTAAAACATTCATGACTGAAGGTTTCATTTTGGTTAAAGAAGGATCCAATCAAGTGCCAGTTAAAATCCCATGGGATACCGGAGAAGCCTAATTGCTTGTATTAAGCAACATTTTGAATTTTGGTGAGGAGACCAATACTAGAGATGTGAATTTAATTTAAAGACGTTGGTGGTGAAGCAGAGCCTATATCTTTATATAGAATGGTGATGAAATCAGACTTAGTTAATGACCCATTTACAATATGGATAAAATCAAGTCTGCTGGTGGATGGAGTTTCTCTTTTGTTAGGAAATGATTTAGCAGAGGGGTGAAACTCACAAACCATTGATTTATGAATCCAATAAGGATTTGGAAATCTACCCTATGTGTGCCATTACTAGAGCCATGTCTAGAAAAAAGATAGAGGTAGAGAAAGTCTGTGATGATCCTGTAGTGGAGGCAAGCATTGAGGATAAACCTAAGGATCCAGCTTTGATGTTGTCAAGAGAAGAATTCTTTGGCTTGGCTTCGCGGACGAAGATTTATGGAAGGGGTAAAAGTCCACGTCAGCTGCAGGCTCGTTTGTGGCTGACAAGTCCGATGCGGGACAGGCAGACACGGTTGCAGTGGCTGCAGGGGAAAATTGGTTGGTTGGGGTTGGGTGTGGGGTTTTTCCTCCTTTGCCTTTTGTCAGTGAGGTGGGCTTTGCGGTCTTCTTCAAAGGAGGTTGCTGCCCGCCAAATTGTGAGGCGCCAGATGCACGGTTTGAGGCGATATCAGCCCACTGGCGGTGGTCAATGTGGCAGGCACCAAGAGATTTCTTTAGGCAGTCCTTGTACCTTTTCTTTGGTGCACCTCTGTCACGGTGGCCAGTGGAGAGCTTGCCATATAACACGATCTTGGGAAGGCGATGGTCCTCCATTCTGGAGACGTGACCCACCCAGCGCAGCTGGATCTTCAGCAGCGTGGACTCAATGCTGTCGACCTCTGCCATCTCGAGTACTTCGACGTTAGGGATGAAAGCGCTCCAATGGATGTTGAGGATGGAGCGGAGACAACGCTGGTGGAAGCGTTCTAGGAGCCGTAGGTGATGCCGGTAGAGGACCCATGATTCGGAGCCGAACAGGAGTGTGGGTATGACAACGGCTCTGTATACGCTTATCTTTGTGAGGTAGATAAATGCATGATCCTGATCTTGCTGGCATAAGAGATAAGATTCTGCCTGTGTTGCTCTTGTGGAGTTCTGGATGGAGACTGGGAGATCGGTTTGCTGAGCACCTTCACTCTGTTTGCATCAATGACAAGAATCATTTGGCCAATCATTTCAATTCTGCGCCCCACTCCCATGCTCCATTGCCTCTTGCACTACCAAACCAATGTTACCTGTAAATTGGAGGAGCCCTTCCTTCTGGAGACTCTCCAACCAGATGGCATTAACATCGACTTCTCTGGTTTCTGCTAGCCCACTCTGCTTTCTCCCTATTTTTTCTCCAACTCTCCACCCCCTTTCCTCTCCATTCACAGAGCCACTCCTCCCCCTTTTTGTTGGTACCTTCCCTCCCTTAATCACCTATTACCTCCTTCCTGTGGAATTGTGCTCCTTCCCCTCTCCCTTTTTCCTCACCCCCCCCCCCCCCCCGCCTTGCCATTTTGTTTGGGCTCCTGTCTACATTTTGCTCATACATTGATGAAGGGCTCAAGCCCGAAATGTTGGTTATATATATCGTTAACTTTGCTATGAAAAGTACACCATTTAACCTGCTGAGTTTCTCCAGCATTGTGTTTTTACTTTATTCTGGTCTCTGCCTGATTTTCAGCATTCCCAATGAAGGCACAGGCCCGAAACCTTGACAGTCTTTTACATCCTAATGAGGCTGCGTGACCTACTGAGTTTCGGTAGCATCCAGCTTCTGGAGGTTTTCTTGTTCAGCCAATTAAAGACATCTGAAGAGTAATTATTATTATAATGATGCAAACAAATTTATTTTCATTAAGAACAATTCTGTCAACCAACAATATTATAAATACCAGAAAACAATGTTTTTTGAAGTTATGTGTATTGAAGGATAAATGTTGACCATAACACTCCGACACATTTGGATTGTATTTTGGAGAAGGCAGATTGGGCTTTGGTTTAGCACAGCTTTCCCACATTTTCTGCAACGGAATAGTGCATCAGCACAATATTTTTGTATTAATTTCTTGTGGGATCTGCATGTGAGAGATGAGGC
This sequence comes from Narcine bancroftii, assembly GCF_036971445.1. Classification (NCBI taxonomy): domain Eukaryota; kingdom Metazoa; phylum Chordata; class Chondrichthyes; order Torpediniformes; family Narcinidae; genus Narcine; species Narcine bancroftii. The sequence continues at coordinate 3,341,645 of NW_027211808.1, forward strand.
ACCACTGATACACTGAGATCTCATTCTGATTACAGTATTCTTTTAATTGTAATTATATCATAGAAAAAAACCATTGTATGTGTAATATTGTTTTAGGTGAATTGCACAGATATCAAGCATTATTATTTTGTTGGAGACCAAGTCAGCAATTACGCACTCCATGTTTCCATGTTTGAGTCTGAGCTTTTTCTTTTGAGGATCCAATAGAAAAAGTAATTAATCTGCCTGCATTCTTTGGTACGATGTAGACAGGATTTGGGAGCAGTTCTCTGTAGCCCATGAGTTGCTCCAGGATTTCCGTCACATGTTTCCCCTGTCAGTTGGAATGTTTACTGGCAGGGAGCCTCCTCTTCTTCCCATTTTAGCCTGCTGTTTAAATTGCAGCAGTAATGTTTTCAATCTGATTTAGATAAAAAAGGCTCCCGCTAACACCACTGCTTTGTGTTGGGGAAAGCGGATAAAAGGAACAAGCATGGTAACATGCTGCTGCTTTTAAATGTTTTATCTGGCTGTTACATTTCAATTTTGTGTTCATAGTAATGCTTTGACAAATTCCCTAGTGCAGTGTACTGAAAGTTTATTTTGCTTTCCCCTTTGGTTGTGGGGGGGTTGATAATTAGAAGACCAATGTACGCTCTTCCGCACAGCAGATAGACGACTTTAGCCTGGGGAGGGGAAGGCTACTGACTGACTGCAAATTAAAAGCTGTGTAGGAATATAGCTTTGTGAAGCTTGGAACTATACTCTGAAAACTCGGAGGCATCTTTCTCACAGATGAATGGCGTGGCTTTCTATCTCGTTGGAATTCCTCCCTACGTGGAGGCCCAAGTAAGTAACAAATACAGAATGTTGAACGCTACACTGCTGTGTGCATAGTCTTGGGCTGCAGTTTTAATTATAATGCATTTGTGATTAAGCGGATTAACATAGAGGAATGCAAGGCCTTTGAGTTAAAACATAAGCAGGACAAATAAAGACAGATTGGTCTGTGGCTCTGAGATGGCTATAAACAATGTTGTTCTGAAGTTGAGTGCTCTTAGTAGAGCTTCAGTCTTTTAAATCACCTTTAAGTAAGTGAATTCTTATTTTGAATGTAGTTGTTCATTTGGTATTGGAATGGTAGTAATGATTTCAATTTATGAGTGGGTGAAAGCTCAGCTTTGTCCACTTATTTTAAATCAGCAGTGCCATTCTTTTGAACAATGCTGCTTTGTAATAGGCACTAGATCGTTCAAACTTTCTTATGTTTTCCATATAACCATATAAACCATATAAAACTTTACAGTATGGAAACAGGCCACATCGGCCCTTCTAGTCAGCACCGATTTATGTGAAACTCCACTAGTTCCACCTACAGCGCTTTTACAGTACTAGCAACCGGGGTTCAAATTTGAATTTAAATGATAATTACTTGATTAAAATGAACTTTACATAATTAAAGTGTACAATGCTGATTTTTTTCCAATTATTTTATATTTTACACCATCTTTTGTCTTTTAAACAGTATGCAGGTGTATTAGCCCTTCTTTCTATTCAGAATTAAAATAGTAGAAAACAAAACCATGTGTTTTGTGACAAGGATCTGCATTCATAAATCTTTATATCCTTTGAAACATTAGTTCTCAAAATACAATTACTCATGTTACAACAATTTGAAATGACAATTTAGAAGTCCATTGGTCAGTTAAAGTGGACATTCTTCATAGCAATATACTATTTACATTGCTGCTTTATGGTTAAAACTTGAGTCAGATGTAACATTGTGCATTTTGAAGTGGTTGAGAACTAATGTTCTCTGAGATCATCTGATTGACTGAAGCTATTAAAAATTCTGATTCTTTCTCTCGTTATGTAGTTTCCGAGGGTAGAGAAGGATAGGGACTGAATGACCAACAGTACCTGGATCATCCCTGCAGAACAGATATGCTGCTTTGGATATTGTTGGGGGGAGATGACCTACCAGGAGAAGGCAGCAGTAGCAAGGATGATGGTACCATGAGTAGCTCTGCTGTGAGGGATGGCAGGAAAAAGAGTGCTGGGTTATAGTCATAGGGCATTCCATTGTAAGGGTAATTGTCAGGAGTTTTTGTGGCCTCAAACGAGACTCCCGGTTGGTATGTTGCCTCCTGGGTGCAAAAGTCAGGGATGTCTCGGAGCAGCTAGAAGACATTCTGGAAGGGGAGGGTGAACAGCCAGCTGTTGTGGACCATATCGGTACCAACGATATTGGAAAAATAAAGGGATAAGGTCCTGTAAGATTAATTTAGGAAGTTAGGAAAAAGGTATAATCTCTGGATTGTTCCTGGCGCCACAAGCTAGTCAGAGTAAGAATAACAGGATAGCGAGAATGAATTTGTGGCTTGAAAGGTGGTGTAGGAGGGAAGGCTTTAGATTCTTGAAATATTGGGACTGGTTCTGAGGCAGATGGGACTAGTACAAACAGAACGGTCCTTGGGGGTTTGTTTGTTATGCTGTTGGGGAAGATTTAAACTAATGTGGCAGGGAGATGGGAGCTAGTCCAGAGAGTCAGAGTGGTTTAAAAAGAAGATAGCAAAGTGAAAAGCAATAGTGACAGGCAAGTAAGACCAGGGCGAAAATCAAAAGGAGATACATATTTACATAATGGTAAAAGGGATAAGAGAGTGGCTAAAGTAAGTCTGAGGGCTTATGTCTCAATGCAAGGAGCATTCATAATAAAGTAGATGAATTGAATATGGAGATAGCTATTCATGAATATGATATAGTTGGGATCAAGAGACATGGCTTAGGGGGACCATGACTGGGAGCTGATCATTCAGAGTTACTCGACATTCAGGAGGGATAGACGGAAAGGAAAAGGAGGTGGAGTAGCAATGTTGATAGGGAAGAGGTGAATGCGATAGAAAGGAAGGAAATTAGCTTGGAAGATGTGGAATCGATATGGGTAAAGCTGTGAAACATGAAGGAGCAGAAGCTGCTAGTGGGTGTTATGTACAGGCCATCTAACATTAGCAGTGAGGTTAGGATGGCATTAGGAAAGAAATTGGTAATGTGCCCAACAAAGGGACAGAAGTTATAATGGGTGATTTTAATCTACATGTAGACTGGGTGAACCAAATTGGTAAGGGTAATGAGGAAGAGGATCTTATAGAATGCATACAGGATTGTTTTCTAAATCAGCATGTCGAGGAACCGACAAAGGAACAAGCTATTCTAGATTGGGTACTGAGTAATGGAGAAGTCTTGTTGTGAAGAACCCCTTGGGCAAGAGTGACCACAATATGGTGGAATTTTTCATTAGAATGGAATGTGACAGGGTTGATTCAGATAGAAAAGTTCTGAACTTGAAGAGGGGTAGCTTTGATGGTATGAGATGGTATGAGATTGGCAAATGGTATTTTAAGGACTAATGGTAGAAATGCATTGGTAATCATTTAAGTACAACAGATGTACATCCCAGTTTGTAAAAAGAATAAATCAAGGAGGGTAGCTCATCCATGGCTAACAAAGGAAATCAGGGAGAGTATCAAATCCAAAGATGCAGCATATAAATTAGCCAAAAAAATAATATTCCTGATGATTGGGAGAAATTCAGAGTTCTGTAGAGGAGGAGAAAAGGATTAATTAGGAAAGGTAGAAGAGATTATGAGAGGAAGCTGGCAGGGAACATAAAAAAATTATTGTATGAGTTTTCATAGATATATTAAGAGTATGAGGTTGGTTAAGGCAAATATTGGTCCATTGCGGACAGAAACAGGTGAGTTAATCATGTGGTTCAAAGGTATGGCAAACTGTCTGAATGACTACTTTAGTTCTGTCTTCAATTGTTGAGGATCGTGAGGGAGGGTATAAAGGAAATAATTGTAAGTTGAGAGGTTATATTAGTCAAATTGCAGGAATCAAAGTTGGATAAATCCCCAGGCCTGGATGGTCTGAAGTAAGTAGTCCAGGAAATAATGGATGCATTAGTGATAATTTTTCAAACCTCATTAGATACCAGATTAGTTCGAAGGGAGGGAGAGAGAAACTGGTAAATTACAGACCAGTTAGCCTGACTTTGGTCATAGGGAAGGTGCTAGAATCAGTTATTAAAAATGCAATCTCAGTACATTTGGAGAGTAGTGATATCATCAGACGGAGTCAGCATGGTTCTGTGAAGGGAAAGTCATGTCTGATGAAATTAATAGAGTTTTTGAGGATATAAGCAGTAGAGTAGATAGGGGGAAATCAGTTGTTGTGGTAAATCTGGACTTTACTAAGGCATTGGCAAGGTTCTGTACAGAAGACGAGAGTACAATCTTAAAAAGCATGGTATATTATAGGAGGTATGGTATTAAAGTGGATAGAGGATTGATGGACAGGAAGCAAAGAGTAGGTATAAATGGTTTTTTTTGGAATGGCAGCCAGTGACTAGTGCTGTATCGCAGGGCTCCGTGCTGGGGCAACTGTTGTTTACAATATATATCAACAACTTAGATGGGGGAATAGATAGCAAATTCTCAAAATTTGCAGACAAAAGGGAGTTGGGTAGCGGGGTTGGCTGTCTTGAGTATGCTAAAAGGGTACAGAGTGATTTGGACAAGTTAGGTGAGTTGGCCAAGAGGTGGCATATGTAATATAATGTGGTTAAATGTGAGGTTATCTACTTTGGAGATAAGAACAAGAAAGATGACTATTATGTAAATGGTATCTGCTTAGGAAAAAGGGAGATGCAAAGAGACTTGGATGTTGCTGTACATCAGTTATTAAAAGTAGACATGAAGGTACATCAGGTGTTGAGGTAGGCGAATGCTATGTTTGCATTCATAGCAAGAGGATTTAAGTACAGGAGTACAGAGATCATGCTACAGCTGTACAGGGCCTTGGTGAAACCACATCTGGAGTATTGCATCCAGTTTTCATCTATTTATCCGAGGAAGGACATCCTCACCATGCAGGGACTGCAGAGAAGGTTCACTAGACTAATACCAGGGTTAGAAGGACTTGCATATGAAGAAAAGTTGGATAGACCAGGTTTATATTCTTTGGAATTTAGAAGATTGATGGGGGAATCTTATAGAAACATATAAAATTTTTAAGGGTTTAGACAGACTAAATGCAGGTATGTGGTTTCCAATCCTGGGAAAAAAACAGAACCAGGGGTCACAGTTTAAGGATAAGGGGGAAGTTTTTTTGGACTGAGATGAAGAAAAATTTATTCTCTCAGAGGGTGGTGGATCTGTGGAATTCTTTGCCACAGGAAGTAGTAGAGGCCAGTTCCTTGTCAATATTTGAGAGTAGGTTAGATTTGCCCCTTGTGCCTAAGGAGATTCAGGAGTATGGGGAGAAGGCAGGATCAAGATACTGATCATCCATGATCATATTGAATAGTGATGTAGGCTTGAAAGGCCAAATGGCCTGCTCCTTCACCTATTTTTCTATATTTCTATGTTTCCATGTGAAGATCTAATTGCTGTTATGTATATTTAATGATATTTATTGTGCAATTAAAAAAATTACTCATGAGAGAATTTACAAAGCAAGCTTTTGAGTTGTATATGAGAGCTGACCAAATTTAAAATTGGTTGCTGGTAGTTGCATGAATTGGTAGTCAGGGGGCTGATATCGCCTCAAACCGTGCATCTTGGCGCCTCACAATTCGGCGGGCAGCAACCTCCTTTGAAGAAGACCGCAGAGCCCACCTTACTGACAAAAGACAAAGGAGGAAAAACCCAACACCCAACCCCAACCAACCAATTTTCCCTTGCAACCACTGCAACCGTGTCTGCCTGTCCCGCATCAGACTTGTCAGCCACAAACGAGCCTGCAGCTGATGTGGACATTACCCCTCCATAAATCTTCGTCCGTGAAGCCAACCCAAAGAAAAAAAAGAAAAGTCAGGACAATGTTCTGCTTTAGTCTTGATTATGGATTATTTCTCCAAAGTGAGTTTTCTGATGCTTCATCACTCTTGTATATTTGTACCTTGTATCAGCAACTCGCATATGATGTAACCATACAATGTTGAATATTTAAATTTTTTGAGGACTCTCCTTTACTTGACTTAGCAATTGTGACCAAGGGACTAAGTGTCCTAGATTTTGCTGATTGCTGTTGGTTGCCGTGAGGTTTTTTTATCCTTATCCCCAGTATTTTGACATGCTCAATCTTAATCCATTCCCAGCAATAAACTTGAGTCTGCAAAATTAATGGTTTGAGGAATTATTTGTAGAATATCAGTGACTTTAACTCTCTGTGCTAACTGCAATTTTTAGTGTTGTAGATTTGAGCTCGTAAATTTATGTAAATTTTACTCCTATTTAGAGCTTTAAACTATATTTTATAATGGAAACATATGAAGCAATTGCTAATTGTAGGGAACACGTCCTAAGCATTCAAAACAAAGCTGTCTGCAAAAAACTTGTTCAATATTATGAATATATTATCAAAGTTGAACAGTGAATTATATTCATGAACATCTTGTAATATTTTAATATGTATATCTAGGATTTTTAAGACCTTTTTAAATTGATCCATGTATATTGCGTTAGTTCTAAAGTGATTAAAATTGGTGTCCTTGTATGTAGAATATTTGGGATACATTGTAAATAGGACATAGATGTATATGATGTCAAAGAATGATCACGGAGGGGCCTGCGAACCGAGTCGCGAGGTGGCTCACAAATAGATGGCGGTTATCGCGAGGGCCCCACGATACCTGCAAATATGTTTTTTTGCATGAAGGGGAATGGATCAGGAACCCCTCCAACAGCCATGTGAAGGGCTGTACAGGGTCACAGGCATAATGGATCGATGTGTGTATTGGACATTGCTGGCAAAGAGTAAACCATCACCTTTGACCCCCTGAAACCGACCCATGTAGATATTAGCCAGCCAGTCAAGACTCAGTCCCGTGACGCGGAGGTAGGCCTCCTGAAGTGGTAATGGACATTCCAATCTCCATTTCTGAAGTGGGCAGGGTAGGGGGTTGCGTGTAGTAGCTTGCAAACTGAGTCAGAACCTGGCTCACAAAATGGCTGGTGAACACGACGATTGTGAGGGCCCCGGAGGGACCAATGGCTGTCATCCAATGTGACCTCCTGCACAGTGGCAATGGTGTTAACGCCTGTGGTGCCTGTTAGACAGAATCAGACACAAGGTAAAAACTGAACAACACACTTTAATCTACAAAAACCTCCACAGAGACAGGCTGGCTGTGGCTGCAGCAACTCAGTGTGAGGCCTTGGGAGGCCGGCACAGGTTTATATCCCGGAGGGTGATTGACACTCGACTGGGTGGGGCTTGTCCATTCAGGCTGACTGATTGGCAGCCAGCCAGGTGTTGTCCTGTCCCCTTATTGTCAGAGGGAGGCAATGAGTATAAACAGCTAACAGCAATAAATCAGTCTTCGACAACAACTTGACTGTGTATGTGTTGTTCTTATTCCATACTTCACATAGTGCGCATGCGACAATCTCATTTTGAAAGCCTTTGAACTTCTAATAGTCTGTCTGGTTAGTATTCCCATATGGTAAAAATTATTATTGGGAAAAAAAGATAATTTAAGAGATTTCTAGTACTGCTGAAGTAAAATATTAACAGGATGCATTTGAAAAGTATATTGAACCATTAGTGACATTTTTACATTGATTAATGGATTATAGTGGCATCATTGTTAAATTACTGGATTAACAATTGAGAGGCCTTGGATTAATGATCCAAAGGTGAGGGTTAAAATCTTACTGTACCAGGTTTAATTTATTGTCACATACCTGGTACAGTGAGAAGGGTTCCTTTCCAAGCAGTATAGCAAGTCATATCCAATAAGCAAATAGCTGTACAATGTGGAAGAACTAGAGCACAATTACAAACTGTAGTATTACAGTGAAAAGATCAGTTGAGAAGGACAACATTATATCATTGTTGTGGAGTTCCTTCGGGAGCCTGACGGCTATAGGAAATGGTTTTTCTTAATAACTTTTCTGAACTTACACACACATTACATACACGTGCACTTAGAAGGGGGTTGGTGTATGATTTCACACTCTAGAACATTGTGCCTGATGTGTGTGATGGGTCCATGATGGTGAGAGGTGTAGATGGAAGTGATAGAGAAGAGTGAGGTTTGCGTGGATTTTGAGCTGCATTTACCTCCTTGTATGTCTTTTTCCAATCTTTAACAAAGCAGCTCCTCTGTGTCTCTATGCTGTATCTTTTATGGTGCACCTGTGGAAGTTAAGTACATGCTGAACTTCCTAAATCTTTATAAGGAAGTAGAGAAATGATACTGTTCTTTTTTAAGTGTTATGTCATTGTTGATTCAGGTTTACTCTCAAGAAGGTTGAAGCTATTGTGACAGAATATATAGATAGGTTTTTGAGAAATAATTTGAGAAAGGTTTGTTAGAGTAGGTCACATCCAAACACTTTAAAACAGATCTTATTTGAAAAACTGGAATTCTGGTAATGCTAGACATATTGGGCCCTCAACAGTTTTTGGAAGAGCTTTGAAGAGTGCTCAAGAAACTTCATTAATGGATTGTTGTTTACCAAAGGCAACTTATGAAAGAGAATGAAGGAGAACTTGCTATTAAAAGACGGTCATGTGGTTTTGCAAGCAGAGTCAAAAGGCTTTCACTCTGAGAGAGAGGGTGTGAGAGAGAGAGAGAGAGAGAACTTTTCTGAACTTACGCACACATTACATAAGTTAGTGATAAGTTATAGTTTGATTCTACTTTCATGTTTAAAGATAATTAAAAGCAACTTTTGTTTAAGTAACCCTTTGTTGTGGAATATCTATTGTTGCTGGGTTTTGGGCTCATAACATTTTATGGAAATTCATCCAGTCGATTGGACATAGGTTTTGTGGGTTATTAGTCAATTTTGTTTTTTTTTCCAAGCTAATTTAAAGATTAAGTGAGAAAAACAGCAGTAATGGATGTTGATAATTTTTTGTCGCAACCATCACTTGTAGATCTGAAGAGCAAAGGAAAGGAAGAACTGATGGTTATTTCTTATGCAATAAAACTGACTGAAGTCAAGAATTAGATGAAGAAAATACACATACAGAGGATTATAGTCAAATATTATATAGGTGAAGGTAAATTTGTTGAGAAAGACTTTGAAAATTTTCCAGAGAATAGATTTGTTGAGTTGTAATTGGAATTGGAGAAATGGAGGGTGTTGGAGGCTGAGAAACAGACAAAAAGAGCCAGATCAAGCTGAAAAGTAAAGGGAAGAGGCTAAAAACAGGTTATATGAGTCAGAAAAAACTGAGAAAATATGAGTAAGAGGAGGCTTAAAAACAGAGGGAGGATGATGTATGACAAAGAAAATATGACTTGGAAAAGATTGAAAGGGACAGACATTTTCAATTATAGAGAAGTTAAAAACTGAGATGGAGAGAAGTAAGAAAATTGTGGCTGTAACTCCTGGGGAGAGGATTTTGGCTAGTAGAGAGAAAAATCTAGTTCCTCCTTTTGATAAGGGAGATATAGATACATATTTTCAGCTTTTTGAAAAGGTTGTTGAGAGTTCAAGATGGCCAAAAGAGAAGTGGCCTCTAATGGTCCAAAGTGTATTGAAGGGAAAAGCACAAATTGCATTCTCTAGCTTGACTACAGAGCAAGTGGCAAATTTTGTACTGAGCAATATTGAAAGCTTATGAGTTGATCCCAGAAGTAAATAGACAAAAATTTAGGAGTCTGGTGAAAACATGGAATCAATCTTATATGGATTTTGCTCTAAAAAGATCTGTATGGTTTGACCGTTGGTGTGCCTCGAAAGGAATAAATAATAATTTTGATGGATTTAGAGAATTGATTTTAACTGAGGAAATTAAAAAGTGTGTTCCAAATGAGATTAAATTATACCTGGATGAGAGAGACATGGGGACGTGATGACATACGACTAGATTAATAGATGAATTTGCCCTAGTTCACAAAGGTTCATTGCAGAATAGTAAGAATTTTCAGAGAGTTAATGTGGAACAGATTAATAAGCCTGTTCAGAAGGTTAATGTGGAGCAGAATAGTAAGCCTGAAATTAAGTCTGGAGAGAATGTTAAGAAAAAAGATGAAGTTAAGGTGGGAAAGGACAGAAGTTTTGGATTTATATGTCATTTTGTAAGAAACCTGGTAATGTTATTGCAAAAATTCTAGTGTTGAAAAAGAAAAGAGTAAAGGTTTTATCAGAAGTTTGTATTCAAACAGTTGAATTTAAGGAGAGCAGAGGTGCCAAAACTGGTAAGGAGGTCATGGATGTTTTCAAACCTTTTGTGTCAGAGGGCTTTGACTCAATAAAGGAGGGGGAACCACAGGTTCCAGTTGAAATCCTTAGAGATACTGTGACTCCCCAGTCATTGTTGTTGGGAAGTGTTTTAACTCTGAATCAAACGACTGACACAGGGGAGACAACTTTGATTAAAGGTGTTGGAGGGGAGGTAGAGTCAGTATTGCTTCACAAAGTTGTGCTAAATTCTGAATTAGTTAACGGACCTGTTGTAGTTGGAGTAATTTCAAAGTTACTCATGCAAGGTTCTCATTTTTATTGGAGAATAATGTGGCAGAGGATAAAGTTGGGTTAGTTTTTAGATTAACAGATCCTCCTGGTAAGGATGAGGTTGAAGAGGATGGTGAGATATATCCTTCATGTACTGTAATAATGTCTATGACGAAGAGAATGATGAGAGCTGAGGAAGATCCAGTTTATAGAGACTTGCCCAATACTTCTGAAATAGTTTTGAAAGAGCATGGTAATTGTGAGAGTAAGAATTTCTTTTTGTCAAGGAAAGAGTTAATGCAACAACAGAAAATAGATACAGATCTTGTTTTCTTAAGGGACAAAACAGTAACTGAACAGGACATTAAAGAAATGGCTTGTGGATATTATTTGAAAGGTTAATTGATTATGTGAGAATGGAGACCTCTTGATATTCCTGCTAATAAAGAGTGTGGGGGTGGGGGGTGATCATCAGGTGGTTGTTCCTAGAAATTACCAGAATTAAAATTTAAATCTAGCCCACAGTACATCTTTGGGTGGTCATCTTGGTGTAAAGAAAACCAGGAATAATATTTTGAGACAATATTTCTAACCTGGTTTGAGGAAGGATGTTGTAAATTGGTGCCGGACATGTCACTTTGTCAGGTTGTGGGGAAACCTAACCAGGGTCCTCCAGTGGCTCCATTACAACCCATTCCTGTTGTTGGGGAACCTTTCACTAGGGTTTTTGTGGATTGTGTAGGTCCCCTGCCTAAAATTGTCTGGAAATCAGCACATTATCGATTATGTGTACAACATCAAAATTTCCAGAAGCTAAACCATTAAGGAACATTAAAACCAAAACAGTGGTAAAGGCTCTGGAAAGGATTTTCACAGTAGTGTTTTATGGAATCACTGTTCATATTTACCAATAACATACAGGAAACTGCAGATACTGGAATATTTATCAAACTTAAATTTAATTAGACAAATTAATATATAAAAGCCTTCTTCCAGCTTCTCTTGGATTACCCGGACAATAGACCTATGGATCAGATTGTCTAGTGATTGCATCCTTTTCATGTGGACAGTAGTACCTTGAATCAGTATTGTACTTGAATTGAATTATTGTCATGTGTATCAAGACATTGTAAAAATAGTTTTTTAGCATTCTGTCCAGATAAGTCAACTCATTCAGTTGGTAAACCAACAAATAAATAAACTAAATTGCAGGGTGTAGTGTTAACTATAAGTCAAAGTGTACAAGAACAAAATACAGGGTAAAGAGAAAAGAGCAGTAAAAATAGTTCAAGGTCATCATCTTTACCAATAAGAGATCCACATAAAAATCTGATAACAGCAAGAAAGAACCTCTTCTCAAGTCATGTTTTTAAGCTCATGTATTTTCTGCTCCATTGGAAGGAGGAGAAGAGAGTGTGACTGGGTGGAATGGTAAAGGTAAAGGATTCATTATTGTCATGTAATACAGTACTCCATTTAGAATGTAACGTTCATGAAATTTTTAACTTTTGTCTACCGTAAGTCAGTAGAGAGTCGCCACTTGGTCCAGCAACCCTCAGAAACTTACAGCACCTGGTGTTCCTTGGCGGACTCCCCAAGTATTGGCCAGACCTGAGCCTGCTTAGTTTCCGAGATCAGACAATCTCAGGCAAATTCAGGCTATTAAGTGCTGAGGTTTGTGTGATTTCCTGAGTTACCTTTATAACCCTTTACAGTTTTTTGCGGTCTTGGGCTGAGGGGTTCCCATACCAAGCTGTGATTCATCCTGACAGAATACTTTCAGACACATCTGTAAAAGTTGTTGTGATGTGGAGGCATTGCCACATTTCCTCTGGCTTCTGGGAAAGTTGAGTCAATTTTGTGCTTTCCTGGTTGTAACATCGACATGGTTGGAATTGTTGGTGATAATTAGTCCTAAGAACTTGAAGCTCTCCTGCACATTCATTTTGGTGATATTGAAGGAGTGGTTGTTATCCTGTCACCGTGCCACCAGATCCTGTCTCCTTGCATTCCTCCTTCTTGTTTGAGATTTGATCTGTGATGGTGGTGCCATCTGTAGTCTTGTGGATGGAGTTAGAGTAGTATTTAACCACATAGTCAAGAGTGTATATAAAGCATGGTAAGTTGGTCTTCTATGGAGTAAAAGAGTCAAGTTGCTTTATATGTGTTACAGCAATACGTATGTTATTAGATTGAATTTAATATTCATTTGCATAAAGTGAAGTTACGATGACATAGGCATTTTTTAAAAAGTTGTAATGCATAAACGAAAGGAAAGAATTGAAATCAAGTTATGAATATAAGGGAAATTGAAAAAATAGTGACAGGATTCTTAATGATGCTTTGGAATTTCATGCTTGACTGTATTTTTCCTTTCAGAATTGGAGTATACATTACAGAGTTGGACTGTAAATTCTACTGGCAACACCTACAAGGTGGCAATGTGATCTTTTGTATTTTTACAGGATAAATGGTTATTAGTAAATAATTTGACAGTCATATTTAATTAATAAACAAAGCTAATGTGACAAAACAAAATTCCTAGCTGTTGAGTTAAGTGAATACTGAGTTTCTGAGATATCTGGCAGTATGTCTTAAAATTTGCTGCTAAATCAGCATTTCAGTTCTTACATATTTTGCCTGTTTTCCATATTTATTTTCCTTTGGTCACTGAATGAATTTTCCTTGGCTATTGTTAAGAATTATAAAAATATTCACTGTACAGCTTCATTGTGAGTACATTTTGAATGGTTGGAGAGTTCTAATGGAGATGGCAATGGTCCCATGGCACTTGCTTCCCTTACCTTTCCTCCTAATAGACTTTGTGGAGTTGGGAGGTACTGTAATACCATGAATAGTGAAGGTAATGAAATATTTAGAATAGTGGATGTGATACAAATCAAGTGGGCTACTTTGCCGATCCGGACAAAGAGAAGGGAGGCACAGTTAGTGTAGCAGTCAGTGCAATGCTGTTACAGCGCCAGCAACCCAGGTTTGAATCTGGCGCTATCAGTTCGGAGTTTATACATTCTCCCCGTGCCTACGTTAATTTCCTCCTGGTTCTCCAGTTTCCTTCTACTGTTCAAAACATACGGGGTTATAGGTTAATTTGAGTGTAATTGGGTAGCACAGTTGTAAATACTCAGAATTGGCTTCTATTGCTCTGTGAATAAAATTTAAATTGAAAAATCAAAGAATGCAAATCAGGTGTCTTCAATGATCAATAATGAAAAGTTTTTATTGTGTTAGCAGCAAAGTCATTTACAACAAGATGCCCTCTGACCAACTCTTGTGACCATGATGGCTATGTGGCTGTGTTCTGGTGTGTGGTCACCCTATGATGATTGCGATAGGGTATCAGTGATGATTGGTATTACAAATGTTACTTAGTGGCTCACCAGGAATGTCTGACTTTTATCTAGGTTTTGCAATATTCAAGCACTGGCTTCTTAATTTCTTTTCAGGCCTTCATAGTAGATTTGAATCACAATAAATGGCAAGTAACTTCACTTTCTGATCTTATAGTGGAAGGATTCATCAGTGATGATGCATTTGGAGATCTTTGGGCTGAGGGTGCTGTCCTACGAAAGTCCTGCAGCATTTCTCCAAAATGCTGGAAGACTAAATCGCAAATAGAGAATGTTGGAAGTATTCAGTAGGTCAAGCTGCATCCATGGGAGAAACAGAATTGATGTTTTAGGTTGACAACCTTTCATTAGAACCAGAAATATGAGGAGACAAGTGTGTTAATTGAAGAGAGGGTGAGGAGTGGAGAGAAAAAGATGTATTATTAGGTGAGTACATCGATAGGATACAGACCAAAGAACTACTTTAAAAACTAGCAGTTGAAAACATAAAAAAAAGCAAAATGCATTGAAGCAGAGGTATAGTCACATCTATAGATAGGGATTAATTTTAAAAAGGGGTTTCATTATTGAATATTGAGAGCTACAGTTTACCAAGTCAGAATACACAATGCTGAGAATTAGAGATACTATTCCTCAAGCTTGCATTGAAAATGAGTGGAGCACTATAAGAGGCTGAAGATGCATGGGTAGAGTATATTTCAGATTTATTGTCAGAGTACGTACATGACATCACATACAGCCCTGAGATTCTGTTTCATCTGGGCACGGCAGAATTACCAGTTGGTAGAACAAAAAAGATGTACGCAGTATATACATGTAGCAAACAAAGAACTGTAAACAATTAACAAATGTAAACAAACCATCAGGGAGAATAAAAAAAAAGAAAATCAATAAAATACACAAGTAAGAGTCTCTGATTGAGTTTGTCGTTGAGGTGTCTGATGGTGGAGGGGTAGCAGATGTTCTTGAACCTGGTGATGTTAGTCTTGTGGTACCTCTACCTCTTCCCTGATAGCAGCAGCAAGAACAGAACATGTGCTGGTGGTGAGGGTCTTTGATGATCACTGCTGCTCTCTAATAGCAGTGTTCCCTTTAGATGTTCTCAGTAGTGGGGAGGGTTTTGCCTGTGATGTCCTGGGCTGTGCCCACTGCCTTTTGGAGGGCTTTATGCTCAGGGGTAATGGTGTTCCCATACTAGACCCTGATGCAGTTATTCAGCACACTTTCCACCACACATCTGTAGAAATTTGCTAGGGTTTCTTGTGTTATACAAATCCTCTGCAAACTCCTGAGAAAGATGAGGCGCTGATGTAGTTTCTTCACAATGCCATTGGTGTGTTGATCCAGGAAATATCCTTCGAGAGAGTGACTCCTGAAAACATTAAATTTGCTTATTCTTTCTCTCTCTGACTCCCCCAATTGTACTCCCCTGGGTTTCCCTTTCTGAATCAGCTCCTTAGTTTTGGCGACATTGAGTGCAAAGTTGTTGTTGATACACCGTTCAGCCAATTTTTCAGTCTCCCTCCTGCATGCTCACTCATCCCCTTCCTTTATACAACCCACTACCATGGTATCGTCAGCAAATTTGTAGATGGTGTTGTCCAATTAAAGTGGATGTTGACTAAATTGAGAATTCTACAAAGCAGTCACTCAATCTGTGTTTAATTTTGGCAATGAGCTGAATGGCTGTTCTGACCACCCAGTGCAAAACTAAATTGGAAGAAACGCAAATGATCTTTGTTTCACCTGGGGGTGATTCTTTGGATCCCCAGAATTGCAACAGAAAGATGTCATGTGGAGAGGAATGGTTGGTGTTAATGGAAAAGTGGACCAAGAGGTTACAGAGGGACAAACCCTTTGAAATGCTGAAAGTAAGAGGAAAATATGTTTGGTGTTGGAATACATTTAAAGATGATGGTAAAGATGTGGAGAATGATCTGTGAAAT
Source organism: Narcine bancroftii (assembly GCF_036971445.1). NCBI lineage: Eukaryota > Metazoa > Chordata > Chondrichthyes > Torpediniformes > Narcinidae > Narcine > Narcine bancroftii. Next base: position 3,357,416 of record NW_027211808.1, read on the forward strand.
ATGGGGTGGATGGAAGGTGAGAACTGGGAGAAACCTATTCATGAAAAGAACATAAATGGGGGAAATAGGGAGACAGCCCTTCCAACAATGTAGAGATAAAGATATAAGTAAAAAGAAATGAATATATTTTAAAGACACTGTCATCATAGCAGATACATTGGAAATGAAGAAAATGGGACAAAGGAATCTGACAAAGGAATTCCAATCTAATCCACTGCATTCAGTCTACTTGGTGTGGCCTCCTCCACGTTGGTGAGGTCAAACACAGATTGGGTGACATCTTGGGGGAGCATCTGCACTCTGTGGGCAACTGTTTCAGTTCTTATCACCATTCCCTCACAGACATGTCTCACCAAGGTGAGACCTAACCTAAAGAACAGCACTTCATATTCTTCCCAGATAGTTTAAACCCAATGGCCTGGAACATAATCTTTTCTAACTTTAAATTACTTCACGTCTATCTAGTTCTTTAACTATTTCCAGTGCCATTTCTTTCTTAACCTTCCCCCTTCACTCTCTGTGGTATCTTGATCTACCTGTCTGTCCACTTCTTCCACCTTCTGTTCCATAGCCTTTCTATTTAGGCCCTTCCTAACTTCCCTCTTCTTTTTTTCCCTCCTGATATCACTCCTTCCTACTTTAGTCTTGATAAAGTTCTCTGACTCAAAATGTGGACTGACTATTTCTACCCATCAATGCTATCTGACCCATTGTATCCCTCCAGCTTCTCATTTGTGTTTCTTACACAACCACTGGGTTCCAAGAAATTATTCCCAATTTCATGGAACGGAGTCTGCATAAAAAAGATGGGAACGGGAATAAGGACTCATTCCCATCTGACATTTTACCTCCTTGACTCCGAGTAATTTTCAAGAATCGCCTGCAGTCGAAACTGAACTGCAGATGATCTGTCAACAACAGGCTAATGAATAGGTTATCCAGCCTCCTTAAGTATCGCAATTCAGGTATTTTGTCTAAATTCGCGGTATGATATGGATGTTTGGAGTTTAGGCAGGAAGGCAGAAAAATCATGAAAGTTCTATGCAAAAAAAATTTGCTCAAGATTGCAGAATTTGCAGTTTTGTGTTTCTCTAAATTGTTTATTGGGTAGCCTTTAAGGTATGCCTTTTAGTCAATATCTGAAAGCTTGGACTAACGTCATTGAGACAAAGCCAGAAATAAATATAGTGAATCATGCTTTTCAGATGGATTTGTATTCAGATTGTGAAGTTTGTTTTACTCTCAAATACAGTCAATTTCCTCCAGTGAGATGCCTGATAATTTTCCCAGTTAAATATCAAGGCATGGCTTGGAATTATTTGAACCTTTAAAATAAATCTAAATAAAAAAAAACACAGCTTAAAATTTCTAATAAAATAAAACTGGTAATTGATGCAAATCCCATTTAGCATCTAAAACCAAATATGACGATACTTAGCTGAAAAGGCATTAATCACTCCATTCAGATTGTGCAAAAGATGTGTTGTTGGAACCTACTTACTACAGAGTGTTAACTGGAGAGTGAGCATGAACGCATTGCATATACAGCCTTCTATTGGATGATCTGTACTTCAGGCATTTTTTTAAATTTAGTTTCCTAACTTCACATTTCTGGGTTATGAAAGCCTTTCTTTTGAAGTGAAAACTTGAGTGGGATTATTTTTATTTGATCCTGTAAGACAGTCCCAGTTACTCACTTTCCTGAACGCACACAACTGCTACTTAACGGAAAAGGAACATAAAGTGGATTTTGTCTGCCCACTTAACAGATGGTGCCTCAGGAAACAAAAATGTTTTTCTTGTTTTAAACTTCAAAAGATGAAATCTGTCTCAGCACATCCTGAGCAGAATGAAATTAAATTTATTTAAAGCTTTAACATCTGGAAACTTTGGAATGTTGCAGGATAATTATGGTTAAGCATTCTTTTAATTTCTTGTATCAATTAGTCTTTCTTAATGCAATATCCAAATATAGTTTTAAGAAGGTTGATTATGAAGATGGTATGGATAGTAAATGTAGCAAGTGTGTTAGATTATTGTAAATTTAACAATCAGTTAATTTCTAGTATCCGCTGTCATAATTTTACTGCATTTTACTGTATGCACGGAGAGGTACCGCAAAAACTGGTGTTAAAGATCTTTTCACAGTAAAATCAGAATATAACTGGAATAGGTTATTTAATTTATTCAGTGCCTCTAGCCATACTTGAACAGCCCTAATTTTGGTTCACCCTGTCTGGGCTCTTGCTTTTAATATTTAGCTATTTTTAACTGAGAATTTATGGAATCATAGACGCATAAAATGCAGGAAGAGGCCATTTGGCCCACTGAGTTTTTGCCAGCTGTGAACCATTTATTTTGTTCATCTTACATGAACCCAGTTGTTAAAATTCTCCCAATATTCTCATTAATTCTCCCTAGCTTCTACCACTCACCTGCAATTAGCCTTCCAACCAGCCAGTGCATCTTTGGGCAATGGGAGAAAACCAGAGTACCCATAGGAAACCCACACAGTCACAGGGAGAATGTGCAATTCCATGCAAACATCAATCAGTGTCAGGATTGAATCTGCGTTTCTGTGAGTCAGCAGGCTCTTTTAAACTGCAGCACCTGAACATCCTTCCAGGGACCCAGATACCGATCACTGGGGCAAAGGTGCTGGAAGCACCTTATAAACTGCAGGCGGATCAACCCATTAAATCGCCAACATGGCCATTTAAGGGAGAGTCCTGCCCCCTGCAGTGACATGGTAAATGACATATCATACACTCACAGGAACAATTGGTAAGTCTCCCCTCCCCTCCCCCTCCACCACTGGCCATGAGCTCCCCCTCCCTGTCGTGTCCATCACTATTGCCCCAGTCAGTCACCCTTGCCCTGCCAGTTGCCACCCCCACTGTCAGTCTACTCCGTCCCCATCAACTGCAATATTTTGCTACCACGAATGTTGAGTTGTCACTGTGAACTGGAGTGGCATTCACTGCAGCAGCAGTTCACAGCCCCCCCACTCTCCTACCCCCCCATGGCAGTGACCGCTCTTCCCTCGCGGCAGTGCCATCTCTTCCCCCACCGAGGCACCGACCTCTCCCACCCACCCCGCAACAATGACTGACCTTTCTTCCCCCCCAATCACAGCAGGCATTTTAGCCAGGGGTTTCCCTGTGATGCCTGCGCACAAGCACTGATGTCATTGGAGTAACAGGGTCAGCCATTTTCCTGTTCAAGTTGCTGGTGAATGCGACCTAGTTAAGTTTAACCAGGTCCCTGTCTACCTCTGAGGTAGGTCAGGGAACCGGTTGGATTAGGACCATGCTAACTAGGTCGGACCCTTTCACACTGCTACATGAGTGATGAGTGGGGCGCTAACCGGGCAATTTACCTGGTTAACCCCATTTTATATGATAGCATGAAAGGGCCTAGCAGCTCTACTAGCTGGCTCACTATGTTGCTGTGTAATTTGATTATTACAGAAATCAGTTGTAAATTCACTCTTACCTTCATATTTATTTAGTTATTTTGTCCAGTGGTCTATCTCCTGTTTTAGCATGAGTAATAATCTGGATTAATTTCCTCCAAACTAGTCAATAGTTCATAACTGGATTCAGCCTTGCTCTTTTTCCATGTAGCCTTCAATATAGTTCTACTCAGATTTATATGGTTTTTTTTGTTAGTCAATGTGAAATACTTCAGACTTTATACAATTTCATGCAGAAATGCTTTAAATCTTTTTATGAGCAGAAAAATCTAGCTGAACTGACAGGCTTACGAATGCTTACTTCAAGATCATATCTAAAATCTGCAGTGGAATTTCACATTGCAGACTTAGAGTTAATGGTGGATCAAGGATAAGCAAACAGTTAGTTCTCATGGTGTGATAGTTACATATCTAATGCTGAATTTTGTTTCAAGCTGGCAAACTATTCTAAAATATACAGCTGTTACAACAATCAGGTCTAACGTATTCTTGTAACTAGTCACCATTTTCTTGCATGCATGTACAAAGATAAACAACACCGGAGCTTTAAATACATAAGTATGGCGAAGATGTTCAGAATTGAAAACATCCCTCGAAATCTAGCAAACAATAATTACAACATTATAGTGTTGGAACTTTAACTAGGACGTGAGGAACTGAATTTGAAAATAGAATTCACATATAGATTTTCCCTAGATGGCAGACTGACCATGAATGACCTTGGCTGTGTCAAAGCTCTGTTGATAAACCTTCTTCCAAACGTAGAGAAACATATCACAAATTCTTTAAGAGAATTAGAGAGGAAAGATTCCAATGTAAAAATAGAAATTATCCTGCAGGGATTCTTCTGATGCCCAGCATAGAAATGAACCAAACTTGGAAGGCATTGGAGATTGCTTCAGTGTTGCAACAAGGTAAAGTAATGACATTCTTTGCTCTGCTGTAACCTCAATCTGAAAATATGCACCAATGGATGAGAGGATTAGGCTCTTTGTAATGTCCTTTGTCAGTATAATATGCTAATTTTATGGAAATGTGAATAGTCACTAGACATATGAGTTACAGGAAGATTGACAGTTTCTACTTCACTGTCTTCAGAAATGCAGAAGATAATTTTTTGTTGGGTAAGGGAGACTGGTAACAGCTTTGCTGCTGTGTGTATGGTCTTTGTACATCTATGCTGGGAATGATTTCTGATCCAACAGCTTCTGAATATTCTGACCTAGCAGTTGATCACTGAAGTAGCATAATCTGACAGTGAAGTACAAAAACTGCAGATGCTGGAATATCGAGTAAGCAATGAGATGCCAGAGGAACTCAGTAAGTCAAGCAGCATTCACAGCAGACCTGTCTCAGTAAAAAAGGACTCAGACCCAAAAAGTTAACTGAATATTATGTGACCTGCTGAGTTTCTCCAACATCTCATTGTTTGCTCAGCATAAACGGACAATTCATTATTTTGTTAAGCTTTGAAAATTCTTGCCTTTATACTCATTAATTTATTTTTGATGAATGCTAAATTATGATCTTGACCAGAATATTATAGAATTTTATATTATAGAGTGTTCCAAGGAGATAAATTAAAAATTGACATTATTCAGAATCAGATTTATTGTCAGAGCACACACATGACATCACGTACAACTCTGAAGTTCTTTTTTCCTGCAGGCATGGCAGAATTATCACTAATTGATAGGGCAAAGAAAAAAAAACTGTACACAGCATAAATAAACATGTAAACAAAGAACTGTAAACAGATAACAAATGTAAACAAACTTGTGGTGATATGATTATGTGCACTGGCTGTCCCGCCGTCTGGGTTTTTTCCTGCCTTGGCTCCTCCCTTAGTCCTGCCCATTTAACCCAGGCCATAAAGGTCAAATCCCCTCTCCTTCCCGCCTATTTCCTAGCCTGGACCTGGGCTAGCAGTCTCTAGTACAATAAAGCCTATTGTTCCTCTCAGCCTTTCTGTCTGTGTCATTATTGGGGCTACCGATAGCGCCCAACAATTTATTATACTAGATTTTGGAATTCTCCAATTATGGAGAAATTGCTGTGCCCAGAATGGCTGGAAGTAGACCCCCAAGTCCCGGGTGCATTGGTGCTTTAACAACTTCTCGACACCGCTGCAGAGGTGGTTGACTGGGATGAAAATAAACTAAAAATCCTTCAGGCATGAGTCAGCCAGAGGGCCCATCTGATCATCCAAAGCAGCACGTACTACAAAGAGGTAATGGCTGAGCTGTAGGTGCTGTATAAGGTGAAAGTGAACATGGTTTACTTCTGTTACCTGCTGGCGTCCCAAAAACAACTGCCTGGAGAGTCCACTGAAGAGTTTGTCTGGTCCCTGGGCACACTGGGAAAAGACTGTCTGGTGGATCCCACGGGCACGATAATGTTGACCCAGTGCACGGAAGAGATGATCAGAGATGCCTGTGTGTCGGGGTTGAGGTTGGATTATATCTGGCAAAGACTCCTTGAAGGAGGACCCACTCCCACTCAAAATCGCTATCGACTTGATCCAAACTCTGGACTCAGCCCAGCGCCATGTTGTGTTGATTGGGGACAGAAAGAAGTGGGCCATCTGCATATTTTCCGTGATGGCCGATGGCCTGGGACTCAGCGTTGGGCATTAGCGACCCAACCGTGGTTGCAATAATGCTGACTGCATCATTGAGGTGCAACTTCTGTGAGCAGTCCAGACACGCGAGGCGCCTCTGCCCTGTGAAAGGAGCAACATGCTCGGGGTGCGGGAAGGAGGGTCATTACCAAAAGGTATACAGTGATGTCACATCTGAGCACCATGACTCCACTTCTGCCTTCTTCTTCATCTGATGCTATGTAGTCAACATGGTCATCTTCTTGGACGGGTCTCCCCACTGAAAATGATGATGAAGAAATGCCAGACCTAGCTTCAGTGACTGAACCAAGCCAATCCTCACCCGATCTCGAACTCTATGATGCAGATTGGGGTGAATAGGCATAAAATGGCTGTCTTTTCAATAGTGGCAGTATGGAAACTTTCGTACACCCCGACGTGGTCCAGAGACTCCCTCCTGCTCTGACCAATGACTAGTATCAAAGCCAGCAAGGGACCAACAGACGAGTATCCGGGGGTATTCTGTAGCATCGCTGATGGTGGTGGGGGGAAGGTTATAATGACTTTGTGTTGCTAATTATGCCTTGCCAACATGCCGATCCTCCTGGGCCTTGACTTACAGAGTCAGTTCAGGAGCATGACAATGGCATTTGGAGGTCCCCAACCACTGCTGACCATCCACAACTATCAGCATTCAGACGCCCATCTCCAACCAGATGCCCAGCCCCTGGCACCATCCTTTGGTCTAACCATCTTATGGGTACCCCCTCTGTCACTGTCCCGAATTGCTAACCGACTACCACAAAGAGTAGGTGCTATAGTATGGAAGATATGCAATTTATCTGGGCTAAGGTTCAGTGACTCCTGGCAGAGGGGTTATAGCCCCTAGCACCAAGGACAGGAGTGTGGGTATGTTTGGTCCTCATGACCAAACGGGCAGATAAGCCCGGGATGGTAATTGATTACAGTCAGACCATCAACTGCTTCACCCAGTTGGACATGTACCCGCTTCCCCGTATAGCTGACTTGGTCAATAAGGTCGCCAAGTACAGAATTTTTTCAAACATTGATCTTAAGACTGCTTACCATCAACTTCCCCTCTGTTTGAGTGATTGAAACTATACCAGATCTGAAGCCGATGAAAAACTCTTCCACTTCCTGTGGATGCCCTTCGGTGTTACTAACAGTGTTTCTACCTTTCAGAGAGTTATGGACCGGATGGTGCAGGAATATGGGCTGACGGCAACATTCCCCAACTTCAGCAATGTCACCAAAGTTCTTGCGTACAGCCAAGTCCCTCAACTTGACATACAACAAGGACAAATAGGTGTTCAACACAGAGCGCCTGGCCCTTCTTTGATGAGTTGTGACACATGGTGTCATTGGCCCTGATCCTGATCGCATGTGCCACTTATGGAACTCTCTGTCCCAAACACCCTGAAGGAATGAAAAAGGTGCCTGGAGTTGTTCTCTTATTATGCGCAATGGGTGCCCAACTATGCCGATAAGGCCCACCCCCTAATTCAATCAACCACCTTCCCATTATCGGTGGAAGCCCATGTTGCTTTTAATCAAATTTGAGAAGACTTCACTAAGCCCACGATGCATGCTGTGGATTAATCTGTCCTCTTCAAGTGGAAAGTGATGCCTCTGACTTTGCACTGGCCGCCACACTAAATCAGGCAGGCAGGCAAGCTGGAAACATTTTTTTTCCTCACCCTTCATGGTCCTGAACTCCGACACTCCTTCATCGAGAAGGAGGCACAAGCGATAGTTGAGGCGGTGGGCCACTGTCAGCACTACGTAGCTGTAAGAAATTTACCCTGTTGACTGACCAGAGGGCAGTGGCCTTCATGTTCAATGAGGTAAAATCAAGAATGACAAGATTCTGAGGTGAAAGATTGAATTATCCGCCTACAGCTATGTTCTGGCCGTGTAAGCTCAATAATCCCCCATACGCCCTATCCCGATGGATGTGCGCCAGCACGCATCTCAACTTCTCCAAATTCTGCATGAAAATCAGTGCCACCCCAGAGTCACGAGGTTCTACCATTTTGTTAAGACACGGAACCTCCCATACTCTGTCGAGGATGTCTGGTCTATGACCAGAAGCTGCCAAATCTGTGCCAAGTGTAAGCCCCAGTTCTACTGGCTACAAAGGGCACACCCCACCAAGGCCACCTGCCCTTTTGAATGACTCAGTGTCGATTTCAAGGGCCCCTCCTGACCACAAATAGGAATGCCTACTTCTTGACAGTGGTGGACTTAATTTCCAGGTTCCCATTTGCAATTCCCTGCCCAGATATGACCTTGGCTATGGTCATCAAAGCACTGGGCAGCATCTTCACTTTGTTCAGGTACCCTGACTATATTAATAGTGACCTGGGGACCTTGTTCATGAATGAGTAACTGTGACAGTATTTTTTGGCCAGAGGCATAGCTACCAGCAGGACCTCCAGCTATAACCCCAGAGGTAATGCCCAGGTGGAAAGGGAAAATGGCACTGTCTGGAAAGAAAAATATGGCAGTGTTCTGCTGGCAGTACATCTTGTCCGAAGCAATCCACACCATCTGGTCGTTACTGTGCACCGCTACTAACACTACTGCATAAATGCCTCTTTGCTTTTTCTCGGAGGTCGGTGAATGCTTCCTCCATCCCTCCCTGGCTGACAACCCTAGGGCCGGTTCTCCTTCGGTGGCACGTCAGATGACATAAGACAGACCCACTGGTTGAAGCGGTGCACCTCATACATGCAAACCCTCAATAAGCAATTGTGAGATACCTGGACAGCCACGAGGACATGCTAATACAAGACCTGGCAAGTGCCGGAGTCCCTGAGATTACCTTGCCAGCTGCTGACCACTCACCGGACCCCATCATGCTGCATGAGGGTGTGACCCTGGAATCCGAACTGCCTGCCTTGCTGCCGGATGTCTAGGCATCTATAGCAGCAGAGGACCCCCCAGCACTCAGGTTGCCTACCACTAGCACCCCAACCTGGTCAATTCCTTCAGCAGTCGATCCCTTGTCGGCCTTCTCTCCGGATGTCCGCCGTACAGACACGCCAGTTCCCCGGCGGACCAGCAGACAGAGGAGGCCTCAACCTCTAGCTGGTGGGCGCATCTGCTTCTCCCATCCCCCTTTTTGTAATGTGTAAATACTGCTGCTATTGTTCTTACTGTTATTGTCATTGTTATTACTGTTATTTCCCCTGGTTTTGCTGTTTTCAGGTGGGTTCCATTTTTTAAAAGGGGGGTGAATGTAGTGATACGATTATGTGCACTGGCTGGCCCGCCCTCCAGGTGCCTTGGCTTCTCCCTTAGTCCTGCCCATGTGACCCAGGCCATAAAAGTCAAGTTCCCTCTCTTCCCACTCATTTTCTAGTCTGGACCTGGGCCAGCAGTCTCTAGTACAATAAAGCCTATCGTTCACCTCAGTCTTTCGGTCAGTGTAATTATTGGGGCTACCAATAGTGCCCAACAAAACTGCAATATAGAGAGAACAAAAAGAAAATCATTAAAGTGCACAAGTCCTTAAATGAGTCACTGATTCAGGTGGTTGTAGAGAAATGTGATAGTGGAGGGGTAGTAGCTGTTCCTGTTCCTGGTGGTGCGAGTTTTGTGGCACCAATACCTCTTTCCTGATGGCAGCAGTGAGAACAGATCGTGAACAGGTGGTGTAGGTCTTTAATGATTGCTGCTGCTCTCTGAAGGCAACATTCCCTGTAGATGCACTCAATAGTGGGGAGGGTTTTGCCTGTGATATCCTGGGCTGTGCCCACTACCTTTTGGAGGGATTTATGCTCATGGGAATTGGTGTTCCCATACCAGACCCTGATGCAGCCAGTCAGTACATTCTCTACCACATCCTTGTAGAAATTTGGCAGGGTTTCTGGTGTCATACTAAATCTCCTTTTCCAACAGAATTCATCGCGGATAAAGATTTATGGAGGGGGTAAATGTCCATGTCAGCTGCAGGCTCGTTTGTGGCTGACAAGTCCGATGCGGAACAGGCAGACACGGTTGCAGCGGTTGCAGGGGAAAATTGGTTGGTTGGGGTTGGGTGTTGGGTTTTTCATCCTTTGTCTTTTGTCAGTGAGGTGGGCTCTGCGGTCTTCTTCAAAGGAGGTTGCTGCCCGCCTAACTGTGAGGCGCCAAGATGTACGGTTTGAGGCGATATCAGCCAACTGGCGGTGGTCAATGTGGCAGGCACCAAGAGATTTCTTTAGGCAGTCCTTGTACCTCTTCTTTGGTGCACCTCTGTCACGGTGGCCAGTGGAGAGATCGCCATATAACACGATCTTGGGAAGGCGATGGTCCTCCATTCTGGAGACGTGACCCACCCAGCGCAGCTGTCGGCCTCTGCCATCTCTAGTACTTCGATGTTAGGGATGAAGGCGCTTCAATGAATGTTGAGGATGGAGCGGAGACAACGCTGGTGGAAGCGTCCTAGGAGCCGTAGGTGATGCCGGTAGAGGACCCATGATTCGGAGCCGAACAGGAGTGTGGGTATGACAACGGCTCTGTATACGCTTATCTTTGTGAGGTTTTTCAGTTGGTTGTTTTTCCAGACTCTTTTGTGTAGTCTTCCAAAGGCGCTATTTGCCTTGGCGAGTCTGTTGTCTATCTCGTTGTCGATCCTTGCATCTGATGAAATGGTGCAGCCGAGATAGGTAAACTGGTTGACCGTTTTGAGTTTTGTGTGCCCGATGGAGATGTGGGGGGGCTGGTAGTCATGGTGGGGAGCTGGCTGATGGAGGACTTCCGTTTTCTTCAGGCTGACTTCCAGGCCAAACATTTTGGCAGTTTCTGCAAAACAGGACGTCAAGCGCTGAAGAGCTGGCTCTGAATGGGCAACTAAAGCGGCCATCGTCTGCAAAGAGTAGTTCATGAACAAGTTTCTCTTGTGTCTTGGTGTGAGCTTGCAGGCGCCTCAGATTGAAGAGACTGCCATCCGTGCAGTACCGGATGTAAACAGCGTCTTCATTGTTGAGGTCTTTCATGGCTTGGTTCAGCATCATGCTGAAGAAGATTGAAAAGAGGGTTGGTGCGAGAACACAGCCTTGCTTCACGCCATTGTTAATGGAGAAGGGTTCAGAGAGCTCATTGCTGTATCTGACTGGACTTTGTTGGTTTTCGTGCAGTTGGATAACCATGTTGAGGAACTTTGGGGGGCATCCGATGCGCTCTAGAATTTGCCAAAGCCCTTTCCTGCTCACGGTGTCGAAGGCTTTGGTGAGGTTAACAAAGGTGATATAGAGTCCTTTGTTTTGTTCTCTGCACTTTTCTTGGAGCTGTCTGAGGGCAAAGACCATGTCAGTAATTCCTCTGTTTGTGCGAAAGCCGCACTGTGATTCTGGGAGAATATTCTCGGCGACACTAGGTATTATTCTATTTAGGAGAATCCTAGTGAAGATTTTGCCTGCAATGGAGAGCAGCATGATGCCCCTGTAGTTTGAGCAGTCTGATTTCTCGCCTTTGTTTTTGTACAGGGTCTGGAAAAACAACCAACTGAAAAACCTCACAAAGATAACCGTATACAGAGCCGTTGTCATACCCACATTCCTGTTTGGCTCCAAATCATGGGTCCTCTTCCGGCATCACCTACGGCTCCTAGAACGCTTCCACCAGCGTTGTCTCCGCTCCATCCTCATCATCCATTGGAGCGCCTTCATCCCTAACATCGAAGTACTCAAGATGGCAGAGGCCGACAGCATCGAGTCCACGCTGCTGAAGATCCAGCTGTGCTGGGTGGGTCACGTCTCCAGAATGGAGGACCATCGCCTTCCCAAGATCGTGTTATATGGCGAGCTCTCCACTGGCCACCGTGACAGAGGTGCACCAAAGAAGAGGTACAAGGACTGCCTAAAGAAATCTCTTGGTGCCTGCCACATTGACCACCGCCAGAGGGCTGATATCGCCTCAAACCGTACATCTTGGCGCCTCACAGTTTGGCGAACAGCAACCTCCTTTGAAGAAGACCGCAGAGCCCACCTCACTGACAAAAGACAAAGGATGAAAAACCCAACACTCAACCCCAACCAACCAATTTTCCCCTGCAACCGCTGCAACCGTGTCTGCCTGTCCTGCATCGGACTTGTCAGCCATAAACGAGCCTGCAGCTGACGTGGACATTTACCCCCTCCATAAATCTTCGTCCGCGAAGCCAGGCCAAAGAAGATTAAGGTTCAATCAGTTTAATGCTCCTTTGAGGATTATAACCCATGAGATGAATTTGTACAATGGTTCTATAAGTACCATGCCAATGAAAATATGTAATATGTAAAATTGAGTTCCTTATTGTAAAATATTACTTTAGCTATTAATTGCCTGCTCAACTTTCTCTACCTCCTCCCTGTCCCTAACCCAGTCTTCTTATGTGCACACTCATTTTGTTTATTTATTAAGGTGAATTAAGGTTTGATATGATCACTGTTGAGGCAGCATTTCAGAAATATTTTACCTGTGATTTCCTTAGCTTGGGCAACATGGGTGTGAAAGGGAAGTGAAAACTCCTCCATTCATCTGTAGGTTTCTACTGTATGATTTGTGGAAGTGTCAAACAAATAACCATACCACTTTGTTTAAAATATCTTCCTTCCAATCTTTCATCATTAAGTAATTGTTTAAAATTAAAAATTGCAAGTTAATTGTTCCATTAACTGACTCACTCACGTCTTAGTTATTAATTCTCCTGCTTCCTCTGTTCAATCTAAGATAGAAACAACAGTTTTAAAAGTATGTTATGTACAGCAAGTAATGAAGCAGCACATATAGACAGTTCATTCACTGGTATATATTAACAATACTAAAATTATATTTTAAAATTAAATTAAGTTAGACATAGCACTGTAACAGGCTAATTTGGCCCTACCCATTCTAAACCCCTTTAACCTACACCCCATTTGAAGGGTGGGAGGAAACCAAAGCCCCCAGAGAAAATCCATGCTGACATGGGCAGAATGTATAAACTCCTTACAGGATAGCATGGTCTCAATCGCTGGTGGTGTAAGGCCACCATACCACCCATGTTTCCGTTAGTATTTGAAAGTTGTTGATGTGAAGGGTGTCTTAAATGCATGGTGTGAATTTTCTGTGGGTGAATGGGTTGGAGTTTAGGGGCAGGGGTTGGGGAGAAATCCTGAAAAGTCCAAGTGAAATTTGTCAGGAAGTTGTTGGCTGTTGCACTAATTTGCAGTGCATGAAAAAAGATAGTTGATTTTGTCATATCATTTAATTATAAGTTGCATATGCGTCACAATTAAGGCCACTATAGGTCATTGAGAACACCTCTACCGTTGGAAAAAGATTGTGGCTACGTACCCTATGTACTGTATAATAATTATAATTTTACATACATGGCTACCCAATTTCTTCCTGTTACAGCATATGATAAACCTCAGATGTTTGAGAGGTGCATGGCATGAAAAGATATTACATACATGTTTTTACTCTTACAATCATATTTTGTTTCAAAAGTATTAAGTAAATATTGAGAAATACTTGTACATAATAATATTTGTTCATACAGCATCCAACTCTGATGATCTGAAATCAGATTCTTCAAAATCCTCATTTACCTGAACTTTTAAAAAGAAATTGATAAATGAAGATATCCAAAACAAATCAGAAATCCTCATGTATCAGAATTATTTTCAGAGCTGAACTGACCCCTTAGGTTGGGGAAAAAAATTTAACTCAGCGTGAAATTAAAAAGATTGTCCTTCTTTCAGGTAACTCCCTCCCTTCTCTTTCCATTTCCTCTTTAGCTACTGTGGTGGAACACTGTAATACTTCAATTGTACTGGTTAGCCCATCCCTAATACTGTAACTCCTCCCTCTCAGGATCCATAATAAAGGCAGAAATGCCCAATCCCTTCCTTCAGTATTGCCTTGGAATCGGGCCAACAGCATGTAAGATATGCCTGAAAGTTTATAGCAATTAATTTCATATTTTGGTCTGTCGGGTTTAATTGATAGTGCTACATTTTAATTGCTACACCTAAGTGCCATGGACAAGGTTATTCAAGCGGAATAGCTGGACACTGACGTAAGGATCCAGAGGCCTCTGTAAAATTCGACCAGTGGCTGCACTGGCTGAAAGCGTTTATGAGGCAACATGATATTTGGGAAGAAGTCAACAAGAGAGTCCTGCTGTTTCCACAGGCAGTTTTAAAAAAATGACCAGTTATCCGAAAAATCCATTTATCCGACAATAGGCACGTTCCTGACCATTTTGGATAATTGGAGCTGTACTGTATATAGTTTTAAACTGCTAATTGCTGTTAGCTTCAATAATCAAAAAGTACACATACTGTATATGTAGGTGTAATAATTGAATTTTGAGGACCAATTTTTAAGATTAAATTTACACGCGTGCTAAATTTGACCATGGTAAGTACCTTCATTGTTAGTGGCATTGTGATGATGGGGATGAAGGCAACTGAGACCAGGTAGTAAGTCTGTGTTCGAGGCATTGGGTGCTTGGATGTCCAGGTGGCTGGGACCTAGGCGAGAGTCCACATCAGGGAGTTTGGAGCTTGGATGGATGGGTAGGTGGCCAGGACTGGATGTAAGTTTGAGTTCAGTGCTTTGGGAGCTCAGATGGGCAGGTGGTCGGGGTGTCAGGAGCTTGGATGAGTAGGCCAAAGGTCCTGTCTGGCTGTCCTTGCATTTGAGCTCCTGATGCCCCGGCCACAGGTTCTCCCACCCATCCAAGCTCCCAACCCCCTGACTGTGGACTCTCACAGTACTTTCAATTTCCTGATCACCCAGCTTCCCACCCAACCAAGCTCTCTAATCCCCGAACTAGCACTTATGATCCGGCACTGGTATGTATGATTCCTGACTCAGCCAACATATTTCTGTGATCCGCACATTATGTCAAAGAACCACATGTTACTCGTGAGCTGCAGTTTGGCCACCCCTGATCTATTGTGAACCAGTCCTTTGTTTACACCTATAAAAGTTGCAAATTATGAATTTTAATACTTTAACATATATTTTATGCATAATTTGTCATTATTATTTTAAATATATGATTTATTTGATGTTTCAGTTGATAAATGGTTAAGAGAAATGGCACTTGAAGCCAGGTCTGATTGTCTTTTGACCAATTAGCTCATCTCAGCTCTGAAAAGGAACTTTGTACATCCATGTGACATCATGTGTTTATTGAAAAGAAATTAGTGGAGCCCACAGAAGATTTAAAAAATGGTTGAGCATAATTTATTTGTTTGACTGTTTAGTTTACTCACTTTGCTCTAGTAGAATGACAGAATTTACAGCAGCGTGAAACTTCCAATAGCCTTCTGCAAATGTCAGCTAGTGAATTGGGTCAGAGGTCAGTGGCTGGGACTAACAGCCTCGAACAGCTGCTCTTTCACTTTGTTTAGGAGTGCCTGACATTCCACTTACAGATTTTGTTCCTGGCAGTCTGCAGTTATGCCCTGCAGTTAAACTTTTAACCATCTTCTGAATATATTTGGATTAATTGTTAAAGTGAATGAAAGGAATGAGATAGAGTAAAAATGCTGATTCCTGCATTGTCTCAGGATGAATGTTTCATTGTGATAGATGATGAATAACTTGTGAATGGATACTAGAACACTGAGATCTTCTTGGACTAATGACACCCACATCCGAAAAGATCACCTTGAAGTGGGTTGGGAATTGCTCTTCAAATTGAATGAAAGTAAACTGAGAGACAGGCACTGAATGATCTGTGAAAGTATGTCCAGTTCTGGCAAAACTGCCTGCAGCCCAGGCTTAATGTACATACACTGGAATTGGGAAAGACCATTGGGGATTGACTGCAATTCTCCTGAGCCCCGTTGTGTTTGGTTGGCCACACTGAGAAATGTGACCTTGGAGGCAAACCCCAGGAAGGAGAGAAACAATGATATCTCAACTGTCAAAAGAAAGCACAGTTTTCCTGTTTGGGAGGAGGAGGAAGAGTTCCTGGTAAAGTGTTCAATTCGAAAACTGTGAACTCTTTGTATGTGTGTTTGTGCAGGAGAAAAAGTGGATGCAGCCGGGTTTAATTTCCTGAATTTGGCATTGTTTCAGGAAATCTTTAATAGATGATAAATGCAGACAAATCCTTGTCTGTACAAACAGGTTGGAATAACAATACTACAGGAAACTTCATTGCATTTTAGTTGTACAGCTCCTCTTGTATGTAAATGATATCTTATTTCATCAAGAGTTAATACAACCACAGTACTTTGTATGAATCAGATTAACACAATTTCAGATGCATAAAATAATTGTTGAATCTGCCTTCTAAACCTCAGAGGATATCAACCTGTTGAAAATAGTTACTTGTGACACATGGATTTTAGTTATTGAAGCCCAGGTTGTTGATTTAAAAATAGTTGATTTGCTCTGGCCACCAGCATATCATCTTGCTGCACTGCGGAATTCTTTCATCTAGCTTTTATAGGAGTTGCAGCTAGTTGGTTTCAATAAAGCTAGTATGTAAAACAAAACTGTTAATCTATTACCAGAAATTAAAACTGCTTAGGTAATGACTGTTAGAAGTGATACCTCTGTACACTGAACACCAAGTACTGGCTTTACTATGGCAAAAATCCAAAGATATAGGGTGGAATTAAAACATTACTTTTTCACAATTAACTTTTATTATGAAAATTAAATTTCAGTATCTAAAAACATAGATCTAAAGAAATTTTAGGTAATGGGCACACCAGGGCAAAATACTGTATTTTGTTTTGACTAACAATTTTGAGGATTTATGCTATGGAGAATGTGAATTCAAATTTCACCATGGTAGTTTGAGATTGTAAATTCAGTTCAATAAAATCCAAAAGATTTTATGGCTTTGGACTATTATAAAAGGTCAACTTGTTAATAAAAACTGTTTAGAGATGGAAGCTTGCCAGTTCTGGGCAGGATGTAACTTTAGGCTTAATCCTCATTTGTTGATTCTAACTGACTGGTCAGCAAAGTGATTGTAGTGGTTCATACACTTTCTGAGGGTATAAAATGTATGGAAATAAATGTGAGTTTATCAGGTCACCCACATGACCTTGTGAACAAGAATTGATTTTAAAAATTATTATCACAATTTATTGATTAAAAATTCTGTTTGTAGATTTTAGGAACTGAATTAATTTTTCTTAAATCTGCTATGGAAAAGTTTGCACACATTGAATAGTCCTGCAATAACAATTTTACAAAATGGTATAAAAACACTTTCACAGTGATGTTGAGTCGCAGTTTGCAGGTAGCTTGGTAATCATACTGCTTTCTGTCGGTTTGCTCTTAATATTAATTACAAAGAAAGAATATGTGCAAGATAATTTTGGACTGACAGTAGCTGTGATATTTGGTTCACCTGCCTTTAGATCTTGAAGCAGACAATGCTGATGATCTGGAATCTGCCTTTTACATTTGGTTTTTGCATTCCATGAATATTATATCACAGACATTATTTACAACTGATTGCATTAACTTGTTTAATTGAATTTACATTGGATTTCCACTTTAATGGCTTTTTTCCATAGATGGAAACCATTATTGGAAAACCAATTTCATAAGGTGTAAATGGCTAGTTCAGTTTGTTTCTAGTCTTGTTTACTGCAGAATAGATATTGGATAAAATTCCTTTGGCATTTCTTATAGCTTAATAAAATTAAGATATTTTAATATTTTATATTAGTACTTCCATTGAGGGATTATGTAAGTTAACTAATATTTAAATCCATCTTGCATTATAAATGCATTTAACACTTTGTTACAGAGTTCTGTGTTGAGTATTAACCTATGTGTTGTGTGGTTTTATGATAAAAAGTGACAGTTTTCCTTTAAGAGGTAAGGTGAAGGTGGACTGCTGAGAGAATGGGAGAAGGACTGAGCATGTGCAGTAAATGATCTAGAAATTTCTGGACTTGGACCATAAACCATCACTGGAGGTGCTGTGGAGTGGAAGAAAGTCCAGAGCATGAGTCATGGTAGGAGGACAGTTTGAAATGTTGCGATTTCAAAAAGGATGAACATTCCGAAGGCAGCCAGAAGGATCCAGACCAAGTCAGTTGTTCCTCTTTCTTCAAGCAACACAAGAAGACAACTTTGAATTTTGTGCTCACACTCTCTCTCAAAGATCTTTTGGTTTCAGTTTACCAAACAAACTGAATTTTGTTTACAATCTTTGCTTCAGTTGAGATCGAAGTTTTGTGTCTATGTTTTTCTGTGGGCTGGGTGGGTGTAGCTTAGACTTTGATTACTATGTTATATATAGGCTGGGGAATTTATTAGTTTGACACTGTTATAGAAATTTGCATAGTAACCAGTGGCCATTGTTATAAAAGGGCGATTTTGAATTAAAGTTTGAAGGTGAATTTTTTTGTTAATAAAGTAATTGTCCATCTTTACCCCTGTGTGATATGCCTTCTTTGTGGTCGCTAGTTTGATCTAGTAAAAATTTCAAAAAATTTTATGGCTTTGGACTATCATAAAAAGTCAAATTATTAGAGATGGAGCTTGCCAGTTTTGATTAGCATTTAACTTTAGGCTTAATCCTCATTTGTTGACTCTAACTGACTGGTCAGCAAAGATGATTGTAGTGGTTCCAGGCAAAGGTGCCCTAACACTTTCTGAAGGTATAAAGAGTATGAATTTACATTGGATTTTCACTTTAATGGCTTGTCTCCATAAATGGAAACCCTTGATGAAAATTATTTAGTTAGTTTGAGCTCTTGTTGTGTTATAAGCCCAAAGAACCCCCAAACCCAGCAGCAATAGATATTCATCACAAAAAATGGTTACTTAAACCAAAGTTGTTTTTAATTATCTTTAAACATGAAAACAGAATCAAACTAACTTATCTCTATTAATTTAACTAACTCAAATTAACCCCCTTCTTATTCTAAGCACATGTGTATGATGAGTGTATAAATTTAGTTCACAGTTCATTCTCACTTATCGTTCTTCCAAGTTCTCTGGTTTCAGGCAATTCTTATACAGTGCACAGAACTTTACATGTATAATGTTCACCAGGCTTTCGTGCTCAAAAGGTAAATGGTTACTGCTCAGGAAGGTTCTTGTAGGGTTTGTGGAGAGAAATTTGTGGATCCAGGATTTTCACAACTGAGGCACCATCATTAGTTACCTCAATGCCTTTCTGTTGAAACTTGCCCCATCAGTGTTCTCCAAATAATACCTCTTTCTTTCAGGCTGGCACAGAGTTCCTTTTTGTTCCCCTTATTCCAAGAGAAACATCAGACAAATAACACTCCCAGCCTCCGCCACTCTGGAGCTTTCTGTTTCCAACAAGCTTCTCCTGCTTAATTCAGCCTTCTTTCAGTGTCTCTCACACACACACAGACAGACTAGAAGAGAACTCTCTCTCACTCTCTCTCTTTTTCTCTCTCTCTCTCTCTTTATCATTGTACTTAATTTGTGATTAAAGTAACAATCTTAGGATCTAACTAAAGGTTCTTGTTCTATTTTTTTCAGGAATTACATGACAAAATGACCTTGCTGAATACTGGTAGAATGCAAACATTCTGTGAATCTTAATGGCTTCTTGATTACTTTCAGAGGAACATTCAAAACCTTGAGCGTATCATTCACGTAGATCATATGTCATTCATACCTTCTATCTGTCTTTGCACCTTAAACCTTGATGCTCATTCATATACAACATCGAACAGTACAGTACAGGAACAAGCCATTTGGCCTACATGTCTGTGCCAAATTGATGCTATTAAACTAAACCTCTGCAACTTGTGCAGGATACTCATTCCTCTATTCCCTGAATATTACATGAATAATTTAGAAAAAAAATCTATTAATCTCATTAATTAATAGTTTAATTCCTAAATTTACGCCTGTTGAAGGTCAGCATTTTAGATTTCATTATCCTTCATATATAAGGTAAAATAAAATTGTGATTTCACTCCATAATGGCATCATTTTAAACTCTGTGCTTTCCTGTTCATTGTCTTTGTTACTCTTGCTCCCTCTCCAGCTACAGAAAATATCAAATTTATTTGATCATTTATACACAGCTGGATTATCTCTCATCCTTACAGGCTAAAATGTAAGAACATTTATGAAACCATACATTTTAACTCTTTAAAACATTTAATTCTTTCTTGGTGAATCTGCAGTGTGCAAACTGAATGCACTGTACTTTGAATTTTTAGCATGGCTATGATGTTCATTTCTTCCCAACAGTGTTGTCCTGCTTTCTTCCGACAGCCTTGTGTTGGTGCCTACACTGATCCCATTGCCCCACTCTTTCCCCAAAGCCCCATGTCATCCCCATACTGATCTGACTCTCTCCCCTCAGCCTTATGTCAGTTCCCAAACTGATCCCACTTCCCTGCTCTCTTCCCTCAGCCCTGTGTTGGACCCCATACTGATCCCACTGGCCTGCTCTCTCCCCACAGCCCCATGTCAGTCCTCAAACTGATCCTATTGCCCCGCTCTCTCCCCACAGCCTCATGTTTGTCCCCAAACTGATCCCACTGCCCTGCTCTCTCTCCACAGCCCCGTGTTGGTCCCCTCACTGATCCAACTGACCCATTCTCTCCCCACAGCCCTGTGTCAATCCCCACACTGATCTCACTACCCTTTATCAACTTGTGTGGGAGAGCCAAAATGTAACCTCATCATAATTTGAGGAGTACCTGTATTCAACTTTAATTTGAGCAAAGATCGATTGACTATATTCCATTTTGATGAAATGTATATTTAGTTCAGCATCTTCGGTGAATAGCCAGAATCAGTTTACAAAGGATAAAATCTTTGACAAGTGTACTTGCAGTTTTCAGTTGCACTTAGCGCTTGACCTAACTGATCTGAAAAAGAAAATCAAGTACATACACTGCATAAAGGTACCAAAATTGATGTTGTTGTAGCTCCATCAATCCATTTATAAATTCATGTGTCATCATATTCAATGTTGTGCTTGCACTCACTTGAATGTGTGACTCAGGATCTAAATTAGACACTTTAGTGATTTTAGCATTTTCTGATTTCTTTCTGTTCTGACTGTTACCAAAAGATTATGAGAATATATTCCAATTTTAAAATCAAATCCAAACTAGAAACTTGGCTAATGCAGATTATGGTGCAATTATTCATCATAGTGATTGAAGGTATATTAGCATATTTTTGTGGTAATCTTATAAAAATGAATGGAGAACTGATTAACCCATGATTATTACAGGTTACAATCAAAGACTCGAACCTTCGTAGTCAAATTATAGTATACAGATGATGCTTGAGTTTGTGTTTACATGATTCTGAGCTTCAAAACATTGTTGCCTCATTTAACAAAACATGGAGGGGGATGTTTCTTACACTTGAAATCCATAAGACCAAGATCTCTTGCTAAACTCACCTTGTTGCGTCACACTGTCACTTACTTTTAAAAGTTCAAGATGAGAACCTAGAAAAAGTGAGTAACTTCCCATCTCTTTTCAGTCCAGACTTTGATCAATTAAAGAAAAAGATATTTGAAGATCAGGACCCAAGACCCTGTGCATAATTCACAGTAGACCAGGTTGCAGTGATCCCAGGCCTCCTATATGCTTCAAGACCTTGTTGATTACTTATAGAAGGCCACTTCAAAATATTAGAAATAGATGTACATTCACAGAAATTGCTCGAGACAAAAATTGAGATAAAAGAACATTTATTAAACAACAATGCAAAGTTGGGTGTGTTAGAAATTAAAGTACCTTTAAAGAAATTGCTCGAGACAAAAATTGAGAACAAAGAACATTTATTACTACAACAATGCAAAGTTGGGTGCTTCCCCTTACCCTGGGAATACACACACATACTGGGGCTCACCCAACTTTTATACAGTCAATTTCAGTATCAGAGTGCCCTCCCCCTTACATTCTTCTGCCCCCTGGATGGGTTTGGCATAGGCAATCCTTCCTGCCTACGTGCAGTTTCAGTACACTTGGAGGACCAGGGGGTATCCTGTGGGTGCCCCATCATGTCATTGTCCTTATTCACACCTTCCTGATTCTCGGGGCTACAGTCTCTTGATATGCAGAGTTGACTCATTCTATCTAGGGTTGGCTAATTTCATATGTATAAATCTGTGTATGGTTAGCTAATTAGATATGTAGGACTTGGTACTTCTGTCCAGTGCTAGGAGACCCTTATCTGATCCAGACTACCTCAACTTCCTACATTCTATTGTACCTTACCATTCCTTATCTTAGTCTTATGGTCTTGTCACAAAGACTAGAAGATTCATATGTTAATCGTGCTGACTCTGCTTTCCTGCATCCTAACCCCCAAGCTTATCCTGTTTGTACTGGTTACAGCCATTTACTGATGAACTTTAGTTTCTTCCATGTTCATAATTTTAGATCAATTTTCCCATCTCTCACAATCCTCACTTTTCTTTTAGATCAGTAATACTGATCTTTCACCATGATCAGTGTTACTGATCTTTGGTTACTAGTGTCAGTGTGACTGATCCCTCCCCCCCTTTCCTCACTTTTCTTTTAGATCAGTAATACTGATCTTTCAAGTGTAAGGTGTTGTTTTACCCAGCTGGTCAATAACCGAATTGTAATCTCTGTGTAAAGTCTTTAGGTAGGGGAGCACCATGAAGGTCAGAGTAGCGAGTCCAGCTGCTTATTAGGGTTGCGAGTATCAGGCTCCAGTTCTCAGTAAAGAGTCTAGTCCATCCCACATCAGTCCGAAGTTGCCACGTCTGAACATGGGCATGGGCAGATTCACGTTGAAACATTGAAGCAGTGTCTTTTAACCACCCGACTTTTGTAAGCATTGTCCTGACGAAGTCTGTGAGAGACGCTGCCTTCAGCAGCGAACGAGTAGCAGTAGTCAGGCGGTTCCGTTGAATTGTGGCTAGTATCTGATGTCCTCTTCAGCCCCGAACCCTAGGGCCACCGATCTCCGAAGGCTGTCTGGAGCCTGATATTAAAGTGTCAAGCAGCTCACGTTGTTGGTAACTGGTGCTCCCCTTCACGGGGTGATGAAAAGAGACCAAACTGGGGGGGAGATTGTTTCTTGTGATTTAACTGTGTGTTGCAGCTTGTCTGCTAACATTAGCATAGGTATCATTGAACTTGTGAGTTGCAGCCTGTCTGTGTACATTAGCATATGTATTAACTCTCTCTCTCTGCTACATGTACAATCCTGACTACCATTCTGTCTGTCTTTGTCCCACCATGTCTTTTGTGCTATCGCCTCAAAACTCCTGTCTTTAATACCTGTGTAGGCTAAGATACAAATTAAATGTACTCCACTAAAGCTGTTCAGTTCCCCTGGTCCGTATTGGAATCCCTTGTTAACCCATATCCCACTATGACTATACATTAAATCTATGCCCTGTCTACATTCTAAAGGAGCACAATTGTAACCTCTGCTGCCCCTATTCCAGGGGGACTTAAAACATAGCGAGTACTGAAGTGACATATCCATTTAACGAACAATATTCCAAAAAATGAATAAACAACAATAAAAGTAAAACCCATTGAAAACAGCAATAAAATACAACAATAACTGAATAAACAACAATAAATGTAAAACCCATTGAAAACAGCAATAAAATACAACAATAACTGAATAAACAACAATAAATGTAAAACCCATTGAAAACAGCAATAAAATACAACAATAACTGAATAAACCATTAAAATACGACAATAAATGTAAAACCCATTAAAATACGGCAATAAAGAATACAACAATAACTGTATAAACCATTAAAATACGACAATAAATGTAAAACCCATTAAAATACGGCAATAAAGAATACAACAATAACTGTATAAACCATTAAAATACGACAATAAATGTAACATTACGGCACTTTGTCACGGCGCAGTGTAAGTTTCAGGTCTGATGGATGAGGGACTGCACGCAAGGTTGGGGTTTGAATCTGTGTGTCGTGATGTTGTGGTTCAGAAGCTGGTTTAATTCTTTGAATGTGGGTCCAGCCTTTCTCTCTTGTTCTTACTGCGGTGTCTGTAATTAAAAGTACACAGAAGGGACCATCCCAGGCAGGTTTTAGTTGATCCTCTTGCCATGCTTTTACATACACCCAATCACCAGGTTTAATAGAATGTATAGGAAAGTCTAAGGGTGGTGTTTGGGCTAAGAGTCCTTTTTGTTTTAAATCTTGGATGGAAGTAGAAAGCCCTCGTAAAAATTTGGAAATGTATTGGTCATTAGCTTCAGGAATGGGAGAATCAGTGTGGAACCCCATAAATGGGAGCCCAAACATCATCTCATACGGTGAGACTGCAAGATCTTTACAAGGTGCTGTCCGAATTCTAATCAGGGCTAATGGTAATGATTTAATCCAGGAAAGACCAGTCTCTTCATGAAGTCGAGTGAGTTGGAGTTTCAATGTTTGATTCATACGTTCGACTCGACCCGAACTTTGGGGATGCCATGGGGTATGTAGTTGCCATTCTATTCCTAGGTTCTTGCAGACACCCTGTAGAATCTTAGAGGTGAAATGCGTACCTCTATCTGAATCAATGGTCTGCATCATACCGTATCGTGGAATGACACATTCAATGAGTATTCGGATGACAGTGTTGGCACGATCATTCGGGGTAGGAAAAGCTTCAACCCATCTTGTAAAATGATCGACCATGACAAGGAGAAATTTGTAAATACCAATCTTAGGAAGTTCAGTAAAGTCTATTTGTATGCGCTGGAACGGGCGAACGGCAATGTCGCGACCGCCAGGTATTACTTGGTGCATCGATTTCTTATTAACCCTTTGACAAATGGGACAAGATCTAGTAGCAAACTTAGTAATATTGTATATGCCAGGGCAGTGAAGGGAACGTGCAAAGGTATCAACAAGGGACTGGGTTCCCCAATGTGTTTGTTGATGTAACTGATCTATGACTTGGCGGGCTATGGCTTTGTTAATGACTTGCCGTCCGTCTACTGTCCACCACAACCCGTCGGCAGTCTGGCAAAATCCCTTATCTCTCATTGCGACCTCCTCTTCCCGTGAAAAGATGGGATTCTTCTTAATCTCTATCGGCGTGGGTAGTAGCTGGTATATGTGAATCTTTTCTGCTAATGCCGCCTGTTTGGGAGCTGCATCAGCCTGCCTGTTTCCTCTAGCTTCAGGACTGTTACCAGTCTGATGTCCCCGCACATGTACAATGGCAATATCGGACGGGAGTGTTAAAGCCTCTAAGGATGGGTAATTAACTGTTCATGGGCTAACTTTTGTCCTTTGCCAGTTATCATCCCTCTTTCTTTCCATATCTTACCGAAGGTATGGACTACACCAAAAGCATATTTAGAATCAGTGTAGATCGTTCCTACCTTGTTCTCTAGTTCGTGGAGTGCTCTACAGAGGGCATATAGCTCACAGGATTGTGCTGATCAATGACCAGGGAGGCGACCAGCTTCGATCACCAGTTCCTGTTTACCGTCCACTACACTATACCCACTATAGCGGGTTCCTGCAATACAACGTGAAGAACCATCAATAAACAATTTTTCCCTTTCAGTTAAAGGGACATCGGTTAGGTCTTCCCTAATTTTTGTTTGTAAGTCGATAACCTCTGAGCACACATGTTCTAAATTGTCCGAAGGCTGGTCATTAGTTGGAGAGATGAGGAAGGCTGCTGGGTTGAGAGTTTTGGTTGTAATTAAGGTCAAATCATTGCTGTCCATTAGTATCGTTTCGTATTTTAAGATTCTCGAATCCGTGAGCCACCTTCCAGCTCGCTGCAATAGAATATTGCGGACTGTATGAGGGGTATGCACTATCATAGGGGCACCGAAAGTAATCTTTCGTCCTTCTTCCACCAAAATTGCAGTGGCTGCTACGGCTTGTATACATTCTGGCCAGCCGCGACAAACGGGGTCTAAAAGCTTTGACAGGAAAGCCACTGGTTGTCTATAGCCAGCCCTGCTCTGGGTGAGCACTCCAGTGGCTGTTCCAGCTTTGGTATTAGTGTACAAATCAAAGGTTTTGTTTAGGTCGGGTAGCGCTAAAACTGGAGCACGCGTTAGGCACCGTTTAACAAAGTTGAATTTTTCAATCTCTTCATCCGTCCAGTCAAGGGTTTCGGTTCTTATACTGGAAATCTTATCATAAAGAAATTTGACCAGAATCGAATAATTTTCTATCCATATTCTGCATAATCCCACTAACCCAAGGAATTTCCTGAGTTCTTGGGCATTTTTGGGAGGGGGGATCTGTATAATACCAGTTATTCTTTCTGGGCTAATTTTCCTGGTTCCTTGACTAACTAGATGATCTAAGTATTTGACCTCGGATTGCACAAATTGTAATTTGGACTCACTGACTCTCAGACCTTTCTTCTCCAGAAAATTTAAAAGTGCTACCGTAAAATCTTTAGCTAATTCCTGTGTTCTTGCAGTAATTAGCAAGTCATCCACATACTGTATGAGTTGGCAATTTTCTATCCTAGGTGCTTCATCTAATACCCGCTCTAAGACTTGACCAAATAAATTGGGCGATTCTGTAAAGCCTTGGGGAAGGACAGTCCACCGGTATTGGTTTTTACGGCCAGTAAAGGGGTTCTCCCATTCAAAGGCGAACATGTCTCTGCTTTCTGTGGCTAATGGACAAGTCCAGAATGCATCCTTTAGATCAATGACACTAAACCATTGATTATGGGGGTCAATTTTACTCATGATGGTATAAGGGTTGGGTACAACCGGGTGACGGGCAAGAATGAATTTGTTAAGCTCCCTCATGTCCTGTACTAGGCGGTAGGTGCCGTCTGGCTTTTGAACAGGTAAAATCGGGGTATTAAAGGGAGACATACAGGGTTCGAGTATACCGTCCTGAATCAACTGGTCAATTACGGGCTGTAAACCTTTCCGGCCAGCCATCGGAATCGGGTACTGTTTCTGTCTAACAATTCGTTGAGTATCTTTTAACGTGACTTGTAGCGGAGGAATATCAAGGATTCCTCTATTTCCATTTCCTGCCCATACTCTTGGATTTATTAGTTTGCGATCTTCTTCGTTTAAAACATAGAATTGTACTCCAATGCCTGATTGTAGAGGTCGAGTACCGATAGCCAATTGGTCCTGTAGATCCCTTCCTAGCAAGCATACTCCGGCTTGGGGAAGTAATAGAAGATCCTCAATTATGATCTTATCTCCCATTTGAATACTGATTTCTCGCAATACCGGGATTGGAAATTCTCGTCCTCCTACCCCAGAAACTGTAACTGTCCCTTCTATTTTCACCCCCTGGGGTTGGTATAGAACGCTAGATCGGGCGGCTCCAGAATCGACCAGAAATGTCATCTTATCCCTGTGGGGTCCTATGCATAAATTAACTAACGGTTCTCCTTGCAGCCCCACGGTATTTATTAATTGAGAACCGTGACCCCCCTATTCGTGATCAGCTTCCATCAAGGCATAGGAACGTGTATCCATTGCTCGCAGTGGGCATTCCTTTTTAAAGTGCCCTTCCTTTCTACAATGAAAACAAATAAGGGGTCCTGTTTCCCAATCTTTCCCAAAATTTCTACGGGGCATACGTCGTCCCCGGAATCCTCCTCTACTCCTCCACCTGCTGGTGTCTCCACCTCCCCACCCGTGGCTCCCCTCACCTCGTACAGAAGTTGGCCAGTAATCCTTATCTTTTTCGTGATGGTCAGCTACTATTCCTTTGACTGTTTGTAATAGAATTTTAGCTTTCCCTTTTTGTTTATCCTCTGCCCTCTGGACAAATGCTCTCTGAGCAATCTGCAGTAACTGGGTAATTCCTTGCTCGTGCCAATTTTCTGTCTTTTGTAACTTTCTTCTGATGTCTGGGGCTGAGTTGGTAACGAAACCCGTTAGAACCAATTGTTCCCCTGCTGGGGATTCTATGTCGAGACCCCCATATTGTTGAATTGCCGTGCGCAATCTATTGAGAAATGCAGAGGGGGTCTCCTCAGGACCTTGGGGAACCTCAAAGGCTTTTTTGAAGTTCTGTCCTTTGGGGACAGATTCCTTGATTCGTTTGATCAAATTAATCCTATATTCCTCCATCAGTGTGCGGCCAGCACTGGTATTTTTGTCCCAATTAGGTTTTGTGAGAGGGAATTTGGCTTCTCCAGGGATCGCCTCGTGTCCCCCTTGGTGTTCCTTATCCCATGCTTTAATGCCTGCCTGTCGGATCATTCCCCGCTCATCTAAGGTAAACAAAGTCTTAAAGATGGATGTTAATTCCTCCCAAGTATACAAATTTGGTCCCAAAAATTGGTCTAACTGTTCGGCACATCCCTGGGGATCTTCTATCAGGGAGATTAATTCTTTCTTAAAATTACGTACTTCGGTGCTGGTCAGGGGCACATTTACGAACCCAAGACCTTCTCCTACGGGAACCTCCCGTAGGGGTCGCATCCAGCTAATTTCTGGTTTCTTAGATTTGTGTTCCTGTTCCCTGAGGAGTAAATCGCAGGGTTCTGCCACTTCTTCCTGAGGGGTCTCACGCTGTTCTGAGTTACAATGTTCTACCTCTACTGTTAACGGAGGTGGTAATCGAGCGCTTTGTGAGCGAGTCACCATACCACTCCGGTTCTCCTCTTTCTTCTCTAGTGGTGGGGGAGGAGGGGGAGGTGCAGAAGGGTAGGTAATAGGAGGGGAAGGAAAGATAGGAGCTGGCATAGGAGGAACATAGGGTGGAGGGAGGGAATGTAACACATCCCAACCCTGTGATTCAGGGACAAAAGGTTCCTCCTCTCTCTTATCCCTGAATTCTTTCTCATTCAAAACCAGCTGTTCAATGGATCCCTTGAGCCAGCAGGCTGCATATTCCCTGCTCTCAACATTGTCTTTCTGGTTTTGATAGAGCCATAGGTTCAAAGCTTTACACATCCATTCATCCTCGGATCCGAATTTTGGCCAGTACACGGAGCTCCCTTTAACCGAGTATTTAACCCATTCAATACAACAATACCTGACCATTGTCAGTTTCTCTTTACCACGGGTCTTTCCTGTGCCCCACTCAGATAACAACAACCCAAGCGGGCTGTATGTAGCTATCTGGTGTTCACATCCTGTACCAGGACTCTCCTCCTTGCTACCCATTATTCCCATGCTTATAAACAAGTAAAATACTCTTACCGAGTTCTAGTAGTACTGCTCTAGTGCACTTCCTTCCGTCGTTTGTTCTCAATGCCTCTTCTCGGATATCACTCGCTTCTTCCACTGACCAGCCACCCGTCGCCCATGAGTCCAGCTGAATCAGCCGGGGTGCACCTACTCTCGTTGTTGGGGCACTCTGTCAGTGGAGGGAGTGTGATCCCGGACGAGTCCCCATTTGTTAGAAATTAAAGTACCTTTAAAGAAATTGCTCGAGACAAAAATTGAGAACAAAGAACATTTATTACTACAACAATGCAAAGTTGGGTGCTTCCCCTTACCCTGGGAATACACACACATACTGGGGCTCACCCAACTTTTATACAGTCAATTTCAGTATCAGAGTGCCCTCCCCCTTACATTCTTCTGCCCCCTGGATGGGTTTGGCATAGGCAATCCTTCCTGCCTACGTGCAGTTTCAGTACACTTGGAGGACCAGGGGGTATCCTGTGGGTGCCCCATCATGTCATTGTCCTTATTCACACCTTCCTGATTCTCGGGGCTACAGTCTCTTGATATGCAGAGTTGACTCATTCTATCTAGGGTTGGCTAATTTCATATGTATAAATCTGTGTATGGTTAGCTAATTAGATATGTAGGATTTGGTACTTCTGTCCAGGGCTAGGAGACCCTTATCTTATCCAGACTACCTCAACTTCCTACATTCTATTATACCTTACCATTCCTTATCTTGGTCTTATGGTCTTGTCACAAAGACTAGAAGATTCTTATGTTAATCGTGCTGACTCTGCTTTCCTGCATCCTAACCCCCAAGCTTATCCTGTTTGTACTGGTTACAGCCATTTACTGATGAACTTTAGTTTCTTCCATGTTCATAATTTTAGATCAATTTTCCCATCTCTCACAGGTGCTTCCCCTTACCATGGGAATACACACATACACTGGGGCTCACCCAACTTTTATACAGTTCATTTCAGAATAGGAATACCCTCCCCCTTACATTCTTCTGCCTCCTGGAGAGGTTTGGCATTAGGTAATCCTGCCTGCCTATGTGCTGTTCCTGTGCACTTGGAGGACCAGGAGGTATCCTGTTGGTGTCTTCTCATGTTATTATCTTCATTGTCCTTATTCACAACCTTGCCCTTGTCCCCATTCACACCTTTCCAACTTTCATACAGTCTCTTCATATGCAGAGTTCGCTAATCCTGTCTAGGGTTCTAATTTAATATACATAACGATAAATCTGTGTAAGGCTTACTAATTATATATGTAGAACTTGGTACTTCTGTTTAGGGCTAGGAGACCCTTATCTCATCCAGACTATGTCAACTTCCTACATTCTATTATTCCTTAACCTCTCCTTATCTTATTCATAAGGTGGGCTCACTGATCCTATGGAAAAGACTGGAAGATTCTTATCTTACATAGGCTGACTCTTCTTCCTGCATTCTAATTTCCATGCTTAGCCTGTTCATACTGGTTTAATCCATCACTCCACATGTCTGCCCTAGTTTCCCCATCTTTCATATTTTATGTCAAGTTTCCTCGTCTTTCACAAAAGCATGTCAAAATGCCACATCAATGCATAATTTTTCAAGTTCATTGGAAGAATAATCAAATCGACATTCTCTTCCATAGAATAAAAGATAACTCAGCATTCTCTACTAGCCCAGCCCCCCAAATATTGAGGGCTGGTTATTTTCATTTCGCAGAATCATAGAAATTAGGTTCAGGAGTAGACTCTTAGGATCTTTGAACATACACTGCCATTTACTGTGATCATGGCTGATCATAAACTTTAGTATCCTTTTCCTGCATTCTTTTAGCCACAAGGGGCACATCCAACCTTCTTTTAAATATATCTGGTGAACTAGCTCGACATCTCTCTGTGTCAAGTTCACAACTCTGATTGAAGAAGTTTCTCTTCATCTTTTTCTCACCTGGAAGAAATTTTTAGGTTTCCCACTCAATACTCAGCTCTCCACCACCCATTTGGTCTCTCATTATACCACTGTTGTCACTTTCTTATAAGATTTCAGCACTGGCATCCTTTATCCCTACCTATCCCCCACCCCTCCCTGTATGACTCATCCTCCTCCCTCCAACCTTTTGTACTTTTTCTTCTCACTTTATTTGGCATCTGCCAGCTAACTGATCATGTTCCTTCACCTCTTCCTGGTTCACCCTGAATATCTCCCTTTAACACATTAGCTCTAGTGCATTAAGATTCTGACTGTCCACCCTATCAATTCCTCTCACTTATAAACTTCTATCAAGTCCACCCTCAGCCTATTATGCACCAGAGAAGAAAACTTAAATTTGTGCCCTTAACTCCTACCCTCTAAACTAGGCAATATCACAATATATTACACTTCTATATAATTTCCTAAACCTCCTCAACCTTCCTCTAAAGAGGTAACCAGCATTCCAAGTGTAGCTGAATCAAAATTTTATATGGTTGCAATATGACTTCCTCATTTTCATACACAATTCTTGCCAATTGAAGGCAGGAATGTCATTTTGCCACCTTTACAATCCTATCTACTTGAGTGATCACTTTCAATGATATACTCAGCATAGGTATTATTTAGGATACTAGAAAAGGGAATATTTTATTCTTTGAGGTTTCAGTATATATTTTAACCCTGCTATCAGTTATTCATCACTTGCTATTCACAGTACATCTCATCCAACTTGTGACTCCTCTAGACAGGTAAATGGTGATGAATTAATCTTCAGCCATTAGCACCTCCACCAGTTGTGTCACTCTCCCCATCATAGACATTTTATTTGTTCTCTGCCATCCTCCGCAACTTAAAATATTCTTTTTTTATGTTTTGACCTTTTCCAGTTTTGATATAAAGCATTGACTGGCACTGGTCTCTCTACAGGTGCTATCAGTTTTGCTGAATACTTCCATTGTATTTTGTTATTAAAACTGTTGTGTGATTGCACAATAATGTTGGTTCTGTGACAGTGTGGCCTATTTTCTCTTCATTGCATGAGGAACGACAACCATCCTATGCAAGACTGATGCAGAAATTACATCAGGCATGCAAAATGTGAATTACACTAACAACTGTCTGATCGCATTTCTGGATTGGCACAAAATAGCTTATTCACTTTTTCTGCTCTTGACCTGTACTTTTTTCGTACAATACACTGCCTTGATGGGTGAACCTGCATGGTGTCTACTTATTAAGTTATGCGGCACAACCTTCCTAATTTTTCCCAACGTATGTTGATCTATCTTTGAGACTATTTTGTTCAGAATATTCAGTTACACACATATCTTTATGGTGCTCAGCAAATATGTAGCCTGCTTTCTTCTGCTTTAATCCAATAAATAATAATGGTTGTGAAAGTCTAGCATAAATCAATGTTGAGTGATCTTCATGCAACTGAAGTTTTTAATGATTAAGCTATTTTTGTATTCACATACAATAAATTATTCTTCAAACTTACTGCCTACTGTAAAATGCAACGTTTGCTCAGTAGTCTTTTGTGCAGCATTCTATCAAAGGTTTTCTGAAAGTTTATTGGTTATTGTATTTGGTTAATTAACCTTGCTAGGATTCTTTAATTTCTGCTGGTTTTTTTTCCTGATCAAGCAACCCATATCATCCTCCAGCCAGCATGTAAATGAATTTACATGTAAATGAATGAAGTGATAGGAGAAGGTATTCGGTTCAACAGTCAATTTATTACACAGCACAAGAATAAAACTTAACAGAGCTCTGGGTCACTCATTAGTTCATAGGTCACCTGCACAGTGAGCTATTCCCCAAGACTGACTCCTATTGTCCAGTTGGTTCAGTTTATATAGGTCAACCTTATCCTACAGAACAAAAGTTGGCTTCCTTTGCTAGATTTCATTATCATACAGAACAAAAGTTGTCTTCCTTTGCTAGATCTTTTTGCATAAGGGTTATCACAAGTCATCTCCTGTTTTTCAGATATCTGGGGTGTAGCACTCCCATCTTAATCCTCCAGGCCAGACTATCCTGTTGTGTTGATCAGAAATTAATTCATCCCCAGATATTTCTAATCACCATTCTGTTCTTGTCCGGCCAATTTCTGCTGTTCTCTTTAACACCTCCTCCTGCCTTAATCTTCCTCCTAGACTGGTTTTCCATTCCCTTTGTTTCTTGCAGGCCATTCTTTTTTCTGATCTGGCCTGTGTCTCCTGTGCTACTCACCACCTCCTTTAGTTTGAGCATTCCTCCTAAATCGATTTATGCATTTCCTCTCCCTGTATTTTGGAGCAGACAATTTTGCTCAGCCAACTTTGCTCCATGCTGTGATTGCCACTTAATCACATTCCTTTTTCCCTGAACCATGCAGTAAATATACACTTATTAATTAATTATTTATAAATGATGTAAACAGAAATTACTCTGAATGATTTGTATTTTTAGGAGGTTATGAGAGGAGATCAGCACACAGAATGGTCAGACAAACAGAACAGGGGATGTGAAAAAATGGAATCATTTAAGAAACAATCATCAGTGGAAGAAAATTCTGATCTTGGACATGAATTCAAGCAAACATTGAATCCCTATAATTGTTCCCCCCAAAAAAGTTGGTGTCAATAAAAGGAGTGGCAGCTGAAAAGCTTTTCAAATGTGTAAGCAAAACTTTTGACTCCCAATGGAATTTTTACATGTTCTAACATGGTCAAAAATACTGGAGATGTATATCAAGATCTATTACAGCAGCTGTGATGGTAATTGAAAACACTTGAATTTTAAAATCGGTAGAAAATTTTAAATGAAATCAGTATTCATCAGGAGCCAACAAATGGATTAAAATTTGGTTAAACCTGAGCAGTATTTTTCAGCTGTCTTTAATTACCATTTTAAAATGATCAACTAACATGTTCCTAGTAAACAAATCAGACAGCAAACAAGCTGACGTGAGATGTGGATTAGTTTGTTGCTTCTATTTCTCACAAGTGATTTCCAGAAGTTTGTTTTGCAAGCCATTAATATTTCATAATAAAAATTACTAAACATTCGTTGCACCAATGAGAAAAGGGTGTTGAATTTTCATCATTCATGGTCTGAGATCATCCAAAAACAATTCACAAAAGTGAAACACATCTGAAAAGATTAGTCAGATTTCAGATATATTGTCAGAGTACACACATAACATCACATACAACCCTGAGATTCTTTTTCCTGAGGGCAAAGCAGATGTGTCACTTATTGGTGAGGCAAAAAAACTGTACACAACGTACACCTGTAAACAGATAAATAAATATAAACAAACTGACTGCACAATACAGAGAAAAAAATAAAGTGCAAAAGTAGGAGTCCTTAAATGAGTCCCTAATTGATGGTGGAGGGGCTGCAGCTGTTCCTGTTGGGAGTCTTGTGGCAACTATACCTCTTTCCTGATGGTTGCAGTGAGAATGGAGCATTGTGCTGGGCAATGTGGATCCTTAACGACTGCTGTTGCTCTTTGATGGCAGCGTTACCTGTAGTTTTTCTCAGTGTTGGGTAAGTTTTGCTTATACAAGGCTTTCCACTTGGGGCATTGGTATCCCCATACCAAACCATGATGCATGCAGTCAGCTCACTTTTCACCACACATCTGTAGAAATTTTCCAGGGTTTCTGATGTTATAATAAACCTCCCCAAACTCCTGAGGAAGTAGAGAGGTGCTGACGTGCTTTCTTCACGATCCCATTAGTGTGTTGGATCCAGGAAAGATCTTCCAAGATGGTGACTCCCAAGAGCTTAAATTTGCTCACCCTCTCCACCTCTGATTCCCCAATGATCACTGGATCATACACTTCTGGTTTTCCTTTCCTGAAGTCAACAATCAGCATGCTTTTGGTAACATTGAGTGTGAGGTTGTTGTTGATGCACCATTCAGCCAAATTTCTTTATGCTGAGCCACTCTTGTATGTTGGATTGCTTCTTGCATTAGGTAAATATGTAACAATTCATTGTCAGTCAACAAGGTAGCAAGTAGAAGTGATAAGAGAAATATTATTAAAATTTCATGTTGTCAGGAGCAGACTATTTTTACAAGAGTTTCCTCTACTATTATATACATGGAACTTTTCTGGGGAGAGACCGCCCACTCTGATAGCATGAACAAATTCAAAATTGATGGTAAATGAAGTTGCTCATGTCAGTAAGACTCAAGTAATGACAATCATGGTTTTTAGACTGCAATGTCAGGAAAATCACTGAAAAAAAATTAACATTATTACTGCCTATATGGTTGCCTTTTTAGAATGCAAGTACCCGAGTACAACAATACTGATAGTTGGATGTGCAGTAGAGTGAATGACTGACAAGTTTTTCCAGTACGACTTATACTGCAATCTTCCTCCAAAATGTTGTAGGGGTGCTGCAGGATAAATTGTGGTACAGGAATTGACTCAAAATTCATGGACATTCCTTTTCAGACTGTCCATATATCAGCAAAATTGCTTGATTGTGCCGTTACATGCCTGCAGTCTACAAACCACTTTGAAAGCCATTTATTATTTGGCTGTTAGAGTTAATTTATCAGTTCCATCAAATTCAAAGCAGTGGTGTAGACACTTTTGAATTGTAAAGCTTGCATTCTTTCAGATTTCTGGCTTAAAAGATTTTCCCTTCACTAATTTAAAAGTACATAGCATGCAATGGATTTGTGCACCCAATGTTGTAGTAATATGAAACATATTCTTTCTCTTTAGATGTAATAGATGAGTGTTGAAGAATTTCTCATCATTTAACATAGGAAGTATCCTTGCTGTGATTATCCTGCTGTTAGATTGAATATATGGTTGAGAAATTCTTGCCAGATGACCAGTGTGGAATTGGGACAGATCCATACTTTGAGCAGCCTCCAGTTGTGGAAGATCTAAGCTTGCTCTGTTTGTATAGTTGATTGCATTCCTGAAAGTTTTTATTTTAGAGTAAATCTGCTTTGAAAGAATCTGAGGAATTTGACAGGTGATCTTTAGATTTTTCTGTTGAGGTCCAAGGACTTTTAGCTAATGAATAATAGTTTTTGTCCTTAAACATCTGGGAGAAAGATAACATTGGAAGAAAAAAAAGATTGCATATCCTTTGCAGTTTTTCCTCTGGATTCTTTGCTTACATAGCATTTAGTAGATACAATGCTCAAGGCCTTTATTTCTCCCTCTGGATATAACCAAAAGATGATAACAGTATCACCAGTCCTGATTGGCCCTTTGAATTGTCTGTGGAAATGATAGTTTTGGTGTGGGGGGGGGGGAGGTGGGTGAGTTTCATTACAGTACTAACATTGCACTGGAGCCTTGGTAGCAACGTTAATCGATAGTCATAGTATTGAGTGCTGTTGCCTGTTCATCTTCCAACAAAGTTACTGTTACTGATTAAATGAGTGAATAGTTTCAGCCATTGAAATGATGTCATATTTACAAGACCAGCAAAAATAATTGTGGTGCAAACTAAAATGAAATTATATTTGTCCTTACAAATTGTATGGGAGATGCCCTCTGCAGAATGTAAGAAATAGGAATAGACCATTTGTTTCTCTGTTCTCCCTCCACATGCAGTAAGATCATGATGGATCATTTACCTCCAAACCCCTTTCCTGGGCTCATTCCTCAATTCCCTTCCTAATTAAACATATGCTGATCTCTTTCATGTATGTAACAGTAACATGAATCCCCAACAAGCTCTTAATTAGAGAATTTCAAAGATGTCTCCCTGAATGATAAAAAAAAAATCCTCATCTCTTGTCTTGAATGACTGACATTCTGAAATTGTTTCCCTTGGCTGGGGTATTTAAGCTCCAATTTCCCTACGTTTACCTGGACAAGCTTCATAAGAATTTTATTTGCTTCATTAATATTACTTCTCTTTCTCAGACAAGAAGCTAAAGGGTCATTCTGCCTTATTTTTCCTCATGCTGTATGACAAACTGGTGAGTTTGAAGAATCAATCTAGTAAGTCATGTTGTGCTTCCTAGATTATATGCATTGAGA
The DNA here is from genome assembly GCF_036971445.1 of Narcine bancroftii. NCBI lineage: Eukaryota > Metazoa > Chordata > Chondrichthyes > Torpediniformes > Narcinidae > Narcine > Narcine bancroftii. The sequence continues at coordinate 3,394,541 of NW_027211808.1, forward strand.
CTCTGGTTTCTAATTGCTAAGTACTGCACATTAGCTTACAGAGATTCACATACAAGAACATCCAGGCCCTTTTCAACACTAATATTTAAGTCTCAGCATTTAAGTAATGCTCTGCAGTACACAAAAGTGGTGGAGAAACTCAGGAGGTAACACAGCATTTACAAGAAGTAAAAGGCAGTCGATGTTTCAGACCTTGTGCCCTTAATCAGGATGTCTCAAATCAGGTAGATGCATGAAATAAAAAGACCAGGAAGAGAGAGGAGCACAGGCTAACATATGAGAGGTAAGAGGTAGGAGAGAAAAAGCTGAGAATTGGTTGAGGGCAGATGGCTAATAATGATCGCTCTCTGATAGGAGAGGGAAGGAAAGGGGATGATGAGCTGTAGGAATAGAGACAGAGGGATGAGGGAAAGAGAGAGAGACCGAGGGAGAGTGTTAATGGAAATTGGAGAAGTTTAGATTGATGCAATCTGGTTTGAGACTTCCAAGATTGAATATAAGGTGTTGTTTCTCCAATTTACGAGTGGTGCCAATTTGGCAGTGCATGAGGCCATGGACAGACATGGGTGGAGAAGGTATTTCCTGTTGTTGGAGAATCTATGACTAGAGGTTACTACATTTAAAATTAAAAAGATACCCCATTTAAGAAAGAGATTAGGTAAATTATTTTTCTCCAAAGGTTGAGAGCCTTTGGAATTCCTCCACTATCTTCCTTGTCTTTATCTGTTAGTTATATCTTGAAAACCCCTTCGCCCGGGCGAAGGGTAGACAGCGCCGGCCCCGGTATGGGCAGGAGCAAGGGGGAGACGGCGGCCCCGGCCTTGGTCGTGTGAGGCAGGCGGAGGCCCCGGTCCGGACAGGGAGTGGGAGGCGGCGGCCCCAGTCCAGGCACAGGGAGAGCAGCAGCGGCCCCGGCCCTGGTCCGGGCGAAGGGTAGACGACGGCGGCCCCGATACAGGCAGGAGCAAGGGGGAGACGGCGGCCCCGGCCTCGGTCGAGTGGGGCAGGCGAAGGCCCCGATCCGGGCAGACAGTGGGAGGCGGCGGCCCCAATCCAGGCACAGGGTGAACTGCGGCGGCCTCGGCCCCGGTCCAGGCAGTATGGACCGACCTAGGAGGGGAGGCAGGCCCCTCCAGCCCGGGTAAGAAACCTGCATAGGAGAAGGCCACTCCGATATAAAACCTACGACCCAAGGACCTCGCTGCCACGTCCCAGCTTGCTTGGCCACGGCACACGAACCATGGGTGTAAAGGGTGGGGCCAGTACTGCGCGCACTGCACTCCACCTAAAAGTTCCTTTGCGCAGGCCCGAGGACAGGTCCACGACCTCCCTCTCCACGTCCTCCCCCTCCACGTCCTCCCCCTCCACGTCCTCCCCCTCCATGTCCTCCCCCTCAAAAGATGCTCACAAACTCAAGCTAGCATGCTAGAACATCAGAACCATGCTAGACAAGGCTGACAGCCACCGACCTGAACGTCGGTCTGCCCTCATTGCACATGAACTCCTCAGACTTGACATCGACATAGCCGCTCTCAGTGAAGTCCGCCTGGCAGATGTAGGCAGCCTCCAAGAACGCGGCGCGGGCTACACACTCTACTGGTCTGGCAAGCCTTCGGATGAACGACGCCTATCTGGTGTAGGCTTCATGGTCAAGAGCTTCATTGCCTCCAAACTAGAAAACCTTCCGACAGGCCTCTCGGACCGAATCATGTCCATGCGACTCCCACTTCAAAACAAGCGTCACATCACCCTCATCAGTGTCTATGCTCCAACCCTCCAGGCGGAACCAGCAGAAAAGAATAAGTTCTACACCGACCTGCGCAACCTCATCCAACGTAGCCCTACAGCCGACAAGGTTGTCATCCTGGGCGACTTCAACGCTCGTGTCGGCAAAGACTCAGAAACCTGGCCAGGAATCCTGGGCAAGCATGGCGTCGGCAAGTGCAACGACAGTGGGCGCCTCCTGTTGGAGCTCTGCGCAGAACAGCGACTTGTCATTACAAACACCCTTTTTCAGCAGAGGGACAGCCTGAAGACTACCTGGATGCATCCCCGATCCAAACACTGGCACCTCCTGGACTATATCCTGGTGCGAGAAAGTGACAAACAAGATGTGCTCCACACCAGGGTCATGCCTAGCGCGGAATGCCACACTGACCACCGGCTGGTTCGCTGCAAGCTCAACCTTCACTTCAAGCCAAAGCCCAGGAACAATAAAGCACCCAGAAAGAGGTTCAATGTTGGAAACCTGCAGTCAGACGAAGCGAGAGGAAACTTCCAGGCAAACCTCAAAGCAAAGCTCGACGTTGCAACCCGCCTCACGGACCCGTCCCCTGAAACCCTCTGGGATCAGTTGAAGACTACCATACTGCAATCCACTGAAGAGGTACTGGGCTTCTCCTCCAGGAAAAACAAGGACAGGTTTGACGAAAACAGCCAGGAAATCCAGGAGCTGCTGGCAAAGAAGCAAGCTGCCCACCAGGCTCACCTTACAAAGCCGTCCTGTCCAGAGAAGAAACGAGCCTTCCGTCGCACATGCAGCCATCTTCAGCACAAACTCCGGGAGATCCAAAATGAGTGGTGGACTAGCCTCGCCAAATGAACACAGCTCAGCGCGGACATTGGCGACTTCAGGGGTTTCTACGAGGCTCTAAAGGCTGTGTACGGCCCCTCACCCCAAGTCCAAAGCCCGCTGCGCAGCTCAGACGGCAAAGTCCTCCTCAGCGACAAGATCTCCATCCTCAACCGATGGTCAGAACACTTCCAATCTCTTTTCAGTGCCAACCGCTCAGTCCAAGATTCCGCCCTGCTCCAGCTCCCTCAACAGCCCCTAAGGCTAGAGCTGGATGAGGTTCCCACCCTGGATGAGACATATAAGGCAATCGAACAACTGAAAAGTGGCAAAGCAGCAGGTATGGATGGAATCCCCCCAGAAGTCTGGAAGGCTGGCGGCAAAACTCTGCATGCCAAACTGCATGAGTTTTTCAAGCTTTGTTGGGACCAAGGTAAACTGCCTCAGGATCTTCGTGATGCCACCATCATCACCCTGTACAAAAACAAAGGCGAGAAATCAGACTGCTCAAACTACAGGGGAATCACGTTGCTCTCCATTGCAGGCAAAATCTTCGCTAGGATTCTACTAAATAGAATAATACCTAGTGTCGCCGAGAATATTCTCCCAGAATCACAGTGCGGCTTTCGCGCAAACAGAGGAACCACTGACATGGTCTTTGCCCTCAGACAGCTCCAAGAAAAGTGCAGAGAACAAAACAAAGGACTCTACATCACCTTTGTTGACCTCACCAAAGCCTTCGACACCGTGAGCAGGAAAGGGCTTTGGCAAATACTAGAGCGCATCGGATGTCCCCCAAAGTTCCTCAACATGATTATCCAACTGCACGAAAACCAACAAGGTCGGGTCAGATACAGCAATGAGCTCTCCGAACCCTTCTCCATTAACAATGGCGTGAAGCAAGGCTGTGTTCTCGCACCAACCCTCTTTTCAATCTTCTTCAGCATGATGCTGAAGCAAGCCATGAAAGACCCCAACAATGAAGACGCTGTTTACATCCGGTACCGCACGGATGGCAGTCTCTTCAATCTGAGGCGCCTGCAAGCTCACACCAAGACACAAGAGAAACTTGTCCGTGAACTACTCTTTGCAGATGATGCCGCTTTAGTTGCCCATTCAGAGCCAGCTCTTCAGCGCTTGACGTCCTGCTTTGTGGAAACTGCCAAAATGTTTGGCCTGGAAGTCAGCCTGAAGAAAACTGAGGTCCTCCATCAGCCAGCTCCCCACCATGACTACCAGCCCCCCCACATCTCCATCGGGCACACAAAACTCAAAACGGTCAACCAGTTTACCTATCTCGGCTGCACCATTTCATCAGATGCAAGGATCGACAATGAGATAGACAACAGACTCGCCAAGGCAAATAGCGCCTTTGGAAGACTACACAAAAGAGTCTGGAAAAACAACCAACTGAAAAACCTCACAAAGATAAGCGTATACAGAGCCGTTGTCATACCCACACTCCTGTTCGGCTCCGAATCATGGGTCCTCTACCGGCACCACCTACGGCTCCTAGAACGCTTCCACCAGCGTTGTCTCCGCTCCATCCTCAACATCCATTGGAGCGCTTACACCCCTAACGTCGAAGTACTCAAGATGGCAGAGGTCGACAGCATCGAGTCCACGCTGCTGAAGATCCAGCTGCGCTGGATGGGTCACGTCTCCAGAATGGAGGACCATCGCCTTCCCAAGATCGTGTTATATGGCGAGCTCTCCACTGGCCACCGTGACAGAGGTGCACCAAAGAAAAGGTACAAGGACTGCCTAAAGAAATCTCTTGGTGCCTGCCACATTGACCACCGCCAGTGAGCTGATATCGCCTCAAACCGTGCATCTTGGCGCCTCACAGTTTGGCGGGCAGCAACCTCCTTTGAAGAAGACCGCAGAGCCCACCTCACTGACAAAAGGCAAAGGAGGAAAAACCCAACACCCAACCCCAACCAACCAATTTTCCCTTGCAACCGCTGCAATCGTGTCTGCCTGTCCCGCATCGGACTTGTCAGCCACAAACGAGCCTGCAGCTGACGTGGACTTTTTACCCCCTCCATAAATCTTCGTCCGCGAAGCCAAGCCAAAGAATGATATCTTGAAAAAATCCAAGAGTTTTGTCAAATATAATTTTCCTTTCATATATCTGTGCAATCCTATTAACTAATGGACTGGGCCCATTTTTCGGAGAACTGGTCATTTTTTATAAACAGCCCAGTAGCAATAAGTAAATCACTTGTAACAGTGTTTACACAACAAATAACAAGGGAAGGCCTTTTAAGCATCAAAATAAAGTTTAATTCTCACCAAAAAATGCTGGCCTTGGCCATTCACTAACACTTCCCCACCAAGACCTTACTCACGCCCAGGAGCTTAAGGTTCCTGCTGCTGCTGGGAGTCTGAGGTCTGCTGCTGTCGGCTCTGCGACCCGAGGTTCCCGATCAGTTCAGCTTTGAAAATATTTTGGATAAATGAGGATTTCCAAGAATCAGAATTTGGATTATTGGAGTTGTACTGTATTTTGTTTCCTATTTTATTAAGAATAGATTGAAGGTTGTCCCTATCCATTATAACAGACGCGTCTATAATTCCTTGTATTCTCTCCTTTTTTAAAAAAAAATTAGGTTATATTTATTGTGAAGACAGTTGTACAAAAATTTTCTAATTTCACTGCCATAGATAAAGTTACTAATTTGGAAGAAAATCAGCTCAGATAAAAGCATTGAGGCCAATGAAAAGGGATAGGCTCTCCATACCTTTTTGAAGGGTCAACAACTTGTTGGTATTTGATAAGCTAGCACTGTTATGATTTTTTTTGGTTAACACTATGAAGAATTTCTAGAATATAGTGCTCGTATCATTCAAAACAGATAAACATTGCTGCTTTTAAACATCAGTATTGATATTGAGGAAATCCTTGATTTAGTGCCAGGTCTTTGGGGACCCTCTTCCTATTTGTCCTGTTCTAGCTTTCTGTTTAGGTATGTTTCTGTGATTCGGATTTTTAATGTCATTAGCATATTTCGATTATATCATCTGTGCTTGGCAAGGACATGAGAATATCTCTCAACTGGTCATTTTAATCTAACACAATGGAACAGCTAATTTCAGTTGTTGAAATTAGAACTTTTAAAAGCTGATGAATGTGTTGATATTTTAGGGTGCATTGGAACAAAAACATTCATTGAATTGAACTTCTTTTTTATTGTGTAGTCTACTGAGATGCAGTGGGAGAACTTCTTGTGCCTGTTATCCAGGCAAGTATTCCCCGACCGAAGTACAACCATTTGTTTGTAGGGCACTACCAGTAATTACAGAGACAAACTAAGGAAACAATGGATTTAATACACAGAAGATCCTTGTTGGCCTGGATCCCAGAATAGGAATGGCAGCAAGGGAAAGGTGGCTTGATCTTTATGGCCCAGGACCACAGGGGAGGAGTCATAGAGTATGAGTCATTGTAGGTGGGCCAGATCCTTATAAACAACCGACAATAACTATATACAATGGAGGAAACATATCATCACATTGTACAAAAGCAAACAAAAGTTAAGAGTGTGCAGTAGAAGAATTGTAGTAAGTATAAGGTGAGGATCCACTGGGAGCCATAATGAAACACCATTTGTTGAGAGCAGTTTTCAAAATTGATTAAATATTAAAGTGAATTTGTTGCTTATTTATGCTGGAAGAGGCTTTGTAAAACTCATTAATTGAGAACTCTGGTTGAAATGCCAAGACCCTTCTAACATAGCATCAACATGACATTTATTAGTAAATTATTAAGTAAGGCTTTATCTGTAAAATTTGGGGAGGGGAAGGTTAATTATCTATAATGATGTTTGTCTTTTTGGCAGTTCTGTGGGCAGGCAGTTGCAGTGACAGTTAAATGCTTTAAAAGAATGTGAATGAAAAGAAAGTAAAATGCTTTAAGGTTTATATATTCATGCAAGTAAAGTTTATCCAATGTAAGTACAGTGTAGAATTTAAAATTTTTAAACTGTTTATTCTTAATGCAGGTGTGTTAGTTAGGCGTTGTAAGATCAAATCTCAAACAACTGAAAAACTGTCTTAACTGTCTACCAACCTCTTAGGTGCCAGATATCAATGACTGTTATCCATAGTAATCCCAATACTGTGTTAATTCAATATCCCCCTATTTCCTGCTCATTCAAGTACCTAAAAAGATGCTTCTTACAGACTATGTGTTTTCCTGCCTCCACCACCTCCTCCGGCAGCTTGTCTAAATACCACCAACTTTTAAGTGTGAAAAATGTACCTTTCAGGATCCCTTTTATTCTCCTCTTTCTCACTCTGACCATATTCTCTAGAATTAGATGCATTGATTGTGGGAAACAGGTACTATCTATCCTATCTCGTCTCATAATTTGACATCTTTATCATGTCACCTCTCACCTCCAGTTATAACACACCAGCTTATTCAATCTCTCCTCAGAACCCAAGTCCTCCAATGCAAGCATCTTTGGGGAAACTTTTCTGCACCCTCTCTAGATTTACCGTATTCTTCAATAGTGTGCTGACCAAAACTGCATGCAATACCCCAAATTCAACATATGGTGGATGGTTGGAATATTCTTCAGCAAAGTTAAATTCTGTGCTGAATGATGTTGAGATTAAGGAAAAGAAAGTGTTAAATCTTCTTAAAGGATGAAGATTGGTAAGTTCCTGGGGCTGGATGTGATATACCCCAAGTTGCTATGGAAAAGGAGGAAATAGATAATTGGGGCATTGGTTAAGATCTTTGAATCCTCCTTGGCCACAGGGTAGGTTCCAGAGGATTGAAAATGGCAAATGCGGTCCTTTTGTTTAAAAAGATTAATAAGGAAAATCCGGGGAAAAAGCCCTTTTCACACTAAACTGTAAAATGCCTGTTCAAAGAGCAGGTTAAAGAAGCCATTTTTTTTCCTTTCACACTGGACCACTGTTAACCCGTTCACTGTGTCTTTTCGTATTCACCACCAAGTACTCCTGGGGAGAAGGTTGCCTATCCTCCACCAGTGACGTCTGATTGATGCATCGAGCAATAGCAGACCCAGAATTTCATGGGGCAGAGAATCCCCTTCCATGAGTGCTCAATGCATACAGCCCTTTCTATGCTGCATGGAGTTCTGGGAGAACAGGGCTGCCCTCGTGCGTGCTCTCTCCATTTCTCCCCCCCAGTGACTTTTCCACAGTCTTTATAAATCATGCACCTATGTGCTTTATTGGCGCTACCACTTTTCCAAAGTCCTTTATGAATTTATAAAGTTTTAAATAGGTCAGCACAACAAAGGGACTGAAGAACTCATGCTGTGCTTACATAATTTATATTAATGATTTGGATGATGGGGTGGTTAACTGGGTAAGTAAATACACAGACGATACGGAAATAGGGGGAGTGATGGATAGTGAGGAAGATTTTCAGGGATTACAGAGGGATTTGGTTTGGAGAGTTGGGATGAAAGATGGCAGATGGAATTTAATGTAGAGAAGTGTGAGGTGTTTCATTTCGGTAAAAATAATCAAAATAGGACATATGTAGTAAAGGGGAGGACATTTAGGAATGCACAAGTGCAAAGAGATCTTGGAGTTATGGTGCAGGATTCCTTGAAGGTGGATTCTCATGTTGACAGAAGGTTAAGAAGGCATTTGGTATGTTGGCCTTCATAAATCATAGCATAGAGTATGGGAGCTGGGAAGTGATGTGCGACTGTTTAAGGCATTGGTGAGGCCAAGTATGAAGTATTGTGTTCAGTTCTGGTCTCCAAATTATAGGAAGGATATAGATAAGGTCAAATAAGTGCCGAGAAGATTTACAAGGATGTTGCCTGGCTTAAAATACCTAGAGTACAGAGAAAGATTGAAGAGGTTAGGAATTTATTAATTGGAATGTAGACGGTTGAGAGGGGATTTGTTAGAGGTGTTTAAAATTATGAAGGGATAAGGACTGTCCAGGGACAAAGTAGTGATGTTTTTGCATTAGTGCAGGAACATGAAGGAAACACAAGATTAAAAAGATATAAGCTTTGTATTCAATTTACAAGAGGTATAAACAGCAGGGTGCTGAGAAATTGAAAGAGGACTACAAGGAGTGTAGAAAAAAAACAAGAAAGAAATTAGAAAGGCCAAAAAGAGGCACGAAGACGCTTTGGGAGGCAGAGTAAGAATAAATCCAAAGGGTTTCTATAGGTTCATTAAAAGTAAAAGATTAGTGAGGGATAGAATTGGACCCCTTGTGTAGATAGGGAGGGTAGGCTATGTGAAAAGTCAGAGGAGATGGGGGAAATTTTAAATGATTTCTTTCACTAGGGAAAAAATATTGTACCAGTTGAAGTAAAGAAAAAATAGTGGGGAGGTCATGAATCATATAAGGATAACTGAGGAAGTAGTGATGGAAGTAGGTTAAAAAAGATAAAGGTGGACAGATCTCCGGGTCCGGACAAAGTATTCCCAAGGGCACTCAGGGAGACTAGTGTAGAGATAGTGGTGCCATTACAGAGATATTTAGGATGTCACTGGTCACGGGGGTAGTGCCAGAGGATTGGAGGGTGGGTCATGTTGTTCTGCTGTTTAAGAAAGGGTCCAAATGTAAGTCTGGAATTATAGACCTGTGAGTCTGATGTCTGTGGTGGGAAAGTTGATGGAAAGTGTTCTGAGGGATGGCATTTACAAATATTTGGAAGAACAGGGATTGATAGATAGTAGTCAACATGGTTTTGTCAGGGGTAGATCATGCTTAACAAACCTTATAGAGTTTTTCGAGGGGGTTACAAAAAAGATTGATGAAGGGAAGGCTGTGGATGTTGTCTATTTAGACTTTAGTAAAGCTTTTGACAAAGTTCCCCACAGGAGGTTAGGAAAAATAAGGTGGAGGTAATAGGTATAAGGAGGTAGTGAAATGGATTCAGCATTGGTTGGATGGGAGGTGTCAGAGAGTAGTGGTAAAAAATTGTTTGTCAAATTGGAGGCCGGTGTCTAGTGGAGTTCATCAGGGATTGGTCCTGGCCCACTATTGTCTGTTTTATATATTAGCGATCTAGAAGAAAGCGTGGAGAATTGGATAAGTAAATTTGCAGATGATACAAAGATTGGTGGTATTGTGGACAGTGAAGATTACCGTAGCTTAAAAAGAGATATAGGAAAGCTAGAGGAGTGGGCTGAGAAATGGCTGATGGAATTTAATACAGATAAGTGTGAAGTGTTCCATTTTGGAAAGGCAAATCTAAATAGGTCATATACATTGAATGGTAGACAATTGAGGAGTGCAGAGCAACAAAGGGATTTAGAAGTTATGGTAAATAGTACCCTCAAAGTTGATACTCAGGAAGATAGAGTGTTGAAGAAGGCATTTGGAATGTTGGCGTTCATAAATCGGAGTATTGAATTCAAGAGTTGGGATGTAATGATGAAATTGTACAAAGCATTGGTGAGGCCAAATTTGGATTACTGTGTGTAGTTTTGGTCACCAAATTATAGGAAGGATGTAAACAAAATAGAGAGAGTGCAGAGAAGGTTCACAAGAATGTTGACAGGATATCAAGGCTTGAGTTACAGAGAAAGGTTGAGCAACTTGGGGCTTTTTTCTCTGGAGCGTAGAAGATTGAGGGGGGGGGTGGGATTTGATGGAGGTGTTCAAGATTTTAAAAGGGACAGAGAGTGTCAACTTGGATAGGCTTTTTCAATTAAGAGTGAGAGATATTCAAACCAGAGGCCATGGTTTGAGTTTGAAGGGGGAAAATTATAAGGGGAACATGAGGGGAAATTTCTTCACGCAAAGGGTGGTTGGGATGTGGAATAAGCTTCTGGCGGAGGTGATTGAAGCAGGGACGTTATTTACATTTAAGGAAAGACTGGATAATTACATGGAGGGAGAGGATTGGAGGGGTATGGACCAGGTGCTGGAGAGTACCTAGGAGGGTAGGGATTTGTTCCTGCATGGACTAGTAGGGACAAACTGGCCTGTTCTATGCTGTATATGGTTATATGGTTATATGAATAGATGGACTACATGCAAGTAGTCTCTTCCCACTGAGAGCAGGGGAGGTTGAAACAAGAGGACACAAGTTGAGGGTAAGGGGGCAAAATTTTAGGAGAAACATTAGAGGATGCTTCTTCACTCAGAGAGTGGTGGCTGAATGGAATAATCTTTTCAGTGGAAATAGTTGAGGCACAGTCAATTCTTTCATTTAAATGATATATCCAGAGCACACATGTCAAACTCTGGCCCACGGGCCAAATTTGGCCCGCGATATAATTATATTTGGCCCGCAAGATCATTTCAAAAATGTATTAGAGGTGGCCCGCTCTGCACGAGAGCCGATGCTGTTTTTTGGTAATGTCACCCCCACCATCCTCCCCCTTCATTGCACATCCTTCCCCACCCCCTAACTATCCCCTCCCCCCTAAAACCACCCCCCTTAAAAGATGGCCAGAATATTCTCAAAAAGGAATCCAGAATGGTAAAGTTCCACAAACCTTCTGCTGGGAATCCTAACAACACCCAGGCATCAGATCCACGGAACGTGGAGGGAGCAAGAGTGTTGCAGGTTGACCGTGCAAACTTTGAGAACGGGGAAAACAAAATTGTAACACGAGAAGTCTGTCGATGTCATCAGCCGGCAAGCCAGTTGGAAGGCTCCCCGCACAACCAGTCACTTCTCCCACCTGTCGAGCAGTGCGGCGGATTGGCGAGCGCCTGTGATTTCCTGTCGGCGCGACGGACATGGCAGGCTGCGCACGGCCCCCGCTGTTCTGCAAAGGCTGATCGGCAGCGAGCTGGGCCTGAGTGGGTGGGTAAGCAGGGGTGGGCAGAAGGTGTAGGTGAGGAGTAATGGGCAGGGGAAGTTATGGTGGTGCGAGGGGCAGTTAGGGGGAGGGATGAGTAGAAGGAGGGGTGGATAGGGAAGAGGTAAAAGGGGAGGGGCAGGGCGAGTAGGGGAGGGGTGATTAGAGGGTGAGAGATGGGTAGAGGGAGGAACAGGTTGAGGGGAGAGGCAGTAGAGTGGCGTGTATAGGATTGGGTGGGTAGAGACAGCGAGTGGAGTGAGGGGTGAGTAGAGGTTGCGTAAAGGACTGGTCAGGTAGAGGGATGGTGGGTCGAGGGTGAATAGAGGCCTAGAGCCTGAGGAGTGAGCAGGAATTGCTGAGTCCTGATGCAGGCCAAAATGGACACAGCCTGTGAATGCTGACTACATCTCCACAGGGACCAAATATGTTTCCCTCAGGTCAAGCAAAGGGTGAACTTGAGCTACCTACTCCTGACCTGTAACATTATCCTCCTAAAGTTATATCTTAAAGTTTAACATTACATATGTTGAAAGAAGAGAAAACATGCAGATGTTGTTGAAAATTTTCAATAAATATTTAGTTCGGCCCTCGACTTAGTCCAAGTTTTTAATTTTGGCCCTCTGTGAATTTGAGTTTGACACCCCTGATCCAGAGGATGCTGGATATATACATGGATAAGAGGGAGTTAGAGGGTTATGGCTAGAGAATAGGTGGGGGGAGGTAGCAGAGTTGTTTGAGTAAACTGACGTGGACTTGTAGGGCCAAGATGGCCTTTTTCATGCCATAAACTGTTATATGGTTATATGTTACATGGTTACATAAAGCTTAATTATGATATAATTAGGCATGATTAATTTTGTTTAAATACAAGATCATAATACATTAATGAGGATTTAGTAAATTGAATACAAAGTTTATACCTTTTTAATCTTGTGTTTCCTTCACATTCCTGCACTAACTCAAAAACATCATCACTACTTTGTCCCTGGACAGTCCTTATCCCTTTCACACTGGGCTAATCAGCATGCAAGCATCAAATCACCCTGGGAAAGATACACCTTACCTAAGTGGTCCATCCTTGGGGTGATTTGATGCCTGCATGCCGATTCGCAAGCATTGACACTGTCCCTTTAACGAGTAGATTGACCATTATGTGTCAGTATGAAAGGGATTGGTGCAGCTTACGTCAGTGGTCTGCAGACTACTGGAGAGGATTCTTAAGGGTAGGAGCTATGAATATCTGGAGAAGTACAATCTACATGAGGATAGTTAGCATGGCTTTGTGAAGGGATCAAACGAAATTAATGAAGGTAGGGCAGAGGCTGTGGTGCATCTGGATTTTAGTAAGCTATTTGAATAGGTCCCCCATGAGAGATTCATTCAAAAAATCATGAGGCATGGAATCCACAGAATCTTGGAATAAAAATTGGCTTTCCTGTGGAAAGTAGAGAGTAGTAGTAGTTGGAAAATATTCTGCCTGGAGGCCAGTGGCTAGTGGAGTTCCACAGGGATCTGTTCTAGACCCCTGCTCTTTGTGATTTTTATAGATGATCTAGATGAAAAACCAGAATGATACAAACATTGGCAGAGTTGTGGTTATCATTTGTAACAAAAGGATATAGACAGGTTACAGTGTTGGGAAGAAAAGTGACAGATGAAGTTCAATCTGGATAGGTGTAAGGTAATCCATTTTGGAAAACCAGAAGGCTGAGTACTGGGTTAATAGTCAGATACTTAATAGTGTGGAGGAACAGAGGGACATGGGATTCAAATCCATGCATCTCTTAAGGTTGCCACACAAGTTGATAGGTTACTGCGCAGTTAAGAAGGCTATGAGATGTTTGGTTTAATTAATAGGGGGATTAAGTTCAAGAGTCAAGAGGTCATGTTGCAACTCTCCACATCGCTGGAGAGATCACACTTAAAGAATTGTGTTCATTATAGGAACGATGTGGAAGCTATGGAAGGGTGCAGAAGAGATTTATCAGAATTTTGCTTGGACTGGAAAATAAGTCTTATGAGACAAGGTTAGCACAGCTGGGACTTTTCTCTTTGGAGTGAAGGATGAGAGGAGACTTATTAGAGAACTACCAGGTACTGAGAGGCATAGATTAAGTGGACAACCTAATTTTTTCAGGGCAAGAATAGTAAACACCAGGGGACGATTCTACAAAGTGAAGGAAGGAAACTTTAGGGGAGACATCAGAGGTGTTTTTTTATTCAAAGAATCGTTAGTGTCTGGAATCTCTTGCAAGAGATGGTGGTGGAGGCTGAAATATTAGGGACATTAAAGAGACTCTTAGAAAGGCACTTGGATGAAAGTAGGAAAGGTTTAGTACCAATGTTCCCTCCATCGTTAGTAGTCAGTTGTGCAAAAATCTTATGTTGTGCACTTTTTTTTTCCTGTGAAAAAAGTATGTGCTCATTGAATGCTTGTGCAAATGTAAACTTGAAATTGTTTCATAATATTTTTGGCTAATAAAAAAGTATTGGCATGTTTTAATATAATAAAAGTATGATTAATTATTTGTTTAACCCACTAACTAGTTAACAGAAACAATTAGCTAAGAGATTATTACTGCATAAAGGCACTGTTTGACCTGCTGAGTTTCTCTAGTATTTGGTGCTTTTTCACCTAACCCAGTGTCAACAGTAGTTCAGAGTAGTTCACGGACAAGTTTCTCTTGTGTCTTGGTGTGAGTTTGCAGGCGCCTCAGATTGAAGAGACTGCCATCCGTGCGGTACCGGATGTAAACAGCGTCTTCATTGTTGGGGTCTTTCATGGCTTGGTTCAGCATCATGCTGAAGAAGATTGAAAAGAGGGTTGGTGCGAGAACACAGCCTTGCTTCACGCCATTGTTAATGGAGAAGGGTTCAGAGAGCTCATTGCTGTATCTGACCCGACCTTGTTGGTTTTCGTGCAGTTGGATAATCATGTTGAGGAACTTTGGGGGACATCCGATGCGCTCTAGTATTTGCCAAAGCCCTTTCCTGCTCACAGTGTCGAAGGCTTTGCTGAGGTCAACAAAGGTGATGTAGAGTCCTTTGTTTTGTTCTCTGCACTTTTCTTGGAGCTGTCTGAGGGCAAAGACCATGTCAGTAGACACAAGAGAAACTTGTCCGTGAACTACTCATTGCAGACGATGCCGCTTTAGTTGCCCATTCAGAGCCAGCTCTTCAGCGCTTGACGTCCTGCTTTGCGGAAACTGCCAAAATGTTTGGCCTGGAAGTCAGCCTGAAGAAAACTGAGGTCCTCCATCAGCCAGCTCCCCACCATGACTACCAGCCCCCCCACATCTCCATCGGGCACACAAACCTCAAAATGGTCAACCAGTTTACCTATCTCGGCTGCACCATTTCATCAGATGCAAGGATCGACAATGAGATAGACAACAGACTCGCCAAGGCAAATAGCGCCTTTGGAAGACTACACAAAAGAGGCTGGAAAAACAACCAACTGAAAAACCTCACAAAGATAATCGTATACAGAGCCATTGTCATACCCACACTCCTGTTCGGCTCCGAATCATGGGTCCTCTACCGGCACCACCTACGGCTCCTAGAACGCTTCCACCAGCGTTGTCTCCGCTCCATCCTCAACATCCATTGGAGCGCTTTCATCCCTAACTCGAGATGGCAGAGGTCGACAGCATCGAGTCCACGCTGCTGAAGATCCAGCTGCGCTGGATGGGTCACGTCTCCAGAATGGAGGACCATCGCCTTCCCAAGATCGAGTTATATGGCGAGCTCTCCACTGGCCACCGTGACAGAGGTGCACCAAAGAAAAGGCACAAGGACTGCCTAAAGAAATCTCTTGGTGCCTGCCACATTGACCACCGCCAGTGGGCTGATAACGCCTCAAACCATACATCTTGGCGCCTCACAGTTTGGCGGGCAGCAACCTCCTTTGAAGAAGACCGCAGAGCCCACCTCACTGACAAAAGGCAAAGGAGGAAAAACCCAACACCCAACCCCAACCAACCAATTTTCCACTGCAACCGCTGCAAACGTGTCTGCCTGTCCCGCATCGGACTTGTCAGCCACAAACGAGCCTGCAGCTGACGTGGACTTTTTACCCCCTCCATAAATCTTCGTCCACGAAGCCAAGCCAAAGAAGAAGAGTGTCAACAGAACCTATGTTTTACTACTGAGATTATTTTCAATAATTATAATTATTAATTACATTTTTTAGGTAACAACTTTCATTCATGCTTTAATTTTCTTTGTCTGCTGGTTGCAAAACGTAAGTGAGTGTGTGTGTGTGTGTGTGTGTGTGTGTGTGTGTGTGTGTGTGTGTGTGTGTGTGTGTGTGTGTGCATGCATGTGCAGCTCTGAGGAAACAGTGCTTAGACTTTTTGGTAAGAATATATAGTCAACACAACATCAAGGGCTAAAGGGCCTGTACTGTGCTGTAGTATTCTATGATCAATGATGTTGTTAATTATGAAGTTTGGTGATAGGTGTAATTAAAAGAAATTGTGCAAAGTTACATGGAATTGCTACAGATGAAGTGTGATGTCATTAAATGTGGTGAAGGTTTGAATGGAGAATAGACCTCCTTCATTTATGGTAACTAATGAAATCATTGCAGACATAATATTGGCTATAAACACAAATCAGCCAAAGAATAATTCAACTTTTGGGTCTTTCCAATCTGTTTCCTGCTATTGATGGGTCTGATTGTAAAAGGGGAAGTAACAGTTAAGTTGGTGTGCTTTCAATGGAAGTTGAAACAGTGTAAATTTAGTTTTCTGACAAAGCAAGCTAATTGGCCATGCATTTAGCTGTACAAAAACAAATGTTATTATAAACACTGGTAAATAATAGGCTACTAATTATAGTCAAGGTCATAGAAAAATCTGATTAGAAGACTATAGAAAAGGGTGGGAAACAGTATATTATGTGGAAATTACTCAAATGTAAAATACTGAACTATTCTTTCATATTTTCTCATTAGAATTCACTGTAAACTTCATTGGTGCTTTGGTCATTTATATATAATTTTTAGGGAGATTCCAATTTGTTCACTAATGTGGATGTCTGGAGTAATATCAAATTTTCTATTTAAGTTACTTCAGTGACCATCCAATATTTAATTAATGAAATACGATGCACATAATCTTTTGCAAACTACTTTAAAGTACCCTATTAAAGCTGGGTAAAATCTGTCAGATAGTTGAGGCACTTGCAAATGATGATTATAACAACGTGCATGACAATGAACTTCAAATATATTGGACATTTTGGAAGTAAAGTCATTGGAACCAATAAGTTTACATCAAGAAAAATTCAGTTGCAGGGAATTTTAAACCAAATGTTAAAGTATTTAATGTTTGTTGGGTCCTGGCCAGACAAGAATGATTTTCAGTGGTAAAAATTAACAACATATAAACATGCTTGGGGGGAGATGGAAAGATGACTTTAGGGGAGGGGGGCGTGGCAAGATGGTACAGAAAGAAGACGTTCAGTTCCACCTCTCCCCAGTTGGACTGATTAATGCCTGAATTTAAAAGTTGTGAAAGTGGTTAAAAATAGTTTTTATAGGTTTCTGAACAGTGGAGAATCAAAATGAATACAAATATTAAGAAATCCAAGACACAGTTACAGAAGAAACTACCTAATAAAAGTGTTCAAGAATTGAGGCCTACTTACCAAGCTGAAGCCATGGAGTTTTCTGTAGTTAGCTCCCAAGCCTCAATGTATCCAGGCTGGCTGAATATAACCCCGGTGCCGACTTTGCAATCACAAGATGGCACCAGCATTGTTTTGGGATGAAGTTGTTTGCATGGGCAGGTTGGCTGAGTGAGGACAGTTATGCGAGCCCGCTGTATTGCCTGGTGGACTATCGACATGCAGCGCTCTGTCTGAGGACATGTCTGCGTGGCCGGCGGCGCTCCCAGGCATGCACAGTGCTTCGCATGACTGAGAGCTTTTGGATAAAATGTGGGCTGCAGGAGGACCCAGACAGCAGCAGGCTGACGAGATCATTCTGCTGTTGGCTAGGATGCAGACCCACAGCCGCACTGGACTAGTGGCAAGCGCAGCTGAAGGAGAGGGAAGTCCTGCCTTGCTGGAGAATCAAGGCAGGAGGAATTTATTTTGAAGGCTGGGATCAAGGCCTCAAGATGGAGTAATGGAACCTGAACTGGATTTTGTATTTACGATTTTGGAAGGGATTGTTCATCAGATGGAAAATATGTCAGTACAGATGTCTACACAGTTAAATCAAGGATTTATGGAAATGAAAATTAAAATGAATAATATTTGTGAAGAAATGTCCTCTGTGAAGAATGATATGAATGTGGTTAAATGTGATGTTAATAGATGCATAAAGGCAGTGGATACTGTACAGGATATTTTTTTTTAATTGATGAAATAGAGAAATAAATGAAAAAAGTGGATGATTCTTTTGTGGATTGGGGGATTCAGAAAAAGGAACTGTTGAAGAAGATTGATTCTTTAGAAAATCAAGGTTGAAAGAATAATGTAAAAATAGTATATCTTCAAGAAGATATTGAAGGCTCAGATCCGGTTAAATTTTTCAAAAAGTGTATTCCTGATGCGCTGGGTAGCTTTTTCCGGATGGTGTGGAATTGGACCAGGCACATAGGGCATTGAGGAAGAAGCCTTTTCTGGGCCAACCACCATGTCCAGTTTTGATTCATTGTTTGATATACCAGGATAGAGAAATTATATTATGGACTGCAGTTCAAAAGGCTCAACAAAATCAGACTCCAGTGATGGTTCAGGGCAACAGAGTGTTTTTTTAAATGCTGATTTGAGTCAAGAAATTATTAAGAGGCATAGAGATTTTAATTCAGCTAAAGAATACTGAGGCGAAAGTATTATAAATTTGCTTTTTGTTATCTCACTGTATTGAAAGTTTTATGGAAATTTTCAGTCTCAATTTTTTGAGAATGATCATGGAGCATTAATTTTTTGCTAATTCATTGCCAGATTTACGAAGAAGTGGACAGTCATTATTGTCACCTAAAAGGAGAGTAAATGGGATTGGGAAGATGGGATGAATGGAAAGTAGGTTGAATTGACACAAAATCTTCTTGATATTGAAGATCCAGAACAGACATTGGGACTGGAATCATTGGGCTGAATGTCTTTGATTAAGTACTTTGGAATAGTCTGACTCAGGGGGGGGGGGGGGGTGGGGGGGGGGTGGGGGGGGAGGGTGGATAACGCTGAGGCATTTGATAGTCATCTGCTACAAGTGGTTTTACCACACCCAGATTTTTAAGGAGTTTCTACATTACTGTAGTTTGTGACTGACATTTATTTGTTCATATTTTTTTAATATATATATAAGAGGTAAAGGGTTATTTTATTTACAAGGGATCTTTTAGCAAGGGGAGCAATATTTTGTAATAGTGTGAAGATTGTATTGTTAGGATAAAGAAATGTCTAATTTGAATTTTGCAATTTTTAATGTACAGGGATTGAATAATACAATTATGCATAAACGTGTACTGGTTTATACAAAAAAATGAAAGTTGATATTGCTTTTTTTCAAGAAACACATTTGACTGAAAAAGAACATTTAAAATTGAAGAGAGGTTGGGTTGGATATGTGATTGCTTCTTTTAATTCTAAGGCAAGGCGTGTAGTGATTTTGATTCATGATGAACGATTTATATCTGAGGCTTTCTTAACATTAAATCAGGCCAATGAAAATATTTTGATTAGAGGAGATTTTAATTGTATTTTGGATCCATTATTGGATAGATCTCCGAAAAGTATAAGGAAATCAAAGATGGCAACACAAATGGGATCTTTGATTAAAGATTTGAATTTAGTTGAAATTTGGAGGAGTATAAATCTGACAGAAAAGGACTTTTCATTTTATTCATCTATGCATGATTCATTTTCTAGAATAGATTTGTTTCTGATTTGGCACATTTATCTGCTAGAGTAGTTCAGGCTAAATATAAGAGTAGGCTTATATCCGATTATTCTATGTTTATTTCTTATGTAGGTTCTGAAGTGTTGCAATTTAAAGTAATGTTATTGAAGAAACCAGAGTTTATTACTTTTGTTAAGGAACAGATTGCTTTATTTTTGGCTGAAAATGTTAATTCAGTAAGTAGTAATTTTGTAATGTGGAAAGCTTTAAAAGCATATTTGTGCAGTCAAATTATTAGTTATTCTACGAAAGTAAAAAAACAGTATCTAGTGGAAAGTTTGGCGTTGGAGAAATTAATTACTGAGTTGGAAAAAGAATTTCAGAAGAAGATTACTGTAGATTAAAAGGTGATTTAGGAATCCTGGAGGTGTGGGCTGAGAAATGGCTGATGGAATTTAATACAGATAAGTGGAGAACAGTGGGAAAAATGGGGAACAGTGGGTAACAGATGGGAAACATGGTGGAAAGATGGGGATCACTGCAGAACAAAGGGGAATTTATAGGGGAAAGGCAAATCTAAATAGGTCATATGCATTAAATGATAGGCTATTGAGATTTGCAGAGCAACAAAGGGATTTAGGAGTTGTAGTAAATAGTACCCTCAAGGCTGATTCTCAGGTAGATGGTGTGGTGAAGAAGGCATTTGGAATGTTGGCCTTCATAAATGAGTATTGAATTCAAGAGTAGGAAGGTTATGATGAAATTTTACAAGGCATTGGTGAGGCTAAATTTGAAGTACTGTGTACAGTTTTGGTCACCAAATTATAGGAAAGATATAAACAAAATAGAGAGAGTGCAGAGAAGGTTCACGAGAATGTTGACAGGATTTCAAGGTTTGAGTTACAGGGAAAGGTTGTGCAGACTGCGGCTTTTTTCTCTGGAGCGTAGAAGTTTAAAAGGGGACTTGATAGAGGTGTTTAAGATTTTAAAAAGGACAGACAGAGTAAACGCGGATAGACTTTTTCAATTAAGAGTGGGGGAGATTCAAACTAGAGGGCATGGTTTAAGATTGAAGGGGGAAAATTATGAGGGGAACATGAGGGGAACATGAGGTGGTAGGGATGTGGAATGAGCTTCCGACAGACGTGGTCGAGGCGGGATCATTGGTTACATTTAAGGAAAGAATGGATAGTTAAATGGATAGGAGAGGACTGGAGGGGTATGGACCGGGTGCTGGTCAGTGGGACTAGGAGGGTGGGGATTTGTTACGGCATGGACTAGTAGGGCTGAACTGGCCTGTTCTGTGCTGTAAGTGGTTATATGGTTAAGGTTACAGAAGATAAGAAAGCAGCATTAACTAAGTTGAAATTACATTATAATACTTTACAAACACATCACTAAGCGATTAATTCAAAGATCTAAGCAATGTTATTACGAGATGGGTAAGAGAACTCATAAGGTATTAGCTTGGCAATTAAAAATGAAACAAGTATCAAGAACTATCAATGCTATTAAAAAGAATTCAACAGTTACCTATAAACCTCAGGAAATCAATGACCAATTTTATTCATTTTATCAGAAATTGTATACCTGAGGGAAAACAGGATGATGGTTCTACTGAATCCTTCTTATCTAAGTTAAACCTACTGGTTTTAGGGGAGGAAGAGGTAAAGGAATTGAAAGCTCTGTTTACAGATTTGAGATTAAAGAAGCTATATAAGAGATGCCGAATGGAAAGTCGCCAAGTGATGATGGATTATCAATGGAATTTTATGAAGATTTATCTTCTATATTTTGGGATGTGTTTCAACAAATAACTGAAGATCAGTCACTACAGGAATTTTGTTCTAATGCGATAATTACAGTGATTCCAAAGAAAGATAGAGATCCGTTGAATGTAGCTATGTATCGACCAATTTCTTTATTAAATGTGGATTACATAATATTGGCAAATAGACTTGCTAAATATTTACCTCAGTTGGTACATACAGATCAAACAGGTTTTATTAATAATAGATGTGCATTTGATAATATTCTTAGATTGATGACGTTGATCAATGCATCGAGATGGAATCCCAACCAACAAATAGTGGTTGCGCTTGATGCGGAAAAAGCTTTTGATAGGGTTGAGTGGAATTTTTTGTTTAAAGTGTTGGAGAAGTTTAATTTCAGCTTTTTTTTACTTCTTTGGTTAAGGGATTGTATAAAAATGCAATTGCTAGCATGGTGACAAATGGTCAATCTTCTTTGCCATTTAAATTATTGCGATCAACTTGTGAAGGTTGTGTCCATTGTAACCAGCCTTGTTTGAATTGGTCATTGAACCATTAGCTCAGGCAATTTGACAGAATGATAAGATTAAAGGGATAAGAATTGCAGACAATAAATATAAGATTAATTTATTTGCTGATGATGTATTGATTTATTTGACAGATCCAGAACAGTCTTTGAAATATTTACAAGAATGTTCAGTTCAATTTGAGGAGTTATCTGAGTATAAGGTGAATTGGAGTAAGAGTGAGATATTGTTAATTTTGGAAGGGGATTATAAAGAGTGTAAAAATATTATAAAATTAAGATGGTCTGATAAAATTAAATATATAGGGGGTAACTGTGAATGCAAATTATCAATTATTATGTTAAATTATGTACCTTTATTGAAAAAGATTAAAATGGTTTTGATTAAATGGAAGGATCTTAAATTAACATTAATAGGTTGAGTAAATTGTATTAAAATGAATATTATTCTTCGTATTCAATATTTATTCCAGTCAATGCTGTGTTTACTTTCAGGATTTGAATAAGGTGGTGAGGAAATTTTTATGGAGGGGAAAATTAGCTCAAGAAGCTTTACAGAAATTGACATGGAAATTCACATTAGGCGGACTCCAGTTCCCTCACTTTCAAAATTATTATGAAGCTGCACTATTGAAGTTTGTTAGTAGAATGATGGATATTAATCAGCCTCCTAGTTGGGCCAAAGTGGAGTTAGCTTGTATTTTTGAATTTGAATTTCACGAGTTTATATATAAGTGGAATTTGAATTTATTGCAGGGATATGATATGTTAAAGATATGTGTTAAAGATATGGGTTAAAGAAATGTTATTAATTATCAATTCAAACTCCATTATATCATAATCAGCTTATTCCTTTTTCAATGTTTAAATGGTATCTAAAGGTATGGTATTTTCAGGGTATAAAAGTGATTCAGGATTGTTTTGAGGAAGGACAATTAGGACCAATTGAGGGAGAAATTTGGTATACCTGTAAATTCTTTATTTGCGTATTACCAATTTAGAGCTTTGATAAAGGATAATTATAGTAATGACTTGAGTTTACCTAAGTTAACAAAATTTGAATCTTTGATTTCCTTTATACCAAAGAGAGATTTTATTTCAGATATGTATTGATTGTTACAGGAAACTATGGAAAAACCGAATTTGGAAAAATTTAGAAATAAATGGGAAAGTGATATAACTTATGTTATACCTCAAGAGGATTGGGAGGTTATGTGTTATGAAGGGGTAACTAAATTGACTAATGTAAGATATGCTTAAAGATTAAGAAGGCAATATTGCTGGAGATGAAGGAGATTGAGGAGATGCTAATTGAATACTTTGCTTCAGTATTCACCAGAGTATAGGTCCTTGCTCAAGGTGAGGACAGAATAGAACAAGCTTGGCTCTGGACCATGTTCAGATTAGTGAAAAGGAAGTGCTTCATCTGATCCGTGGCTGGACAAGATATGCCCCTTGTTGCTGTGAGAAGGGACAAAAGAGATTGCTGAGACATTGGCTAAGATATTGAATTATAATTTTTTGCACCAGTTTTATTTGACTCCTAAGAAATTGAAAAATATGGATTTAGTAATTTGGATTCTTGTTTTAGATATGGGTTAAGTACTGGAACTTTTTTCCATGCAGTTTGTTCTTGTGATAGTGTAACAACCATTTTCATAAAAAGTTAGATTGGTTTTGGAGAAACTACTTAAAATTAAATTACCATTAGATCCAGAGATTTTTTTGTTAAGTAATATGGTTTCTTTGACTGGCTTGGGGTTGGATAAATTTCAAATTGCATTTGTTTGTTTGGCATTATCTGTGGCATGAAAATGAGTAGCAACTACTTGGAAAAACAACGTAGAGATTAATCTACCTCGTTGACATAATAAATTGAGATCTTTTATGCATATGGAGAAATTAACATAATCTACTTGATAATTATTATTTTTTGTTAAAATGTGGTAATCTTATTTAGAATATAAGGGTTTGGAAATATCTTAAAATATTGTATATGTTTTATGGGTTTTTTTGGCTCCCCTTGAGGGGGCTGGCTGAGGGTGGGGGAGGGAGGGGGTTTATTATATTGTATAAAAATCTTTTTTTCTGTTGTTGTTATTGATTCTGTGTTGTTTTTAAAATAATGTTTTTTAAAAAAAGGAAAGATGACTTTAAGATGGGGGTTACTTTTGGAAGGAAAGAATGATCAATCTGGCCCCTGTGCTTGTTTCCCTTTTATGTTTGGTTGCCACAATTATCCATCAAGATCAAGCAGTCTGTATGTGGGAAATTGTTCAGTGCTATTTTTAAACATACTGGCTGTGGCTGGTGCATAGATTGAGCCCATTAAATGAGGATGTTGGTGCTCTACTCTGGACCTGGTACTTGATTGAATAGGACAACAAGAGGTTTCATGTCCTGGCCTCCAGTTTGTTTTTAGGCCCTTTTACCCTGCCTTTGAATGACGGTAATTAAATGTTACGAAA
The DNA here is from genome assembly GCF_036971445.1 of Narcine bancroftii. Classification (NCBI taxonomy): domain Eukaryota; kingdom Metazoa; phylum Chordata; class Chondrichthyes; order Torpediniformes; family Narcinidae; genus Narcine; species Narcine bancroftii. Next base: position 3,418,506 of record NW_027211808.1, read on the forward strand.
CCGAGATGGGATATCATTTTCATCCTGGTACTTACGCTCTAGGGTATGTATCAGAGCCGATGCATTTCTCTTCAGCTCCTGTGTAAAAGGCTTACCCGCCTTCCTAGGACGTCAATGCTGTAATGCTGTATGTCTCGCCTCCTTTTGCACTGGATGCTGGGTCCCTATGTAAAAGGTCGCACTGAACTAGCTTTTCTTGCTTCATTGTGAATGCTCTGATCCGACATGACTTGGTTTTAAACACATGTTGTTGACACGGCAATTTAGTGTGATCTCTGTATAAAAGGGGTGTCTTACTAATATGACATAATGTGCAGATGCAGAAGTCATGAACATTTGAATATTACAGCTATCTGATAATCGTTATGAAACAACTGATTCAAGAGGAGCAGAATGTGGACCATCTATTTATCTCTGCCCAGGAAGGGCTCATGAGAAATGTATGGCATTGAGGAAGAAACTTAAGAGAGGACTTGGGCGAGCTTGAAAGGGCCATGAGAAGGCCTTGGCAAGTAGGATTAAGGAGAACCCCAAGGCATTCTATGCATACATGAAGAACAGAGAATGATGAGAGTTAAATTAGGGCCGCTTAAAGATTAAGAAGGCAATATTGCTGGAGATGAAGGAGATTAAGGAGGTGCAAACTGAATACTTTGCTTCAGTATTCACCAGAGTATAGGTCCTTGCTCAAGGTGAGGTCAGAATAGAACAAGCTTATGCTCTGGACCATTTTGAGATTAGTGAAAAGGAAGTGCTTCATCTGATCTGGGACTGGACAAGATATACCCCTTGTTGCTGTGAGAAGGGACAAAAGAGATTGCTGAGACATTGGATATGATATTTGTATCCTCTTTGGCCTAGGTGGGGGTGGGGGGGGGGGGGTTCCAGATGATTGGCAAAGGCAAATCTGGTCCCCTGTTTAAAAAAGGTTACAGGGAAAATCTTGGGAATTATAAGACAGGATGAGTTTTACACCCATCGTGTGATTTTTGGAGAGGATTCTTAAAGACAGCATTTATGAGCATTTGGAAAAAGTACAGTCTTCTCAAGGATAGTTAGCCTGGCTTTGTGAGAGGCAGGTTGAGTCTCACAAGCCTAATTGAGTTTTTGAGGTGGTAGGGCAGAGATGTGGTATATGTGGATGATGGTATGGCATTTGACAAGGTTCCCCGTGAGTGACTCGTTCAGAATGTCATGAGGATTGGGATCCATGGAATCTTGGCTGCTTGAATAAAAATTGGCTTGCCTGTTGAAAGCAGAGAGTAGTAGTGGAAGGAAAGTATTCTGCTTGATGGTGTGGTGCACTGAGGTAGCAGCAAGCAAGCACAAAACTCAAAAGACTGTACAACAGGCTTTATTCCAGTAAAAGTCTGAACACCAGTTCATGCCTTGGTGTGACTGGCTCAGGAGGGGCCATCTCAGGTCTATATTCAAGTTGGCTGATTGGCAGCTGGCCAGATGGAGTCATCCCCCTAGGGAGTCTATTTAGGTCCTCTGGTTGACAGCTGGTCAGGTGGAGTCAGCCCCTTAGGTGGTCTTCCTGCAGGTACAGATATCGCCTCCTGCAGTAGGCTGATGGTTGTATCACCACAGGAGATCAGTGACTAATGGAGTTCTGTAAGGATCTGTTCTGGGACCCCTGCTCACTCTTTGTGAATTTTATAAATGACCAAAATGAAGAAGCAGAAGGATGGGTCAGTAAGTTTGTGGAGAAATAGAAGTTTTGAGGAGTTGTGGTTAGTGTTGAAGATTGTCATAGATTACAAAAGGATAAATAGTAGACTGGAGGCAGAGTTTGACATAAAAGTGACAGATGGAGTTCAATCTGGATAAGTGTGAGGTGATGCATTTTGGAAGATCAAACCTGAAGGCTGAGTACAGGGTTAATGGTCGGATACTTAACAGTGTAGAGGAACAAAGTAATATTGGGGTCCAAATCCAAATAACTGTATCTCTCAAGGGTACTGCATAGGTTGATAGTATAGTTAAAAAGGTCTGTAGAATCCTAGGCTTCATTAGTTGGGGGATTGAGTTCAAAAGTTGAGAGGACATGTTGCAACTTTACAAATTTTGGTTACAATCACATTTAGAATATTGTGTTCAATTCTGGTCACCTCATTTTAAGAAGGATGTAGAAGCTATGGAGAGGATCCAGAGGATATTTACCAGGATGTTGCTTAGATTGGAAAGTAAGTCTTATAGGCAAGGTTAGCAGAGCAATGGCTTTTCACTTTGGAGCGAAGAAGGATGAGAGGTGATATAATAAAAGTCTACAAGATTATGAGAGTCATAGACAAGGTAGACAACCAGTGCATTTTTCCCTGAGTGGGGTAACAAACACCAGAGAACATGATCAAAGTGAAGGGAGCAAAGTTTAGGGGAGACATCAGGGGTAAGTATTTTACTCAGAGAGTTGTTGGTGCCTTGAATGCCTTGCTGGGTGGTAGTGGAGGCTGAAACATTAGGGACATTTATGAGGTTCTTAGTCAGGCACATGGATGTAAGAAAAATGGGTAATGAGATGGGGAGTTTTTAGTTCTTCTGGTAGCAATGTATAGGTCAGCACAACATCGTGAGCTGAAGGGCTTATACTGTGGTGTAGTGTTCTATGTTTCATAGTTGGCTTCCCTCTGTACGAAGTTAGGTGACCTCATCAGGACAAGGTATGAAAGAATGAAACCTCTGCGTCCCTTTGCTACATTCGATCAGTGATTAATTTCCTGCTGAAAACCATTTTAATTGACATGTCACCTGGAAGTTCATGACTTGATTGGTGTTTGTGACTTGGGTAAGATTTCCACACAAATGTACTTGGCTTTGTCAATGGCTTAAGTAGAAAAATATTTCTTGGCAAGAGCATATTTCAGTTTATTTCACATTGTACAATGAAATAGACCTGTTAAGCCAGTTTTGAGCATTACTGCCACTGTCAGATCATGCCCATTTCTTTCAATGCAATTTCAATAATAACTGCATTCTGTGCATAGGTTTTTGTATAGTGGTTTTAGACCTGAAGTGGCAAGTTATTTCCAAGGGAGGTTTATATCCTTTGATATATAAAGACAATATGATATATTGTAGATTGTTTATTTGCATTTTAACAGGTCAGTTTGAGAAGCAGGGTTTTACTCTAATTATTCTAAAGTAATACTCTAATTACTTCAATATGTAGGACAATTTAAGTGTTAAGTTAAATTTATTTGATTTTTTTTGTGGACAAAAGCTGAGGTAAAATAAGATGCTTAAATGTCAATGGAGAAACGTGTTGCCCACAAAAAAGTAAGCCAGCTACTTTAGTTGTTGAAGTTTAATTTGGAACTCTACAGATTGATTTAAGCATTCTCTGTTCAAGTTGGGTTTGTTGTTAAATGTAGGCTTTTGCTATTGAAAATGCTGAATTGAGGATTTGTGAAATGTTTGCTTTAGGCTGTTTATGTGCAGAAACTAATTTAAACACAAAAGCAATGAGATTCCAAGTGAATCAAAAAGTATTGGAAAGTGGGTCAGGTTTCTAGATGTAAAAGTTTCTATTGGAATGCAACCAAGAAAGGACAGAGTCTGGGGCAGGTAAGAAAACTTTTTAAAAGGCTCTTACCAGGGTCTGCGGGGAGGAGTTGGTGTCGGAGGCGGCCATTGGTCGAGCGAGCGTACAGGAGAGTGTGTAGGGGTTAATTGGTAAAAGGCCAATAAATAAGAGGGACAGCGAGCGAGTGGCCCAGCGAGCGAGTGGCCCAGCGAGCGAGTGGCCCAGCGAGCGAGTGGCCCAGCGAGCGAGTGGCCCAGCGAGCGAGTGGCCCAGCGAAGGAGTGGGACTTCCAGGCTTTGGCTCATCAGGCCCAGTGAAGGAGTGGGACTTCCAGGCTTTGGCTCATCAGGCCCAGTGAAGGAGTGGGACTTTCAGGCTTTGGCACATCAGGCCCAGTGAAGGAGTGGGACTTCCAGGCTTTGGCTCATCAGGCTTCGGCGAAAGCAGGCGGAGAGAAAGCTAAGATAGTCTTTATTACTACATTAGGGTAAGGGATGAGTGTTAAGGCTGTGTGTTGTTGGGAGTGCCGGATGTGGGAGGTCCTGGAGTCTTCCAGATTCCCGGATGTCCATATCTGCACTAGGTGTGTCGAGCTGCAGATTCTTAGGGACCGTGTTAGGGAACTAACTAGAGCTGCAGCTCGATGACCTCAGGCTGGTTAGGGAAACAGAGGTAGTTACAGCCAGGTGGTCACGCCAGGGCCACGGGAGGATGAAAGATGGGTAACTGTTAGGAGAGGGACAAAAGAACGTAAGGTGCCAGAGAGGAGCCCTGTGAATGTAACCCTCAGCAATAAGTACGCGTCTTTGAGCACTGTTGAGGGGGACATCAAGGTTGGGGGGAGCGACAGTGGCTGTGCCTCTGGCACGAGGTCGGCCCCTGTAGCTCAGAAAGGGAGGGAAAGGAAGAGGAGGGCAATTGTGGTAGGAGACTCCATAGTTAAGAGGACGGATAGGGGATTCTGCGGACGCAGCAAGGAGAACTGGATGGTGGTTTCCCTCCCTGGTGCCAGGGTCTGAGATGTTGCTGCTCGTGTCCCGGATATCCTAAAGTGGGAGGGACAGGAGCCAGAGGTCGTGGTACATGTAGGTACCAATGACATAGGGAGAAATAGAGAGGAGGTCCTAAAAAGTGAGTACAGGCAGTTAGGTAGGGAGTTAAAAAGAAGGACCGCAAAGGGGGTAATCTCTGGATTACTCCCTGTGCCATGTGACAGTGTGAATAGAAATAGAATGAGGTGGAGGATTAACACGTGGCTAAAGGGGTGGAGTAAGGGGCAGGGTTTTAAGTTTCTAGATAACTGGGACCTTTTTTGGGGGAGATGTGACCTGTACAGTAAGGACGGGTTACACTTAAATCCCAGGGGGATCAGAATCCTGGCAGAGGTATTTGCTAGGGCTACTCAGGATCCTTTAAACTAGAATGGTTGGGGGGAGGGAACAAAATAGTACAGAGCAGTAAGGAGAAGGTTAGAATGCAAACAAAGAAAGTTTGTAGTAAGTATTTGAATATGGATGGGCAGGTGATAGAGAAGGGAAATGCTCTGGAAGAAGATGAAGGGCAATTGGCAGGAAAAGTAAATAATGTTGTTATTAAAGATGAGGGAAAACAGGAATTAAAAATTGGGAAATCTCTGAAATTCATATATTTTAATGCCAGGTGTATTGTAAAAAAGGTGGATGAGCTGAAGGTGTGGATTGATACTTGGAAGTATGATGTGGTAGCGATTAGTGAGACATGGTTGCAGGAGGGATGTGATTGGCAGCTGAATATCCCTGGGTTTCGTTGTTTTAGGTGTGATAGAGTCGGAGGGGCAAGAGGAGGTGGGGTTGCATTGCTTGTCAGGGAAAATATTACAGCGGTGCCTAGGAAGGATAGATTAGAGAGCACATCCACGGAGGCTATTTGGGTGGAAATGAGGAGTAGGAAAGGAGAGGTTACACTTGTAGGGATGTATTATAGACCACCCGGAGGGGACCGAGACCTAGAGGAGCAAATCTGTAGGGAGATAGTAGATATTTGTGATAAGCACAGGGTTGTCATTATGGAAGATTTTAATTTTCCACATATAGATTGGGAAACACATTCTGTGAAAGGACTGGATGGGTTAGATTTTATGAAATGTGTGCAAGATAGTTTTTTACAACAATATGTAGAGGTGCCAACCAGAGAAGGAGCAGTGTTAGATCTACTGTTGGCAAATGGGATGGGTCAAGTGACGGAGGTTAGTGTTGGTGAGCACTTCTGGTCCAGTGATCATAATGCCATCAGCTTCAATGTCATTATGGAAAGAGAGAAATCAGGGCCAAGGGTTGAGGTTTTTGATTGGGGAAAAGCTAGATTTGAGGAGATGCGAAAGGACTTGCAGGGTGTGGATTGGGACAATTTGTTTTATGGGCAGGATTTAGTAGAGAGATGGAAGTCTTTTAAAGATCAGATTTTGAGAGTGCAAAAGCTTTATGTTCCTGTTAGGTTAAAAGGAGGGGCAAAAAGTTTGAGAGAGCCGTGGTTTTCAAGGAATATTGGAAACCTGGTTCGAAGAAAAAGGGAGGCATACATTCGATATAAGAAGCATGGAGTTAAGGGGATGTTTGAAAGATACATTGAATGTAAGAGGAATCTTAAGAGAGGAATTAGGAAAGCTAAAAGAAGGTACGAGGAAACTATGGCAAGCAGGGTGAAAACTAATCCAAAAGAGTTCTACAAATATGTTAATGGTAAAAGGAAAGCTAGAGACAAAATTGGTCCCTTAGAGAATCAGAGCGGAAAACTGTGTGTGGAGCCTAGAGAAATGGGGGAGATATTGAACAGTTTCTTTTCTTTGGTATTCACTAAGGAGAAGGATATTGGGAGATGTGAGATAAAAAAAGCAAATTGGGTAAATATGGGGAATATAGAGATTACAAAAGATGTAGTTTTAGGGCTTTTGAAGAATATAAAGGTGGATAAGTCTCCGGGACTAGACGGGATCTTCCCCAGGACATTGAGAGAAGTGAAGGAGGAAATAGCAGAGGCTCTGGTGGTAATTTTCCAAATGTCATTAGATATGGGGATAGTGCTGGAGGATTGGCGCATTGCGCATGTGGTTCAGTTATTTAAAAAGGGTTCAAGGAGGAACCCTGGCAACTGTCGGCCTGTAAGTTTGACGTCTGTTGTAGGTAAATTAATGGAGAAAATTCTTAGAGATAGTACTTATAAACATCTGGATAGACAGGGTCTGATCAGGAGCACTCAACATGGATTTGTGGGAGGAAGGTCATGTTTGACCAATCTGATTGAATTTTTTGAAGAGGTGACTAGGAATGTGGATGAGGGTAGCGCAGTGGATGTTGTCTATATGGACTTCAGTAAGGCCTTCGATAAGGTACCACATGGAAGGTTAGTTAAGAAGGTGCAGTCTTTAGGTATAAATTTTGAGATAGTCAAATGGATTGAACATTGGCTGAAAGGGAGAGGCCAGAGAGTGGTAGTGGATAATTGTCTGTCAGGTTGGAGGCTGGTGACCAGTGGTGTGCCTCAAGGATCTGTATTGGCCCCATTGTTGTTCGTTATATACATTAAAGATCTAGATGATGGGGTGGTAAATTGGATTAGTAAATATGCAGACGATACTAAGATAGGTGGATAATGAAGAAGGTTTTCAAGGATTGCAGAGGGATTTGGGCTGCTTAGAAAAGTGGGCTGAAAAATGGCAGATGGAATTTAATGCTGATAAGTGTGAGGTGCTTCATTTTGGTAAGAAGAATCAGAACAGGACATATGTGGTAAATGGGAGAGCATTGATGAATACAGAAGAGCAGAAAGATTTAGGAGTAATGGTACATCGTTCCCTGAAGGTAGAAACTCACGTGAATAGGGTGGTGAAGAAGGCTTTTAGTATGCTGGCCTTTATCAATCATTGCATGGAATATAGGAGTTGGGATGTGATGTTGAGATTGTATAAGATGTTGGTGCGGCCTAATTTGGAGTTCTGTGTGCAGTTCTGGTCGCCTAATTATAGGAAGGATATAAACAGAGTGGAGAGAGTGCAGAGAAGGTTTACCAGAATGTTACCTGGGTTTAAGCATTTAGAGTATAGGGAGAGATTGGACAGATTAGGTCTTTATTCTTTGGAGCGTAGAAGGTTGAGAGGGGATTTGATAGAGTATTTAAGATTATGAAAGGGATAGACAGAGTGGATGTGGATAGACTATTTCCGTTAAGAGGAGGAAAGATTAAAACAAGAGGACATGAGTTAAGAATTAAAGGGCAGAGGTTTAGAGGTAACATGAGGGGGAACTTCTTTACTCAGAGAGTGGTAGACGTGTGGAATGAGCTTCCGGGAGAAATAGTGGCGGCAGAGTCAATTGTATTATTTAAAAAAAGGTTGGACAGGTATATGGATGAGAAGAAGATGGAGGGTTATGGGCATTGTGTAGGGAGGTGGGACTAGAGAGGGGTGTTTGGTTCAGTGTGGACTAGAAGGGCCTAATGGCCTGTTTCCGTGCTGTAAATTGTTATGTTATTATTATGTTAATATGGTGTAGATCAGAGGTTCCCAAACTTTTTTAGCCTGCTGACTCCTTGGTCTTCAGGTCAAATCCAAAGGGCACCTCCAACACAAAATGGCACTGGAGGTGTAGTGGTAGTGTTCATCAGGGTCGAGGGGGCTAGTGTTGGCTCTGAGCAGGGTGGGAGGATAGTGGAGTCGCTGAACAGGCTTGAGGGGTCAGTGATGGTGTTGAGTGGGGTGAGGGTGTTAATGGCGGCACTGGGGTGTTAGTGGCAGTACTGAGGTAATAATGACACTGCAGTGTTAGTGGGGTCACTGACATGGAGTTAGTTAGGTGTTAGTGGTGGGACTAAGAGTAGATAATGACGGCACTGAGAGGGTTAGTGGCAGCACAAGAGAGTGGGTTAGTGGTGGTGCTGAGAGTGGGTTAGTTGCGGTGCTGAGAGGGGAACAGAAGCAGCAGTGAAAGGGGGTTAATGGTGCTGGTGGTCAGTGGCAGTGCAGAAAGGGAGGTCAGAGGTTGTGCTGAGAGGGGTCGGTGGCAGTGCTGAGAGGGTTTTCAGTGGTGGCGCTGAGAGGGGTGTGTGGAGGTGCTGAGAAGGGGTAAGTGGAAGACCTGAGAGGCTTAGTGGCAGCACTGGGAGGGGGTTAGTGGTGGTGCTGATAGCCTCTCAGGATTGCCACTAGTCCACCTCTTAGCAGCTCAACTTAACTCACTCTCAGTACCACCATTATCCCCCATCAGCTCCACCAATAACACCCCTCTCGCACCATCACTGACCCTCCTCTCAGCACCACCACTGATTCTCCTCTCAGCGCCATCACTAACCCTTTTTCATCACTACCACTATCTCCCTCTCAGGACCACCAATAATACCCTCTCAGCGACATGGTGGTTAGTGGTGGTGCTGAGAGGGGGGGTTAGTGGTGATGCCGTGAGGAGGATCAGTGATGGTGCTTGAGGGAAAGAGATTAAGAGCCTGAGGGAGAGGAAGAGAGAGATAGGGAGTAAGATAGAGAGAGATAGCATGAGGGAAAGTGATGGAGTGGCAGAGAGAGAATGACAGAGAGAATGAGAGAGAGAGAACAAAAGAGTGTGTTAGAGAGAGAGAGAGAGAGAGAGAGAGAGAGAGAGAGAGAGAGAGAGAGGATGGAGCAAGAGAGAGAGTGAGAGAGGGAGAGAGTGAGAGAGAGAGTGATGGCTAGAGAGAGATGGTGAGAGAGGAGAGAGAGAGAAGGAGAGAGAGACAGAGAGAGAGAGGGGGGAAAGAGAGAGAGAGATAGAGAGCAACAAGGAGAAATAAATTTAAACAGTGCCCAGAGAGAGAGAGAGAGAGAGAAAAGAGAGAGAGAGAGTCTCTCTCTTTCTCTCACTCTCACTCTCTCTCTCTCTCTCTCTCTCTCTCTCTCTCTCTCTCTCTCTCTCTCTCTCTCTCTCTCTCTCTCTCTCCCACTCCACAGCACCATCATTCCAAGTCCAGAAATTTGTGGATCATTTTATCATTTTCTGCACATTCTCAATCCGTCTCCCACTCTCTCAACAGTCTACCTTCACCTTGGCTTACTAACGCAAACTGTCACTTTTTAACATAATACCACACAACACATATGCCAATAAACAACACAGAACTCTGTAACACCAAACCTACTAAAAAAAAAATTTGGACCACAAAAACAAATTTTTAACAATTAATGGAAGTATTACATAAATAAAATAAACACTCCATTATTTTTACAATAAGTTTGTGATTAGATTCATATCTACCCAGATTAACATCTTGACAATCTGCTATTACATTATCCATCCCCTTTATATGTGTATTAATTAAATCATACTCTTGTAATAGTAAGCTCCAATTCAATAACTGTCTGTTCTTATTTTTCATTTTAGACAGAAAATACTAATGGATTATGATCAGTATATACTATTAATGGATTTTGAGCAGTACAAATATACACATCAAAATGTTGCAGCGCTAAAACAAGTGCTAATAACTCCTTCTCAATGGTTGAATAATTTAATTGATGGTTGTAAAATTTTTTGAGAAATATGAAATAGGATGTTCTACTCCATCACCATCCTTCTTCTGTAACAGTACAGCACCAACTGCTTCGTCACTGGCATCCACAGCTAAAGAGAATGGCTTTTTAAAGTTAGGGGACACAAGTACAGGCTGATGGCATAAAATGACCATTAACTTCAGAAATGGTTCTTGGCATGCATCTAACCAAATAATTTTTTTTCTTTCGAAGTAGTTTTGTTAATGGAAGTGCAATTTCTGCAAATTTTTTACAAAATTTACGATAGTAGTGAATCATACCTAGAAATCTGAAAAGAGCTTCCTTATTACCAGGGATAGGGAACTCAGTGACAGCCAATACTTTTGCTCCAACTGGTGCCAACTGTCCCTGATCTACCACATAACTCAGATAAATCACAGTGGCATGTGTCCTGGGTAAACTTGTACCTCTCACTTTGTTCATTTTAGATTGCTCACAGTGTTTGAGCTACTGAAAGAAAATAGACACACACACCGAGAGCAGTTCAGTTTATACAAATCTTTATTACAAATTCTAAAGCTGATATCAAACTACAATATGCAAGCCGTTCCCAATTATACTTATCAATGCTTGGACTGGTCCCAACTGCCGAAGCGAGGCAACGACTGCACATTTGTAGTAGGTTGTCGAGGCACCGGTAGCAGCTTCTCCACCACCCCCAACCAGGACGTTGGCTGGACTCTAGAAGTTCTTCTTTTTGCTGAGAGAAGTTGCCACCTCTCGGAGAGTCTCTCTCTTCAGCAGCGGGACCATGGCTTATATTACCCAAATATTGCTGACTCATAGCTTATCACTTTGAATAAATGGTTTATTTTGTATCAAGGCTAGGCCTCTGACAGTCTGTGACCAAAACAGGAAATGTTCTTGGTGCACAGATGTCCTTTGGTCAGATAATTGCATCTCTGGGCCCTATGGTGGAATTGATTATGTCTGCTGATTCTTAAAAACAAGCAGGTTCTCAGCCTTGCAGAAACAAAGGCTGCAAAAGTTAAAAAAAAAAACATGGTTTAAAGCTGAAGCAAAAAGCATGGTTTAAATCCTCCAATATACCATGTCCAAACTCACTCTTCTGCAAATTCACTGTGAGATGCACTTCCATTAGTCTCTGAAATAACTGCTCTAATTCAAACATGTGTTCTTCCATGTATCCGTACTAATTACTAAATCATTGATATAGGCTGTACTCTAAACCCTGAATTACTGCATTAATCATTCTCTGAAATATGATGGTGCATTTTTCATCCAATACTCATACAATCCCGAAGGTGTAATAAATGCAGAAATCCCTCTGCCTCTCTCTGTCAAAGGAACAAACCAGTATCCTTTTAAGAGATCAATCTTTGTAAGAACTTTTGCATTCCCCACCTTATCTATACAATCATCTATTCAGGGGATAGGGAATGCAACAGTCTTTGACACATGTTTAACTTTCAATAATCTGTGCATGAGAACACAGGATGAACTCCAATTTGAATTTGGTTTTCAGATGATGTCATTTTTAAACATATAATCCACTTCTGGATCCAACAATCTGCTCTTGGTTGGAGTCCTAGTCTCCTCCTCAGTCATTTTCTCAAAGTAAGGTTTAAGCATGTTTTCGTGATTAACCTTTGTCTTTCTTCGTGAATCAGGCATCTCACTTACATAGGTGACCTGGTTAATTTTTGATTTCACCTTATATGGTTCTGAAAACTGAACTCTCAAAGGGTTTGACTGAATTGGAAACAAAACTAATACTTTGTCACCAGATATAATGTCACTAATTTTTGCTTTTTGATCACACCGAATTTTCAATTTATCCTAAGTAGTTTTTTAAATTTTTCCTTGTCGTCCTGTAAGACTGATGTAATGTTTGTAAATTTGACTGTATAACATTATGTATTCACTGTTCCTTCAACAATAGTAATGGACTCTTGACTTCAAGACCAAACACCAACTCAAATGGACTAAAGACAAGAGACTACTGAGTTGCCTCTCTACAGCAAACAATAACAAATGGATTCCTTCATCCCAATCCTTATTATTTTCCATACAATAAGCCCTCGTTATATTTTTCATGGTTGAATGAGACTTTCCAAGGCCACTTGACTTTCAGAATGATAGACAGACGACACAATTTGATGGGCTCCCAATTCATACACCACCTGTTGAAATATTCCAGACATAAAATTACTCCCTTGGTCCTACTGAATTTCCCTTGGTAAGCCAAACAGTATGAAAAATGTCAGCATAGCCTTCACAATTGTCTTTGCTTTAGTGTTTCTCAGGGGAGTAGCCTCTGGAAACCTTGAAGCTCTGCATATAAGCATTATCAAATATTCAGTTCCTGCTTTAGTTTTTGTCAATGGTCCAACACAATCCTCTATCACTTTTGAGAAGGGCTCCACGAAAGCAGAGTTGGGTTGTAAAGGTGCCACTGGTGGTGCTTGATTTGGCTTGACAACCAGTTTGCAAGTGTGACAGGTTCTACAAAAGTTCACCACATCCTTTCATAATTTAATCCAATAAAACTGTTTCCTTATCTTTTCTACTGTCTTGTTCATTCCAAGATGACCTCCTAATGGTGTACCATCAGTCAAATTTAATATTCTTTCCTTTAAGTTTTGGAAATTACAACTTGCCTTACTACTGCCCAGTTTTCACTGGCAGGTATCACTTGTGGTTTCCACTTTCTCATTAATATTCCATCTTGAACAAAGTAACCTACTAGCACATTTTCAATTTCCTGGTTAGACAGAATCTTATCTCTTATCCAAGCAAGATCAGGATCATGCTTTTGCCCCGGCCTCGGTCGAGTGAGACAGGCGGAGGCCCCGGTCCGGACAGGGAGTGGGAGGCGGCGGCCCCAGTCCAGGCACAGGGAGAGCAGCAGCGGCCCCGGCCCCGGTCCGGGCGAAGGGTAGACGGCGGCGGCCTCGATCCGGGCAGGAGCAAGGGGGAGACGGCGGCCCCGGCCTCGGTCGAGTGGGGCAGGGGGAGGCCCCGATCCGGGCAGAGAGTGGGAGGCGGCGGCCCCATTCCAGGCACAGGGTGAGCTGCGGCGGCCTCGGCCCCGGTCCGGGCAGTATGGACCGACCTAGGAGGGGAGGCAGGCCCCTCCAGCCCGGGTAAGAAACCTGCATAGGAGAAGGCCACTCCAATATAAAACCTACGACCCAAGGACCTCGCTGCCACGTCCCAGCTTGCTTGGCCACGGCACACGAACCATGGGTGTAAAGGGTGGGGCCAGTACTGCGCGCACTGCACTCCACCTAAAAGCTCCTTTGCGCAGGCCCGAGGACAGGTCCACGTCCTCCCCCTCCACATCCTCCCCCTCCACGTCCTCCCCCTCCACGTCCTCCCCCTCCACGTCCTCCCCCTCCACGTCCTCCCCCTCCACGTCCTCCCCCTCCACGTCCTCCCCCTCCACGTCCTCCCCCTCCACGTCCTCTCCCTCCACGCCTTCCCCCTCAAAAGATGCTCACAAACTCAAGCTAGCATGCTGGAACATCAGAACAATGCTAGACAAGGCTGACAGCCACCGACCTGAACGTTGGTCTGCCCTCATTGCACATGAACTCCTCAGACTTGACATCGACATAGCCGCTCTCAGTGAAGTCCGCCTGGCAGATGTAGGCAGCCTCCAAGAACGCGGCGCGGGCTACACACTCTACTGGTCTGGCAAGCCTTCGGATGAACGACGCCTATCTGGTGTAGGCTTCATGGTCAAGAGCTTCATTGCCTCCAAACTCGAAAACCTTCCGACAGGCCTCTCGGACCGAATCATGTCCATGCGACTCCCCCTTCAGAACAAGCGTCACATCACCCTCATCAGTGTCTATGCTCCAACCCTCCAGGCGGAACCAGCAGAAAAGGACAAGTTCTACACCGACCTGCGCAACCTCATCCAACGCACCCCTACAGCCGACAAGGTTGTCATCCTGGGCGACTTCAACGCTCGTGTCGGTAAAGACTCAGAAACCTGGCCAGGAATCCTGGACAAGCATGGCGTCGGCAAGTGCAACAACAATGGGCGCCTCCTGTTGGAGCTCTGCGCAGAACAGCGGCTTGTCATTACAAACACCCTTTTTCAGCAGAGGGACAGCCTTAAGACCACCTGGATGCATCCCCGATCCAAGCACTGGCACCTCCTGGACTACATCCTGGTGCGAGAAAGTGACAAACGAGATGTGCTCCACACCAGGGTCATGCCTAGCGCGGAATGCCACACTGACCACCGGCTGGTTCGCTGCAAGCTCAACCTTCACTTCAAACCAAAGCCCAGGAACAATAAAGCCCCCAGAAAGAGGTTCAATGTTGGAAACCTGCAGTCAGACGAAGCGAGAGGTAACTTCCAGGCAAACCTCAAAGCAAAGCTCGACGATGCAACCCGCCTCACGGACCCGTCCCCTGAAACCCTCTGGGATCAGTTGAAGACTACCATACTGCAATCCACTGAAGAGGTACTGGGCTTCTCCTCCAGGAAAAAAAAGGACTGGTTTGACGAAAACAGCCAGGAAATCCAGGAGCTGCTGGCAAAGAAGCGAGCTGCCCACCAGGCTCACCTTACAAAGCCGTCCTGTCCAGAGAAGAAACAAGCCTTCCGTCGCGCATGCAGCCATCTTCAGCGCAAACTCCGGGAGATCCAAAATGAGTGGTGGACTAGCCTCGCCAAACGAACCCAGCTCAGCGCGGACATTGGCGACTTCAGGGGTTTCTACGAGGCTCTAAAGGATGTGTACGGCCCCTCACCCCAAGTCCAAAGGCCGCTGCGCAGCTCAGACGGCAAAGTCCTCCTCAGCGACAAGATCTCCATCCTCAACCGATGGTCAGAACACTTCCAATCTCTTTTCAGTGCCAACCGCTCAGTCCAAGATTCCGCCCTGCTCCAGCTCCCTCAACAGCCCCCTAAGGCTAGAGCTGGATGAGGTTCCCACCCTGGATGAGACATATAAGGCAATCGAACAACTGAAAAGTGGCAAAGCAGCAGGTATGGATGGAATCCCCCCAGAAGTCTGGAAGGCTGGCGGCAAAACTCTGCATGCCAAACTGCATGAGTTTTTCAAGCTTTGTTGGGACCAAGGGAAACTGCCTCAGGATCTTCGTGATGCCACCATCATCACCCTGTACAAAAACAAAGGCGAGAAATCAGACTGCTCAAACTACAGGGGAATCACGTTGCTCTCCATTGCAGGCAAAATCTTCGCTAGGATTCTACTAAATAGAATAATACCTAGTGTCGCCGAGAATATTCTCCCAGAATCACAGTGCGGCTTTCGCGCAAACAGAGGAACTACTGACATGGTCTTTGCCCTCAGACAACTCCAAGAAAAATGCAGAGAACAAAACAAAGGACTCTACATCACCTTTGTTGACCTCACCAAAGCCTTCAACACCGTGAGCAGGAAAGGGCTTTGGCAAATACTAGAGCGCATCGGATGCCCCCCAAAGTTCCTCAACATGATTATCCAACTGCACGAAAACCAACAAGGTCGGGTCAGATACAGCAATGAGCTCTCTGAACCCTTCTCCATTAACAATGGCGTGAAGCAAGGCTGTGTTCTGGCACCAACCCTCTTTTCAATCTTCTTCAGCATGATGCTGAACCAAGCCATGAGAGACCCCAACAATGAAGACGCTGTTTACATCCGGTACCGCACGGATGGCAGTCTCTTCAATCTGAGGCGCCTGCAAGCTCACACCAAGACACAAGAGAAACTTGTCCGTGAACTACTCTTTGCAGACGATGCCGCTTTAGTTGCCCATTCAGAGCCAGCTCTTCAGCGCTTGACGTCCTGCTTTGCGGAAACTGCCAAAATGTTTGGCCTGGAAGTCAGCCTGAAGAAAACTGAGGTCCTCCATCAGCCAGCTCCCCACCATGATTACCAGCCCCCCCACATCTCCATCGGGCACACAAAACTCAAAACGGTCAACCAGTTTACCTATCTCGGCTGCACCATTTCATCAGATGCAAGGATCGACAATGAGATAGACAACAGACTCGCCAAGACAAATAGCGCCTTTGGAAGACTACACAAAAGAGTCTGGAAAAACAACCAACTGAAAAACCTCACAAAGATAAGCGTATACAGAGCCGTTGTCATACCCACACTCCTGTTCGGCTCCGAATCATGGGTCCTCTACCGGCACCACCTACGGCTCCTAGAACGCTTCCACCAGCGTTGTCTCCGCTCCATCCTCAACATCCATTGGAGCGCTTACATCCCTAACGTCGAAGTACTCGAGATGGCAGAGGTCGACAGCATCGAGTCCACGCTGCTGAAGATCCAGCTGCGCTGGATGGGTCACGTCTCCAGAATGGAGGACCATCGCCTTCCCAAGATCATGTTATATGGCGAGCTCTCCACTGGCCTCCGTGACAGAGGTGCACCAAAGAAAAGGTACAAGGACTGCCTAAAGAAATCTCTTGGTGCCTGCCACATTGACCACCGCCAGTGGGCTGATATCGCCTCAAACCGTGCATCTTGGCGCCTCACAGTTTGGCGGGCAGCAACCTCCTTTGAAGAAGACCGCAGAGCCTACCTCACTGACAAAAGGCAAAGGAGGAAAAACCCAACACCCATCCCCAGCCAACCAATTTTCCCCTGCAACCGCTGCAATCGTGTCTGCCTGTCCCGCATCGGACTTGTCAGCCACAAACGAGTCTGCAGCTGACGTGGACTTTTTACCCCCTCCATAAATCTTCGTCCGCGAAGCCAAGCCAAAGAAGAATTCTTCTCTTGACAACAGCAAAGCTGGATCCTTATGTTTGTCTTCAATGCTTGCCTCCACCACTGGATCATCACAGACTTTTTCTACCTCTACCATTTTTGTAGACATGGCTCTAGTAATGGCACACATAGAGTAGATTTCCAAATCCTTTTCGGACTCATAAACCAAGGGCTTACTTGTGAGTTTCACAGCAGGTATGACTTTACCCTCTGCTAAATCATTCCCTAACAAAAGAGAAACTCCATCCACCGGCAGACATGATCTTATTCCTATCGTAACTGGGCCGTCAACTAAGTCTGATTTCATCACTATTCTATGCAAAGGTATAGGCTCTGCTTCACCACCAATGCCTTTAATTAAATTCACATCTCCAGTATCGGTCTCTTCACCAGTTCAAAACGTTGCTTAATATAAGCAACTGGCACTTGAATGGATCCTTCTTTTATCAAAGTGAAACCCTTCAGTCATAAAAGGTTTAAAAAATATCCCTAACTTTTTCACTCAGAACACAGGTAGTTGGTACCACCCTTTTCTCATTCTATCTTTTCAGCACAGGACAATTTGCTATTATGTGCCCTGGTTTCTTACAATAGTGGCAAATAACACTCAAAAATTTTTCCTTCATCCATTTCTCTTCCCCTCTTTCTTTAACCTCACTTCTAGATTTTCTTTCTACTCTACTTGGATTTTCAGCAGTATTCCTTTGAAAGGTATTCACTTAGACTCGTGGGTTAAAGCAAATGGCTCTGCGAAATTAGCCAATTCTTCGTTTTTATATTTTTCTCTGCCAAGTACACTTGAATATCATCAGGAACACAATTTTTAATCCCCTCAATCAGAATGTTTTCTCTCAATAAATCAAAGTTATTTTCTACTTTCATTATGGCACACCACTGATCAAAACACACAACCTTCCTATGCACAAAATCCAGGTAAGATTGGGTTGCTGCTTTATTTAAACACCTGAACTTTTGTCTATAAGCCTCTGGAACTAGTTTATAAGATCGGAGTATAGCCTGCTTTACAAATTCATAATCAGCTGCTGTTGTACAGTGAGACATGGGTACACCTGTTGGGCTTTCCCTTTAAGAACACTTTATAGCAGGTGTGACCACTAGTCTGGTGGACATTTTAAATTTACAGCTACTTTCTCAAAATGTTGAAAATACTGGTCTATTTCAGCTTCCTCATATGGAGGAATTAACCTCACTTCTCTACTGACCAGAAATCTCTCCTCCTGACCAGCACATGGGTTTTGGTTTTCTCCCTCTCCTTGGGTTATGGATGGTCAGCTTTAATTTAGCTAGTTCTAGCTCATGCTTCTATTCTTTTTCTCTCTCTCTCCTCCATTTCTGTCTGACTTACTGCTTCCTGTTCAGCTTTCCTTTCTCCCTCTCTTTTTTCCTCTAACTCTAGTTTTCTCAAATCAAATTTTACTTTTCTGAAGTTTTCTTCTTTGGAAACTATTCTAATCCAGCTTCTTCAAATACCCTCTTTCCACATTGTGCTTAACAATCTTTAGGACAATTTCCTTTTTTTTTAATCCCAGTATATACTGTAAGAAGTTTTAACTTGCCATCTATAACCATCAGTTCTGACTTTTTAGCCATTTTTAAATTAGCCACTGAAGGGTTAGTTATGAACTGGTCAATATTCATAGTTGCTGGTTTTTCTGCTGGTGATTTATGCCCTCACCGTTTATTTTTAAATTGAATCTGCAGGTTGAGTCAAACTCAGACGACTGAAGACTAAGCACGTCAATCGCCCCTAAATCTTCCAAATTGGTTTCATCCCAGACGATGCCCTTAAATTATGTTACAAGATCAAACCAGCAACCACAAAGAAGGAATATCACACGGGGGTAAAGATGAACAATTACTTTATTAAGATAAAATTCACCTTCAAACTTTAATTAAAAATCCCCACTTTTATGACAATACCCACTGGTTATTATGCAAATTTCTATAACAGTGTAAAACTAATAAATTCCCCAGTCTAAATATAATATATGTAATTAAAGTCTGTCATATTTCCAACTAGCCCACAGAAAAACTTAGTCATTAAAAAAACACAAAACACACAAGACTCACAAAACTTTGATCTGAACTTTGGCTTGGCTTCGCGGACGAAGATTTATTGAGGGGTAATGTCCACATCAGCTGCAGATTCATTTGTAGCTGACAAGTCCGATGCGGGACAGGCAGATACAGTTGCTGTGGTTTCAATGGAAAATTGGTTGGTTGGGGTTGGGTTTTTCCTTCTTTGTCTTTTGTCAGTGAGGTGGGCTCTGCAGTCTTCTTCAAAGGAGGTTGCTGCCCGCCAAAATGTGAGGCGCCAAGATGCATGGTTTGAGGCGACATCAGCCCACTGGCGGTGGTCAATGTGGCAGGCAGCAAGAGATTTCTTTAGGCAGTCCTTGTACCTCTTCTTTGGTGCACCTCTGTCATGGTGGCCAGTGGAGAGCTCGCCATATAACATGATCTTGGGAAGGCGATGGTCCTCTATTCTGGAGATGTGACCTACCCAGCGCAGTTGGATCTTCAGCAGCATGGATTCGATGCTGTTGGCCTCTGCCATCTCGAGTACTTCGATGTTAGGGATGAAGTCGCTCCAATTAATGTTGAGAATGGAGCAGAGATAACACTGGTGGAAGCGTTCTAGGAACCGTAGGTGATGCCGGTAGAGGACCCATGATTCAGAGCCGAACAGGAGTGTGGATATGACAATGGCTCTGTATAGGCTAATCTTTGTGAGGTTTTTCAGTTGGTTGTTTTTCCAGACTCTTTTGTGTAGTCTTCCGAAGGTGGTATTTGCATTGGTGAGTCTGTTGTCTATCTCGTTGTCGATCCTTGCATCCGATGAAATGGTGCAGCCGAGTTAGGTAAACTGGTTGACTGTTTTGAGTTTTGTGTGCCTGATGGAGATGTGGGGGGGCTGGTAGTCATGGTGGGGAGCTGGCTGATGGAGGACCTCAGTTTTCTTCAGGCTGACTTCCAGGCCAAACATTTTGACAGTTTCCGCAAAACATCTGTAGAGCTGGCTCTGAATTGGCAACTAAAGCGGCATCATCTGCAAAGAGTATTTCACGGACAAGTTTCTCTTGTGTCTTGGTGTGAGCTTGCAGGTGCCTCTTTGCAGACGATGCTGCTGATCTGAACTGAAGCAAAGATTATAAACAAAATTCAGTTTGTTTTGTAAGCTGAAGCCAAAAGATCTTTGAGAGAGAGAGAAAGCACAAAATTCGAAGTTGTGTTGTGTTGCTTGCAGAGAGAGGAACAATTGGCTTAGTCCTGATCCTTCTAGTTGCCTTTGAAATGTTCATCCCTTTTAAAATGCCCAACATTCTAAACTCCCTTCCAGACCATGACTCATGCTCTTGGCCTTTTTCCACTCTACAGCACCACCCAGTGGTGTTTTATCGTCCAAGTCCAGAAATGTTTAGATAAGTTTCTGCACATTTTTCGTCAGTATCCCACTCTCTCAGCAGTCCATCTTCACCTTGGCTCTCTAAGGGAATCTGTCTCTTTTTAACATAAAACCACATAACACATAGGCCAATACACAACACAGAACCCTGTAGCACTCTATTTCCTTACCACCCCCAAGTTCCTCACATCCCCTATTTCCTTACTGCCCCATATTTCCTCTCTCCCCCTATTTCCTTACCACTCCGTATTTCCTTACTGTCCCATATTTCCTTACCACCCACTATTTTCTCTCTGCTCCATATTTGCTCACCACCCTCTATTTCTTCACTGCTCCCTATGTCAACATCACCTTTTCCCTCACTGTCTCCTTTTCCTCAGTGACCCTTTTTCCTCACCGCCTCCTATTTTCTCACTGCTACCTTTTACCTCACCACTCCCTTTTCCCTCACTGCCCCCTTTTTCCTCACCGACCCATCCCCTCACTGCTGCATCCCTTCACTACCCCATTTCCTCACTGCCCTCTATCCCTTCACTGTCCCTATCCCTTCACTGCCCCATTTCCTCACTACCGCATCCCTTCATTGCCCTTATCCCTTCCCTGCCCCTATCCCTTCATGTCCCTCTATCCCTTCACCTCACCACCCCTATCCCCTCACTGCCCCCTATCTCCTTTCCATCCTTTTTTCCCTCACATCTCCCTTGGATTTTCCACTGGCCACAGGGAATTTTTGGGAATCACTAGTGTAGATGGCTGTTTTGTGAAATTTGAGGATAGGATAATTATGTTTAATTTTTTATACCAAAAAGTGAAATATCACAAAATACAATCCATCGTTTGTTGAATTTTGGACTACAATATTTGAGAAATAAATTGTGGATTTATTTTTAGAAATTATACAGTATTTACTCAAAGAACATGATAGAGAGCTTCAAGTTCTTGAGTAAATATTACCTATAACCTGTCTCTGTCCAACATATCAATGCTTCCACCAAGAAAATATACCAGTGAAAATGCAATTCTCAGATCTTTCTTGAGGCCCTGGTGTTGAGGATCATTGTGCAGTTGGTGTTGTCATCAATCATCACTGCAGAACAGAAAGTCGTGGATCCATTTGTGGAGCAGGGTGCTGAGACCAAGGGATTGGTATGTTAGCACTATTCTGTTGAAATTGGAACTGTATTTGATAAATAGTAGTCTGACATAGGTATCCTTATTGTCGAAGTATTCCAGGGGTAAGTGCAGGGCTAGGGAGATAGCATCCACTGATGGTCTGTTTTGGTGGTCCATACATGATTCTGAATTTGTTAACTGTGAAAACATTGACTAAGTAATGGTAAAGGTACATGTGTTTTCTGTTTAGCATTGGTCTTTGACAGATTGATCATGTTGTTGTCCTCCAGTCCATCTCCACTATGGTTCAGCTGCTGGCATCTGCATTCTTTTATACCCAGCTGGAGACAGAAAACTTCTTCAATAGCTGCACATCTTACATTTATATATGATTGAAATATATTGTAGTTTATTTGTACTTGTGAAAACATCATTTACATTAATTTAGATGCCAGTATTATTAGCATTTTATTATTGTTTGGTCTTTCAGGGATTAACTAAAAATCTAATTATTGATATCTATTACTTTTTTAAAAATCACACTTTTTCAAAGATCAGAGTAAGTGGATTCATTGGTCCAATTATTTTTTTTAAGTGGGAGTTGCTCACGACTATATTAATAGCAATCTAGTATCTCTGACCTCTAAGGTCCTTTTTAAATTGGTAATGCTTGACAACAATTCAACATTTATTTTCAAACCCCTTCCATCACAGAGAGCAAACAGAAGGGCAAGATAAGAAAAAACTTTTCCTGAGAGATTAGATCTGGAAGAGATCAGTGCTCATTTTAAATTAAAGAGAAGAAGATCCTTTGAAATGATAAACCTTCATTTTAATGGTTCAACTTCCAGCAGAGAAATATTTTCTCAGAACAGATTTTGCAAAGGTATTTTGTTATTTTGTAGCAAAATGCAATGTAGGATATTCTAAATAATGCAACTTTATACCAGTTATTGTCATATTTTTATGATTTGTGAGAGATCTTAGCCTTCTATAGAATATTAACTGAATGACAAAATTGGTATAATGTATGAACAGTTCTGTTATTTAACCATCATCTAGTTGGCAACTGTATATAGGCTGCTGAGAGTACAACGTAGCATGTTGAATGCCAACAAGAAAGAAATTTCTTAAGAATTGCATTTTCAAGGACCAACCCTCTGTGCTAGTGTGATCAGTACTCTTGAATCCTAGAGATAACAAATATTTGGAGATGCAAAGTCATTTGCTGAACATTAACATAAGGCAGCATGACAGCGCCAGCGATTGAGACCAGACCAGGGTTTGAATCCTGTGCTGTCTGTAAGGAGGTTATATGTTCTTTCAGTGTCAGTGTGTGTTTCATTCAGGTGCTACAATTTCCTCCCACCATTCAAAAAGCGTACCAGGGGTGTAAGTCAGTTGAGTGTAATTGAGCAGCCTGGGCTTGTGGGCTGACAGGACCTGTTATCATTCTGTATGTCTGTGGTGATATGTTTCCTCCAATGTATATAGTTATCATTGTCGGTTGTATGTATAGTGCTGGACCTTGCTGCCATTCCTATCCTGGGATCTGGGGCAGCAAGGTTCTTCTGTGTATTCTTTCTTTCTTCTTCTTTGGTTTGGCTTCGCAGATGAAGATTTATAGAGGGATATGTCCATGTGTCCTGCAGGCTCGTTGGTGACTGACAAGTCTGATATGGGATAGGCAGGCACAGTTGCAGTGGTTGCAATGGAAAATTGGTTGGTTGGGATTGGGTGTTGGGTTTTTCCTCCTTTGTCTTTTGTCAGTGAGGTGGGCTCTGAGATCTTCTTCAAAGGAGGTTGCTGCTCGCTGAGCTGTGAGGTGCCAAGATGTACGGTTTAAGGTGATATCAGCCCACTGGCGGTGGTCAATGTGGCAGGCACCAAGAGATTTCTTTAGGCAGTCCTTGTATCTCTTCTTTGGTGTACCTCTGTCACGGTGGCCAGTGGAGAGCTTGCCATATAACACGATCTTGGGAAGGCAATGGTCCTCCATTCTGGAGATGTGACCCAGCCAGCGCAGTTGGGTCTTCAGCAGCATGGATTCGATGCTTGCGGACTCTGCCAGCTCGAGTACTTCGATGTTGGTGATGAAGTCATTCCAATGAATGTTGAGGATGGAGCGGAGACAGCGCTGATGGAAACGTTCTAGGAGCCGTAGGTGATGCCAGTAGAGGACCCATGATTCAGAGCCGAACAGGAGTGTGGGTATGACAACGGCTCTGTACACGCTGATCTTTGTGTGTTTCTTCAGGTGGTTGTTTTTCCGGACTCTTTTGTGTAGTCTTCAAAAGGTGCTATTTGCCTTGGCGAGTCTGTTATCTATCTCGTTGTCCATCCTTGCAGCCGAGGTAGGTAAACTGGTTGATCATTTTGTGTTCTGTGTGCCCGATGGTAATGTGGGGGGACTGGTAGTCATGGGAGCTGGCTGATTGAAGATCTCAGTTTTCTTCAGGCTGATTTCCAGGCCAAACATTTTGGCAGCTTCAGCAAAACAGGACGTCATGCGCTGGAGAGCTGGCTCTGAATGGGCAACTAAAGTGGCATTGTCTGCAAAGAGTAGTTCATGGACAAGTTGCTCTTGTGTCTTGGTGTGAGCTTGCAGGTGCCTCAGATTGAAGAGACTGCCATCCGTATGGTAACGGACTGATGTAAACAGCGTCTTCATTGTTGAGGTCTTTCATGGCTTGTTTCAGCATCATGCTGAAGAAGATTGAAAAGAGGGTTGGTGCAAGGGTGCAGCCTTGCTTCACGCCGTTGTCATTGGATAAGGGTTCAGAGAACTCATTGCTGTATCTGACCTGACCTTGTTGGTTTTCGTGCAGTTGGATAACCATGTTGAGGAACTTGGGGGGGCATCCGAGGCGCTCTAGTATTTGCCAAAGCCCTTTCCTGCTCACGGTGTCAAAGGCTTTGGTGAGATCAACAAAGGTGATGTAGAGTCCTTTGTTTTGTTCTCTGCACTTTTCTTGGAGCTGTCTGAGGGCAAAGACCATGTCAGTAGTTCCTCTGTTTGCGCAAAAGGCACACTGTGATTCTGGGAGGACATTTTCAGTGACACTAGGTATTAGTCTATTAAGGAGAATCCTAGCGAAGATTTTGCATGCAATGGAGAGCAGCGTGATTCCCCTGTAGTTTGAGCAGTCTGATTTCTCGTCTTTTTGTGCAGGGTGATGATGGTGCCATCACGAAGGTCCTGAGGCAGCTTTCCTTGGTCCCAGCAAAGCTTGAAAAACTCATGCAGTTTGGTATGCAGAGTTTTGCCACCAGCCTTCCAGACCTCTGGGGGGGGGGGGGGGGGGGGATTCCATCCATACCTGCTGCTTTGCCACTTTACAGTTGTTCAATTGCCTTATATGTCTCTTCCCGGGTAAGAACCTCATCCAGCACTAGACTCAAGGGCTGCTGAGAGAACTGGAGCAGGAGAGAATCTTGGACTGAGTGGTTGGCACTGAAAAGAGATTGGAAGTGTTCTGACCATCGATTGAGGATGGAGATCTTGTCGCTGAGGAGGACTTCACCATCTGAGCTGCGCAGTGGGCTTTGGACTTGGGGTGAGGGGCCGTACACAGCCTTTAGAGCCTCATAAAAACCCCTGAAGTCGTCAATGTCGCGCTAAGCTGGGTTTGTTTGGCGAGGCTAGTCCACCATTCATTTTGGATCTCCCGGAGTTTGCATTTGAAGATGGCTGCATGCGAGACGGAAGGCTCATTTTTCCTCTGGTCAAGGAAGATTTTGCAAGGTGAGCCTGGTGGGCAGCTCGCTTCTTTGCCAGCAGCTCCTGGATTTCCTGGTTATTTTTGTCTAACCAGTCCTTGTTTTTTCCTGGTGGAGAATCCCAGTACCTCTTCAGTGGATTGCAATATGGCCGTTTTCAGCTGATCCCAGAGGGATCCAGGAGAAGTGTCCATGAGGCAGTTTGCATCCTCGAGCTTTGCTTGGAGGTTTGCTTGGAAGTTTCCTCTCACTTCGTCTGACTGCAAGTTTCCAACATTGAACCTCTTTCTGAGGGCTTTACTGTTCCTGAACTTTGGCTTGAAGTGAAGGTTGAGCTTGCAACGAACAAGCCGGTGGTCAGTGTGGTATTCCGCGCTGGGCATGACCCTGGTGTGGAGCACATCTCGTTTGTCTCTTCCTCACACCAGGATGTAGTCCAGGAGGTGCCAGTGTTTGGATCAGGGATGCATCCAGGTGGTCTTCAGGCTGTCTCTCTGCTGGAAAAGGGTGTTAGTAATGACAAGCCGCTGTTCTGCGCAGAGCTCCAATAGGAGGCACCTGCTGTCATTATACTTGCCGACACCATGCTTGCCAAAGATTCCAGGCCAGGTTTCTGAGTCTTTGCCGACGCGAGAGTTGAAGTCGCCAAGGATGACAATCTTGTCGGCGTTGGATGAGGATGTGCACAACTTGTCCTTTTCTGCTGGTTCCGCCTGAAGGGTTGGAGCATAGACACTGATGAGGGTGATGCGTCGCTTGTTTTGAAGGGGGATTCGCATGGACGTGATCCGGTCAGAGTGGTCTGTCGGGATGTTTTAGAGTTTGGAGGCAATGAAGTTTTTGACCATGAAGTCACAGTCATCGTTCAGCCTGAGGCTTGTCAGACCAGTAGAGTGTGTAACCTGCGCCATGTTCTTGGAGTCTACATCTGCAAGGCGTACTTCGCTGAGAGCGGCTATGTCGATGTCGAGTCTGAGAACTTCAAGTGCAATGAGGGCAGACCGACATATAGATCGGTGGCTATCAGCCTTGTCTAGTATGGTTCTGATGCTCCAGCATACTAGCTTGAGTTTGTGTGCATCTTTTGAGGGGGACGACATGGACATGTCCTTGGGCCTGCGCAAAGGAGCTTTTAGGTGGAGTGCAGTGTGCGCAGTACTAACCCCACCCTTTACACCCATGGTTCATGTGCCGTGGCCAAGCAAGCTGGGACGTGGCAGCGAGGTCCTTGGGTCATAGGTTTTATTTCGGAGTGTCCTTCTCCTATGTAGGTTGCTTAACCGGGCTGAAGAGGCCTACCTCCCCTTTTAGGTTGAACCATAATTGGAGATCTACGACCGTTGTCCACAGTTATGGAGTGGTGCGCCCTGGAATCGGCCTCCGTGCGTTTACTCCTTCCGCGGCCGAGTGCTGGTGGTGCGGGCGAGATTTCTTCTGCCCCTCGTGCTGGGTCCTGGAGCCCCCGGACAGGCGACTCGATTACTTCCACGCCTGGCTGTACCACGCAGGGTCGAGTTGGCCGGAACCCACAGGACCACAACCTTTCCCACGCCTTGCAAAACATCCCTGAGGTTCCTCAGGCAAGGCCGTTCTGGCAGCGCGCAGACTTGGGGCTCACCCCTAGCCCAGGCTGTTCGTGTTTGGTGGGGGCCCGCTGACCAGCTGGGGCTCTGGGTTCAGGGTGCAAGAGCCGCAGGCTGTCTCGAGGGTTCAGAATCGCCCCCACGAGTTCCTGGTTGAGTGGCCTGGCCCTTACCTGAGAGCCGGAGGTTTCCACTTCTGCTTGGCAAGTATTTTCTGTTTATTAAAGCCTATAGTTTTCACAGCATGTCTCTGTGGTTACTGGTAATGCCCTACAATTTAATACACAGAAATTATCTCTCCGGTAACTGCTCCACCCTGAATGACGGAAGTAGACCCCCATCTCCCAGGAGCATCCGAACACTATGAGCAGTGGATAAGCTGCTTTAGTAATTTCCTCAAGACTCCTGCCAATTTGATGGACTCTGACAATAAGAAGTTCAAGGTACTGCAAGTAAGAATCAGCCAGAGAGAAATCCAGGCAATCAGGGACTGTGCCATGTACTCCGAGGTAATGGACCTCTATAAACCAAGCTCCGGTCCCTCTATAAACTGAGGATCAATGACATCTACTCGCGTTATCTCCTTGCTTCCCATAAGCCACAACCAGGTGAGTCGGTGGAAGAATTCATTTGTATTCTGCTCATGCAGGGGAAAGACTGTGGGGGTTGTTCAAAGGCTCCTGTATCGGTGGCCCAATGAGTCTAATACCTAGTCTGGGACATCTGCATGTCAGGATTGAGGTCCGATTACATTTGACAGCACCTCCTTTTAGAAAATTAGTTGCCACTGAAGCATGCCATGCAGTTAATCAGGACTCTAGACTCGGCCCAGTGTGACGCAGAATCGATCACAGGCAAAAGTGAGCCATCCACTTGCGTACCAAAAATGCCGCAATCTTGGGAGATGGCATCAGGTCAGAAGATCTGACAACAGCAGCGGTGATGACCAAACGCATGTAATGCTTTTTCTGCGGGCAGGCGAAGCATCCACGATGATTTTGTCCTGTGAGGGGTACAAGTTGCTCAGGCTGCAGAAATAGGGTACACTATCTGCAGGTATGTCAAGCTAAGATGTCCACTTGAAGCAGGGTAGTGTGTGACCGATGGGAGAATCCTGGCCCTACTTCCGATACCTAGTGTGGGTGTGGAGAGAAGGGTGCCATCTTACCAGCCACAGCCCCTGCCCTTTGCATGGTCTGCTCAGGCACAGCCCGCTCCATTAATCCACTTCCACCTTCTTCCTCGACTTTGATATTCATGATTGAGTGGTCTACATGGAGACCACCATCTTACGCCCTGATCCTCCATGCAAACGCACTGATCCTGGCATCTGTATTGCTGAACCAGACCAGTTCTCATCTGATGGCCATTCAATGATGCAGATGGAGGTGGTTGGACATAAAATTAACTGCCTATTTGACAGTGTCCGCACAGAGATTTATTAATCCGATGTTGTCTTCAGACTCTCGCTTCCAGGCTGGCCGATCAGTGGACTGATATTGCTGGCAGCCAAAGACCACTAAACTGACATCGGGTGGTATTGTGTTACACATCTGATGGTGGGGGATGAGCATTATGATAATTTCTCACTACTTGTTATGCCCCAACTCTGTGTGCTGATCCTCTTGGGCTTG
Source organism: Narcine bancroftii (assembly GCF_036971445.1). Lineage (NCBI taxonomy): Eukaryota > Metazoa > Chordata > Chondrichthyes > Torpediniformes > Narcinidae > Narcine > Narcine bancroftii. Next base: position 3,446,772 of record NW_027211808.1, read on the forward strand.
GACTTGCAAAGCCAGTTAAAGAGCTTGATGATGGTGTTCAGAGGCCCATACTCACCCCTCACAGTGAGGAACCCACAAGTCGTTGACCCTATCCCCTACCCTCAGTCCCCTGCAGCATCACCACCCTTCATCCCGCGAATATGATTGTTGACACATAGCTGCTAAAAGTTGGCGCTACAGCGCCGAGAACATGGCATTTATCCTGGTTAAGATTCAGCGACTCCTGGCAGAGGATATCATCACTCCGAGTACCAGCCTCTGGAGAGCCCAGGTCCTGGTAGTCAGGGGTGGGAGTAAGCCATGGATGGTCATTAACTACAGTCAAACTATGAATCACTTCACCTAGATGGACGCTTACTCTCTTCCCCAACATTATCAACAAAGTTGCTCAATATCATGTATTCTCGACCATTGACTTTAAGTCAGCCTATCAACAGCTTCCCCTTTGCCCCAGTAATCGAATTTATACAGGTTTTGAGGCTGACGGGAAACTTTTTTATTTTCTCCGGGTTCCCTTTGGTGTCACCAATGGCTTTTCTGATTTCCAGAGGGTGATGGTCAGGATGATGGAGGAGCACAATCTGGCAGTGACTTTACTCTACCTCAATAATGTCACCAACTACACCTGTAAGGCCCACCCCCTCATTAGGTCCACTACATTCACATTATCGGCTGAGACTTAGGCTGTTTTTCATCAGATCCGAGAGGACATCACTAAGGCCACGCTGCATGCTGTGGATGAATTCATCCCTTTTCAGGTGGAGAGTGATGCATCTGACTCTGCGCTGGCCTCAAAACTAAACCAGGCAGGCAGGCCAGTGGCCTTTTTTACCCATACCCTCCATTACCCTGAGACATAGCACTCCTTGGTCGCGAAGGAGGCGCAGGCAATTATTAAAGCAGTGTGCCACTAACGCTGCTACCTGGCTGGGAAACAGTTTACCCTACTGACAGACCAACGGCAGCAGCAGGGTAAAATCAAGAATGAAAATATCCTCAGGTGGAGAATTGAGCTCTCCACCTATAAATGATATCTTGTACTGGCCACGTAAGCTCAACAATCCGCCTGATGCCCTATCCCAGGGGAAGTGCGCAAGCACGCATCTTGACTATCTCCAACCCTTACATGATTTTCTTCTCGACCCCGGAGTTACGAGACTGTTCCACTTTATCAAAACTCGGAAACTCCCGTACTCTGTCAAGGATGTCAGGTCCATGACCAGTCGCTGTCAGGTCTGCGCAGAATGTGAGCCACAGTTTTACAGGCCTGACAAGGCACATCTCATTAAAGCCACTAACCCATTCGAACGACTGAGCATTGATTTCAAGGGCTCCCTTCCCTCATCGAACAGGAACATTTATTTCCTGAACATTATTGACGAATACTCCCGGTTCCCTTCTGGATATGACCTCAGTCACAGTGATTAAGGCACTACACAGTATCTTCACTCTGTTCGGGTACTCTCATAACATCCACAGTAATCGGGGATCCTCATTTATGAGTGAGGAGCAGTAGCAATACTTTCTCACCAGATGCATAGGCACCAGTAGGACCACCAATTATAATCCCAGGGGCAATTGACAGGTGGAACAGAAGAATACCACTGTTTGGAAGGTTGTGCTCCTGGCCTTGAAGTCCAGAGACCTGCTAACATGACATGCTAGCAGGATGACTTGCCAGAGGCATTGCATGGCATTCACTCACTCCTTTGAACCGTCATGAATACCACCCCTCGTGGGGGGTGGGGGGGGCGTGGCAAGATGGCATAGAGTCTAGACATGTAATCTTGACCTCTCTGGTCAGACTTTTAAGAACCCATTTTTAACTCTTTGTTTTCAGGTTTAAATTTTTTAAAACTTAGTTTAAAGTATCAAGGAATTGTTATGGCTTTTGTTAGAAATTAAAGTACCTTTAAAGAAATTGCCCGAGACAAAAATTGAGAACAAAGAACATTTATTACAACAACAATGCAAAGTTGGGTGCTTCCCCTTACCCTGGGAATACACACACATACTGGGGCTCACCCAACTTTTATACAGTCAATTTCAGTATCAGAGTGCCCTCCCCCTTACATTCTTCTGCCCCCTGGATAGGTTTGGCATAGGTAATCCTTCCTGCCTACGTGCAGTTTCAGTACACTTGGAGGACCAGGGGGTATCCTGTGGGTGTCCCATCATGTCATTGTCCTTATTCACACCTTCCTGATTCTCGGGGCTACAATCTCTTGGTATGCGGAGTTGACTCATTCTATCTAGGGTTGGCTAATTTCATATGTATAAATCTGTGTATGGTTAGCTAATTAGATATGTAGGACTTGGTACTTCTGTCCAGGGCTAGGAGACCTTTATCTGATCCAGACTACCTCAACTTCCTACATTCTATTGTACCTTACCATTCCTTTTCTTAGTCTTATGGTCTTGTCACAAAGACTAGAAGATTCTTATGTTAATCGTGCTGTCTCTGCTTTCCTGCATCCTAACCCCCAAGCTTATCCTGCTTGTACTGGTTACAGCCATTAACTGATGAATTTTAGTTTCTTCCATGTTCATAATTTTAGATCAATTTTCCCATCTCTCACAATCCTCACTTTTCTTTTAGATCAGTAATACTGATCTTTCACCATGATCAGTGTTACTGATCTTTGGTTACTAGTGTCAGTGTGACTGATCCCCCCCCCCCCCCCTCACTTTTCTTTTAGATCAGTAATACTGATCTTTCAAGTGTAAGGTGTAGTTTTACCCAGCTGGTCAATAACCGAATTGTTATCTCTGTGTAAAGTCTTTAGGTAGGGGAGCACCATGAAGGTCAGAGTAGCGAGTCCAGCTGCTTATTAGGGTTGCGAGTATTAGGCTCCAGTTCTCAGTAAAGAGTCTAGTCCATCCCACATCAGTCCGAAGTTGCCACGTCTGAACATGGGCATGGGCAGATTCACGTTGAAACATTGAAGCAGTGTCTTTTAACCACCCGACTTTTGTACGCATTGTCCTGACGAAGTCTGTGAGAGACGCTGCCTTCAGCAGCGAACGAGTAGCAGTAGTCAGGCGGTTCCGTTGAATTGTGGCTAGTATCTGATGTCCTCTTCAGCCCCGAACCCTAGGGCCACCGATCTCCGAAGCTGTCTGGAGCCTGATATTAAAGTGTCAAGCAGCTCACGTTGATGGTAACCGGTGCTCCCCTTCACGGGGTGATGAAAAGAGACCAAGCTGGGGGGGAGATTGTTTCTTGTGATTTAACTGTGTGTTGCAGCTTGTCTGCTAACATTAGCATAGGTATCATTGAACTTGTGAGTTGCAGCCTGTCTGTGTACATTAGCATATGTATTAACTCTCTCTCTCTGCGACATGTACAATCCTGACTACCATTCTGTCTGTCTTTGTCCCACCATGTCTTTTGTGCTATCGCTTTAAAACTCCTGTCTTTAATACCTGCGTAGGCTAAGATACAAATTAGATGTACTCCACTAAAGCTGTTCAGTTCCCCTGGTCCGTATTGGAATCCCTTGTTAACCCATATCCCACTATGACTATACATTAAATCTATGCCCTGTCTATATTCTAAAGGAGCACAATTGTAACCTCTGCTGCCCCTATTCCAGGAGGACTTAAAACATAGCGAGTACTGAAGTGACATATCCTTTTAACGAACAATATTTAAAAAAAAAATGAATAAACAACAATAAATGTAAAAACCATTAAAATACGGCAATAAAAAATACAACAATAACTGTATAAACCATTAAAATACGACAATAAAAAATACAACAATAAATGTATAAACCATTAAAATACGACAATAAAAAATACAACAATAAATGTATAAACCGTTAAAATACGACAATAAATGTAACATTACGGCACTTTGTCACGGCGCAGTGTAAGTTTCAGGTCTGAAGGATGAGGAACTGCACGCCAGGTTGAGGGTTGAATCTATGTGTCGTGATGTTGTGGTTCAGAAGCTGGTTTAATTCTTTGAATGTGGGTCCAGCCTTTCTCTCTTGTTCTTACTGCGGTGTCTGTAATTAAAAGTACACAGAAGGGACCATCCCAGCCATTCTTTTACATAAAACCAATCACTAGATTTTAATAAAATGAATAACAATCTGACTTTTCTTTGTGTTAGTGTAAAAATTGTAAAATGAAACACAAACCATATTTGCATGGGTTTTGAATATGTTAGACCTTATTAAAATGCAGTTGGAGCTGCTTGTCTGTATGGGGCACAACCCTCCAATTTGTTAGAGTACATAACAGACATTGTAGCACAAGAGCCTCTGCAAGAGAACTTGAAACATATTCAACCTTTAGTTCTAGTGGTCTGATAACGCCTCAAACCGTGCATCTTGGCGCCTCACAGTTTGGCGGGCAGCAGCCTCCTTTGAAGAAGACCGCAGAGCCCACCTCACTGACAAAAGGCAAAGGAGGAAAAACCCAACACCCAACCCCAACCAACCAATTTTCCCTTGCAACCGCTGCAATCGTGTCTGCCTGTCCCGCATCGGACTGGTCAGCCACAAACGAGCCTGCAGCTGACGTGGACTTTTTACCCCCTCCATAAATCTTCGTCCGCGAAGCCAAGCCAAAGAAAGAAGTAAAATGCCTTGTGCCACAGCTCACAACCATATTCCATATAATAACCATATAGCAATAACAGTACGGAAACAGGCCATATTGGCCCTTCTAGTCCGCACCGATTTACATGAAACTCCAACTAGTTCCACCTACCTACTCCCTGCCCATAACCCTCCAACCCCCTCACATCCATGTACTCATCAGTGCCACTGTAATACAGTTGAACTAACCGCTGCACTACCCAAAGTGAGACAAGAGCCCATGCATTTTCTGACTAAAGGTCACAAGTGTAGCCAACAGATTACTTCAAGGCACTTTCAGCCTTGCTCCTCTGTGCAGCCATGTAATCTTTGAGAAGAGGCAAACATAACCAAGGGCATTAAAAGGGTAAAAATCTGGCAATTTTCTCTCCACAGAGAGCATTGGGGAGCCTGGAACCGATTGTTGATTTTGTAAAATGAAGTTGAACAGGCTTGTACACATTTTCAGACTGCTTGTGCAGTGAGTGCCATACACCATGGTCTTCTGATTCATTGGTGAGGAGGTGATCAGTAAGATGCAGCAGTGGAAGCGCTTGCTCAAAGGCTGGAGGAAAATTAGACTTAGACCTGGATTTGTCAGAATGATAAGAGTTTATCTAAAGCTGGCTTTAGATAGAAGAACATCACAGGTGCTCCTCAATTTACGATAGGGTTGCGTTCCAGCAGACCCAGCGTAAATTGAAAAAAAATCTTAATTGGAGACGTACCTTGTCTAACATTAACAGCACTGTATCAGTCCTCATACTGATCTCACTACCCTGCTCTCTCCCAACAGTCCCTGTAAGCTTTCCGAAAATGTGATTAACCAACGAGGCTACAAAAAATTCACCTTAGAGAAATTATCAAAGTTTATTGGAAAAATCAATGATGCTTGTGATGACCTTTAACACATTATATGAAAGTAAATGACAGTCATGCTATTGTGTCATCGTAAAATCATAAGTAGGGGAGCACCTGTATTACCTTTCATATTTTTCCAATGTTGATTGCACACACAATCATTTAAGTACCGGCTAGTTTCTATAATATTGCACTTAAAGTTTAGCTGCATGAATCCTGGAGCTTGTGGAGTCATTAGTGAATCAAGAAATATTGGTGCCATGCCAATTTCTCTGTACCATGCCAATTTCCCAGTCCTGAAGCCGGGACGTAGTGAATGGTATCAGGTACAAGATCTGTGAGTAATTAATGCTATTATTCCTATGCGCCCAATTGTTCTGAACGATGCCACCAATTTAAATCATATTCCACCTATTGCAGTACTCACACACCACCATAGACCAGTTCGCAGGTTTATTTCTTCATTAAGCTGAATCCAGTCGCGCAGGGTTTACCTCCGTGATTATTTACAATGTAACTTCCGCACTACCGGATTTTAATATAAACCTGATGAATGGGGAAAGTTATCATGAATTAAATAACAGCGGCAATACAGAGAAATTGTGCTGAGGCATTAATTTCACTCCGGAGGAAAATGCACCAGAGAAATGAATGATTAAACTTATAGGAATCCCCATAGGAATCCCCAGAGGTATCTTTATTCTCCAGAGGTGGGTGATCTTTAAACTCACGGACCTTGACTGCTGAATGTGTAGAAGAAATGTACTAAATCTATTGATAGGGATCCATACTGCTAACTGAGAGACAGGAGCCAGAAGCGTCAGTTTCAAGTGCCACAATGCGCTTAAAGGGGCATGTACACTCCCCCTTCAACTGGCTGATCCAGCCACTTTACACATCAGATCCTTTCTTTATCTCACATACACTTAAAGTTAAGATGTATAGAACTCACCCTATTTGCGCAAACATTTCTCCCTGCAAATGTTATAACATCACTATTCTCAGGTACTCCCTGTGCAAAATCACATTTGAATACAATTTATTTCATAAATTGGAATTAACTGGTAGTTAAATTCGCTAATTCTACAGTATTGAAAAACGATCATTTATGACATTTAATTTTTAGCATGAATTTTAATCAATATTGGTCAGTGACTGAAGTGGGAAGTCGTGATTTATGAAATTATCTCTGGTCTCTACTCTCCCACTCCCGACGCTTCTCCCAACATTCAGGAGCTGGCACACAGTCCCTGCCTTTTTCCATGTTACTCATCTACTATTACTTTAACTGCTTGCATCAAAATGTTAGCCTTTGCTTTCTGCTTATCCTCAGATGTCTGGACAAATGCTTTTTGTGTGATCTGTAGAAGCTGGGTTATTCCCTGCTCATGCCAATTTTCTGTCTTTTGTAATTTTCTCCTAATGTCTGGGGCTGAGTTGGTAACAAAACCTGTTAGTACCAATTGTTCCCCTGCTGGGGAACCCCATATTGTATATATATTTGGTCCCAAAAATTGGTCTAACTGTTCGGCACATCCCTGGGGATCTTCTATCAGGGAGGTCAGTTCTTTCTTAAAGTTACGCACTTCAGTACTGGTCAGGGGCACATTTATGAAACTGAGACCCTCTCCCATGGGAACTTCCTGCAGTGGTCTCATCCAATTGGTTTCTGGCTTATTAGGTCTGGGTTCCTGCTCCCTGGGAAATGAATCAAAGGGTTCTGCCCTTTCTTCCTGAAGAGTCTCACGCTGTTCTGAATTAAAGTTACCTCTCTCTCCTGTCAACAGAGGTGGTAATCGAGTGCTTTGTGAGCAAGTTATCATACCACTCCTGCTCTCTTCTCTCTTCTCTAGTGGCGGGGGAGGTGGGGAAGGTGCAGAAGGGTAGGTCATAGGAGGGGAAGGAAAGATAGGAGCTGGCATAGGAGGAACATAAGGTGGAGGGAGGGAATGTAACACATCCCAACCCTGTGATTCAGGGACAAAAGGTTCCTCCTCTCTCTTATCCCTGAATTCTTTCTCATTCAAAACCAGTTGTTCAATGGGTCCCTTGAGTCAGCAGGCTGCATATTCCCTGCTCTCAACATTGTCTTTCTGGTTTTGATAGAGCCATAGGTTCAAAGCTTGACACATCCATTCATCCTCGGATCCTAATTTTGGCCAGTTCACGGAGCTCCCTTTAACCGGGTATTTAACCCATTCAATGCAACAATACCTGACCATTGTCAGTTTTTCTTTACCACGGGTCTTTCCTGTGCCCCACTCAGATAACATCAACCCAAGCGGGCTGTACGTAGCTATCTGGTGTTCACATCCTGAACCAGGACTCTCCTCCTTGCTACCCATAATTCCCATGCTTATAAACAAGTAAAATTACTCTTACCGAGTTCCAGTAGTAATGCTCTAGTGCGATTCCTTCCGTCGTTTGTTCTCAATGCCTCTTCTCGGATATCACTCGCTTCTTCCACTGACCAGCCACCCGTCGCCCGTGAGTCCAGCTGAATCAGCCGGGGTGCACCTACTCTCGTCGTCGGGGTACTCTGTCAGTGGAGGGAGTGTGATCCCGGACGAGACCCCATTTGTTAGAAATTAAAGTACCTTTAAAGAAATTGCCCGAGACAAAAATTGAGAACAAAGAACATTTATTACAACAACAATGCAAAGTTGGGTGCTTCCCCTTACCCTGGGAATACACACACATACTGGGGCTCACCCAACTTTTATACAGTCAATTTCAGTATCAGAGTGCCCTCCCCCTTACATTCTTCTGCCCCCTGGATAGGTTTGGCATAGGTAATCCTTCCTGCCTACGTGCAGTTTCAGTACACTTGGAGGACCAGGGGGTATCCTGTGGGTGTCCCATCATGTCATTGTCCTTATTCACACCTTCCTGATTCTCGGGGCTACAATCTCTTGGTATGCGGAGTTGACTCATTCTATCTAGGGTTGGCTAATTTCATATGTATAAATCTGTGTATGGTTAGCTAATTAGATATGTAGGACTTGGTACTTCTGTCCAGGGCTAGGAGACCTTTATCTGATCCAGACTACCTCAACTTCCTACATTCTATTGTACCTTACCATTCCTTTTCTTAGTCTTATGGTCTTGTCACAAAGACTAGAAGATTCTTATGTTAATCGTGCTGACTCTGCTTTCCTGCATCCTAATCCCCAAGCTTATCCTGTTTGTACTGGTTACAGCCATTAACTGATGAATTTTAGTTTCTTCCATGTTCATAATTTTAGATCAATTTTCCCATCTCTCACACTATTAATGGTAAAAAGATTAAACTTCAAGTACAGAAGAAACTACATTTTTGGAGTGTTGAAGATTTAGGGCCTGAACAGTCTGCTACAACTTCAGGTTTGCTTTCTTTCAAGCTTAAACCACAGAGATTGCCTGTGGGAGCTGAAAAAATGACTACTACTTACCAGGAGAAGGACATCGCTGCAATTACCCATTCTCAGAAGGAAGGTGCGTGTGCCCCCGATGTGGATCCTGATCTTGGCAGCCTACCGACTTTAATGGAGGGGGCACGCAAGAAGACGACTCCATTGCTTGAAATACCCCAGAATATACTCCAATCTGAATATTTTGGTCTTTTTTTGTGAGGTTTTGAAGCAACAATGGGTTACAGGGGGAGAACAGCGTCGGCTCCCTGAGGAAGTCGGGGTGCCGTTGCTGGGAGTCTAGACCGCAGTAAAACTGTTAAACTGCCTATTGTTGAGATGCAGCAGGAGCTGGAGTTACCTGGTTCTGCCACTACGCAAGAGAAAGCAGGGCTGAGCTTTTCTGAATTACAATGTAAACAGCTAAGCTGAATGAAATGTCTGAGGCTCAGTTTGGAAATGGATACAGTTAAAATATGTGTGGAAACATCTTGTGAGGATTTTAAACAATTTCAGGCTGCTTTTTTGAAATGTCAACAACAAGTGGCTTCTAATACTGAAAAAGTGTTGGAGGTGGAAAAATCCGTTAAAGAATTGCGAGAACGTTAGAGAAGAAAGTAGATTATTTGGAGAATCAAAGTAGAAGGAATAATGTGAAGATTGTTGGTTTGCCAGAAGGTATGGAAGATCAAGATCCGCTTCGTTTTTTTACCGAATGGATTCCATAAATACTGGGGCAGGAATTTTTCTCTGGAGGTCTGGTATTGGAAAGAGCTCACCGAGACCCGTGATAATTCGATGTTTGAATTATTTGGGCAGAGAAACGATACATCGTTTAGCAGTGCAAAATGCGAGACAACAACAAGCCCCGTTAATGATTCAGAATAGTAGATTTTTTTCTATCCTGATTTGAGTCAAGAGGTTATTCAGCATCGGTGTTAATTTAATCCAGTTAAAGAAGTTTTATGGTGTAAAGGTTATAAGTCTACTTTTCGCTGTCTGGCAGTGTTGAAGGTGCTTTGTGGAGACTTTCAATCTCGGTTTTTTGAAAATGAGCATGAGCAATGAGTTTTACTGACTCGTTGCCAGATGTAAGAGGACTAAGACGTAGCCCACCATTGTCTCCTAAAGAAAAATCTGGTTGTTCTGGAAATGGAAGAAATGGCAGAAATGGGAGAAATGGGAATGGAAAGAGTCTGTTTCCTTGAAATGAGGTCGTTGAGTCTAGAATCTCTTGGATGAATAGAAGAACTTTTTTATTTTTACTTTATTTTTATTTCATTCTGATATCTTGTTGTTATTCTTTGTTTGGCTGGGGAGGGAGAAATTTGCTCTATGTTCTAGTAGTCATCAGCCACTGGTGGGTGGTCCACACCCAACTTTTGTTTAGGGATTACTACCTTTTGGTAGTTTTTTGGGGTATTTTTTTTCTTTTTTTATTGCTTTTTTATTTAGACTTTAATTTGTGGTTTCTTTTTCTCCTATTAGAGGGCCTATTTACGTTGATCTGAATCTCTATATATTGATAGGTAAATAGAGCCTTTGGAAGACTACACAAAAGAGTCTGGAAAAACAACCAACTGAAAAACCTCACAAAGATTAGCGTAAACAGAGCCGTTGTCATACCCACACTCCTGTTCGGTTGTCTTCGCTCTATCTTCAACATTCATTGGAGCGACTTCATCTCCAACATCGAAGTACTCGAGATGGCAGAGGCTGACAGCAAAGAATCCACGCTGCTGAAGATCAAACTGCGCTGGGTAGGTCACGTCTCCAGAATGGAGGACCATCACCTTCCCAAGATCGTGTTATATGGCGAGCTCTCCACTGGCCACCGTGACAGAGGTGCCCCAAAGAAGAGGTACAAGGACTGCCTAAAGAAATCTCTTGGTGGCTGCCATATTGACCACCGCCAGTGGGCTGATATCACCTCAAACCGTGCATCTTGGCGCCTCACAGTTCGGCGGGCAGCAACCTCCTTTGAAGAAAACCGCAGAACCCACCTCACTGACAAAAGACAAAGGAGGAAAAACCCAACACCCAATCCCAACCAACCAATTTTCCCTTGCAACCGCTGCAACCGTGTCTGCCTGTCCCGCATTGGACTTGTCAGCCACAAACGAGCCTGCAGCTGACGTGGATATTACCCCTCCATAAATCTTTGTCTGCGAAGCCAAGCCAAAGAAGAAGAAGTGGATATGTCAAAGTTGAGGTTTGCTACTTTTAATGTTCGGAGTTTAAACAGTCCGATTAAGTGTAAGCTTATTTTTATCACGTTCGATCTTTGGTAAAACATGTGTTCGGTAGAGATATGATTTTACCTGAAATGATTAAATTTGAGACTTTTTTATGAGGGTACCAGAGAAGGGTTATATTTTAGTTATGTATCAAATATTACAGGATGTATGGATAAAAAGGGTTGGGATAAATCATCATTATGCGATGATTAATTATAATTTTTTACATCAATTATATTTAACACCTGAAAAATTGAAAAAATATGGTCTTTAGGAATCAGATTTGAGATTTAGATGTGGTAACGCTGTTGGAATTTTTTTTCATGCAGTTTGGGACTAGATAAACTTCAATTTGTTTTTGTGTATTTAGCGCTATCCGTAGCGAAAAAATGTATTGCTAGTATGTGGAAAGATATGAATATGATTGATATTAATAGATGGCATAATGAGATTAAATATTGTTTAATAATGGAAAAAATTACATATGTTTCGTGGATAATGTAAGGTAAAACATCATGAGATGGGAATGTGTAGGGAGTTACCCTGTACAGGGCAGTAACAAGAAGGGGAGGTGTCCTTGTACTCCTGTTAGGTAAAACATCATGAGATGGGACCGGAGAAGGAGTCACCCAGTACTAAGGAGTAACAGAATGCATCCTTGTACTTACAAGATAAGAGAGACATTGATGGATTGAGAGGCAGGAAGCTAGCAGGGAAAGGATAGCAACAGTTTTAGTCATTGGACAAGTAATGATATGATGATGTTCTAAGCATGTATCCAAGGGTATAAAAAATCACCATTTTGCTGATAACGGCAGAATGCATTCTCCGGCTAACTTTGTTAGTCGCAAGTGTTACAATCCGGTAATAAAGAACAAAGAACCCTGATTTCGACTCAGCCTGGTGTTTGTCTCACTCATTCATGAACAAAGCAGACCTAACAATTACAATAGTTTTTTTTATTAATAGGTGGTTGTTATATTCAAAATATTTACATTTTGATTTATATTGACTGGATTTTAATATGTATGTTTTACTTTTCTTTATTTTTTTCTCTTTTCTTTATGGCTCTCCTTAGGAGAGTTGCCTGAAAGGGGGGGGGTGTTTCTTTCCTTTTTTTTCTTTTATATATATAAAATATAACGTTCACACTTTGTTTATTGTTATATATGTTACTTATTATCTGTATTTTGAACGAATAAATAAAGTTTAAAAAAAAATGAATACCACCCCTCTCAAACACATGTTTGCCTTCCCTAGGAAGTCAGTGAATGGTTCCTTGATTCCACCGTGGTTGGTGACACCAGATCTGTTCCTGCTCAGGTGGCACTTGAGGGGCCATAAGACTGACCTGTTGGTTGAAGAGGTGTACCTCATTCATGCCAACTCTCAGTATGCCTTTGTGAGGTACCCCGATGGCCATGAGGACACTGTGCCCGTCTAGGATCTGGTGCATGCCAGAGAACCCGGAACCACCCATTGCACCTTGTTAATCCTGCATTTCATACTACCCCACAATGGGACTCATTGTTATGGACAGATTTGCCTGGCATACCTCCCTCCGCAGACCTCATTCTAATGGGACAGGTTCCCATCAGGACACTGACCCCGCTTCTCTTCAGTTCTATGACCAACATTGCTCCAACATGGACAGATCTTCTCTGTCTAGTCCAACGGTGACCCTGCCTGTAGACACCCAGCTGGGGGAACAGCAGACTACTCCTACCCTTGCTCGAGGCAGGTCCTGTAGAACAGAGGAGGTCACCAGTGAGAATGAATCTTTAGTCTTGGCAGTTTTTTTTCTGTTCCAGATCTAGGAATCTGAAGTGGGGGGGGGGGTGGGGTTCTGTTCTAAAAGGAGGGGTGAATGTGGTGGTATGCTTCCTCCATTGTATATAATTATCTTTGTTGAGTATATGGAGCTGGCCTACCCATGGATGAATTATACGCTATGACTCCTCCCCCGTGGTCCTGAGCCATAAAGGTCAAGCCACCCTTTCTCTTTCTTCTATTCCTAACCTGTGATCTGGACCAGCAAGGTTTTTCTGTGTATTAAAATCTATAGTTTCCTCAGTTTGTCTCTGTTATTACATTTCGTGCCCTACAATGTCTAAAAATTTTAAAAATATATTTTTAAGCTGATTTTACCCCTTGATTTCCTCTACAGACTAAAACTCAGCAAGATGAGAGATTCCTCAGTGAAAATGCTAAAACGATGCAGGATGAAATATTTTCATGGCCTGGCCCAAAAACTGTGCTACTACACAAGAACTCTCAAGGTTTTGGTTTTACGTTGAGACATTTTATTGTCTACCCTCCAGAGTCGGCTGTGCATTCAAGCTTTAAGGTAACCTTCGCACTTGCATAGTCAATACTTTTTATATAAGTATGCCAGAATTTAACTGACAAGGAACTGTCTGGATGAATTCTTTTTACTAATCATAGTTATCCACCTTTTCCTGATTTAAAAACTACATGTTTTGGATTTGTACAGTTTGAGGGTCAGGGATGATTTGATTCACTTGAGTTCTGTGGAATTGAAGGTGGCTGATGAGGTCTACTCTGCCACTGGGTGGTGCAGAAATTTCTTCAAAGGTTGAATGAATACTCGTAGTCCCTGACTTAATATTGTAATGGGGATGGAAGGATTAGTTGCAACTCAGGTTTAGTCATGTTGGGGAACCAGGACCTCGGCTGCTGGGGGGAATGGGGACCTCAGGCTGCTGGGGGGAAAGGGGGCCTCAGGATTCTGGGGATGGGGGGGTGACGGGGACCTTGGGCTGCCAGGGAGAAGGGAAGCTCGGGCTGCTGCGGGGAGCAGGGAGTTTGGGCTGCTGCCGGGAGTGGAGACCACTTCATACAGTACTTTTAATACATAATATGAACTTGTACAATAGTTTTAAAAAAGATTTTTTTTAAATTTTGTACTTGCGGTGGACATAACTCATGTAGGTTGAAAGTCGAGGTCTACCTGTAATTAGTTTGGGAGGTGATAAGTTTCTTCCAAAAAATGCATCATGCCCATTGACACCTGGGAATTCATTGCCCGTGATCACTCAAGGTGGAGGGATGTGTTCTGGATGACACTGAGAAAATCAAGTTTATGCATTGGAAACACTCCGAAGCTGAATAAAAACAAGAAGTACACAACCTCCTAAATCCACCTGCCCACCAATGGCAGTAGCTCCTTTCACACTGGCATGTTAACCTAGTAATTGACTGCCAATCTATCGGTTAACGTGCCAGTGTGAATGGTTGTGAATCAGCACACAGGTGGCAGATCGCCCCGGGGATGAACCGCCTTAAGAGGTTTATTTTGATTCGGCGTACTGAGAAAGGTCCAGTATGAAAGGGACAGGGGGTATCCTGGGTCCAATTAGTTGATGATATACTTGCGTGTGTGTAGGAACGTGAAGGAAACAAAATGAACTTTGTATTCAATTTCCTAATCCTGATCAATGTATTATTATGATCTTATATTTAAACAAAATTATTCATACTTAATCAAAACATAATTAAGCATTATGTACAACACAGAATGAGCCCTTCAGCTCATGTTGTTGTGCTGACCTACTTCAGTTTCAGAAAATTGTAGCGGGAATAAAACACACACAAATAAAAGCATGGGGAAAATACAGGTACAATTAAATAAAACATGCGCACACAATTTGTAAAGAATCGTAGGAAAGTGGTAGCAAGGATGAAATACACAGCAAAACGAAGTGGGTGCAGAGGAAAGGGAGAGAGTATAAGAGAGAGACTGTGGGTAGGCAAGGAACTAGCTGCCTTTTCCTTTAAAGCCTCTGTATCACAGTGTGCCTTGGTATAATGAAAGGGCTGTTAACATGGAGCTCTCATGGTAGGGTTTCTCTGCTACTTAGAATTCTGGGAGGGCAGGTCCGTTTCGCTCGAAGCATCACTCAGGATGTCACCAGTAGAGGATAGGCGTCCCTCTGCTCAGGAATGCTGGGTGAGAGTGTGAAAGGACATAGAGAATCGGTGTGAATGGCAAAAATGGCATTTTGAACTAGTTAATTGAACCACCAATTTACGAGTGTGAAAAGGGCTAAAGACTTCATGTCCCTATTATTCAGAACTCACAGAACCAGAGTGGAAGAAAATCATTTTCAATCCTGAGACTGCCTGAGAATATTATTCTGGTTCTCAATAACAGGTGTTAACTTCGCCTATCAGATTTTGCAGAGATAGCATTAGTTGTATTTCTCCACACCCAATGGGGGCCCTAGTCTCTGGTGTGAATAGAGCAGATTATTATTGGTGGGTAGAATGAGTTTGAGGTTTTAATTCTCATTTAAAATTTCCAATTTTATTTTCCTCGGACAGCCAAAGGCTGCACTGGCACAAGGGAGAAAGTGGTGATTTCATTCTCCACCTCTGGCTTGACTGAGAAGTGGTTCCTTAGATACGGAAGATGGGCAATCTTTTCCAGAATTTGGAATGTACTTTTATTTTTGGAGGACGTGTTATGTATTAGGTTAAAAGAAGAATTTTGTTTTGTGGTGTGTATTCTCTTCGGTTTTTCATTGAAAAGATATAAATTAAGAATAGTGCTGTTTTTATGTTTGTAATTAAAAACAGAACATGGTTCAAATGGAATTAAGCAAGAAAATCAATTGTCTGAAGTGGCTTCAGTCAGGTGTAAGGAAACAACTTTTTCTCACATCTTCTGGTTGTACATTTTATCTTTTCATTTTTCTATTCCTCCCACAATATTCTCTCTGTGATGTTGGTGTCACTCCCACTGTTCACCATGATGTCATCCTTCACACTTCCAATCACTGGCATCTTTACATTTGCATGTTATTTATTAATGGCAAAAACACATCTTGTCTCAGTTTGTTTTTCCTGATCGTCATCACGTGTACGTTCACATTCACATGGACCCTTTTGAACATGACGTACATTTTGTTTGCTCCTGGCCTACGTCCACCTCTCATCCCCCTTCTTCCTCCACAATTATTTGTAGGTCTGGGTTCATCTCTTGCCTAGGGTGGGCTCTGCATTTCTTAGCAAAATGAGCCTTTCTACCACAGCTTCTACACACTTGACCCCTGGCCAGACAGCACAAATCTTTCCCAAAATGTCTGATATTGCCACATCGGTAACATTTACAATGTTCTGAATAACTAATGTGCCTGTCCTTTGCTTGAGATGATAAATACCTTATTAACTTGAGCAAAAATTGTGCCATCACATCCAGGTAGAGAACCATACAATTTCATAGTCTAAAACTGAGTTGCACTACTTCAAATGATGCTGCTGTTGTCAATGCCAGTGTGTGTTGCACCTTTCTCCAACAACTTGCATCTCAAGTCATTTGATGTACAACCTGATCTTAAATCTTGTATTCCAAATCTGATCCATAATTGCAACCTTCAGCCGGAGTCATGTGACTAATTGAGCAATGTTGATAACCAAACTATATTATTTATCACAATTAACCAAGTTCTTAGGCTCCAAACCTTGGTTATGTATCTTTATCTTTGCTACATAAAGAACTCTGTGTGACTTGTGTTTCTCCAGCATTTTTGTGTAAACATGGTCTAAATGAAAGGGGTATTTTTGCTTCTTCTTTCTTTGGCTTGGCTTCGCGGACGAAGATTTATGGAGGGGGTAAAAGTCCACGTCAGCTGCAGGCTTGTTTGTGGCTGACAAGTCCGATGCGGGACAGGCAGACACGGTTGCAGCGGCTACAGGGGAAAATTGGTTGGTTGGGGTTGGGTGTTGGGTTTTTCCTTCTTTGCCTTTTGTCAGTGAGGTGGGCTCTGCGGTCTTCTTCAAAGGAGGTTGCTGCCCGCCAAACTGTGAGGCACCAAGATGCACGGTTTGAGGCGATATCAGCCCACTGGCGGTGGTCAATGTGGCAGGCACCAAGAGATTTCTTTAGGCAGTCCTTGTACCTTTTCTTTGGTGCACCTCTGTCACGGTGGCCAGTGGAGAGATCGCCATATAACACCATCTTGGGAAGGCGATGGTCCTCCATTCTGGAGACGTGACCCACCCAGCGCAGCTGGATCTTCAGCAGCGTGAACTTGATGCTGTCGACCTCTGCCATCTCGAGTACTTCGACGTTATGGATGAAAGCGCTCCAATGGATGTTGAAGATGGAGCGGAGACAACGCTGGTGGAAGCGTTCTAGGAGCCGTAGGTGATGCCGGTAGAGGACCCATGATTCAGAGCCGAACAGGAGTGTGGGTATGACAATGGCTCTGTATACGCTTATCTTTGTGAGGTTTTTCAGTTGGTTGTTTTTCCAGACTCTTTTGTGTAGTCTTCCAAAGGCGCTATTTGCCTTGGCGAGTCTGTTGTCTATCTCATTGTCGATCCTTGCATCTGATGAAATGGTGCAGCCGAGATAGGTAAACTGGTTGACCGTTTTGAGTTTTGTATGCCCGATGGAGATGTGGGGGGGCTGGTAGTCATGGTGGGGAGCTGGCTGATGGAGGACCTCAGTTTTCTTCAGGCTGACTTCCAGGCCAAACATTTTGGCAGTTTCCGCAAAGCAGGACGTAAAGCGCTGAAGAGCTGGCTCTGAATGGGCAACTAAAGCGGAATCATCTGCAAAGAGTAGTTCATGGACAAGTTTCTCTTGTGTCTTGGTGTGTGCTTGCAGGCGCCTCAGATTGAAGAGACTGCCATCCGTGCGGTACCGGATGTAAACAGCGTCTTCATTGTTGGGGTCTTTCATGGCTTGGTTCAGCATCATGCTGAAGAAGATTGAAAAGAGGGTTGGTGCGAGAACACAGCCTTGCTTCACGCCATTGTTAATGGAGAAGGGTTCAGAGAGCTCATTGCTGTATCTGACCCGACCTTGTTGGTTTTCGTGCAGTTGGATAATCATGTTGAGGAACTTTGGGGGGCATCCGATGCGCTCTAGTATTTGCCAAAGCCCTTTCCTGCTCACGGTGTTGAAGGCTTTGGTGAGGTCAACAAAGGTGATGTAGAGTCCTTTGTTTTGTTCTCTGCACTTTTCTTGGAGCTGTCTGAGGGCAAAGACCATGTCAGTGGTTCCTCTGTTTGCGCGAAAGCCGCACTGTGATTCTGGGAGAATATTCTCGGCGACACTAGGTATTATTCTATTTAGTAGAATCCTAGCGAAGATTTTGCCTGCAATGGAGAGCAGCGTGATTCCCCTGTAGTTTGAGCAGTCTGATTTCTCGCCTTTGTTTTTGTACAGGGTGATGATGGTGGCATCACGAAGGTCCTGAGGCAGTTTTCCTTGGTCCCAACAAAGCTTGAAAAACTCATGCAGTTTGGCATGCAGAGTTTTGCCGCCAGCCTTCCAGACCTCTGGGGGGGATTCCATCCATACCTGCTGCTTTGCCACTTTTCAGTTGTTCGATTGCCTTATATGTCTCATCCAGGGTGAGGACCTCATCCAGCTCTAGCCTTAGGGGCTGTTGAGGAAGCTGGAGCAGGGCGGAATCTTTGACTGAGCGGTTGGCACTGAAAAGAGATTGGAAGTGTTCTGATCATCGGTTGAGGATGGAGATCTTGTCGCTGAGTAGGACTTTGCCGTCTGAGCTGCGCAGCGGGCTTTGGACTTGGGGTGAGGGGCCGTACACAGCCTTTAGAGCCTCGTAGAAACCCCTGAAGTCGCCAATGTCCGCGCTGAACTGGGTTCGTTTGGCGAGGCTAGTCCACCACTCATTTTGGATCTCCCGGAGTTTGCACTGAAGATGGCTGCATGCGCAACGGAAGGCTTGTTTCTTCTCTGGACAGGACGGCTTTGTAAGGTGAGCCTGTTGGGCAGCTCGCTTCTTTGCCAGCAGCTCCTGGATTTCCTGGCTCTTTTCGTCAAACCAGTCCTTGTTTTTCCTGGAGGAGAAGCCCAGTACCTCTTCAGTGGTAATTTTGCTATTGTCCTCATAAATGGGGAATTTTTAATGCAGAACTATTTTCCTTGTAAATATATATGCATTTTTCATTCCTGGATCCAGTTTGTGAAACTGTAGAATCATCTTTAAAATTTCAAAATCTTTCATTCAAGATCAGCAAAATAAATGATAGTAATGCACTATCAATAACCACTAGAACTAGGCTGAGGGAAAAATAGGCTTTAATAAACAGAAGAACCTTGCTGGCCCAGATCCAGGTATAGGAATAGTAGGAAGGGAGAGGTGGCTCGACCTTATGGGCCAAGACCATGGGGAAGGAGTCATAGGGTACGAGTCATTAGTAGGCGGGGACAGTTCCATATATACAGTAGATGACAATAACTATATACAATGGAGGAAACATATCACCACATTCACCCCTCCTTTAAGAACAGAACCCCCCTCCCCCTTAGTTTGAACACAATAACAAACAAAAAAACTGCCTACGCAACTGAATGTGGTGCACTAGTGACCTCCTCTGTCCACTGAACCTGTAGCGTGCAGGGATAGGGATAGCCTGCTGTTCCGCCAGCTGGGTGTCTAGCTGAGGAGCCACTAACTAACTACTTGGAAACAGTGTTCTCCATGTTGGGGTGATGTGAAAGGCAGGGTGATCAGGGGTGTATGGGATAGTTCCCTGTGGCAATGGTGAAGGTCTCTGAAACTGGAATAATGACTGCACCATTTGGTGTAGGCTTTGCTTAAAGGCCAGTTGGAGGTCAAGTGCACTTTCAACAGATCGTAGAGTGATATTCTTCAGAGACTCCTTATTCTCTAGAACAGTACATGGTTCAATTTTTGTATTGCATCATGTGTATGGAACAAAGAGCCTGACAATTCTGTCAAGAATAGCAGATAGTACAAGCGCAGGACGCTGCATGCAGATTCTAGAATACTATCTTTTATCAGACCCTGCAAGGGGCGGTCAGCATAGCGAATGCTTCTTTTCCAGCCTTTTCTACTTGCACCACCTGCCATCCCTTCACCTTGGTGGGAGTGTACCATCTTCTACTTCCAGAACCCAACCTGTATTAAAAAAAAACTGCTTGTATTTTGGCGAAGGACTGGAGACTCATCCCACTCAAATGGATCCTAGTTGTGCTCAGTTCCAACCTTGTCAGGGCCTAGTCAGGAGTTGATGGTGCCTGTGGGCCTTGAGTTATAGGTGCACTGGGCATTTTCAATCCTCTTTTTTCCGCCATGCTGTCATCTGTGTGGACCAAAATCGTTGTGACTTTGTCTGCAGGGAGACCTCCTCCATTCCACAGTGTGGCTCTTCCTGACCATATCTGCTCTTATTTGGAAGCATTTGGAACAAATGTCGCACAATGTTATTAGTAGCATCAGTCATACCTTTCTCAGTTACAGCTGTCACACCTGCGAAGCCACTTTCGTCTGCACTCGACAGCTGTTTGGTCATGTTGATCTGCTCATCCCCTATCACCGACCTCTGGTCACCAAGGCTCCATTCCTGCCAAGGGGGGTCTAAGATCCACTGCTGCCACCATTGGAATGCCGGGGGGCCGACATACATTGCCACCATCGCTGCCAGAGGTGGGGTGGACCGAAGTCTGCCGCTGCCGCCAGGGGGCCAGAAGTCTGTTGCGACAACTGGGGGGCCCGAAGAACTCTGCCCTGCTGCCACTGCGGGGAGAGGCCCGATGGCCGTCCCTGCTGCTGGGTAGCCCAATGTCCATTGTTGCCGCTGCCAGGGGGGCTGAGATCTGCTGCTGCCACTTGGGGGGGGGGGGGTCCTGATGTCCATTGCTGCTGCCGCTGGGGGGTAGGCCAAGGTCCACTATTGCCACTTCGGGGTCCAATGTCTGCTGCCACAGCTGGGGTACCCAATATCCATTGTTGCAGCCGTCGGGTGAGCTGAGATCTGCGAGTTGTGGGTTGTTTTCCATGAGGGCCTCTGAACGCCATTGTCACACTTCTAAACTGACTTGAAAGTTGAGCCCCAGGAAGATCGGCATGCAGAGCTAGGGCATGACCAGTAAGGAAAAGTTATAGTAACGTTTCTCCCCCTTATCAGGTACACCACACAGTACCCATTAATGTCCATTTGATGATCTTTTATTGCCACTCCTTGGCCAGACTGGGAACGAGAGTCTGCAGACTACATCATGGTGGATGAAGCTCTCTGTACTGCCACTATCAAAGAGACAGTTCTGCATCATCTCCATGATCTCCATGATCTGCATTATGGAGTGGGCAATCAGATGAGGGCTGGCCTGGTTCAATGTAATCGATGACAGGATCGGATTGTTCTTTTCATCGTCCATGGAGAGGCCCGATGCACAAGATTGTGGCCTCCATGTTGACCATGCAGTCCTGACTGCCAAGGCCAAGGAAGAAGGCAGAAGTGACATCAGTGAAGTGGGCATTGACTGCACAGTCCATGCAGAGGATGAGGGCGACAGCAGATAAGATGGTGGTGCTCTCACCGCACACACAGTTGGCACACACGGTAGGCAGGGCTCACTAATCATTTGCATGCACCGCACTGCTTCATGGGGAGGTCCTGGCCTTACATACCCGCAGATGGTGACTTGTCTTTCTGTAGCCGGAGCAGGTAATACCCCTCTCGGGCAGAGTCATCACGGGTGTGTCGTCTGGCCTCAGAAGTAGCACTTCTGGAGTTCAACTGCCACCGTGGTCAGGTCGGCTGTTCCTGTGGCAATCTCCCAAGATAGCGGCATTTTTTATGAACACATGGAGGGCTCTCTTTTGCCCGCAATTGATTCCGCATCGTGCTGAGCCGAGTCTAGAGTCCTTACCAGCATTATGGCTCGCTTCAATTGCAACTGGTCTTCCTCGAGCAGGCACTGTCTGATGTAGTCAGACCTCAACCCCAGCTCAGGCATCCTGGACCAGGTCATCGATGCACTGGGCCACCAGTACAGGAGCTACCCCTTAGGGCAGGGGTGTCAAACTCATAAATTCACGGAGGGCCAAAATGAAAAACTTGGACTAAGTCGAGGGCCAAACTAAATATTTATTGAAAATTTTCAACAACATCTGCATGTTTTCTCTTCTTTCAACATATGTAATGTTAAACTTTTTCTTATTAAAATAAATGTTTAATAATAGTTTTGGATAAACTCTTTCCAGAAGCATTAACAAATGAGAAATAAAATATTCAATAAATAATATTTCTCTATAGAGTATTTGTCAAATGTTGCTAGTGTGCTGTCAAATAGTAAAATCTGAGGGCTATTGAGAATGTGGGAGAATAACATGATTCCTGAAACAATCAAATGGGTGACTGATTGTGGGCATGAACTCTAGCAGGGTTATTTGCCATGCCCTTTTTCCATTGGTACAGTTATCCTTTGATTTACACACTTTTCAAGTTTTATGCCTAATGAGCTTGTATCCAGGTGCAGGACCATTTTTAACCAGGAATATATTTATCACTGTGACATGAAACTATTGGAAGATCGTTTTATCCTGAGATTAAAGTTCATAATACTTACTCAGGCCTGTGTGCGGGAGGGCGGGATATGCGGGCGATCGGGTTGGACAACGACAGTGCGAGGGCATCGGCTCTCGCTGCAGGGCGGCATCTTGGCGGGTCAGCGGCCCCGTCACCATGAGTCACTGGTCGGCCTGCGGCAGGGAGGGGGAGTGGGCAACGGTCCTGGCGAGGTCAGGCCCCACCTGAGTTTCTGCCAGACCCCCCTTGAACTGCTGAGTTTCTCCCGGACCCCCCTTGACCTGCTGAGTTTCTGCCGGACCCCCCTTGACCTGCTGAGTTTCTCCCAGACCCCCCTTGACCTGCTGAGTTTCTCCTGAACCTCCCTTGACCTGCTGAGTTTCTCCCGGATCCCCCTTTGACCTGCTGAGTTTCTCCCAAACCCCCCTTGACCTGCTGAGTTTCTGCCGGACCCCCCTTGACCTGCTGAGTTTCTCCCAGACCCCCTCCCCTTAACCTTCTGAGTTTCTCCCGGACCCCTCCCCCTTGACCTGCTGAGTTTCTCTCGGACCCCCCCTTTAACCTGTTGAGTTTCTCCCGGATCCCCCTTTGACCTGCTGAGTTTCTCCTGGACCCACCTTGAACTGCTGAGTTTCACCCGGACCCCCTTTTCTTTCCCTGCCGGTGTCCCAGGACCTTTCCAGGGCAGTCTCCGCGCTCAGGACCGCGCTGGGATCCCGGTCAGTGGTGGAGGAGCAGATGAGCGCAGTTAATCCCGATCCAGCCCACGCCACTCCCGAGATTGGCGGGGGGTTCCACCCTACCTGCCCGACCAGCCTCGCTCTCCACGTGTACTCCGGGCATCCGCCACTGGTCCAGTGGGAAGGCGCAGGGTGGCCGGTGACCGGCACCCCCATCGCCCGGCAGGGAGCCCCAATCTTCCCTCCGGCGTCCCAACTCCATCTGCAGCTCCAAGAAACGCTGTGCCACTGGGGTTGCGGGTGCTGGGAAGCGGCCTTGGCTTCCCCTGACACCGGCCAGGCTGCGCTGCGGTGGGGGGGGGGGGTGGGCGGGGGGACACGACAGCGTGTTTATAAAACCACCCACCACTACTTTTCAAGGACCAGGATTTTTCTCTCTCTCTCTCACCCTGGCACCCAGCGGTTACTGTGCATGCGTTATACTGGCGCGGCAGCCAGCGGGCCACCTCTAATACATTTTTGATATGATCTTGCGGGCCAAATATAATTATATCGTGGGCCAAATTTGGCCCGCGGGCCAGAGTTTGACAAGTGTGCCTTAGGGCATGAATGAATTCTTCAGCCGACTCACCAGGCTGTTGTTTTTGGAAGCGAGGAGGTAACATGAGTACACGTTGTTGACCTTTGACTTATAGAGGGCCTGAAGCTCAGCTATTGCCTCAGTGTAAGAAGCACTGTTCCTGATGGCTTGGAAAGCCCTATGGCTGACTCTTGCTTGCATAACTTTTAGATTCTTTTCATCAGGCGACTTGTTTGGCAGCGGCTTCTAGGAAGTTACTGAAGCAGCCGATCCACTGCTCTTATGTTCAGATGCTCGTGGAGATTGGGGATCCATTTCTAACTGATCAGGGCACAGAAGCTTCTCCATTATCAGAGGAATAAATTTCTATTTATTAAATTGGTGTGCACTATTAGTAACCACCAAGACTAGGCTGAGGGAATGATAGGCTTTAATGTACAGAAGAACCTTGCTGGCACAGATCGAAGTATAGGAAGGGAGAAGTGGCTGGACATTTATGGCCCAGGGCCATGAGGGAGGAGTCATAGGGTATGAGTCATCAGTGGGCGGACCAGCTCTATATATACAGCAGAGAACAATAACTATATACAATGGAGGAAACGTATCACCGCACAACTCAAGCAAGAAAACGTGCTAAATATTACATTCATTGTATTTAAAATACAGGAACAAAATATTTTTTAATTAACTAATGGATCACCAACCTTCATTACATGTAATCATTAATAAAATTGCATGGTGAATAAATTGTTCCAAAAATTCTGGATAATCTATGCTCTCTCAAGGACTCCAGAATGAATAATTTGTTCAGCCATTGGTTATATAGATTTTGTAAATTTTTTTAAAAGTCATATATTTTGGTGTTCTAGGTCCAGGTTTCATTGGAATCATACTGTTAACCTTGTAAGCATACATCATTAGGTCCTTTCAGACATCCGTTTCATTCTGAAACATTATCTGCATTTTGATGGCATGTCTGTTATTGCATCACATGGTCCACCACTTTTGGTCCAGGAATGTCAGCCTACTGTTTGAAATGGATAAGATCAAGTTTGCCGGTGGATGGAGTTTCTCTTTTGTTAGGAAATTATTTAGTAGAGGTTAAAGTCATTCCTGTGGTGAAACTCACAAGTAAGCCATTGATTTATGAGTCTGAAAAGGAATTGGAAATCTACCCTGCGGGTGCCATTACTAGAGACATATTTAGAAAAAAGGTAGAGGTAGAGAAAGCCTGTGATGATTCTGTAGTGGAGACAAGCATTGAGGACAAACCTAAGGATCCAGCTTTGCTGTTGTCAAGAAAGGAATTAATAGCCAGAGAAAAGCATGATCCTGATCTTGCTGGGATAAGATATAAGATTCTGTCTAACCAGGAAATTGAAACTGTACCAGTAGGTTACTTTGTTCAAGGTGGTATATTGATGAGAAAGTAGATACCACAAATGATACCTGACAGTGAAAACTGGGTGGTAATAAGACAAGTTGTAATTCCGAAAACTTAAAGGAGTGAAATATTAAAGTTGGCTCAAAGAAAATGGTAGAAAAGATAAAGAAACAGTTTTTTTGGCCGAAATTAAGAATGGATTTTTTGAACTTTTGTAGAACCTGTCACACTTGTCAACTGGTGGGCAAGCCGACTAAAGCACTACCAGTGGCACCTTTACTACCCATCCCTGCTTTCAGGGAGCCCTTCTCAAAAGTGATAGTGGATTGTGTTGGTCCATTGCCAAAAACAAAAGCAGGAAGTGAATATTTGTTAATACTCATGTCCACAGCTTCAAGGTTTCAAGAGGCTATTCCCCTGAAAAACATTAAAGCAAAGATGATTGTGAAGGCTATGCTAAAATTTTTCACACTGTTTGACCTACTAAGGTAAATTCAATTGGCCCAAGGGAGTAATTTTATGACTGGAATATTTCAACAGTTTGTGTATGAATTGGGAGCCCATCGAATTGTGTAGACTGCCTATCATCCTGAAAGTCAAGGGGCATTGAAAAGGTTCCATTTAACTGTAAAAAATATGATGAAGGCTTATTGCGTAGAAAATAATGATTAGGATGAAGGAATTCATTTGTTGTTGTTTGCTGTTAGAGAGTCAACTCAGGAATCTCTTGGCATTAGTCCATTTTAGTTGGTGTTTGGTCATGAAGTCAGGGTCCATTACTATTGTTGAAGGAACAGTGGATACATAATGATAGACAATCAAATCTGTTGGATTATGTTTTCAAATTTAAATCAGGCTTGCAAGATGGCAAGGAAAGATTTTAAAACTGCTCAGGGAAAAATGAAAATTTAGTAGGATCAAAAAGCAAATATTAGGGTCATTACACCTGGTGACAAAGTGTTGGTTTTGTTTGCAATGCAATCAAATCCTTTGGGAGCTCAGTTTTCAGGACCATATAACGTGAAATCAAAAATTAACCAGGTCACCTATATCATTGAGATGCCTGATCGTCGTAGAGATCAGGTCTGTCACAAGAACATGCTTAAACCATACTTTAAGAAAATGACTGAGGTGGAGACTAGGATTCAACCAAGGCACTAGTGATAAAGGAAGGTAAGTAGGAGATAAGTTTCACAGAAGGTTGTGATAAGCCCCAGTGATAAGTCCCAGGTTGGAAAATTCCATAGTTTTGTAAAACATAGACACCAAGTTAATGCATTTGACTAAATCAGAAAGGGAAGAAATGAAGACATGAAATTTAAGGATATACTCCTAGATGTTCCAAAAGGAACTATTGTGGCTTGTCATGATGTGGAGGTCACTGATGCTAATCCTATTAAGCAGCATCCATATCAAATTAATCAGGAAAAGAGCAGATTGTTGGATCAAGAGGTGGATTATATGCTCAAAAATGACATCATCCCAAAATCAATTTCAAATTGGAGTTCAGCCTGTGTTCTGGCGCCAAAGCCAGATGACTCAATTAGGTTTTGTACAGATTATCAAAAGGTAAACATAACGATAAAGACTGATGCATTCCCTATCCCCAGAATAGATGATTGTATAGATAAGGAGAGCAAGGCTGTTTCTTACAAAGATTGATCTCTTAAAAGGATACTTTGACAGATAAATGCAAGGAGATTTCTGTATTTGTTACACCTTTGGGATTGCATGAGTATAATGTTATGCCTTACGGGATGAAAAATGCACCTGGCACATTTCAGAGAATGATTAATGCAGTAATTAATGGTTTAGAGCACACAGGAGCCTATATAGATGATTTATTAATTAATATGGATACATGGGAAGAAAACATGCTTGAATTAGAGCAGTTATTTTAGAGAATGGTGGAAGCACATCTCACAGTGAATTTGCACAAGAGTGAGATTGGACATGCAACTGTAATTTATCTGGGTTATGTGGTAGGACAGGGACAGGTGGCACCAGTTGGAGCAAAAGTATTGGCTATCACTGCGTTCTCTATCCCCGGTAATAAGGAAATTCTTTGGAGATTTCTAAGCATGATTGGCTATTATTGTAGATTTTGTAAAAACTTTGCAGAAATTGCACTCCCGTTAACAAAAGTACTTGGAAAGAAAGAAAAATGTCTGGTCAGATGCATGCCAAGAAGCATTTCTGAAGTTAAAGGCCATTTTATTCCATCAGCCTATACTTTTGTCTGCTAACTTTGAAAAGCCATTCTTTTTAAGCCGTGGACGCCAGTGACAAAGTGGTTGATGTTGTACTGTTACAGAAGAAGGATGATGATAGAGTATAACATCCTATTTCTTAATTCTTGAAAATGTTTAACGACCATCAACGAAATTACTGGACCATTGAGGAGTTATTAGTGCTTGTTTTCACCTTATAACATTTTGATGTGTATATTTGTACTGCTCAAAAACCATTAACAATATATACTGATCATAATCCATTAGTTTTCATGTCTAAAATGTAAAATAAAAGCAAATGCTTATTGAATTGGAGCATACTATTGCAAGAGTATGATATAATTATTATACAAATAAAGGGGACAGATAAAATAACAAATTGTTTGTCAAGATGTTAATCTGGGTAGATATGAATCTAATCACATAGTTATTGTAAAAAAAATGAAGTGTTTATTTTATTTATGTAATACTTCCATTGTTAAAAATGTGTTCTTGTGGACCAATTTTTTTTTAGCAGGGGAGGTGTTACAGAAATCTTTGTTGTGCATTGGCCAATGTGTTGTTTGGTTTTATGTTAAAAAGTGACAATTTGCCTAGAGAGCCAAGGTGAAGGTGGACTGCTGAGAGAGTGGGAGTCGGACTGAGCATGTGCAGAAAATTATCTAAAAATTTCTGGACTTGAATGATAAACCATCATTGGGTGTGGTGTGAAGTGGAAGAAGGTCCAGAATTATGGTCTGGAGGACAGTTTAGAATATTGATATTTTTAAAAAGTTGAAGTGAGTCATTTCATGCAAGCACTCTGGAAGGGTGGGACAGGGAGGAACCCAATACCAGAGGCAAGAGGTCATAGGAAGATAGAAGAGGTGGAAATTTTTATGATATGGTGCAAGAATAACAACTTGAGTGTTTCGTCTTGGGTTCCTCCCTGTCCCTCCCTCCAATGTGGATTCTGGGACTGCAGGGTGCTTGCATGAAATGACTCACTTCAAGTACAGTCTTGGTTGGATTGTTCTTTAATCTACAGATTGGGTTACTTTCATTCACTGATGCTCCTGAAATGCCATTCAGGAGTCAGTGACTAAAGTCCCCCCGAACAGCTACAATACATTCTTTTTTATCCTAATCTGTAGCATACTGAATAATGTTACACCAATCATAAAAAACTCATCTTTTAATATCCAACAGTTAGTTCCACAAGTCTGCTGAAGGTACCTCTTGGGACCCAAATATCAAAAGGAGGAGGAGGCCATCTACCTTCCCCTGATTTTATTTTGCTTTTTCCATTCCTCAAAGACCCCTGAAACATCAAAAGTGGTTTCAGATTTATTTTACTTGGGTAAGCCCAGCCGTCCCTATGATGCTGTAAAGGATGGCATCAATGGGGGTTGAAACTGGGCAGTGGGATGAGAAGGAGATACAGGTTCAGATAGAACTGGATCTTTGGGAAGCTGCGTGTCAGAGGCTGGGGAATATAGATGGGCAAGGGAGGCTGTGGAGTCATTAGATTTCAGCCCTTTTGTAATAGTTTTTGAACATCAGGTTAGAGGACCTTTGATATTGATAAAGATCAATGGGTTAATGTTGATGTGCAGTTGGACTTGCTGGATTGTTTCTTAATATAAGGATAGGTTATAAAGTGTGCTTAAAGTGTCTGACTTTCGCCTTAGCCCTACCATTTCTCAGATAACACTCAAACTTCATCCTTGGTGCAAGAATTGTGTTCTGGGGAGGAGTGGTGACATTGACTGTGATGCAAGAAAACCCTTTGTATTTCCACATTAGGATTGTTATGTTATAATATCTGGAATCTTGATAGATCATGGGAACAGTCCCGACGTCTCCAAGCTGCTCATCTACTCCTGACAAGTTTTGTTATTATAAGGAGGAGGTACTTTCATTAACGGGCCGTAGCACAAACATAACAATTTGATCTTCCCACTAAGGCGGCTGTATAATTTGCCAACTTATACCACCCATTCTCCTGCTGTTTCGAAGTTGTCTCTGATTGTTCTATCACACTATCAGTGCTTTCGAATAGGGTTGCGATCATGCAGCCAGCTAACCACAGCATCCTGATCGTCTTCATCCTGAATTAATCGAGGTCTAAAAGAGATCAAAACTCATTATAATCATTAGTCTAACATTCAACCATTCGAGCTTATTATTAAATATTTCAGCTTCATCCCTCATTATACTGTAATATATAATATTGTAGTTGTTCACCTTGTACTGTCATTATCCAAAGCTTATACTGGTACATTATTCATCTATTACCGCACGGATGGCAGTCTCTTCAATCTGAGGCGCCTGCAAGCTCACAGCAAGACACAAGAGAAACTTGTGCGTGAACTACTCTTTGCAGACGATGCCGCTTTAGTTGCCCATTCAGAGCCAGCTCTTCAGCGCTTGACGTCCTGCTTTGCGGAAACTGCCAAAATGTTTGGCCTGGAAGTCAGCCTGAAGAAAACTGAGGTCCTCCATCAGCCAGCTCCCCACCATGATTACCAGCCCCCCCACATCTCCATCGGGCACACAAAACTCAAAACGGTCAACCAGTTTACCTATCTCAGCTGCACCATTTCATCAGATGCAAGGATCGACAATGAGATAGACAACAGACTCGCCAAGGCAAATAGCGCCTTTGGAAGACTACACAAAAGAGTCTGGAAAAACAACCAACTGAAAAACCTCACAAAGATAAGCGTATACAGAGCCGTTGTCATACCCACACTCCTGTTCGGCTCCGAATCATGGGTCCTCTACCGGCACCACCTACGGCTTCTAGAACGCTTCCACCAGCGTTGTCTCCGCTCCATCCTCAACATCCATTGGAGCGCTTACATCCCTAACGTCGAAGTACTCGAGATGGCAGAGGTCGACAGCATCGAGTCCACGCTGCTGAAGATCCAGCTGCGCTGGATGGGTCACGTCTCCAGAATGGAGGACCATCGCCTTCCCAAGATCGTGTTATATGGCGAGCTCTCCACTGGCCACCGTGACAGAGGTGCACCAAAGAAAAGGTACAAGGACTGCCTAAAGAAATCTCTTGGTGCCTGCCACATTGACCACCGCCAGTGGGCTGATATCGCCTCAAACCGTGCATCTTGGCGCCTCACAGTTTGGCGGGCAGCAACCTCCTTTGAAGAAGACCACAGAGCCTACCTCACTGACAAAAGGCAAAGGAGGAAAAACCCAACACCCAACCCCAACCCACCAATTTTCCCCTGCAACCGCTGCAATCGTGTCTGCCTGTCCCGCATCGGACTTGTCAGCCACAAACGAGCCTGCACCTGACGTGGACTTTTTACCCCCTCCATAAATCTTCGTCCGCGAAGCCAAGCCAAAGATTCATCTATTTACCAGATACTATAAAATTACTCACCTGGTTCCATCCCGGTTCCATCATACCCCCCCTTTGGTTGGCAGAGCTAATCAATTTACAGTGATAGAGATGGATCTAGGAGGTTCTGCCCTCCACCTTTATTGCGGTCAGGGTGGTGAGAAGGAGCAAATAAGGAGCCTCCCATTGGGGTTCCATTGAACCCCTGACCCCATTGTGCAACATCACTAAAGTCCCTGAGCGTATGTAAAAGGGCAAGTCTAATGTGGAGGTCATTTTAAAAGCTGCAGGCACTCTAGAAGCTGACTGGCAAAGAGCACGCATTAATGCCAGAATATATGTAGTCATTTCAGAATTCATGGTGGAGGGTAACTGGTTGGAAATGGGTGTGCATAGTGGATGGCCATGGATGATCTCGACGTGTGTCAAGCTGGTAGCTGGTTCTGTGTGTACTTTGTAAAAAACTGTCTGCAGTTTGTTCAGTAAGCTTGGCTAATTTTGTCTTCAAGGTCTGGTTGGCACATTCCACTATTCCTACTGCCTATAGGTGATATACATAATGTAACTGTTGTTTCATTCCAAAGGTATTACAAATTGCACGGTTAATAACAGCAATAAAATGCTGTCTAGTATCTGAACTAAGGCGACAAGTTACACCAAAGTGAGGAATTAACTCATTACATAATCCATGAACTACAGTAGAGGACTTGTTGTTCCTTGTTGGGAAGACCTCAAACCATTTACAAAAGCAATCTATTATTACTAAAACATATTTATAATTCTGACAATTAGATAACTCAATAAAGTCCAGCTGCATTGAATCAAATGTTCCTTCTGGCAAAGGAGTTTGAACAACCTAGCTAGAATGACTTTTAACCAGACTGCCAATTGATCATTTGTACAAGTTTTCCCAGCTGAAGTTACCTAACAACCGGAATATTTCCATCACTCAATTTCCCTATCAGAGGCATCCCTCTGGTGGAGTCTTTTCTCCTGGATGGAAAGTATAAGGCTTGTTGAGTAAGAATCACATTGCACTAAATCTTTGGGGACCTAATCCTGATAACTCTGCACTGCAGCTCTAGCTGCTTTATCTACTCCCTCATTAAGCTTAGAAATCACATCTGTGCCATGGGTGTATGCTGCAACTTTAAGGATAGCCACCCTTTCAGGGAGTTGGATTGCTGATATCAAACTCTGAACAGTTTGTTTATGGAAAGTGGGAGTCCCTGACGATGTTATAAAGCCCCGAACTTTCCGCAACTGTCCAAAATCTTGTGCCATCATAAAGATGTAACGGGAATCTGTTTAGCTGTTTACCGACAGGCCCTCGGAGAGAATTCAGGCATGCACTAGGGCAAATAGATCCACTTGTTGTGCTGAAGGAGATTCTTCAATAGAAGTGGCCTCCAAAGTAAAGCCTGACCATTTTGTTCCTTGTGAGTCAATGTAAGAACTTCCATCAGTGTAGATGAACAGATGGACAGATCTGGGTCTTTCAATGGATAGTTAGTCAAATCCTGTCGAGGTAATACTGTGAGTTGGACATTCTGTAAACAGTCGTGCTTCAGCTCCACCATCTGTTCTGATGGGTGCATCACAAAGGTAGCTGGATTGATTGTTTTTGCCATGTGAGAAGACAGTTGGGGATTATTAAGCAGTAAGTGCTACCTCATATTTATTTTGTCTTGCCACGGTCAAATGTTGCATCCCTAGCTTTCCCAGCAAGGCTGTCATTGTTTGTTCTATATTATCTATTATATGCTGTTGGAGTGTCAGCTTGGTGGTGAGTTGAAGAGATAAATAGATAGCTGCCAAGATTTGAGCGCAGCGTGGAAGGCCCAATATTGATGGCTCCATCTTTGTGGAGAAGTAGTCGGTTGGTCGACTACTTGAGTTAAAACTGCAGTGCCTTAATGGAGTCTTCCTCCTGCTTGGTAGTTGAAGCCACTTCCTCTCTGGTCACTGATTCCAACCTTCCACCAAGCCTTATCCATCTACCTTGCTGGCTCAACTCATGATCAAACATCTCTGTGAGAGGAGCTGTCCAACAGAACAACCTCTGAGTTCTGTTGTATTTTGCACAAACTGGCTGTATTATCTATTCTAATGGTCTTCCTGCCAATTTGCCTGGATGGTAGAGTGGTATCTTATGTTTTTTTGCAAAGATCTCTCTATCCTCACTGAGGCCCCATCCCAATTTTAAATATGCATTTGCGGACAAACGTATTTTAACAAAAGCTTCTAGAATTTCCACAGCCTTTCTTAAATTTTATTTCTTTGTTACAGTGGCCGGATCATTTATCATGATGCTAGATCAAGCACTAACAGGATCCAAAAATACTGCTGGCGCAGAGGGGATTGCTGCTGGGGTTCTAGATATGGGTGGATAATATGCTAGTGGTGGTCCTTAAGGGGGTCCCTGAAGAGTACTTGGAGTCCATCCTCAGGGGTCACTCAGCTCTCCCTCCTCCATCAGCCTTAGGGCTTATATTTGACTACCTAGTCTTTGTTTATCCTCTGATACGGGAGGTTTTTTCCTGCCTACCCTTTGCTTGTTCCTTTTCCTGATTTTTCCTGTCCTGCTCCTTTTTATGTACACATTCTTTCTGGAGGACCTCCACAGGTTTACTGTTCCCCATTATGTTAAAGGAATTCTCAGTTTTACAGCGTAGGTCTGCCAACTTGCAAGCTTATCTCTTTCTTTTATTTTGGTTTTAACAGGTGCCACTTTCCAATTTCCTCTTTAGTTTTATTATTTGTGGGTCTTTTCCAGATTAACTGTTGTGCCTCTTAAATGAATTCATCATCCCCCCCCCCCCACCCCATGGCCATTTTTATCTCCCTAGTCTTTTATTTAATGCCCCAAAACTTCTCAAATTATTTTTTCATCCCCCAAATATTTTTCACACATATTTTGTAATGGCAAAAACAATTCCCCATTGTAGATTAGGTTTCTAAAACCTGAGTCCCCGAGCTCACACTGACAGTCCCTGACCGAACAAGTTCCCTGAACGCGACTGAGCTCCCTGAGCTCTCACACTGACTGGATGATTTCCCTGAACTCTTACACTGATTCAACCTTTTGTTAATCATCCTTAAATTCTGACAGAACTCACAGTCTCCGATTACAGAAACATGCAAAAGTACCAAGTTCAGAGCAGGGAAAATGGAGAGGATAAGATATAGTCACTTCACGGGCCCCTTCCCTGGTTTTCTCCAGGAACCCTCACCCCTGTTCTGTTGATAGAATATCTGATGAGTCTTTGGAATCCCACTTCTGATGCCAAATGTGGATTCTGAATCCACAGGGTGCTCGCACGAAATGACTGACTTCAACTATAGTCAAGGTTGGATCATTCTTTAATCTGCAGAGTGGGTTTCTTTCATTCATTGCTACTACTGAAATGCCATTTAGGAGTCAGTGACAAAAGTCAGCTACAATACATTCTCTTTATAATGTTACACCAATCATAAAAGACATCATCTTTTAATATCCAATATTTAGTTCTTCGCATATACAAAGTATCTCTAAGTTATTATGCTTTCTGTATAATATTTCACCAATTATATGACCACCAGTTATCAATACTAGTAGCTAGTTTCTCACATATGCAAAGACTCAGGATGCTCACTGCAGATGCATATCAACAAATGCTCTATTGATCTCTCAGATGCTGCTGGGACCTTCATTACTCTGACATATTATGTGTGCCAGCTTTTTGCTAATTTATTTCTTCTGCTGTTTTCCCATCATGTTGCAAAACCCAACTACACTATATACTAGCCACTAGCTCTACCAACATTTTAGCTAACTTCCTTATGTATGCTGTGGTACTGGCTGAGTTCCTCCAGCATTTGTTTTAATAAAATCACAACGTCTGTTAACTTTCATACCCCACTCTTTTATCAGCTTGGTTAGCATGTTTTCACCAGAGTGTGGGGGTGGGGGGGGGGTGTATCTCAAATAAGGAATCATAACAACAAAATAAGGGGCTAGTAATTAAAACTGAAATGTGTAGAAATTCCTTTTGAGAGAGGGTAGTGAATCTCTGGAACTCTCTGCCCTGGTAAGAGACGGAAGCCGGATCATTAGAAGTACTAAAGTAGAGCTAGAAGAATATTTGATAGATCGAGGAATAGAGGGGCATGGAGCTTTGGCACAGAAGATGAGGTGAGGCCAACATATATCAGCTGTGATGTTATATGGTGGAACAGGAGTCAATAGCTTGATCCCTAATAAACTTTACCAAAAAATATTGTCAGTGCATGGATCTGCTCAGAGAAAGTTCATGACTTTGAGGTTGAGAATATTTGCTGACAGAATGGGTTTAGATTACACCATCAAGCTCAAAGTGCTGGCCAAGCAGGCCCAGGGTGAAGCAGAATGCAGAACGAACCGTGGCTGCCACTACTCACAATAGTTACAGCTTTGTGAATTCAGGACAAATTAATTGGTTCTGTCAGGTGAGTTAAAAGCTGAAGTGGTTCATTTGAAATATTTTTTACATTTGTTTTGCAGGCTAGCCTTCAGGTCTTCAAAACTTCATTATTTCTCCAGCTTTTGATCTGGATTAGAATGACAACTGCAAAATCTTGGTCTCCACTAAAATGTTTATTAACTACCCATCCTAGGTTTCCCTGAATTGGCCACATCTTTTAGTTCCCTACAGTTTAAAGGGTGTAGATTTATGTATTATCAGCGGAAATTTTGTAGTCATCCATCACCAGATCTGGTTGGATTGCATTTCCTTTTTTAATCCTCTAAATGCGTTTGAATTATTTCAGTGGATGACAGTAGCTCAGCTTTCTTTAATTCACTACTGAATCCTGCTAAAATTTCATGCCTGGTTCAATCTAGCTTTAATTTAAAAACATGCATGAAGAAGTTCTTGTCCATCTCAAGGTTCTCTACTGTCTTGTCCATTAAATTTGACCTACATCACGATGTACTTAGTTCTTCAACCTGAATCTGCATCTTTCCCCAATTTCTGTCTGGTCTCCTTCACACAACTGCAAAACACAACCTTTCCACAAAATTCAACAATTTCTGCTTTCACCTCCTTTCCCAATAAACAGCTGAATAATATTTTCTTGTTCTCCATTCTAGCAGACCCAAGATACTATTCTTGCCCCTCCCCTTCACTCTATTCAAAAATCAGTTATTATAACTTTGTATCATTTCTTTGCATTATTATGCGGAGAGCAGTGGGTGGAACAATGGGAATTTCTCAGATAAAATTAGTTCAACAATATAGAGTTAAAAAGTTTAATTTCTGTTTCTCTCACCAATCATGCATGATCAGTGAACATCACTGGCTCCAGTTCTTCAACAATTCCAGGTTAAAATTCTCCTTGTTGCTAAATCTTTTCATAACTCTCCCATATCCCTGTAACAGCTTGAGCATTTTATCCTACATCAAGAAATCTGTGTTTCTCCATGAGCTTCTTGTCTAATTCTTAACTAACAATATGCCATTGTCAACATCTCCAAAGATCTGTCCTAGCGCCTCCATGTTGATTCAATAACAAAGAAGGCTAACCAACGGCTATACTTTGTGAGGAGTTTGAGGGGATCTGGTCTGTTACGGAGTCCAGAGGACCCCAAAAACCAGCAGCAATGAATATGCACCAACAGCACAGGGTTACTTAAACAAAGATAGTTTTAAATTATATTTGAACAAGAAAACAGTATTAGACTTTAATTTATTACTTAACCTACTTAACTAACCTACCTAGCTACTTAATCCTCCCTCTAACAACTAAGTACAGGTGTGTGTAATGTATATTTAAGATTCTAAATGTTCTTTGGTTCACAGACCAATCTCATTGATTGCAGGCAATTCTTGTTCTGTGCACAGAAGTTAGCATTAACAAGGTTCATCAGTCTTTGGTGCTTTAACAGGCAAAAGGTTACCACTCAGGAGGGATCTTGCTGGTTTTCAGAGTGAGATTCCTTTTATTCCAGGACATCCGCAACTGAATCTTTCTCAATTAGTCTTGCTGATGAACCTTGTCCCCTTAGGGTTGTCTAGATGATCCTCTTTCTTTCAAGTCACCTTTCACACCGCCAGCCTTCATCTTCAATGAAGAAGCCTTCCAAAGTTTGCCAGCTTTGTCCTTCTGGAAATTATTTCTGTCTCCTCTCTCTCTGTCTTCACATCCTCCTTCTCTGAGAACAAAACAGTTCTCCTCTGTCTGCAATGATCACATGTTCCCAGGCAAGCTGCTGTTGATACTTTGTTCCCTCCTGCAAAAAGGATTCTGTAAAAAGTCCTGCAAATATTCTGTTTTAAAATCTGTGTGTGCAAACTGCTCTAACAATTCCTTCCAAACCACTTCTGAATTTTCTGTAACATCTTGCCCTTTTAAAGGCAATTTTAATTCTTGAGTTAATCACTAAAGAGATAAAAATACCCAATATATATCATGTTACAGTAATTCAATTTCAAGAGTATTTCTATAAATGATCAATTTTAACACCTTGACAAACAATCGGCAATCACATTATTTACACCTCTGATATGGTTAATTTGCAAATCATATTCTTGTAATATCAAACTCCAGTTTAACAATCTTTAGCTTTTATTCTTCATCTAATTCAAAAACACCAGAGGATTGTGGTCAGTGAATATTGGTTCATGAGAGGTACCAAGATACACATTAAAATTCTGCAGAGCAAATATGATAGCCAAAAATTATTTTTCAATAGTGGAATAATTCCTTTGATGAACATTGAATTTTTTGGAAAAGTAGGGACTGGATGGTCAATTTCATTAGGTACTTGTAATAAAATTGCACCTGCTGCTTTCTCACTGACGTCCACTGCTACAGAAAATGGTCTGTCAAAATCAGGAGATTTTAACACAGGGCAATGGCATAGTATCTCCTTTAAATTTTCTAATGCTGCCTGACAATCTTTAGTCCTCACAAATTTCTCCCCTTTCTTCAAAAGATTAGTTAAAGAAAGAGTAACCTCAGCAAAATTTCTGTAATATCCTGCCATTCCTAAAAACCTTCTCAATGCTTTCTTGCCGTGGGAGTAGGAAACTCAGACATGTATAGACCTTAGCTTGAATAGGTGCAACTTTGCCATGGTCAACTACATAACCCAACTATGTTACCGTGGCATTTGCAAATTGACTCTTTGCTAAATTAACAGTTATGTTTGCTTTAGATAATCTTGCAAACAATTTGTTTAATTGTCTTAGAATTAATCATCCTCTGAAACGTTGCAGGGGCATTTTTCATGCCAAAAGGTAACACATTATACTCATATAAACCAGATGGAATTACAAAAGCTGAAATATTCTTTCATCCTTCAGTTAAAGGCACACACCAGTAACCCTTCAACAAATCCAACTTAGTAAGAAATTTGGCTTTGCCAATTTTATTAATAGAGTCATCTATTCTTGGAATTGGATAAGCATCAGTTTTAGTTTCTAAATTAATCTTCCTATAATCCATAAAGAACCTAACCATTCTATCTGGTTTTGGTACAAGAATACAAGGAGAACTCCAATCCAAGTTTGGTCTAATAATGTCATTCCTCAACATATATTCCACCTCCTGATTCATGATTTTACTCTTTTGAATGTTTATTCTATATGGGTGCTGTTTTACGGGATTTGCTTCTCATAAATCTACATCATGGTAAATCACTGAGGTCTTTTATAGAACATCAGGGAATAAATTTGTGTATTTTATAAGTAATTCTTTCAAATGAATCTGCTCTTATAACTTAAGATTGCCTAACATTTCTTCCAAATTTTCTAAAATTGATGTCATAATTCTATTTCCATAATCCTATGATCCACTACTTCCTCCACTCTGTCCAATGCCAACAACTCTGATACAGATTGTTCTCCACTACCATTATTCTCATAATAAGGTTTCAACAACAATTCACCCTCCAAGTCATATCCACAAGCCATTTCTTTACTCTCCTGTTCAGTTACTGCTTTCTCCCTTAAAGCTTACAAGATCTGCATCTATTTTCTGTGGCTTAATTATCTCTTTCCTTGACAAAGAAAACTCCTCATTCTCACAAAGACCCTGTTCTTTCAAAAGTACTTCAAAAGTACAATTTGTCAATCTTAAAAACTGACCCAACTTTATCCTCTGCCAAATTATTCCTCAACAAAAATGAAACAGCTTGCATGAGTAACATTGGAATTACTCCTACTACAATAGGTCCTTTGACTAATTC
The DNA here is from genome assembly GCF_036971445.1 of Narcine bancroftii. Classification (NCBI taxonomy): domain Eukaryota; kingdom Metazoa; phylum Chordata; class Chondrichthyes; order Torpediniformes; family Narcinidae; genus Narcine; species Narcine bancroftii. The sequence goes on from NW_027211808.1 coordinate 3,485,612, forward strand.
AGAATTCAGCACAACCTTGTGAAGTGATATTGATGCTACCTCATCTCCAACACTTTTAATCAAAGTTGTCTCTCCTGTGTCAGTCCTTTGATCCAGAGTTAAAACTCTTTCCAACAACAATGACAGAGCAGCCCCAGTATCTCAAAGAATTTTAACTGGAACCTGTGTTTCTCCCTTCTTTATTGAGATAAAACCCTCTGAAACAAAAGGTTTGAAAACATCCATGACCTCCTTACCAGGTTTGGCACCTCTGCTCTCCCTAAATTCCACTTTTGGAATACATGCTTCTGGTAAAACCTGTTTGTCTCTTTTCTTCTTCAAGACTAGACAATTTGCAATCACATGGCCAGGTTTTATACAAAAAAGACATACAAATGCAGAAGTTCTGTCCTTTCCTACATTTCCTTCATCTTTTCTTTTAAACATTTTCTGCAGACTTTATTTCAGGCTGACTATCCTGCTCCATATTAACCGTAGAGCAGGTTTATTAATTTGTTCCACATTAGCTCTCTGAAAATGTCTATTCTTCTGCAATGTACTTTTGTGAATCACAGCAAATTTGTCCACTAATCTAGTCGCCTGTTGCCTTCTTCCCACATCTCTCTCATCCAGGTATAATTTAATCTCCTCTGGGACACACCTTTTATTTTCCTCTATTAATATTAATTCTCTCAGCCTGTCAAAATCATTGTTGATTCCTTTTGAGGTGCACCAACAGTCAAAACACACAGATTTCTTCAGAGCAAAATCCATATAAGATTGATAAAATGTTTTCAACAAATTCCTAAATTTTTGCCTATATGCCTCTGGAACCAACTCACAAGCTTTCAATACTGCTTGCTTAACAGTGTCTGCAGTCAAGATTTGTGCTTTTCCTTTCAATAAAGCATAAGAAACCACTTTACTTTTTCCATCTTGAGCTCTCAGCAAACTTTTCAAAAAGCTGAAAATAGGTATTTATATCTCTCTCAGCAAAAGGAGGCACTAGATTTACCTCTACTAACAAAAACCTCTCCCCAGGAGTTACAGCTCTCTTACCTTTCTCTATTTCCATTCTTAACTTCTATAATTGAAACTATCTGTCCCTTTCAATTTCCACGTTCTATCTTTTAGCTTCCTCTAACTCAAATTTCCTCTGTTTTTCAGTTTCCTCTGCCTCATATATCCTTTTTTCTCATTCTTCTTGTGCCCTCAATTTCTCTCTTTTTTTTCTTGCACCCTCAATTTCCCCAATTCCAATTTCAATTCAAAAGATCTATTCTCTGGAAAATTTTCTGTCTTCCTCAACAAATTTTCCTTCACATATAATATTTCACTCTAATTCTCTGTATTTGATCTTTTCTCATCCAATATTTAACTTCAGCAATTTTCAATGCCTTAGAAATAGCCATCAGCTCCTCTTTTCTCATGTTCTGCAGCTCTACAGGTGATGTGTTTCAAGATCAAACCAGCAACCACAAAGAAGGCATATCACATAGTGAGAAAGATTAATAATTACTTTATTAACAAAAATTCACCTTCAACCTTTAATTCAAAATGCCCCCTTTTATATCAATGCCCACTGGTTACTATGCAAATTTCTATTACATTTTAAAACTAATAAATTACCCAGTCTAAATATAACATATGTATTAAAGTCCAAATTATATTTCTAACTAACCCACAGAAAAACTTAGACACAAACCACACAAGACTCACAAAACTTTGATCTCAACGGAAGCAAAGATCATAAATAGAATTCAGTTTGTTTGGTAAACTATAGCCAAAAGATCTTTGAGAGAGTGAGAGAGTGAGAGAGAGAGAGAAGAGAGAGAGAGAGAGAGAGAGAGAGAGAGCACAAAATTCAAAGTTGTCTTCTTGTGTTGCTTGCAGAGAGAGGAACAATGGCTTGATCCAGATCCTTCTGACTGCCTTCGGATTGTTCATCCCTTTTAAAATGCACAACATTCTATACTGCTTCCCAGTCAATGACTCATGTTTTGGGCCTCCTTCCACTTCTCAGCCACACTCAGTGGTGATTTGTCTTCAAAGTCCAGAAATCCTAGATAATCTTCTGCACATTCCCAGTCCGTCTCCCACTCTCTCAGCAGTCTACCTTCACCTGGGCTCTCTAAGGCAAACTCACTTTTCAACACAAAACCACAGAACACATAGGCCAATACACAACACAAAACTCTGTAACATCTCCCTTGCTAAAACAAAAGGTCCACAAGAAATTTTTTTACATTTAATGGAAATATTACATAAATAAAATAAAATAAAGACTCAATTTTTTTACAGAATGTGATTAGATTCATATATACCCAGATTGACATTTTGACAAACAATCTGCTATTACGTTATCCATCTCCTTTATGTGTGTAATAATTAAATCATACTCTTGTAACATTAAACTCCAGTTCAAGCTCTGTTCTTATTTTTCATTTTAGACAGAAAAACTAATGGATTATGATCAGTATATATTATTAACAGTTTTTGAGCTGTATAAATATACACATCAAAATGTTACAATGCTAAAACAAGCGCTAATAATTCCTTCTCAATGGTTGAATAATTTCATTGATGGCCATTAAACTTTTTGGAGAAATATGAAATAAGATGTTCTGCGCCATCACTATCCTTCTTCTTTAACAGTACAGCACCAACCTTTTCGTCACTGGTGTCCACAGCTAAAGAGAATGGCTTTTCAAAGTTATAGGACACAAATACAGGCTGATGGCATAAAATGGCCTTTAACTTCAGAAATGCTTCCTGGCATGTATCTGACTAGATAAATTTTTCTTCCTTTCCAAGTCATTTTGTTAATGGAAGTGCAATTTCTGCAAAGTTTTTACAAAATCTATGATAGAGAGCTTTCTTATTACCATGGATAGGGAATGCAGAGATAGACAAAACTTACAGTCCAAACCGTGCTACCTTTCCCTGTCCTACCACATAACCTAGGTAAATTTCAGTGGCATGTCCATACTCACTCTTGTTCAAATTCACTGAGGTATACTTCCACCAATATTTGAAATAACTGCTCTAATTCAAGCATGTGTTCTTCCCATATATTTGTACTAGTTACTAAATCATCAATATAGGCTCTTGTGTGCTCTAAACCCTGAATTACTGCATTAATTATTCTCTGAAATGTGCAATCCTGAAGGTGTAATAAATGTAGAAACCTCCTTGCTTCTCTCCTTCAAAGGAACACACCAAAATCCTTTTAAGAGATCAATCTTTGTAAGAAACTTAGCCGTCACATTTATCTATTAAATCATTCATTCTGGGGATAGGTAAAGCATCAGTATTTGTCACCTTGTTTACTTTTAGATAATCTGATTAAACCATCTGGCTTAGGCATCAGAACACAGAGTGAACTCCAATTTGAACTTGATTTTTGGATTATGTCAATTTTGACCATATAATCCACCTCTTGATCCAACAACCTGCCCTTTTCCTGATTAACTCAATGATAAGGATGCTGGTTAATGGGCTTAGCATCACTGACTACCACATCATGACAAGCCACAGTAGTTCTTCTTGGAACATCTAGGAATATATCCTTAAATTTCATAAGCAATATCTTAATTTCTTCCCTTTCTGATTTATTAAAATGCATTAACTTGTGTTTAAGTTTTGCAAAACTATAGAATTTTCCAGCTTGGGGCTTATTGCTTTCTGTGCTCTATGACTTCCACAAAACTTATCTCCTCCTTACTTTCCTCTATAACTAGCATCTTGGTTGGAATCCTAGTCTCCTCCTCAGTCATTTTCTCAAAGTAAGGTTTAAACTTGTTTACATGACAGACCTGTGTTTCTTTTCGTTGATCAGGCATCTCAATTACATAGGTGACTTGGTTAATTTTTGATTTCACCTTAAATGGTCCTGATAACTGATCTCTCAAAGGGTTTGACTGAATTGGAAACAAAACCAATAATTTGTTGTCAGGTATAATGTCCCTAATTTTTGCTTTTTGATCATACTGAATTTTCATTTTTCCCTGAGCAGTTTTATAATTTTTCTTTGCCATCTCGCCAGCCTGATGTAATCTGTTTTTAAATTTGAAAACATAATCCAACAGATATGATTGTATATCATTATGAATCCACTGTTCCTTCAACAATAGTAATGGACTCCTGACTTCATGACCAAACACCAACTCAAATGGACTAAAGACAAGAGACTACTGAGTTGCCTCTCTACACCAAACAATAACAAATGGATTCCTTCATCCCAATCCTTATTATTTTCCATGCAATAAGCCCTCATCATATTTTTCACAGTTAAATGGAACCTTTCCAAGGCCCCTAGACTTTCAGGATGATAGGCAGACGACACAATTTGATGGGCTCCCAATTCATACACCACCTGTTGAAATATTTCAGACATAAAATTACTCCCTTGGTCCAATTGAATTTCCCTTGGTAGGCCAAACAGTGTGAAAAACTTTAGCATAGTCTTCACAATTGTCTTTGCTTTAATGTTTCTCAGGGGAATAGCCTCTGGAAACCTTGAAGCTGTGCTTATGAGTTTTAGCAAATATTCATTTCCAGCTTTGGAAATTGGCAATGGGGCGACATAATCCACTATCACTTTTGCGAAGGGCTTCCCAAAACCAGGAATGGGTTGTAAAGGTGCCACTGGTGGTCCTTGATTAGGCTTGCCCACCAGTTGACAAGTGTGACAGGTTTTACAAAAGTTCACAACATCCTTTCCTAATTTCGGCCAATAAATCTGTTTCCTTATCTTTTCTACCATCTTCTTCACTCCAAGATGACCTCCTAAAGGTGTACTATGAGCCAACTTTAATATTTCATTCCTGTAATTTTTAGAAATTGCAACTTACTTTATTACCGCCCAGTTTTCACTGATAGGTATCACTTGTGGTCTCCACTTTCTCATCAATATTCCATCCTGATAAAAGTAACCTACTGGCACAGTTTCAATTTCCTGCTTAGACAGAATCCTATCTCTTACCCCAGCAAGATCAGAATCATCCTTTTGTCTAGCTATTAATTATTCTCTTGACAATAGCAAAGCTGGATCCTTATGTTTGTCCTCAATGCTTGCCTCCACTAAAGGATCATTACAGTCTTTCTCTACCTCTACCTTTTTTCTAATAATGGCACACGCAGGGTAGATTTCAAATCCTTTTCAGACTCATAAATCAATGGCTTACTTGAGAGTTTCACCGCAGGTAAGTCTTTACCCTCTGTTAAATAATTTCCTAACAAAACAGAAACTCCATCCACCAGCAGATTTGATTTTATCCCTATCGTAACTGGGCCATTAACTGTCTGATTTCATCACTATTTTATGCAAAGGTATAGGCTCTGCTTCACCACCAATGCCTTTAATTAAATTTACAGTATTGGTCTCCTCACCAAAATTCAAAACATTGCTTAATACAAGTGATTGGGCTGCTCCAGTATCCTGCAGGATTTTAACTGGCACTTGAATGGATCCTTCTAAACCTTCAGTCATGAATGGTTTAAAATCCATCCCTAACTTTCTCACCCTGAACACAAGCAATTTGTACTAACCCTTTCTCTTTCTTCCTTATCAGTTCAGATCAATTTGCTATTATGTTCCCTGGCTTCTTACAATAGTGGCAAATGACACTCAAAAATATTTCCTTCACCCATTTCTCTTCCTCTCTTCCTTTAACCTAATTTCTAGATGTTCTTTCTACTCTACTTGGATTATCAGCAATATTCCTTTAAAAAGATTTCCTTGGTGACCGCTATTCCTCTGCGAATTTATCCAATTCCTGCCAAGTTTTTATATTTTTCTCTGCCAAGTACACTTGAATATCGTCAAGAACACAATTTTTAATCTCAATCAGAATGATTTCCTTCAATAAATCAAAGTTATTTTATACTTTCATTGCGGCACACCAACGATCAAAACACATAACCTTCCTATAAGCAAAATTCAGGTAAAATTGGGTTGCTGCTTTTTTTAAACTCCTGAACTTTTGTCTATATGCCTCTTGGACCAGCTCATAAGATCAGAGTATGGCCTTCTTTATAAATTCATAATCAGCTGCTTGTTGTACAGTGAGACGCGTATATACCTGTTGGGCTTTTCCTTTAAGAACACTTTGTAGCATGAGTGACAACTAGTCTGGTGGCCATTTTAAATTTACAGCTACTTTCCCAAAATGCTGTAAACACTGGTCTATTTCAGATTCCTCAAATGGAGGAACTAACTTCACTTCTCTACTGACCAGAAACCTCTCTTCCTGACCAGCATGTGTGTTTTGTGCTTCTCCCTCTCCTTGCATTATGGTCAGCTTAATTTAGCTAGTTCTAGCTCATGATTCTGTTCTTTCTCTCTCTCCTCCATTTCTGCCTGACTTCTTTTGTCCTCTCACTCTAGTTTCATCAAAGTCAACTTTACTTCCTCTTAAGTTTTCTCCTTTGGAAACTCTTCTAATGCAGCTTCTTCAAATACCCTCTTTTCTACAATCCTGCTTAGTAATCTTTCGGGCAATTTTTTTCATCCCAGTTCTTACTGTAAGAAGTTTTAACGCCAACCATAACCATTAGTTCTGACTTTTTAGCCATTTTGAAATTAACCACTGAAGGGTTCGCTATGAACTGGTTGTTATATGTTTATATGGTTATATGTTATATGGTTGTCATAGTTGCTGGTTTTTCTACTGGTGATTTATACACTCACCATTTATTTTTAATTTCAAGCTGGATGTTGAGTCAAACTCAGTCAACTGATAACTAAGCACAAGTCAATCGCTCCTAAAGCTCCCAAATCGATTGATCCCGGATGATGGCTCCAAATTATGTTACAAGATCAAGTCAGCAACCACAAAGAAGGCAAATCACACAGGGGTAAAGATCAACAATTACTTTATTAACAAAAATTCACCTTCAAACTTTAATTCAAAATCTCCCCACCCCCCCCCACCCCCCAGTCTTGGGTAAACTTATACCTCTCATTTTGTTCGTTTTAGATTGGTCACAGTGTTTGAGCTACCGAAATAAAATAGACACACACACCGAGAGCAGTTCAGTTTATACAAACGTTTATTACAAATTCAAAAGCTGATTTCACACTACAATATGCAAGCCCTTCCCAACTATAATTATCAACGCTTGGACTGGTCCCAACTGCCGAAGCGAGGCAACGACTACACACTTGTAGTAGGTTGTCAGGGCGCCGGTAGCAGCTTCTCCACCTCCTCTGACTGGGACGTTGGCTTGACTCCAGAAGTTCTTCTTCTTGCTGAGAGATGTTGCCACCTCTCGGAGAGTCTCTCACTTCAGCAGCGCGACCTTGCCTTATATTACCCAAAAACTGCTTACCCAAGCACCTATTCCCAGCACAACAACAAAGATAAGCAAGCAAGCTAGCATGCTAGGTTAATTAACGAATAACATAATTTTCAGCTTATCACTTTGAATACAATGGTTTATTTTGCATCAAGGCTAGGCCTCTGACAGTCTGTGACCAAAACAAGCAGGAAGATTAAATGTTCTTGGTACACAGATGCCCTTTCGTCAGATAACTGCAACTCTGGCCCCTTGGTGGAATTTTGCTTATGTCTGCTGATTCTAAAACACAAGCAGGTTCTCAGCCTTGGAGAACCCAAAGCTGCAAGTTTTTAAAAAAAGGTTCTCAACTCTACAGAACCAAGAGCTGGGAAGTAAGAAAAAATAGGTTAAAAAATAGGTGTTAAAAAATAGGTTAGAATCTTCCATTACATTCCACCCCTTGGTCACAGGCTGTCAGACACGAGACTTGACAAGCATAAGAGTACAAAAAGAGCGTAAAAGAGAAATTAAAACTACAATAATCACAAAAACAAGCAATAAAGCGAGCAACCAACGGAGAATAGTGTGGCCCAACCCCCAAATGTACCAGGTAACCATGAAAAAGGATTCCTACCAAAGCTCACATTATCCTTGTTGGCCACAATACCTAGACACTGAAGCTCACGAACAGATTTTGAAACATGCTGGTCAATAACATATTTATATGAGCTGCACTTGAGGCGGGTGACCGAGGACTTCCTTGATGTAATGCATCGGACCGTGTCTCCCACGGGCAACTCCCTCGGAATGAACTCGTCATTACAAATGTGATTGTTGGCACCAAAGCAGCTGTTAAGCCAGATCACCAGGAGTGTAAAACGGAGGACCTGGAACAAAGAAGCCTGATACATGTCACTCATAATACCGTAAGCGTTCAGGGTTTAAACAGACTAAATCATCCTGTCCCTCAATAGCTACCCATCGAGTGTTACCCTGGGCAGGTGTCACTATTTCTTCTTTGACAGGAGGGTCACTACCTGGTGGTCCCACCCATACCTTTTGTCCGGCATTCTCTAGTTCAGGAGTGGGGGGCAATGATTGTTTTTCATCTGGAATAGGCTGTAGTTCTGAAGTGTGAAGAAGTCGGTGGAAAGGTCTACCTCCTTTTAAAGGGCAAGGATTCAAATTGTCGACTGCCTGCTGCAGCACATGACACCACCCCTTCAGGGTTCCTAGTGGTGTTAACAAACGAATTTGTTCCTTCAGTAAGCCATTCATTCGTTCAACTAACCCAGCAGCCTGTGGGTAATAAGGAATATGATGAACCCATAAGATACCGTTGTCATTTGTTGTACCTCATCACGGGTAACTGGAGCAGGAGAAGCCTGCTCGATAGAAGCAGCAGGGGGAGCAGAGGGCACAGCTGGGCCAGGAGGACTCAGCAGCTGGGGATGATGTTCCCCTGCCTTTCTCTTATAAAGGGCATAAAGGACCGCAGTAGGTTTCCCATCAATATCACTTTTAGGTACGCCTAACTTTAACAAGGTTAGAAAAAGGTCCTTTCTTGTCGCTCCGTTATTAGCAGCAGGCCCTCTCCTTTCATCCTGCTTGTCTGATGTAACCTGGGCTGTACGTGAGTGGATTTTACCTCCCAACTCTAATTCTCGAAGCCCAGATAAGGTGCGCACCGCCTCAGACACAGGGTGCCCAATTAGTGGACTAGTTACAGTCAGAACCAGCCCCCGTATAGTAGGTTGGGCGGAACGAACCAATCTGGTATGCATTCCAGCCGTGAATATCTCTTCATCAGGGCTCCCCCCGTGTACCCATAGCCTCAAACGCCCTGCATACAAGGCAGAGGCCAGGGCCTGTTGACTTATTATTGCTATGCCCTCCTCTGGGGTTCTCCAATTGTTCTGCAAATGTAAATCCCAATCTACTGGTGATGGGTATACTCGTAGCAGGGTGTCCCCTAGAGTAGTAAGTAAGTAATCCATCTCTCTCCTTCTACCCCGCAACTCAGCAGTGACCCTGATATCAGTAGATAATATTCCTAATCCCAACAATTCCTGAGGGGTTAAAAATACATTAGCCCCTCCTGGTTCCCAAACACGCAGGAGCCAGGCTGCCAGAGTTTCTCCTGCCTGTTGCCTAAATCGATCTCCAATGGCAGCCAGCTCTTTTACAGAGAAATCACATATCATTGCCTGCTTCCGACCCCTGTTCCCACTTTGGCCCTCAGGGCCCTCCACCCAGTCTAGGGGAGGATTCCAAGGCCATCCCGTAGAGGGAGTAGGCCATAGAGCATAAGCAGAGGTTTTGGTATTTTCCCCTGGGTCCACTTGAGAGACCAGAGTATCTATCCCTTCCATCTCTACCCTTACATCATCCCCCCTTCTGTCTGTTTGGGAAGTCTGCTGCCTTATTGGGGCGGGCGTGAACAGCAGGTTGAGAGGGTAGTATGTTAGACACATGCTGAGGAGTATCTGCATTATTACCATTGTCATTCCAGATATTCCCATCCCAATCCTCAATTACATCAGGATCGTCACCATTCATTATCATGGCATGAATACCATATGGATCGGGTTCTACTCCTTGCCTTTCCTTATCTGCATAGAGCTGCTGCCAGAGTTTAATATTACGGCAGACAGTTTGAACATGCTTATCTTCCAATTCTTTGGCTCTGTCCTGACTGGTGTGAACAATCTCACTCATCATGGAACAGCATTGTCGCATGGCTTCTAGGTCCTCCTCTAATTGCTTTCTCTTGTGCTGAGATTCTACTTCTCTTTGAACTGATTCTGCTTCACGCTGAACGGAGTGGCGTAAGGCTGTGGCCAACAACCAAAAACCATCCATCAGCGTCCCCTTTTTATCAGGAAATCTTTTTTCTCGAAGGAGAGTGGCAACCTGCTCTCCCAGAGGATGAATCTAACTTCTCATCCCAACTAATGGATGGTCTCAACAAAGCCAGGGTATTGGCCAACATGCCAAACCCATTGTCTTTGGAAGTCCATCCTGGAATCAAGAACTGCTCAGGGCTCACCTCTTTCTTTCGGCGAAACATCTTGAGACCAACCCTGCTCACAGCGCCAATTGTCTTCGGTAAACTTATACCTCTCATTTTGTTCGTTTTAGATTGGTCACAGTGTTTGAGCTACTGAAAGAAAATAGACACACACACTGAGAGCAGTTCAGATTATACAAATGTTTATTACAAATTCAAAAGCTGATTTCACACTACAATATGCAAGCCCTTCCCAACTATACTTATCAATGCTTGGACTGGTTCCAACTGCCGAAGCGAGGCAACGACTGCACACTTGTAGTAGGTTGTCAGGGCGCCGGTAGCAGCTTCTGCACCTTCCCTGACCGGGACGTTGGCTGGACTCCAGAAGTTCTTCTTCTTGCTGAGAGATGTTGCCACCTCTCGGAGAGTCTCTCATTTCAGCAGCGGGACCTTGCCTTATATTACCCAAAACCTGCTTACCCAAGCACCTATACCCAGCACATCAAGAAAGTTAAGCAAACAAGCTAGCATGCTAGGTTAATTAACGAATAACATAATTTTCAGCTTATCATTTTGAATACAATGGTTTATTTTGCATCAAGGCTAGGCCTCTGACAGTCTGTGACCAAAACAAGCAGGAAGATTAAATGTTCTTGGTACACAGATGCACTTTCGTCAGATAACTGCAGCTCTGGCCCCTTGGTGGAATTTTGCTTATGTCTGTGAGAGATGGGAAAATTGATCTAAAATTATGAACATGGAAGAAACTAAAGTTCATCAGTAAAATGGCTGAAACCAGTTCAAACAGGATAAGTTTGGGGCTTAGGATGCAGGAAAGCAGAGTCAGCACGATTAACATAAGAATCTTCTATCCTTTGTGACAAGACCATAGGACTAAGATAAGGAATGGTAAGGTACAATAGAATGTAGGAAGTTGAGGTAGTCTGGATCAGATAAGGGTCTCCTAGCCCTGGACAGAAGTACCAAGTCATACATTTCTAATTAGCTAACCATACACAGATTTATACATATGAAATTAGCCAACCCTAGATAGAATGAGTCAACTCTGCATATCAAGAGACTGTAGCCCCGAGAATCAGGAAGGTGTGAATAAGGACAATGACATGAAGGGACACCGACAGGATAACCCCCCCTGGTTCTCCAAGTATACTGAAATTGCACGTAGGCAGGCAGGATTGCCTAATGCCAAACCTCTCCAGCAGGAGGCAGAAGAATGTAAGGGGGAGGGTATTCCTACACTGAAATCAACTGTATAAAAGTTGGGTGAGCCCCAGTGTGTGTGTGTATTCCCAGGGTAAGGGGAAGCACCCAACTTTGCATTGTTGTAGTAATAAATGTTCTTTGTTCTCAATTTTTGTCTCGAGCAATTTCTTTAAAGGTACTTTAATTCCTAACAAATGGGGGCTCGTCCGGGATCACACTCCCTCCACTGACAGAGTACCCCGACGACGAGAGTAGGTGCACCCCGGCTGATTCAGCTGGACTCACGGGCGACGGGTGGCTGGTCAGTGGAAGAAGCGAGTGATATCCGAGAAGAGGCATTGAGAACAAACGGCGGAAGGACGCGCGCTAGAGCAGTACTGCCAGAACTCGGTAAGAGTATTTTACTTGTTCCTAAGTATGGGAATAGCGGGCAGTAGAGATGAGAGTCCTGACACAGGACGTGACCACCAGATAGCTACGTACAGCCCGCTTGGGATGATGTTATCTGAGTGGGGCACAGGAAAGACCCGCGGTAAAGACAAACTGACGACGGTCAGGTATTGTTGTAATGAATGGGTGGGATACCCGGTTAAAGGGAGCTCCGTGTACTGGCCAAAATTCGGATCCGAGGATGAATGGATGTGTGAAGCTTTGAACTTATGGCTCTATCAAAACCAGCCAGACAATGTTGAGAGCAGGGAATATGCAGCCTGCTGGCTCAAGGGATCCATTGAACAGGTGGTTTTGAATGAGAAAGAATCCAGGGATAAGAGAGAGGAGGAACCTCTTGTCCCTGAATCACAGGGTTGGGATGTGTTACATTCCCTCCCTCCACCCTATGTTCCTCCTATGCCGGCTCCTATCTTTCCTTCCCCTCCTATGACCTACCCTTCTGCACCTTCCCCACCTCCCCCACCACTAGAGAAGAGAGAAGAGAGCAGGAGTGGTATGATAACTTGCTCACAAAGCACTCGATTACCACCTCTGTTGGCAGGAGAGAGAGGTAACTTTAATTCAGAACAGCGTGAGACTCTTCAGGAAGAAAGGGCAGAACCCTTTGATTCATTTCCCAGGGAGCAGGAACCCAGACCTAATAAGCCAGAAACCAATTGGATGAGACCACTGCGGGAAGTTCCCATGGGAGAGGGTCTCGGTTTCGTAAATGTGCCCCTGACCAGTACTGAAGTGTGTAACTTTAAGAAAGAACTGACCTCCCTGATAGAAGATCCCCAGGGATGTGCTGAACAGTTAGATCAATTTTTGGGACCAAATATATATACAATATGGGGGTCTCGACATAGAATCCCCAGCAGGGGAACAATTGGTACTAACAGGTTTTGTTACCAACTCAGCCCCAGACATTAAGAGAAAATTACAAAAGACAGAAAATTGGCATGAGCAGGGAATAACCCAGCTTCTACAGATCACACAAAAAGCATTTGTCCAGACATCTGAGGATAAGCAGAAAGCAAAGGCTAACATTTTGATGCAAGCAGTTAAAGGAATAGTAGATGAGTAACATGAAAAAAGGCAGGGACTGTGTGCCAGCTCCTGAATGTTGGGAGAAGTGCAGGGAGTGGGAGAGTAGAGACCAGAGATAATTTCATAAATCACGACTTCCCACTTCAGTCACTGACCAATATTGATTAAAATTCATGCTAAAATTTAAATGTCATAAAGGATCATTTTTCAATACTGTAGAATTAGCGAATTTAACTACCAGTTAATTCCAATTTATGAAATAAATTGTATTTAAATGTGATTTTGCACAGGGAGTACCTGAGAGTTGAGTGATGTTATAACATTTGCAGGGAGAAATGTTTGCGCAAATAGGGTGAGTTCTATACATCTTAACTTTAAGTGTATGTGAGATAAAGAAAGGATCTGATGTGTAAAGTGGCTGGATCAGCCAGTTGAAAGGGGAGTGTGCATGTCCCTTTAAGTGCACTGTGGCACTTGAAATTGAGGCTTCAGGCTCTTGTCTTGCAGTTAGAGGTATGGAGCCCTATCAACACATTTAATACATTTCTTCTACACATTCAGCAGTCAAGGTCCGTGAGTTTAAAGATCACCCACCTCTGGAGAATAAAGATACCTCTGGGGATTCCTATGGGGATTCCTATAAGTTTAATCATTCATTTCTCTGGTGCATTTTCCTCTGGAGTGAAATTAATGCCTCAGCACAATTTCTCTGTATTGCCGCTGTTATTTAATTCATGATAACTTTCCCCCATTCATCAGGTTTATATTTAAATCCGGTAGTGCGGAAGTTACATTGTAAATAATCACGGAGGTAAATCCTGCGCAACTGGATTCAGCTTAATGGAGAAATAAACCTGCGAACTGGTCTATGGTGGTGTGTGAGTACTGCAATAGGTGGAATATGATTTAAATTGGTGGCATAGTTCAGAACAATTGGGTGCATAAGAATAATAATATCATTGAGAACTCACAGATCTTGTACCAGATGCTATTCAGTACATCTTGACTTAAGGACTGGAGAAATTGGCATGTTAGAATGAGATTGGCATGGTACCAATATTTCTTGATTCAATAATGACTCCACAAGCTCCAGGATTCATGCAGCAGAACTTTTAAGTGGAATATAATAGAAACTAGCCTGTACTTAAATTATTGTGTGTGCAATCTTCATAAGAACATCTTTTAACTTTTTTTGGTGCCTGTTTTACAGACTGTTTTAAATAAGGCCAGCTCCTGTGAGCTGTGGCACAAGGCATTTTACTTAAGGCAGAACTAAAGGTTGAATATGTTTCAAGTTCTCTTGCAGGGGCTCTTGTGCTGCAATGTCTGTTATGTACTCACTCTAACAAATTGGAGGGTTGTGCCCCATACAGACAAGCAGCTCCAACTGCATTTTAATAAGGTCTAACATATTCAAAACCCATGCAAATATGGTTTGTGTTTCATTTTACAATTTTTACACTAACACAAGGGAAAGTCAGATTGTTACAAAGTGCCGTAATTTAACATTTTTTTTCGTTTCTTTAATGGTTTATTCAGTTATTGTTGTATTTTACTTGTCTTTTGATTATTCAGTTATTGTTGTATTTTATTGCAGTTTTCAATGAGCTTTACATTTATTGTGTTTTATTCAGTTCTTATTGTATTTTATTGCAGTTTTCAATGAGCTTTACATTTATTGTGTTTTATTCAGTTCTTATTGTATTTTAATGCTGTTTTTAATGAGCTTTACATGTATTGTTCATTGTTGTTTACTAATTTCTTTGGAATATTGTTCGTTAATGTTTTAAGCCCCCCTGGAATAGGGGCAGCAGAGGTTACAATTCAGCTCCTTTAGAATGTAGACAGGGCATAGATTTAATGTATAATCATAATGGGATATAAGGGATCCCAATACGGACCAGGGGAATTAAACAGCTTTAGTGGAGTACATCTAATTTGTATCATAGCCTACACAGGTATTAAAGACAGGAGTTTTGAAGCGATAGCACAAAGGACATGGTGGGACAAAGACAGACAGAATGGTAGTCAGCATTGTACATGTAACAGAGAGAGAGAGAGTTAATACATATGCTAATGTACACAGACAGGCTGCAACTCACAAGTTCAATGATATATATGCTAATGTTAGCAGACAAGCTGCAACACACAGTTAAATCACAAGAAACAATCCCCCCTGCTTGGTCACTTTTCATCACCCCATGAAGGGGAGCACCAGTTTCCAACAACGTGAGCTGCTTGACACTTTAATATCAGGCTCCAAACAGCCTTCGGAGATCGGTGGCCCTAGGGTTCGGGGCTGAAGAGGACATCAGATACTAGCCACAATTCAACGGAACCGCCTGACGACTGCTACTCGTTCGCTGCTGAAGGCAGCGTCTCTCACAGACTTCGTCAGGACAACGCTTACAAAAGTCGGGTGGTTCAAAGACACTGCTTCAATGTTTCAACGTGAATCTGCCCATGCCCATGTTCAGACGTGGCAATTTCGGACTGATGTGGGATGGACTAGACTCTTTACTGAGAACTGGAGCCTGATACTCGCAACCCTAATAAGCAGCTGGACTCGCTACTCTGACCTTCATGGTGCTCCCCTACCTAAAGACTTTACACAGGTGTTACAATTCGGTTATTGACCAGCTGGGTAAAACTACACCTTACAATTGAAAGATCAGTATTACTGATCTAAAAGAAAAGTGAGGAGAGGGGGGGGGGGGATCAGTCACACTGACACTAGTAACCAAAGATCAGTAACACTGATCATGGTGAAAGATCAGTATTACTGATCTAAAAGAAAAGTGAGGATTGTGAGAGATGGGAAAATTGATCTAAAATTATGAACATGGAAGAAACTAAAGTTCATCAGTAAAATGGCTGAAACCAGTTCAAACAGGATAAGTTTGGGGCTTAGGATGCAGGAAAGCAGAGTCAGCACGATTAACATAAGAATCTTCTATCCTTTGTGACAAGACCATAGGACTAAGATAAGGAATGGTAAGGTACAATAGAATGTAGGAAGTTGAGGTAGTCTGGATCAGATAAGGGTCTCCTAGCCCTGGACAGAAGTACCAAGTCATACATTTCTAATTAGCTAACCATACACAGATTTATACATATGAAATTAGCCAACCCTAGATAGAATGAGTCAACTCTGCATATCAAGAGACTGTAGCCCCGAGAATCAGGAAGGTGTGAATAAGGACAATGACATGAAGGGACACCGACAGGATAACCCCCCCTGGTTCTCCAAGTATACTGAAATTGCACGTAGGCAGGCAGGATTGCCTAATGCCAAACCTCTCCAGCAGGAGGCAGAAGAATGTAAGGGGGAGGGTATTCCTACACTGAAATCAACTGTATAAAAGTTGGGTGAGCCCCAGTGTGTGTGTGTATTCCCAGGGTAAGGGGAAGCACCCAACTTTGCATTGTTGTAGTAATAAATGTTCTTTGTTCTCAATTTTTGTCTCGAGCAATTTCTTTAAAGGTACTTTAATTCCTAACATGTCTGCTGATTCTAAAACACAAGCAGGTTCTCAGCCTTGGAGAACCCAAAGCTGCAAGTTTTTAAAAAAAGGTTCTCAGCTCTCCAGAACCAAGAGCTTGGAATTAAGAAAAAATAGGTTAAAAAATAGGTTAGAATCTTCCATTACACCCCCCTTTATAACAATGCCCACTGGTTACTATGCAAATTTCTATAACATTGTTAAAGTAATAAATTCCCCAGCCTAAATATAACATATGTAATTAAAGTCTAAGTTATCTTTCGAACCAGCCCACAGAAAAGCTTAGACACAAAACACACAAGGCTCATTAAACTTCGATCTCAACCGAAGCAGAGAGAGAGAGAGAGAGAGAGAGAGAGAGAGTTTCAATTAAAGAAGTTCAAAATGGATATGGAGAAAAGTTAGAAGACTGAGGCTCCTGGTGAGAGGTTTTTTGCTAGCAGAGGTAAATCTAGTTCCTCCTTTTGATGATGGAGATATAGATACATATTTTCAGCTTTTTGAAAAGATGCTTAGAGCTCAAGATGGCCAAGAGAAAAGTGGCCTCTAATACTCAAAATGTATTGAAAGTGTTAGAAATAGATATACCTTTAAAGAAATTGCTCGAGACAAAAATTGAGAACAAAGAACATTTATTACAGCAACAATGCAAAGTTGGGTGCTTCCCCTTACCCTGGGAATACACACATACACTGGGGCTCACCCAACTTTTATACAGTTGATTTCAGTATAGGAATACCCTCCCCCTTACATTCTTCTGCCTCCTGCTGGAGAGGTTTGGCATTAGGCAATCCTTCCTGCCTTCGTGCAATTTCAGTATACTTGGAGGACCAGGGGGTATCCTGTCGGTGTCCCTTCATGTTATTGTCCTTATTCACACCTTCCTGATTCTCGGGGCTACAGTCTCTTGATATGCAGAGTTGGCTCATCCTGTCTAGGGTTGGCTAATTTAATATGTATAAATCTGTGTAAGGTTAGCTAATTAGATATGTAGGACTTGGTACTTCTGTCCAGGGCTAGGAGACCCTTATCTGATCCAGACTACCTCAACTTCCTACATTCTATTGTTCCTTACCACTTCTTATCTTAGTCTTATGGTGGCTCTTGTCACAAAGACTAGAAGATTCTTATGTTAATCGTGCTGACTCTGCTTTCCTGCATCCTAATCCCCAAGCTCATCCTGTTTGTACTGGTTACAGCTATTAACTGATGTATGAATTTTAGTTTCCTTCATGTTCATAATTTTAGATCAGTTTTCCCATCTCTCACAATCCTCACTTTTCTTTTAGATCAGTAATACTGATCTTTCACCATGATCAGTGTTACTGATCTTTGGTTACTGGTCTTGCGCAGGGTTTACCTCCGTGATTATTTATTTTCTTTTAGATCAGTAATACTGATGCTGTAAAGTGTAAGGTGTTGCTTTACCCAGCTGGTCAATAACCGAATTGCAGTCTCTGTGTCGTTGGATAGAGTTAGGGAAACATACTTTCTTTGGGGTATAGTGTTCTGACGAGGGGATCGATGAATTAAAAACTGCAGCCAAGTCTTTAGGCAGGTGAGCACCATAAAGGTCAGAGTAGCGAGTCCAGCTGCTATAAAGGTTGTGAGTATCAGGCTCCAGTTTTTAGTAGAGTCTAGTCCATCCCACATTAGTCCAAGGTTGCCAAGTCTGAACATGGGCATGGGCAGATTCTCGTCGATGTCCTGAAGCAGTGTCTTTAACCACCCGACTGTTGTAAGCATTGTCCTGTAGAAGTCTGTGAGAAACGCTGCCTTCAGCAGCGAACGTGCCCTGAAGAAGTCTCTGAGAAATGCTGCCTTCAGCAGCGAACGAATAGTCGAGAGTCAGGCGGTTCCGTTGAATTGTGGCTCGTATCTGCCGTTCCTCTTCAGCCCCGAACCCCAGGGCCACCGATCTCCGAAGGCTATCTGGAGTCTGATATTGAAATGCCAAGCAGCTTTAGAGTACTGTAGCAGCTCACGTTTGTAACTGGTGCTCCCCTTCACGGGGTGGTGTTTGTAATGAAAAGAGACTGAGCTGGGGGGATTGTTTCTTGTGATTTAACTGTGTGTTGCAGCTTGTCTGCTAACATTAGCATGGGTATCATTGAACTTGTGAGTTGCAGCCTGTCTGTGTACATTAGCATATGTATTAACTCTCTCTCTCTGCGACATGTACAATCCTGACTACCATTCTGTCTGTCTTTGTCCCACCATGTCCTTTGTGTTATCGCTTTAAAACTCCTGTCTTTAATACCTGTGTAGGCTAAGATACAAATTAGATGTACTCCACTAAAGCTGTTCAGTTCCCCTGGTCTGTATTGGAATCCCTTGTTAACCCATATCCCACTATGACTATACATTAAATCTATGCCCTGTCTGCATTCTAAAGGAAAATAATTGTCACCTCTGCTGCCCCTATCCCAGGAGGACTTAATACATTGTGAGTAATTAAGTCATGTCCCAGAAATGGAGAAGTAACAATTAAACAATACAATAAAGAATAAAAACAACATTATGGCACTTTTTCACGGTGTAGTGTCATTTTCAGGTCAGAAGGATGAGGGACTGCACGCCAGGTGGAGGGTTGAGTCTGTGTGACATGATGTTGTGTTTCGGAAGCTGGTTTGATTCTTTGAATGTGGGTCCAGCCTTTTTCTCTTGTTTGTACTGCGGTGTCTGTAATTAAAAGTACACAGTAGGGACCATCCCAGGCAGGTTTTAGTTGATCCTCTTGCCATGCTTTTACATATAACCAATCACTAGATTTTAATAAAATGAATAACAATCTGACTTTCCTTTGTGTTAGTGTAAAAATTGTAAAATGAAACACAAACCATATTTCCATGGGTTTTGAATATGTTAGACCTTATTAAAATGCTGTTGGAGCTGCTTGTCTGTATGGGGCACAAGAGCCCCTGCAAGAGAACTTGAAACATATTCAACCTTTAGTTCTGCCTTAAGTAAAATGCCTTGTGCCACAGCTCACAGGAGCTTGCCTTATTTAAAACAGTCTGTAAAACAGGCACCAAAAAAATTAAAAGATGTTCTTATGAAGATTGCACACACAATCATTTAAGTACAGGCTAGTTTCTATTATATTCCACTTAAAAGTTCTGCTGCATGAATCCTGGAGCTTGTGGAGTCATTATTGAATCAAGAAATATTGGTGCCGTGCCAATCTCATTCTAACATGCCAATTTCTCCAGTCCTTAAGTCAAGATGTACTGAATAGCATCTGGTACAAGATCTGTGAGTTATTAATGATATTATTATTCTTATGCACCCAATTGTTCTGAACTATGCCACCAATTTAAATCATATTCCACCTATTGTAGTACTCACACAGCACCATAGACCAGTTCGCAGGTTTATTTCTCCATTAAGCTGAATCCAGTTGCGCAGGGTTTACCTCCGTGATTATTTACAATGTAACTTCCGCAATACCAGATTTAAATATAAACCTGATGAATGGGGGGGAAAGTTATCATGAATTAAATAACAGTGGCAATACAGAGAAATTGTGCTGAGGCATTAATTTCACTCCGGAGGAAAATGCACCAGAGAAATGAATGATTAAACTTATAGGAATCCCCATAGGAATCCCCAGAGGTATCTTTATTCTCCAGAGGTGGGTGATCTTTAAACTCACGGACCTTGACTGCTGAATGTGTAGAAGGAATGTACTAAATCTATTGATAGGGCTCCATACCTCTAACTGCAAGACAAGAGCCTGGAGCCTCAATTTCAAGTGCCACAGTGCACTTAAAGGGACATGCACACTTCCCCTTCAACTGGCTGATCCAGCAACTTAACACATCAGATCATTTCTTTATCTTACATACACTTAAAACAAGACGTGTAGAGCTCACCCAATTAGCACAAAAATTTCTCCCTGCGAATGTTATAACATCGCTCAGTTCTCATGTACTCCCTGTGCAAAATCACATTTGAATATAATTTATTTCATAAATTGGAATTAACTGGTAGTTAAATTCACTCATTCTAGAGTATTGATAAATTATCATTTATGACATTGAAATTTTAGCATGAATTTTAATCAATATTGGTCAGTGACTGAAGTGGGAAGTCGTGATTTATGAAATTATCTCTGGTCTCTACTCTCCCACTCCCGGCACTTCTCCCAACATTCAGGAGCTGGCACACAGTCCCTGCCTTTTTTCATGTTACTCATCTACTATTCCTTTAACTGCTTGCATTAAAATTTTAGCCTTTGCTTTCTGCTTATCCTCAGATGTCCGGACAAATGCTTTTTGTGCGATCTGTAGAAGCTGGGTTATTCCCTGCTCATGCCAATTTTCTGTCTTTTGTAATTTTCTTCTAATGTCTGGGGCTGAGTTGGTAACAAAACCAGTTAGTACCAATTGTTCCCCTGCTGGGGATTCTATGTCGAGACCCCCATATTGTATATATATTTGGTCCCAAAAATTGGTCTAACTGTTCGGCACATCCCTGTGGATCTTCTATCAGGGAGGTCAGTTCTTTCTTAAAGTTACCCACTTCAGTACTGGTCAGGGGCACATTTACGAAACCGAGACCCTCTCCCATGGGAACTTCCCGCAGTGGTCTCATCCAGTTGGTTTCTGGCTTATTAGGTCTGGGTTCCTGCTCCCTGGGAAATGAATCAAAGGGTTCTGCCCTTTCTTCCTGAAGAGTCTCACGCAGTTCTGAATTAAAGTTACCTCTCTCTCCTGTCAACAGAGGTGGTAATCGAGTGCTTTGTGAGCGAGTCAGCATACCACTCCTGCTCTCTTCTCTCTTCTCTAGTGGTGGGGGAGGTGGGGAAGGTGCAGAAGGGTAGGTTATAGGAGGGGGAGGAAAGATAGCCGGCATAGGAGGAACATAAGGTGGAGGGAGGGAATGTAACACATCCCACCCTTGTGGTTCAGGGACAAAAGGTTCCTCCTCTCTCTTGTCCTTGTACGCTTTTTCTTTCAAAACCAATTGATCACATGATCCCCTAAGCCAGCAGGCTGCATATTCCCTGCTCTCTAGGTTATCTCTGGTTTTGATAGAGCCAGATGTTCAAAATTTGACACATCCAGTCATCTCGGATCCGAGTTTTGGCCAGTATACGGAGCTCCCTTTTATCGGGTATTTAACCCAGTCCCTACAACAATACCTACCATGGTCAGTTCGTCCTTTCCACGGGTCCTTCCCGTGCCCCAGTCAGATAACATCAACCCAAGCGGGCTGTGTGTAGTTATCTGATCCTCACATCCTGAACCAGGACTCTCTTCCTTGCTACCCATACTTCCCATACTGATAGGCAAGTAAAATTCCTCTTACCGGGTTCCAGTAGCAATGCTCTAGCACGCTTCCTTCCGTCGTTTGTTTTCAATGCCTCTTCTCGGATATCACTCGCTTCTTCCACTGACCAGCCACCCGTCGTCCGTGACTCCAGCTGAATCAGCCGGGGTGCACCTACTCTCGTTGTCGGGGTACTCTGTCAGTGGAGGGAGTGTGATCCCGGACGAGTCCCCATTTGTTAGAAATAGATGTACCTTTAAAGAAATTGCTCAAGACAAAAATTGAGAACAAAGAACATTTATTACAACAACAATGCAAAGTTGGGTGCTTCCCCTTACCCTGGGAATACACACATACACTGGGGCTCACCCAACTTTTATACAGTTGATTTCAGTATAGGAATAACCTCCCCCTTACATTCTTCTGCCTCCTGCTGGAGAGGTATTATATTAGGCAATCCTTCCTGCCTATGTGCAGTTTCAGTACACTTGGAGGACCAGGGGGTATCCTGTCGGTGTCCCTTCATGTTATTGTCTTTATTCACACCGTCCTGATTCTTGTGGCTACAGTCTCTTGGTATGCAGAGTTGGCTCATCCTGTCTAGGGTTGGCTAAATTAATATATATAAATCTGTGTAAGGTTAGCTAATTAGATATGTAGGATTTGGTACTTCTGTCCAGGGCTAGGAGACCCTTATCTGATCCAGACTACCTCAACTTCCTACATTCTATTGTTCCTTACACTCCTTATCTTATGGTGTTGGCTCTTGTCACAAAGACTAGAAGATTCTTATGTTAATCGTGCTGACTCTGCTTTCCTGCATCCTAATCGCCAAGCTCATCCTGTTTGTACTGGTTACAGCCATTAACTGATGTATGAATTTCAGTTTACTTCATGTTCATAATTTTAGATCAGTTTTCCCATCTCTCACAAAAGGAAAAACACAAGTTGCATACTCTTGCTTGACCCTAGAGCAAGTAGAAAAATATGATACTGTTAAGCAAGTTGTATTGACAAATTATGAGTTGGTTCTAGAGGCATAAAAGCAAAAATTTAGGAATTTGGATTTTGCTCTGACGAAATCTGTGTGTTTTGCCGTTGGTGCACCTCAAAAAGAATAAACAATGATTTTTAAAATTGAGAGAATTAATATTAATAGAGGAAATTAAAAGGAGAGACCCAGAGGATATTAAATTTTACCTGGATGAGAGAGATGTGGGGTTGTGGCAATAGGCAGCTAGCACCTTGGAGAACTCGATCACAAAAATACATTCCAGAATAGTAGGCATTTTCTGAGAGCTAATGTGGATCAGATTAATAAAAATATTCATAAGGTTAGTTTGGAGCAGGATAGTCGGCCTGAAATAAAGTCTGGTGAAAATGTTAAAAGAAAAGATGAAGGAAAAGTAGGAAAGGACAGAACTTCTGTATTTGTATGCCATTTTTATAAGAAACCTGGTTATGTCATTGTGAATTATATAGTATTGAAATAGAATATATAAAAGTTGGTTCTACCAGAAACATGTATTCAACAGTTGAATTTAAGGTTAACAGAGGTGCCAAACCTGGTAAGGAGGTCATGAATATTTTCAAGCCTTTTATGTCAGAGGGCTTTGTTTCAATGAAGGAGGGTAAACCATAGGTTCCATTTAAAATTCTTAGAAATACTGTGGCTGCTCAGTCATTGTTGTTGGAAAGTATTTTAACTGGATCAAAGGACTGACCCAAGGGAGATAACTTTGATTAAAGATGTTGGAGGTGAGGTAACCATATAATCACTTACAGCACAGAACAGGCCAGTTCGGCCCTACTAGCAAATCCCCACCCTCCTAGTCCCACTGACCAGCACCCGGTCCATACCCCTCTAGTCCCCTCCTATCCATGTAACGATCTAGTCTTTCCTTAAATGTAACCAATGATCCCGCCTCGACCACGTCTGTCGGAAGCTCATTCCACATCCCCACCACCCTTTGCGTAAAGAAATTTCCCCTCATGTTCCCCTCATAATTTTCCCCCTTCAATCTTAAACCATGCCCTCTAGTTTGAATCTCCTCCACTCCTAATTGAAAAAGCCTATCCACGTTTACTCTGTCTGTCCCTTTTAAAATCTTAAACACCTCTATCAAGTCCCCT
Source organism: Narcine bancroftii (assembly GCF_036971445.1). NCBI lineage: Eukaryota > Metazoa > Chordata > Chondrichthyes > Torpediniformes > Narcinidae > Narcine > Narcine bancroftii. The sequence goes on from NW_027211808.1 coordinate 3,509,501, forward strand.
CTCAATCTTCTACGCTCCAGAGAAAAAAGCCCTAGTCTGCACAACCTTTCCCTGTAACTCAAACCTTGAAATCCTGTCAACATTCTCGTGAACCTTAGGTAGAGTCAATATCTTTTCACAAAGTTGTGCTAAATTCAGAATTAGTCAAATGACCTGTGAGAGATGAGTAAAACTGATATGAAAGATGAAGAAAGCTAGTATGGATATAAGTGTAATGAATAAAGCCAGTATGAATAGGATAAGGATAGATAATAGAATGTAGGAAGTAAAGTTAGTCTGAATAAGATAAGGGTTTTCTAGCCTTAGTCATAATTAGAAAGTTCTGCATATATGAAGGGTGTAGCCCTGAGAATTGGGAAGGTGTGAATTAGAACAAAGGCAGGTTTGTGAATAGGGACAATGACATGATGGGACACCAACAGGATACCCCCTGGTCCTCCAAGTTCACAAGAAACAGCACTTAGGCAGACAGGATTGCCTAATGCCAAACTCATCCAGGAGGCAGAAGAATGTAAGGGGGAGGGTATTTCTATACTGAATCAACTGTATAAAAGTTGGGTGAGCCCCAGTGTGTGTGTGTATTCCCAGGGTAAAGGGAAGCACCCAACTTTGCATTGCTGTATAATAAATGTTCTTTGTTCTCAATTTTTGTCTTGAGCAAATTCTGTGAAGGTACTTCTGTTTCTCACAGACCTGTTGTGGTAGGAGTAATTCCAAAGTTACGCATGCAGGTGCCTTGTTTTTGTTGGGGAATGAATTGGCAGAGGATAAAGTTGGGTCAGTTTTAAGATTGACAAATCGGCCTAATCAGGATATGGTTAGAGAAGATGGTGAGATATATCCTGCATGTGCGGTAACTAAGTCTGTGACAAGAAAAATAATGACAGGTGAAGAAAATCCAATTGATAGAGATTTTCCCAGTACTTCTGAAGTACTTTTGAAAGAGCAGGGTCATTGTGAGAGTGAGGATTTTTCGTTGTCAAGGAAAGGGTTAATTCAGCAACAGAAAATAGATGTAGATCTTGCTATCTTAAGGGAGAAAGCAGTAACTGAAAAGGAAATGGCTTGCAGATACTACATAAGGTGAAGTATTGATGAGAAAATTGAGATCTCTTGATATTCCTGCTAATGAGGAATTGAGTGAGGAGTGATTCATCAGGTGGTATTCTTAGAAATTACTGGAATGAAATATTAAATCTAGCCCACAGTTAAGGTGGTCATCTTGGTTTAACGAAAACCATGATTAAAATTTTGAAACAATTTTTTTGGCCTGGTTTGAGGAAGGATGTTGTCATTTAGTGCTGTACATATCACATTTGTCAAGTTGTGGGGAAACCTAACCAGGGTCTCCAGTGGCACCATTACAACATATTCCTGTTGATGGTGAACCTTTCGCTAGGGTTATTGTAGATCCACTGCCAAAACTAAGTCTGGTAATCAGTACTTATTAACAATTATATGTGCAGCGTTGAGATTTCCAGAGGCTATACCATTGAGAAATTTAAAGTCAATGTGGTGGTCCACAATTGCAGAGATCAGGACGGCACATTGTGTGGCAGCAGACGCGGACAAAGGTTGCTAAAGCAACGCCCAGGGCAAGAAACCATGGGAGTAGAAGCTGGGGCAGGATCAGACCACCAGCCCTAAAATGGCATTGGTCAAGCTACCCAGCTAACTCAGCAGAAACAGGCTGAGGAAGAAGGACATTCATATGCATGGATGTTCCCGCCCACTATTGTTATTCATATGGCTGACTCAGTCAATCGGCAAAAATGGCGGGAACTTGAACAGTATAAAAGCAGCCTTTCCAGTTCTTATAAAGGAGTGAGATTAACCTGCTACCTCGTGTGTGTGTATGTGTGTGTGTGTGTGTGTGTGTGTGTGTGTGTGTGTGTGTGTGTGTGTTTATATTTAGCGGTCAGCTATAATTGGTGACCCCTGCCTTCAAAGAGTTATTAATCGATACATTTGGACTTGTACAGCAAGAGCGAGGAGCATGTTTGCTCCACCTGGATGGGCTTGGGGACAGATCCTCATCGACACTGATCAACGAGATACTAGCCCTTCTGGGAGATGAGCAGCCCGGCATTATGTTTGAGCAGGTGTTCCTGAAACAGATGCCTGAAGACATCCAACAACTCTTGGCAGTTGTAGATTTCACTGAGCCCCAGAAAATTGAAGCACAGGCAGACATTCTGTGGAAATAGAAACAGAAGTGCGTTTGTGGAAACTAAAAAATCACTGGCCAAAGTTACACTCCTGACCCACCCCAGACAAGATGCACCCACAGGCCTTACAATCTATGCCTTAGGAACAGCGATTGGTGGTATCCTAGTGCAGCAGATAGAAGGAAATTGGTACCTACTAGCTTTCTTCAGCAAATATCTGCAGCTCCCTGAACTAAAGTACAGTGCTTTTGATAGAGAGCTGCTGGCACTGTACTTAGCCATCCGACACTTCCAGTACTTTCTTGAGCGAAGGTCTTTCACGGACCATAGACCATTGACTTTCATCTCGGCTAAAATCTCTGATCCTTGGTCAGCCCACCAACAGAGGCACTTGTCTTACACTACCAACATCAAACACATCACAAGCAAAGACAACGTGGTTGCGGACACAGCCTCCACTCCTTGGTCAATGGTCTGGTCTTCGCAGCACTGACAGAGGCACAGCAGCAAGACGACGAGATACCACAGTACAGGACCACTGTCACAGGTCTTCAGGATGTTTCAGTTGGCACAGGTACTACCACCCTCCTGTGCGACGAGGCCATTGTGCAGATTTGATGTATTATACCAATGGCATGAAGGTGATGAGTTTTTGACCACCCATGGGCTGGCACATCCATCCATCAGGACTATGGACTAGCTGGTGGCCAGCAAAAACATGTGGCATGGATTGCAGAAACAAGTCGGTGGGTGGGCCAAGGCGTGTTTGCAGTGCCAAACAGCAAAACTGCAGCGACACACCAAGATCTACCCCCCACCCCACCCCCCCCCCACAGCCTTTCTAGCAAACAGAACGCAGGTTTGTCCACATTCACGTGGACATAGTGGGACCCTTGCTAGTGTCTCAGGGTTTCCGATACCTGTTCACAGTGGTCAACTGCTTCATCCGGTGGCCAGAAGCAATCCCCTGGCTGACACAATCACCAGGTCCTGTGCCAAAGCACTCGTTTCGTCCTGGATTGCAAGATTCAGACTGCCACAGCACATCACTTCTGACCAAAGTGCGCAGTTAACCATAGTTTGTGGACCGACATTTCCAACCTGAGGGGCACTCAGCTATACCATACGATAGCATACCACTCACAGGTCAATGGCACGGTGGAGTGTTTCTACAGGCACCTCAAGACTATCCTCTGGACCAGACTCAATGGCCACAACTGGGTGGATGAGCTACTATGGGCACTACTGGGCATCCAAACAGTGCCAAAAGAAGACCTCCATGCGTCCTCTATGTCTATGGAGCCCAACTCATGGTTCCCAGGGATTTGTTTCACAAGCCAGAGGACAGCAAGAGGAGACAATCACCTTTGCTGCGCCTAAAGGTTGGTAACCTGGCTCCGATCTCACCCTCCAAACACGGACAAGCCAAGTCCAACATCCCCAAAGAACTCAAGGATTGTGAGTATATGTTTGTATGCAAAGGATCTCACCATTCACCACTGCAGAAGCAATACGAAAGTCCCTTTCAAGTCATCTGGATCGATGGACCCATCTTTGAGCTGGACATCGATGGTCCAGCTAAGGTCTTCACTACAGATAGACTGCCCAGACAGTCCCAGCAGAAGCTGTGGAGACACCAGCACCTTGATGCGGAGGCAGACCACAATAGGCTTTTGGGCTCTATACCTATGGACACTATAGAATGTAACGCCGGTTTTGGGGGGTGTCATGTGGCAGCCCGCAATTGCGGATATCCGGCCACAGGAGAAACGGATAGAGATTGCTAAAGTGACTCCCAGGACAATGAACTGGCAGCAGCATCAGACTAACAGTCCTAAAATGGCGTTGGTGTGTGTGTGTGTGTGTGTGTGTGTGTGTTTATTGTTGTTTGCAGCAAGGGAGGCTGTGCAGGAGTCATCAGTTTCAGCCCTTTTGAAATTGTGTTTGAACATCAGATTAATCTATTGATGTTGGTAAAATAACAGTGAGTTAACGAGGATATACAGTTGAATTTGCTAGATTACATTTCTAAATTTAAGTATAGGTTACATAAAGTGTGGACTTTGGCTCAAGAGAATTTGGAAATGGCTTAGGGTAAAATGAAGCATTTATTTGACAAGAAAGCTCAAGTGTGGAATTTTAAGACAGGAAGTAAAGTTTTGATTTTGTTTCCAACACATGACAATCCTTTGAGAGCTAGATTTATTGGACCATAGGTAGTTAAATCAAAACTGAATGATGCTAACTTTGTTGCAGAATTGAAAGAGTGGAGCAAGTGGTGGATTATAAAATTATGGAAATAGAATCTTGTGAGGGTAACCTTAAAGAAACTATATTTTCTGTGTGCCTGTCTAACTCAACATTTTTGGAACATTTGGATTAAAAGTTAGGCCATCTTAAGTTACAAGAGCAAATGCTCTTGAATTAATTTTGAAATACACAAATCAGTGATGTACCATGATGTAGATGTTGGAGAAGCAAATCCATAAAACAGAAACCAAGTAGAAGAATAAAATCATGGATCAGGAGGTGGCTGCACTGATAAAATTGGCAAAGCTAAATTTCTTATCAAGTTGGATTTGTTGAAGGGTTATTGGTGTGTGCCTTTAACTGAGAGAGGAAAGAATATTTAAATTTTTGTAACTCCATCTGGTTTATATGTGTATAATGTGGTATCTTTTGGCATGAAAAATGCCTCTGCAACATTCCAGAGGATGATTAATTTGGTAATCCAAGGGTTAACATATACTGATGCTTATATTGATGACTTGGTCACAGAAAGTGACATATGGGATGAACATGTAATGCATTTGGACAAATTGTTTTCAAGATTATCGAAAGCAAACTTAACTGTTAATTTAGCAAAGAGTCAACTTGCAAATACCGCAGTAACATACTTGGATTATGTAGTTGGCTATGGCAAAGTTAAGGTGAATGCAGTTTCTGAGTTTCCTATTCCCAATGGTAAGAAAGCAGTGAGAAGGCTTTTAGGAATGGCAGGGTATTAAAGGAAATTTTCAGAAATTTTGCTGAGGTTGCTCTTTTGAAGAAAGGGGAAAACTTTGTGGACTAAAGATTGTCAGGTAGCTTTGTAAAATTTAAAGGAGATGCTATGCCATTACCCTGTGTTAAAATCTGATTTTGACAGATGGCATAGGAAGAAGACATGTGGAACCATCTCTCCCCAGCTTAATAATTGATGACCAAATTATAAAGACATTCAGCAGTCTTAAAAAAAATATTTGTAGTATAAACTTTGTATACAGTAACAATGAAGAAAATGAGAGGCCAATTTGTGAAGAAATTACATTTTACAATGCAGAAAGTGTGGAGGAATTGAGGTCTACCTTCCAGTAGGATTCACGGGAATCAACTTTAGAAGCCCCAAAACCACAGAGAACTCTGCAAATGAAACTAACTGTAACACTGGCGTCCTTGTTGTGTTCAAGGATGCAAGATAGCACTGTTGTGGTGAGTCTGATTGTGGAGTAGGGGGGATGTGAGTGAAAAGAGGCTTTTGAGCACAAATGCAAGTGCCCCATTTGTGAGTGTGAATGAGTGTACATGGCTGGCAGCGTCACTGGTGCTAGTGAAGGGTCACAGAATATTCGCCTTCAACTGGGCCCAATCTGTGGGGGTGACCGGCTTCGGCTTGAGGGGGTGGGGGTTCAGGCCCAAAGCCAAGTGGCTCAGGCTGAGGGGTCTTCATTGAACAGGAAGAAGAGGAAGCGATGCTGGCAATGTTAGAAGAAGAAGCAATTCTCTAAGCATCCAGAATCATAGAAGGTAGGCCTCAAAGGTATAAACCCATTCAATTACAGTACCTTTAACAATAGTACAATTTAACTATGAACCATATCAATCAAAATACACACAAACATTTCCCTCTTTAATATTTTATGAGAAGAATGGACAATATGGTTGTACAAGTAAATCGAGGTGTTTTAGATAATAAAATCCAATTTGCTGAGTTGAGAGGAAAAATGACTAAGAAATATGAAGAAGTGTCTGCAATCAAAATGGATGTTAATAAATGAGAGCAGTAAATAAGGTGCAAGATGAATTTAAATAAAATAAACAGCATTTTGTGAATGAATTGATAAGGTGGAGAGATGCTGGAAGAAAGGATTATGTTGAACATTCTATTATTGGTTGGGACATACAGAAATTAGAGTTTTTGAAGAAAATTGACTCACTGGAAAATTAAAGTTGGCATAATAATTTCAAGATAGTAGGTTTACTAGAAGATATTGAAGATATTGATTTTTTCAGAAATTGATTCCAAAAATGTTGTGGGAGGAAGCATTTCCACAAGGATTGGAATTAAATTGAGCACATAGAGCGATAAGGAGAAAACCCTTTCCAGACCAACCCCCTAGGGCTGTTTTTATTAATTGTTTGCATTATTAGGTTCATGAGCAAAAATTAATCTATTTTGACTTCTTTCTCTTCAGTTCAGTATAATTGTTCATAGAATTCCTTAAAGTTTTCATTGATCTCTGATGGGTTATATGTAATTTGTTTGTTCTTTTTCCTTGATGCCAATACAGTTCTTTTAGCTTGTTCTGTTTTAAGGGGGTGGGTTTCAGTTCTCCTGTTAGTGGCCAGGAATTCGCCCAGGATGACCAGAGGCACTCCGTATACCATTTCAGTGGATTAGACTTCCAAATCCTCTTTAGGCACCATTTGGATACCTAAGAGTTCCCAGGGAAATTCATTAGCCCAGTTGGGCCCAGTGAATCAGGCCATCAGGGCATGTGTGCATGTTCTGGCCCCATTGGTGATCTGTTTACGAAGGCTATGACAGACCATGGTCTTGATGGCAGGATGGGCTAAGTTACGTACAGATTTGAATATCTGCCTCCTCTATTTTGTGGGAATAATGGGATGGGTCTTACCTCTCAAGGTGTCATAAAGTTGTATGTGCTATACTGAAGGGAATGTCCTCGATGTGGAGGCCAGTTATAGCCATTCTGTAGGCTGCAACGTCGGGATCAGAATACTGTGCCACGACGTTCACCTTGCCAGCAATATGTTCAATTCAATTCAATATGTGGTAAATTCTGAGATATAATAAAGGTGACAAGACTTTTTTGAAAGCATAAGTGAGTGATTTGTGGTCTGTAAACATTTTGAATCTCCTTCTTGCCAGGAAGTAATGAAAATATCTTATGAAACTGTGCCAGCAGTTCCCTGTTGAAAGCACTTTATTATACTCCAGTGTCCATCAATTAATTGTTCTAATACCCCTCTGACTGCCGTATTGGAAGCATCAAGCGTGAAGCCTGTAGGTGCCTCTGACTATAGTTGTGCCAGGAGAGTGACATTTACTAAAGTATCATTAGCCTTTTGGAAGGCCTCTGAGGTTTTTGCATTCCATTTGAGTTATTTCTAGGTGCCTGACATTAGAGAGAAAAGGAGACGCATGATGTGGGCTGCTGTCAGTATGAATCTATGATAAAAATTAATCATCCCTGTGAATTTCTGAAGGCTTTTAATTTTCATAGGCTCTGGGAAGGATTTAATAGCCTCTACCTTTTTGGGCAGTGGCCTAGCACCACGTATATCAATGCGGTGGCCCAATTGATTACCTCTTTTCCAAACTCACATCATGCTGGATTTATAGCCCATATTCACTCAGTCTATTGCTCAGTAGTCTTAAATGAGTGGCAGGATATTATCTAAGTAGACGAAAATAAAGTCAAGGTCCCTGCCCACATCGTCCATTACTCAATGAAATGTTTGGGCTGCATTTTCAGTCCAAAAGGCATCCTTAAAAACCCAAATAAGCCAAATGGGGTGATAATGGCTGTTTTCACGATGTCCTCTGGGTGGACCAGGATTTGGAGGTAGCCTCATATTAAATCATTCTTGGAAAAGATCTATGCCCCTGTAGAAGTCCTGAATGTGTCGTATCAGATAGTAGTCAGGTGTTGTGACCTTGTTGAGTCATCTGTAGTCCCCACATGGCTTCCACCCTCCTGTGGCTTTAGGGACCATGTGGAGTAGGGAGGTACAAGGGCTGTCAGAGTGGTGTATAATGCCAGCTCCTCCTTTTTATGGAGTTCCTTCTTTCTGAGGCTGAGCTTCTTTGGTGGGAGGTGATGTGCACTGGAAATAAGGGGTGTACCTGTAGTAAGAATATGGTGTCTTACCCCATGCTTGACCTTGGATGATGTAAATAATGGCATCGTTATGGTGGGAAATCTGATAAGATTTGCACAAACTCATTGTCAGCCAGTGTCACTGAATGCAGGTGGTAGATGGTGGGTTCCTTCCCTTTTAGTTCAAGGGTCTGGAATGTTGTGGTGTGCACTAACCTGCGGCCTTTAATGTTCACTAGCAGTGAGTTGGCTCGAAGGCTATCTGCGCCCAAGAGTGGCTGTTGAATTGCTGGTAGGGTGAAGGTCCATCTAAATTGGCTGTTCTCAAAGCAGAGGGGGATGGTGTGATTGCCTTAAGTTGTTATATCCGAATTGTTGGCGTCCTTAAGTTGCTGGGCTGTTTTGCCATTGTGGTCATCAATTTTGCTTATCTCCTCCTGTGTCCACTAAAAAACGACAGCCGGTTAGGGAGTCATGAACATGGAGGCTGTAAAAATGGACAGCCATTGGAGCCATTATCAACAGCTGGCTTTGGTGTTTCCTGGGAATGTGCAGGGGGAGAGACATTGACAGGCGACTGCCCCCATTGGTGATGATAACAACAGTATTGCTCACTGGGGGTCTCTGTTGTCTTCGTGGTTGGTCAGTCAGCTGGTTGACAGTTATGTCATTGCTATTGTAGCCTGCCCATGTGCTGTTGGGGCGGCGTTGTGTTTCATGGGTATGGACATCTCGTGGAGTGCAAAAGAGATTTCCCTCTCGGTCATCAGGGATTCCGCCTTCTCTGCTACCTTTTGTGGATCTCTGAAGTCATCTTTCTAGACCATCATCCCGTTGTTTTGTGGCAGCCCTTCCAAGAACAGTTCCTTTAAGAGTGAGTAGGGGGCATGGCCATCAGGTAAGGTGAGCATATCACCCATTAGGTCGGATTGGCCTCTGTCCCCCAACCTGTCTATATGCAGCAGACAGACTGTGCGCTTGTCCTCAGGCAGCTCAAGTAAATCCTCAAAGCAATGAAAACATTAGGAAATGCTGTGAAATGCAGCTGATTGCAGGGTCTGTCTCCATTGCTGGGTTCAGAATGCCATCTGGAACGCCAGAGACACCACTGCAGCTAGCTGCTACAAGCTATGGCTGTACGGAGCCTAAAGCACAAGTGAAGTTATAGTTGTATGCAGGTTAGCTCAGAAAGAACACACAGTTCCCAGAAAGAATGACATGAACCCAGTTGCGTGTAGTAAACTGTGGTGCAATGTTAGCCAGAATTAGGCACACAAGGTAAAGAATATACAACAAACTTTAATCCACAAAGACTTCCACAGAGCCAGGCTAGCTGCGGCTGCAGAATCTCTGAATTAAGACTCGGGAGGTTGGCACAGGCTTATATCACGGAGGGTGATTGACACCCAACCGGGTGGGGCTTGATCCATTCAGGCCAACTGATTGACAGCCGGCCAGGTGTTGTCCTGTCCCCTTACACTCCTGCAGGTACAGAGGTTGCCCCCCTGCAGTAGGCCAGTGTTGTATTTCCACATAAACACTGAGCATTATTGAGCTCACAGCCCTGCTTTTATTCTCAATCTGAGGGGTGTGATGAAAACCCTCTCAGCACTGATTGGTGCATTTGTGATCCACTTTCCCTGATAGGTCAGTTAAGTTCTTTGGGTTGTGGCCAGTTGGAGGGCAATGCTGCAGGCCTCATGCAGCCTGCTGGATCATTGCGTTCATCCTTCATATTCTCAGGTCCCTTGGGGGAAGTGCAGAGGACCACCACAATGTCACATTTCTTGCTAAGATTATGTAATCTTTTCCAGGGGGGGACAACTTTGCATTTCCATATTCCAGTGAGTAATAAGGAGGGGGAGTCAGACTTCCATGTCTTTGGCTTGGCTTCGCGGACGAAGATTTATGGAGGGGGTAAAAAGTCCACGTCAGCTGCAGGCTCGTTTGTGGCTGACAAGTCCGATGCGGGACAGGCAGACACGATTGCAGCAGTTGCAAGGGAAAATTGGTTGGTTGGGGTTGGGTGTTGGGTTTTTCCTCCTTTGCCTTTTGTTCGTGAGGTGGGCTCTGCGGTCTTCTTCAAAGGAGATTGCTGCCCGCCAAACTGTGAGGCGCCAAGATGCACGGTTTGAGGCGTTATCAGCCCACTGGCGATGGTCAATGTGGCAGGCACCAAGAGATTTCTTTAGGCAGTCCTTGTACCTTTTCTTTGGTGCACCTCTGTCACGGTGGCCAGTGGAGAGCTCGCCATATAACAGGATCTTGGGAAGGCGATGGTACTCCATTCTGGAGACGTGACCCATCCAGCGCAGCTGGATCTTCAGCAGCGTGGACTCGATGCTGTCGACCTCTGCCATCTCGAGTACTTCGACGTTAGGGATGAAAGCGCTCCAATGGATGTTGAGGATGGAGCGGAGACAACGCTGGTGGAAGCGTTCTAGGAGCCGTAGGTGGTGCCGGTAGATGACCCATGATTCGGAGCCGAACAGGAGTGTGGGTATGACAACGGCTCTGTATACGCTTATCTTTGTGAGGTTTTTCAGTTGGTTGTTTTTCCAGACTCTTTTGTGTAGTCTTCCAAAGGCGCTATTAGCCTTGGCGAGTCTGTTGTCTATCTCATTGTCGATCGTGTAATCCTCATGAACTGTATTTGATATTTTGGTAGTTTTGTGTCAATAACCATAAGATTGCTTAATAAATAGAATTTTGGCTCAATCATTCTGTAAGTGGCAATTCAGAGATGTCTAATAAATGCTGGCCATTCCACCAGTACTCTGCTCCCCTTGTTGCTGGTGTGCCCTCCCTCCCTTATCCACTATTACCTGTCTGTAGGACTGTGCTCCCTTCCCCCACTGCTGTTTTGTTCAGTGCCTAAATTTTACTCATGAAGGTTGGTTCTATATTTTTATCTTTGCTAAATAAAAGACACTGTTTGACCTGCTGAGTTTCACCAGCATTGTGCTTTTACTTCAACTTGGTTCTGCAGTCTTTCATGTTTTACTCTATGCTTTATAACTCTTATGTTCAGCCAGTAAATTTATAAAACATGATAATGTATAAAAGATGATAATCTGTTTTTCAGCAGTTCCAGTATTCAACATTTCAATTTGAATTTTCCAATTTATTTATTGCATCTTCATAAAGATAATAAAAAATGCAGATGCTTTTTCAAAAGCAATGAAAAGATTAAATTATTCAGACTGTCAGATGAGTGATGCATTTGTATTTAATAAGAATATTATTTTGATTCTTTTGCAGGATGAAGAAAATAGAAATGGAAGAGGTGAGTCTTGCTGCAATTATTTTCATAGACAGTTATCAGTAAATCAGGAGACAGTGCAGGTGAAGATCACTTTTGTTTGGTCTAGTTAAGTAGGTTCTGGGCTGTTTTGACGATCTGAATCCTAGTGAATTTTGAAATTGTCAAAGAGTTCTTGTCATTACTTGTGATGGAAACTGTTCGTCATCCATTTGATTGATGGCAATGTGCTCTTAAAGAGGAGAGAATCTATCATCTGATAACACTACTTGTTGAAAATTATTATTTGTACAATGCTGCTTTACCAGGTCCGGTTTTAAGCTTATTTAACCAATTTGATCAAATTGCGCACATGTTTGAGCCCAGGTCTTGAACAGAGAACACTGTGTCGGACTTTGTTTAAACTGGTAAGAAAATAATAATACTATAGGCCTTATAAATTGAGGGATTTGTCAGTGAACTCGTGAAGTTATTGCCCTTAATTGATCGTATTATCTCAGTGAAATATTTTTAGGAGATATGTCTTTGTTTAAACTACTGACTATAGGCCTCCTTTGTCTCCCTAGCCAAAAATTTCATGTTTCGCATTCATTTGACCCAGTAAGATAGATGTATTCTGGAGCTGATGAAGCATCTCTTATTATTATCAAGATCAAAACAGGTTATAGGCTAATCAATAAGAGAACTTATACTTTAATATGAGATTGAGACAGTGTCATGCTAGCCTAGGGCCTAGCCTATAGCCTGAACGTAAATAGCCTAGGCCCTAACCGTAGAATTTCTGCCAATATTACCAATCGTAGAAGAAATTGGTTAGGATATTCGGGTCTTGTAAAGATGAATAACCCCGAAGGTAGGTTAGTTTAAGTTAGGCTAGGTCACTGTGGGGGTTATAGCCTACATCTTTATAAACTGGTTTACAAGGTTATTCAGCTACAGGTGCATGTACTGTACATCTTGGGGTTATTCATCTTTACAAGATCCAAATATTTTTAGCAATGGTGCCTCTGTCATTGTTTCACAATTTAGTATCAAAATAGTACTAGGCTACGTTACTAACTATGCTATTGCACTGTCAGGGCTTAATATAGCCTATTTCATGTTCTTGGTGATTTGGAACAGGTGCAGTTTAGCTTGACCATGCGGAAATTGTTTTCTCTAGGTACAAATTTCATCCATTACACGCATCAGTTTTACTACCAATTTTCTAACCAAATATCTAGTGACAAACTAGCTCTAGACATTTGACTAGAAAATCAGCTAAACAAAATGGCAAAATTAAAGAGTGTCCCCCCCGTTCTGGAATGTAACCTTAACTAACATAACCTAACCTAACTAACCTAACTGTTACTAAAAAAAGGCAATTCTTACCTTATTGTTGTCATTCAACAAATCCAGAATCGGTCGCTTGTTTTGCTGTTCGGTGGTGTTCACAAGTTGAGAGTTGGGTGCGTTGATCCAAGGTCAGCAGCTGATGTTCGAACAACGTAAAGCTAACGAGCAAAATTACATGAGATTGATGTTGGTTTCTTACGTTGTACCAATGACGATGACAACATTGTTCCACTGTTGGATCAACATAGACATGTTATCAGGGATGTCGAGTCCAATTTTATAACAAATTGCTAACGTCAAGATTTTTGTAATTTTAAGTCTAAACATTTTAAAAAACACTTCTTTTACTTTTTTTTTACCTTAAAAATATAGCCCAGAGAAGTAGCAGCTTAAAATTTTACTTGGCAAGCAGAAGCAAAGATAGAGACAAAGGGCATAAGTATTTAAGTGGCAACCAGAAACAAGCACTGGCCAAGGCTAATGTAGCTGAAAATGAAAAACATAGAGGTGCCATCACAAAATTCCTTGTCACTCCATCTTTGAACTGCCCATGTATTGAGGATGAAGAAAACAAAAACTATTCAGAAAATGACCATACAGCCTTGAGTCCAATTACAGTTGATGAATACAATGATGAAATTAGAAAAGGATGATGCATCTTTGAATCAAATTGAAGATGACCTCAATACAACAGAGGACAGTGCCAAAGCAGAAAGTCTACTTATAGCCGAAAAAGACCAAGCCCAAACATTACACAATGATGGATCATCCATGAGTACAGTTGTAATTAACATTTATGATGACCCAGCCAACTGGCCAGCATATAAATCAAAATGTAAGAGATTATTTAACAATGAAAGGTCTTCCTATTCCAGTGAACAACTTCCCACGAAATGAAAAGGGATTGTGTTTTTCAAAGTTTCACTGTAAGAGGAAACGTTCAAATGGGGAGTGTGTTGAAAGACCTTGGATTATATAGTCTGAGTCTGCTGATAGAATTTATTGCTTTTATTGTAAACTTTTTAATAAGAACACAACCAGTGCATTATCAACAAGTGGATTCAACCACTGGTCTAATCTTCATACAAGAGTGTGAGCATGAAAATTCTAAAAACTATTTGGAGGCCACATGGAGTTTCTGGGAGTTACACAAAAGTCTTTGTAGTGGACAGACAATTGACAAAGAACTTGAAATAATTGTCAACAGACATGCAAAGTACTGGCAGCAAGTATTCAAAAGGCTAGTAGCAATAGCGCAGTTTCTTGCTGAGAGAAATCTAGCATTTAGAGGAACAGAGGAAAAAGTTGGTAATGAGAGTGTACACAATGGAAACTCTTTAGGTATTGTTGAGCTGTTTGGAAAGTTTAATCCTGTTCTTGAAGAACCTTTGAGAAAAGTCAAAACCCACAAAATTCATAATCATTATTTAGGAAAAAATACTCAGAATGAACTACTAGACATATGGCTACAGCTGTTTTGAATGAGATACTGAAACGCATAAAAGCAGCTAAGTACGACACCATAATTTTAGACTGCACACCTGATATGAGTCACCAAGATCAAATGTCTCTAACAATCAGGTATGTGTCTGATGGTAACTTGGCTCCTTCAGGTGTTTAGGAACATTTCATAAAGTTTATGTAGGTTGAAAGTAGCACAGGAGAAGATTTATATAAAACATTATTAAACACACTGAAGGAATTAAATTTAGAGCTGAAAGACATTCAAGGCCAAGGCTATGACATGGTAGCAACATGAAGGGTCACACATCTGGAGTACAACCACGACTGTTGAAGGATAACTCAAGAGCTTTCTTTGTATCCTGTGCATGTCACAATTATAACCTTTTATTCGGAGATGTAGCCAAGTATTGTCCAGATGCTATAACATTTTTTGGGATCTTGCAAAGGATCTACATATTGTTCTCAGCATCAACTAAGAGGTGGGCAGTTTTTAAAAAACATGTAACTGGGTTATGAGTGAAACACTTGAGCAATACAAGGTGGGAGTGTCGGATTGATAGTGTTAAAGCTATTCATTATCAGGTTGAAGAAGTATATGATACACTTGTGGAAATATCAGAGGTAACAGATTCTTCTTTGGCTTGGTTTCGCAGATGAAGATTTATGGATGGGTAATGTCCACGTCAGCTGCAGGCTCGTTTGTGGCTGACAAGTCCGATGCGGAACAGGCAGACACGATTGTAGCGGTTGCAAGGGAAAATTGGTTGGTTGGGGTTCGGTGTTGGGTTTTTCCTCCTTTGTCTTTTGACAGTGAGGTGGGCTCTGCGGTCTTCTTCAAAGGAGGTTGCTGCCCGCCGAACTGTGAGGCACCAAGATGCACGATTTGAGGCGATATCAGCCCACTGGTGATGGTCAATGTGGCAGGCACCAAGAGATTTCTTTAGGCAGTCCTTGTACCTCTTCCTTGGGGCACCTCTGTCTTGGTGGCCAGTGGAGAACTCACTATATAACACGATCTTGGGAAGGCGATGGACCTCCATTCTGGAGACGTGACCTACCCAGCGCAGTTGGGTCTTCAGCAGCGTGGATTCGAGGCTGTTGGCCTCAGCCATCTCGAGTACTTCGATGTTGGAGATGAAGTCGCTCCAATGAATGTTGAGGATGGAGTGGAGGCAACGCTGATGGAAGCGTTCTAGGAGCCGTAGATGATGCTGGTAAAGGATCCATGATTCAGCGCCGAACAGGAGTGTGGGTATGACAATGGCTCTGTATACGCTAATCTTTGTGAGGTTTTCCAGTTGGTTGTTTTTCAAGACTTTTGTGTAGTCTTCCAAAGGCGCTATTTGCCTTGGTGAGTCTGTTGTCTATCTCGTTGTCGATCCTTGCATCCGATGAAATGTTGCAGCCGAGATAGGTAAACTGGTTGACTGTTTTGAGTTTTGTATGCCCGATGGAGATGTAGGGGGGCTGATAGTCATGGTGGGGAGCTGGCTGTTGGAGGACCTCCGTTTTCTTCAGGCTGACTTTCAGGCCAAACATTTTGGCAGTTTCCGCAAAACAGGACATCAAGCGCTGAAGTGCTGGCTCTTAATGGGCAACTAAAGCGGCATTGTCTGCAAAGAGTAGTTCACGGACACGTTGCTCTTGTGTCTTGGTGTGAGCTTGCAGGCGCCTCAGATTGAAGAGACTGCCATCCGTGCGGTACCGGATGTAAACAGTGTCTTCATTGTTGAGGTCTTTCATGGCTTGGTTCAGCATCAAGCTGAAGAAGATTGAAAAGAGGGTTGGTGCGAAAATGCAGCCTTGCTTCACGTCATTGTTAATGGATAAGGGTTCAGAGAGCTCATTGCTGTATCTGACCTGACCTTGTTGGTTTACGTGCAGTTGGATAACCATGTTGAGGAACTTTGAAGCACTCTAGTATTTGCCAAAGCCCTTTCCTACTCACGGTGTTGAAGGCTTTGGTGAGGTCAACAAAGGTGATGTAGAGTCCTTTGTTTTGTTCTCTGCACTTTTCTTGGATCTGTCTGAGGGCAAAGACCATGTCAGTAGTTCCTCTGTTTGCGCGAAAGCCGCACTGTGATTCTGGGAGAACACTAGGTATTATTCAATTTAGGAGAATCCTAGCAAAGATTTTGCTTGCCATGTAGAGCAGCGTGATTCCCCTGTAGTTTGAGCATTCTGATTTCTCGCCTTTGTTTTTGTACAGGGTGATGATGATGGCATCTAGAGGTAGCTTTCCTTGGTCCCAGCAGAGCTTGAAAAACTCATGCAGTTTGGCATGCAGAGTTTTGCCGCCAGCCTTCCAGACCTCTGGGGGGATTCCATCCATACCTGATTCTTTGCCACTTTTCAGTTGTTCAATTGCCTTATATGTCTCTTTCCGGGTGAGGACCTCATCCAGCTCTAGCCTTAAGGGCTGTTGAGGGAGCTGGAGCAGGGCGGTTTCTTGGACTGAGCGGTTGGCACTGAAAAGAGATTGGAAGTGTTCTGACCAACGGTTGAGGATGGAGATCTTGTTGCTGAGGAGTACTTTGCTGTCTGAGCTGCGCAGCGGGTTTTGGACTTGGGGTGAGGGGCCATGCACAGCCTTTAGAGCCTTGTAAAAACCCATGAAGTCTCCAATGTCCTCGCTGAGCTGGGTTCATTTGGCGAGGCTAGTCCACCACTCATTATGGATCTCTCGGAGTTTGCGCTGAAGATGGCTGCATGCGCAACGGAAGCCTCGTTTCTTCTCTGGCCAGGACGGCTTTGCAAGGTGAGCCTGGTGGGCAGCTTGCTTCTTTGCCAGCAGCTCCTGGATTTCCTGGTTGTTTTCGTCGAACCAGTTCTTGTTTTTCCCGGAGGAGAAGGCCAGTACCTCTTCAGTGGATTGCAGTATGGCAGTCTTCAGCTGATCCCAGAGGGTTTCAGGGGACGAGTCCGTGAGGCGGATTGCATCCTCGAACTTTGCTTTGAGGCTTGCCTGGAAGTTTCCTCTCACTTCGTCTGACTGCAAGTTTCCAACACTGAACCTCTTTCTGGGGGCTATGCTGTTCCTGGACTTTGGCTTAAAGTGAAGGTTGAGCTTGCATCGAACCAGCCGGTGGTCAGTGTGGCATTCCGCGCTGGGCATGACCCTGGTGTGGAGTACATCTCCTTTGTCTCTTTCTCGCTCCAGGATGTAGTCCAGGAGGTGCCAGTGTTTGGATCGGGGATGCATCCAGGTAGTCTTCAGGCTGTCGCTCTGCTGAAAAAGGGTGTTTGTAACGACAAGTCACTGTTCTACGCAGAACTCCAACAGGAGGCGCTCGTTGTCGTTGCACTTGCCGACACCATGCTTGCCCAAGATTCCTGTCCAGGTTTCTGAGTCTTTGTCGACGCGAGCATTGAAGTCGCCAAGGATGACAACCTTGTCGGCTGTAGGGGTGCGTTGAATGAGGTTGCGCAGATCAGTGAGGAACTTGTCCTTTTCTGCTGGTTCCGCTTGGAGGGTTGGAGCATAGACACTAATGAGGGTGATGCAATGCTGTTTTGAAGGGGGTGTCGCATGGACATGATCCGGTCTGAGTGGCCTGTCGGGAGGTTTTCGAGGTTGGAGGCAAAGGAGTTCTTTACCATGAAGCCTACACCAGATAGGCGTCGTTCATCCAGACCAGTAGAGGACATGTCCATGTCCTCTCCCTCCACGTCCTCCTCCTCAAAAGATGCTCACAAACTCAAGCTAGCTTGCTGGAACATCAGAACCATGCTAGACAAGGCTGACAGCCACCTACATGAACGTCGGTCTGCCCTCATCACACATGAACTGCTCAGACTTGACATCGACATAGCTGCTCTCAGTGAAGTCCGCCTTGCAGATGTAGGCAGCCTCCAAGAATGCGGCGCGGGCTACACACTACTACAGAGGTAACAGATGAGCCCAAGGTAAAAGCAGAAGCTGAATCTTTAGCAAGACTACAAATTTTTAGTTTTTTTGATATTTTGGCATGTTCTTTTTAAAGTTAACTATGTAAGCAAGGAACTACAAGATGAAACAAAGGACATTGATGAAGGCATGGAGTCATTTGAAAAACTATTATCATGGCTAAGAATTTATAGAGATTCAGAGCCAGCTCTTCAGCGTTTGACGTCCTGTTTTGCGGAAATTGCCAAAACGTTTGGCCTGGAAGTCAGCCTGAAGAAAACGGAGGTCTTCCATCAGCCAGCTCCCCACCATGACTACCAGCCCCCCTACATCTCCATCGGGCATACAACACTCAAAACAGTCAACCAGTTTACCTGTCTTGGCTGCAACATTTCATCAGATGCAAGGATCGACAACGAGATAGACAACAGACTCACCAAGGCAAATAGCGCCTTTGGAAGACTACACAAGAGTCTTGAAAAACAACCAACTGGAAAACCTCACAAAGATTAGCGTATACAGAGCCGTTGTCATACCCACACTCCTGTTCGGCTCCGAATCATGGGTCCTCTACCGGCATCATCTACGGCTCCTAGAACGCTTCCACCAGCGTTGTCTCCGCACCATCCTCAAAATTCATTGGAGCGACTTCATCCCTAACATCGAAGTACTCGAGATGGCAGAGGCCGACAGCATCGAGTCCACGCTGCTGAAGATCTAGCTGTGCTGGGTGGGTCACATCTCCAGAATGGAGGACCATCGCCTTCCCAAGATCGTGTTATATGGCGAGCTCTCCACTGGCCACCGTGACAGAGGTGCACCAAAGAAGAGGTACAACGACTGCCTAAAGAAATCTCTTGGTGCCTGCCACATTGACCACCGCCAGTGGGCTGATATCGCCTCAAACCGTTCATCTTGACGCCTCACAGTTCGGCGGGCAGCAACCTCCTTTGAAGAAGACCGCAGAGCCCACCTCACTGACAAAAGACAAAGGATGAAAAACCCAACACCCAACCCCAACCAACCAATTTTCCCCTGCAACCGCTGCAACCGTGTCTGCCTGTCCCGCATCGGACTTGTCAGCCACAATCGAGCCTGCAGCTGACGAGGACTTTTACCCCCTCCATAAATCTTCGTCCGCGAAGCCAAGCCAAAGAAGAATAGGTGCAAATGAATTGGCTGAAGCAGTTGAATTACCATTGGAGTTTGGACAATTTCATGGAAAAAAAACTACGTAGAAGGAAGAGAATGTTTTCATATGAAATAAAAGATCAAGCTTTAGATGATCCAAAAGAAGCATGGTTCAATGCTTCAGCTTCTTGCTAGACAAAGCTATTCAATCTTTAAAGTCTAGATTTAAGCAGCTTAAAAGCCATGTAAAATTATTTGGATTTTTAAATCACTTTCAGAGCTTACAAAAGGCAGAAATAAGGAATCACACAGCAGACCTTGAAGCAACTTTAACTGACCCCATACTAAAACAGACCATTAATGGAGGGGTAGTTACTGAAACAACTAAAGTTGTGGATGTTTATCTGTTGGCCGAAGAACTTGAAGCTCTGAAAACTTTTCTTCCCTTCAGTGTCATTAGCTTCAAGCTCTGCTTGAATACCTGGTAGTAAACAATGGATTCACTGCATTTCCTATGTTTTTATTGCTTTGAAGATTTACTTAACAATGCCCATAACAGTTGCATCAGGTGAAATAAGTTTTTCAAAACTAAAACAGATTAAAACATACTTACAGTCAACAATTTCACAAGAGAGAGTAAACAATTTGGTGATGCTATCTAAAGAAAATTACATTACTAAAACCATTGACTTTGAAGTTATTTTGAGATTTTGCAAATAAAAAAGCCAGAAAAGTCTGTTTCTAAAAGACCTGCATAAACAGTTTGTCTGTAATTGTCTTAACTTGTATTTAAAAATTAAAAGTTTCATATTGTCTTTCAATATTTAGTATATCAAGCATTTAATGCTTTATGGCTAAGACTGGCATGCTACACGAAATATAAAACATCAATTTTGACTTTTGTAGAATAGATGCCATGCTATCAATTTTCTAATTGGCTCCACAATTCCTAGCATCAGTCCTGTGCTTTACGCATGAGGCAATACTTGGCTGGAACAAGCTTTGAACAAAATAAGTTTGAGTGTGACATTTAACCATTTTGATAGTGAAGATGAATTTTCAACTTTTCAGATGACCTTGCAAATCAGTCATCAATAAATTGAGTGGTATAGTGGTGTAGCAGTAAGCGCTATGTCTTTACAGTGCTTCCAATCAGGACGGGTTCAAATCCTGCGCTGTCTGTAAGGAGTTTGTACGTTCTCACTGTGCCTGTGCGGATTTTCTCTGGGAGTTCTGGTTTTCTCCTATCATTGAAAATGTACAGGCGACGTAGGTTAATGCTCTGTAAATTGTGTGGTACAGACTTGGAGAATGAAATGCCTTTTACCATGCTGTATGTCTAAATTTAAAATAAAACTAAATCACGTGATTTCTTTAAAGGGTAGCAGGCCTGTTGAAAATCTACCTCAATATTGGCAACATCAAGTTTAGAATAAGATGATAATGTTAAGAGACCGGAGGACCCCAAAATCCAGCAGCAATAAATATAAACAGCAACAGGGTATAAACAAAAGTTGCTTTTAATTATCTTTGAACATTAAAATAGAATCACACTTTAACTTCTCTCTTTCTTTCTCCTTTGGCTTGGCTTCGCAGACAAAGATTTATGGAGGGGTAATGTCCACGTCTGCTGCAGGCTTTTTTGTGGCTGACAAGTCCAATGCCGGACAGGCAGACACATTTGCAGTGGTTGCAAGGGAAAATTGGTTGGTTGGGGTTGGGTGCTGTGTTTTTCTCCTTTGTCCTTTGTCAGTGAGGTGGACTCTGCGGTCTTCTTCAAAGGAGGTTGCTGCCCACCGAACTGTGAGGCTCCAAGATGCACGGTTGGAGGTGATATCAGCCCACTGGCGGTGGTCAATGTGGCAGGCACCAAGAGATTTCTTTAGGCAGTCCTTGTACCTCTTCTTTGGTGCACCTCTGTCTCGGTGGCCAGTGGAGAGCTCACCATAGAACACGATCTTGGGAAGACGATGGTCCTCCATTCTGGAGATGTGACCTACCCAGCGCAGTTGGGTCTTCAGCAGCGTGGATTCAATGCTTGTGTACTCTGCCAGCTCGAGTACTTCGATGTTGGTGATGAAGTCACTCCAATGAATTTTGAGGATGGAGTGTTCTAGGAGCTATAGGTGATGCCAGTAGAGAACCCATGATTCAGAGCCGAACAGGAATGTGGGTATGACAATGGCTTTGTACTCTCTATTGACTCATTTATCCTACTTAACCCCCTTCTAATTCTAAGCACTCAGTCCAATTCTTTGGGTCACAGACCAATCTCACTAGTTGCAGTCAATTCTTGTTCTCTCTCTCTCTCTCTCTCTCTCTCTCTCTCTCTAACTCACCTATCTTAAAAAAAATAATTAAACAGACAAGAACACACAATATCTAACATGTTATAATACAGAAACCCAATTTTGAGAGTTTTTTAATACATGATCCATTTTAACATCTTGTCAAACAATCTGCTATCACATTATTTATAGCTCTGATATGATTAATTTGCAGGTTATATTCTTGTAATATTAAATTCCAGTTTAACAATCTTCTGTTCTTTTTCTTCATTTTATTTAAAAACATTAGAGGATTGTGATCAGTAAATATCACAATGGGGTCATGAGAGATGCGAAGATGTGTCAAAATTCTGCAGAGCAAATATGATAGACAACAGTTCTTTTTCAATAGCAGAATATTTCCTTTGATGAATATTAAATTGTTTTGAAAGTAGACAACTGAATCGTTAATTTCATTATGTTTTTGCAATAAAACTGCATCTGCTGCTCCCTCACTGACATCCACTGCTAAAGAAAATAGTTTGTCAAAATCAGGAGATTTTAACACAGATCAATGGCATAACATCTCCTTTAAATGTTACAAGGCTGTCTGATAAACTTTAGTCCACACAAATTTCTCCCCTTTCTTCAAAAGGTTGGTTAAAGGAAAAGCAACATCAGGAAAATTTCCTGTAATTTTGCCATTCATAAAAACCTTCACTGTTCTCTTGATATTGGGAGTAGAAAACCCAGAAATTACGATCACCTTAGATTGAATAGTTGAAACTTTGCCATGGCCAGCTATATGACCCAAGTAGGATACAGTGGCATTTACAAATTGACTTAACAGTTGAATTAACAGTTAAGTTTGCTTTGGATAATCTTGCAAACAATTTGTCCAATTCCCTTAGATGTTCTTCCCATCTGTCACTTTTTGTAACCAAGTCATTAACATAAGTATGTGTTATCCCTTGGATTATCAAATTAATCAACCTTTGGAATTTTGCAGGGGAATTTTACATGCCTAAAGGTAGCATATTACATATAAACTAGATGGAGTACAAAAGTTGAAATATTCTTTTCTCTCTCAGTTAAAGGCACATGCAAGTAATCCACAAATCCAACTTAGTAAGAAATTTAGCTTTGCCAATTTTATCAATACAGTCATCTATTCTCAGAATAGGATAAGCATCTGTTTTGGTTACTTAATTAACCTTCCAGTAATATGTATGGAACCTAACAGTTTCATCTGGTTTTGGTACCAGAATACAAGGAGAACTCCAATGTGAGTTTGAAGGTTTAAAAGTGTAATCCATCAACATATATTCCAATTCCTGATCCATGATTTTACTATTTTCAATGTTTATTCTATATGGGTGCTGTTTTATGGGATTTTCTTCCCCTATATCTACATCAAAGTAAATTACTTATGTTCCATTAGGAACATCAGGGAATAAATTTGTGTATTTCAAAAGTAATTCTTTCAACTGTGTCTGCTATTGTAACTTAAGATGGCCTAACTTTTTCTCCAATTTCTCCAAAATTGCTGAATTAGACAGGGATTCAGGAACCATGGTTTCTTTAAGGTTACCTTCATAAAATTATGTTTCTATAATCTTATGATCCATAACTTCCACTACCCTGTCAACAACTAACACCTCAGATATAGATTGTTCTCCACTACCTTCATTCTCATGTTTTCAACATATTTATGTGACAAACCTGATTTTTATTCCTTTGATCTGGAGTGTTAACATCGTTAATATCATTCAGTTTTGATTTAACTATGTACAGCCCAGAAAATCTACCTCTCAAAGGATTGTCATATAATGGATACAAACTCAAAACTTTATTTCCTGTCTTAAAATTCCTCACCTGAGCTATCCTGTCAAATAAACGCTTCATTTTACCCTGAGCCATTTCTTAATTCTCTTGAGCCAAAGTCCACACTTTTTTTAGCCTATCCTTAAATTTAGAAACATAATCCACCAAGTCCAACTGCACATCCTCATTAACCCACTGTTCTTTTATTCAACATTAAAGGTCCTCAAACTTGATGACCAAACACAATTTCAAAAGGGCTGAAACCTAATGATTCCTGCACAGCCTCCTTTTCTACTAACAACAATAAATGAATACATTCATCCCAATCTTTTCCAATCTCCATCCAGTAAACTCTCATCATATTTTTAACAGTAGAATGAAATCTTTTCAAAGCACCCTGAGTTTCAGGGTGGTACACAGATGAAAAGATCTGTTTTATTACCAACTGATAAACTAACTATTGAAACAACCCAGACATAAAGTTAGTTCCTTGATCACTCTGGATCTCTTTCGGTAGTCCAAACATGGTGAAAAATCTTTCTAGTGCCTTTACCACCATTTTGGCTTTAATATTTCTCAATGGTATAGCCTCTTGCAATCTCAATGCTATACACATAACTGTTAATAATTACTGATTCACAGATTTTGTTTTTGGCAGGGACCTACACAATCTAAAATAACCTTCGCAAAAGGTTTCCCAACAACAGGAATAGGTTGTAATTGAGCCACTGGAGGACCCTGGTTATGTTTCCCCACAACCTGACAAATGAGACATATCTGGCACCAATTTACAATATCCTTCCTCAAACTAGGCCAGAAAAATTCTCTCCAAATCTTATTCATGGTTTTCATTTCACCAGGATGACAACCCAAAGGTGTACTGTGGTTAGATCTAATATTTTCTTCCGGTAATATTTAGGAATAACCACCTGATGAATCAATCCCCACTCTTCATTACCAGAACTATTGAGGTCTCCATTTTCTCATCAAAAATTCACTTTTCAAGCCATTTCCTTCATCTCCTGTTCAGTTACTGCTTTGTCCTTTAAGACAACAAAATCGGAATCTATTTTTTGTTGCTGAAGTAACTCATTCCTTGACAAAGAGAAATCTTTACTTTGACCTTGTCCTTTCAAAAGTACAGGTACACAATCCTTTATCCGGAAACCTTGGGAAAGTGTGTTCTGAATTTTGATTTTTCTGTATTTCGGAATCCTACCTGAATTGTGCTGTTGTATCAACCCCTACCCCCTTTCAGTTATCCAGCCATCTCCCCCAACAACGGTCCCTCAACTGCCCAGCTGTCACCCCCAACTGCTGGTCCATCAGCCAACTGTCAATCCCTTCCAACTGCTGGTCCCTTGGCCACCTGGGAGTCACCCCCAACTGCCGGTCCCTCGGCCACCCAGCCATCTCCCCCAACTGCTGGTCCCTCGTCCACCACCCCCAACCGTCGGTCCCTAGTTCACCCGACTCGCGCTTCTGATCCCTCAGCTGCTCGACTCATGCTGCTGTCTCTCTCCCCACTTGCTGGATTTTGGAGCTTTAGATGTCCAGATAAAGGATCATGTACCTGTACATGGCAAATCTTTATTAACTGGACCTTCTTAGTCAAAAACCTCATTACAGCACATGTAGGATACATCTCACAATGCTCTCTAATCTCATCCTTACTAGACCGATTTATTAATCTCAAAAATGACCCAACTTTATCCTCTGCCAAATCATTCCCTAATAAAAATAATACACCCTGCATGGGTAACTTTAAAAATTACTCCAACTACAACAGGTCCATTAAATAATTATAATTTATCACAATGCTGTGAAGAGATATTGATTTTACCTCCCCTCCAACACCTTTAATCAAAGTTATCTTCCCTGTGTCAGTCCTTTGATCCACAGTTAAAATATTTTCCAACAACAGCGACTGAGCAGCCCCAGTATCTCTAAGAATTTTAACTGAAACATGTGGTTCTCCCTCCTTTACTGAAACAAAGCCCTTGGACACAAAAGGTTTGAAACAACCAAGTCATCTTTACAAAGTTTGGAAAATCTGCTCTCGTTAAATTCCATGTATCTGGTAAAAATACTTTTTTCGTTTCTTTTTCAACACTAGGCAATTTGCAATCACATGATCAGGTTTTTTATAAAAATGACATACAAATCTAGATGTTCTGTCCTTTCTCACCTTATCTTCATCTTTTCTTTTAACATTCTTTCTAGACTTAAATCTCAAGCTTACTATCCTACTTCACATTAACTCTCTAAAAATGCCTAATGTTCTGGAATGTATTTTTTGTGAATTAGAGTAAATTCATCCACTAATCTAGCCGCCTACTGCCATGTCCCCATGTCTCTCTCATCCAGGTATAATTTAATCTAATTTGGGACACACCTTTTAATTTCCTCTATTAATATCAATTCTCTTAATCTGTCAAAATCTTTTTGAGGTGCACCAACAGTCAAAACATACAGATTTCTTCAGAGCAAAATCCATAAAAGATTCATTGAATATTTTTAACCAAACTCCTTGTCTATATGTATAAGGAACCAACTCATAAGCTTTCAATACTGCTTGTTTAATGGTATCATAATTTTTCATAATTATTCTGCAGTCAAGCTAGAGTATGCTATTTGTGCTTTTCCTTTCAATACACTTTGGACCATTAGAGGCCACTTCTCTTTTGGCCATCTTGAGCTCTCAACAACTTTTTAAAAAAGCTGAAAATATGTATCTATATCTCCCTCATTAAAAGGAGGAACTGCGGCGGAGCACATCCTCATAGCGAACCGGCCCCACTTGTGTCGCCACATGGCAGGGCAGCCATGGGGAAATGGAGTCGTCAGAGGTTTCTCTCTGACTCCAGTATCCCTTCCATTGCGCACCCTGGGCAGTGATTATGATGTCACAATGTACCAGGTGACTGAGCTCATGCTGCCCTTATAGGGACGTGGTGAATTTAAATAAAAACAGTCGTTAATGACCCTCAACATGGTGGCTGTGATTCTTCCACTGCTCACACCGCCACAGTGGTGACCCAGATGAATTTCTGGACTCCTGAAGACCATAGATTTGGCAGAGCTTAATGCTGTCTCCATCAAGCTTCCTCCCTTTTGGACCCACTGACTGAGAACTCCACAACATCACTGCAGATGACTTGATGTTTTACCATGTCGTGAGCGCTCTGGACCAAGATACAGCGACGAGGGTGGATGGCATCATCCACCACACCCTGGCTGTAGGCAAGTACACCGCCCTTAAAAAAGTGTTGCTGGGAACTTTTGGGCTCAACCCCAGCAACTGGCTTCCAGGCTGCTACACCTAGATGAGCTTGGAGACCATAGTCCTTCGCCGCTGATGGACGAGATGTTGGTCCTGGAGGAAGACCACAAGCCTTATTTTCTCTTCTGCCAAATATTCCTAGAGGAATTGCCAGAGAACATTCAGCTGCACCTGACAGATGATGACCTCACTGACCTGAGAAAGGCAGCAGCTCATGCGGATGTCCCCTAGCTCACAAAGAGGGAGAACAAGGCAGCCCTCAACTTGGTGGCATGTCCGGGACCTAGCAGACTGCTGCCCGCCCTAAAGACCAGGCCAGAGGAGGGCCAGTCGCCCTGGTACTTCTACCACCAGTGCTGGGGACCACAAGACCGTAAGTGCCACCAACCCTGAGGGTTTCAGGGAAGCCAACAGGCCAGCTGCCGTTAATGCTGCGATGGCTGGCCGCACAAACAGCCTCCTTCATGTGACGGACAGGTCCACTAGCCGCTGATTTTTGGTGGACATGAGAAAAGCTGAGCGTCCTCCCCCCAATGCATTAGAGACTCGCATCTGATCTCGCAGTCCAACCTTATGGGTAGCCAACAGCTCCACTATCAGGACCTACGGCACCCACAGGGCACAGATCCAGATAGGGAGATTTGTCCTAGCTTCTGGGCACTCTGCTGTTGTGGGCCAACTATCTGAAGGCTTACGGTCTCCTGGTCAACTTGAAGGGCAAGAGGCTGGTCAATACCCGAATGTTCCACTCCACATGACTGGACACAGCTGATGACTGCAGTCCTGAAATTGCCGCCATAGCTGCCACCAGAGATGAGTTCGCCGACAACCTCCGCAAGTTCCCCGCCATCCTAGAGCCACATTTCAATGCCACTGTGCCTGAACACGTGGTCTTCCACTACATCACCACGCAAGGACCAGATGGTTGCCACTTGAGAAGCTCCAACAAACAAAGGAGGAGTTGTCCAGACTCCAAGAATTCAGAATCGACCGGCGCTCGGATAGTGCTTGGGCATCACCACTCCATATGGTCCTGAAATCGTACAAAGGCTGGAGATTATGTGTGGACTACTGTGGTTGAATGATGCAACCACTCCAACAGGTACCCAGTGCCTCACATACAGGATTTCACCGCCAACCTCCACGGTGCACGGATCTTCTTCAAAGTGGACCTCGTCCAGGGATACCATCAAATCCCGGTGCATCCAGACGACATAAGTAAGATGGCCATTATCACCCCTTTCGGCCTCTTCGGGTTCCTGCGTATGCCCTTTGGCCTAAAAAATTAGGCCCAAATGTTCCAGCGCCTCATGGACACGGTAGGGAGGGATTTGGACTTTTTGTTCATTTACTTGGACAATATATTCATTGCCAGTTGCCTCCACGATGAACACAAGGCCCACCTCCGCACCCTCTTTGCTCACCTGGCAGATTTTGGCCTCAAGGTCAACGCAGCCAAATGCCAATTCGGCAAGAAGATCCTTCTGTTCTTGGGACACACCATATTAGTGGCCTGGGCCTCACCAGCGCCGGAGAAGTTGGTGGCTGACCAACATTTCCCCAAACCCCCACCCTAAAAAGCCTTCTGGAGTTCGTTGGGATGGTGAACCTTTACCATCGTTTCATCCCCGAGATGCTCACACCATGTGTCCATAATTGCACTGATGGCCACCAAAGAAAAGACTTCATCCTGGCTGGAAGAGGATAATAAGGCTTGCGTCACGACTAAGGAGGCTCTAGCCAACACGACACTACTAGTGCAACCATGGCCAGAGACACACACACACACAGCATTCTTTGTGGACACCTCAGCTACGGCAGTGGATGGGGGTTCCTGGACACTGGCATCTGCTGGCCTTTTTCGGAAAGCAGCTGTGCCCACCAGAGCTCAAATATAGTGCCTCCGTCCGGGAGCTCCTGATGCTGCACTTGGCCATCCACCACTTTCGCTACTTTCTCGAGGGCAGGCCGTTCACAGACTTCATGGACCACAAGCCTCTCACAGACACTGGCGATGGCCAAATCTGTGGTCTGCCAGACAACATCACCATCTCTCGTATGTGTCAGAGTTCACGACTGACATCAGAGACAGGGCTGGAAAGGACAACTTGGTGGCGGATGCATTCTCACGACTCGCCATCAACACTCACCCCCAGCCTAGATTACAGTCATCTGGCCCAGGCCCAGAGGAACGATGTGTAGACACAGGCCTTATGGACCATATTCTTGGGCCTCAAACTCAGATACTTCCAGTTGCCCAGCAGTCCGGACAATGTGTCAACAGGTTCCTTGCATCAGGTAGTCCCGCCGCAGTGGAGAGCGAGGGTCTTCAGCTTAGTCCACAACCTCATTCCCCAGCGGTTAAGATGACAGTATGAATGGTCATGGAGTTGTTTTAGTGGCATCGGTTCAAGAGAGAGGTAGTGGAGCTCTCCAGGAACTGCACTAAGTGCCAGACCTCCAAAGTCCACCGACACACGCAGGCTCCCTTACAGAACTTTGACTTGGTGGCTCGCAGGTTCCAACATATCCACGTCAAGTGGGCTTGTTACCTCCTTACAGTAATCAACCATGCCACAATGTGGCCAGATACTATCCTGATCAAGGAAGCCTCTGCGGAGACGTGCGCCAGGACTCTGGTCAAGCAGTGGATCGTGTGATTCAGAGTTCTGGTGCACATCACCAGTGACTGGGGCGCACTGTTCACGTCTGTCCTGTGGACTCAGATGGTGAAACTCCTGGTGGTGAAGCTCCACCACACCATGGCATACCACCCGCAGTCCAATGGGTTGGTGGAGAAGTTCACAGGCACCTGAAGGCATAGTTCATGGCTAGGCTCTCTGGATCAGACGGGATTAGGACAGCACCTAAGTAGGATCTGCAGTCTTTAGAAGCGAAGATGATGTACAGCACACTGCTTTCCCTACCAGGTGAGTTTTTCGGCTTAGACCCCAACACTGCAGCCACCGAAGCAAACCTGCTGGTGGACCTGGGCTTCCTGGCTTCCCCACCGACAACATGCCAATCCAGCCAATCCACCTCCCCAAAGAACTCGATTTGGCTCAGTTCATTTTCGCACGAAGGGAGCCGCAGGGCGCACCGCTGCAGCCACCATACGATGGGCCGTACAAAGTCTTGCATTGGACTGGAGGAACCTTCACCCTAGACATTGGGGGGGGGAGGGATAAACCTTTTATGATGGACCGACTGAAGGTGCTCCATCTGCATTTATCACAGCTGGTGCAGATGGCTCAAGCGCAGGGGCCGGCCGCCAAAGCGACAGGACATGTTGCCGGTTATGGGGGGGGTGGTTGTTTGGTGGTGCACATCCTCATGGCGAACCGGCTCCGCTTGTATCGCCACATGGGAAATGGCGTTATCAGAGGTTTCTCTCTGACTCCAGCATCCCTTCCAGCGCATACCCTGGGCAGCAATTATGATGTCACAAAGCACCAGGCGACTGAGCATTCCCTTAAAGGAATGCGCTGAATTTGAAAACAAACAGTCGCTAATGACTTTCGTGTGGTAGCAGTGGTTTCCTTGCGCTCCTGCAAGCACCACAGTGGTGACCCCTGTGGCTAGCTGGACCCAGCAAAAGATGGGCATAGCTGAGGTGAATGCAGTAACCCTCAAACTTCCCCGTTCTGGCCCCATCGCCCACAGATGTGGTTCAGGCAGATGGAGGCACAATTCCAACTCCACAACATCTCAGCTGATGCCACAAAATTTTACCATGTCATGGACGCATTGGACCAGGACACAGTGGCGAGGGTGGATGACATCATTCACTGCCCACCAGCAGTGGGCAAGTATACTGCCCTCAAAAATCTACTCCTAGGGAATTTTGGCCTCACTCCCCAGCAGCGTGCTTCCAGGTTCTTACAGTTGGATGGGTTGGGAGATCCTAGCCCCTCAGCCCTCATGAATAAAATGGTGGCCCTGGCAGTGGATCATGAACTGTGTTTCCTCTTCTGCCAGATATTCCTTGAACAATCCCAGAAGATATCTGACTCCATTGGTCCTAAGAGGACTTTTCACATCCCCATAAAGCCGTAGCCCAGGCGCGCAAATCAGGAGAACAAGACAGCCCTCAGCCAAGTCTTTAAGCCAGGGCCCTACCATCCGCAGGATACCCCCAAGCACAAGCTGGAGGAAACCCAGTCAACTTGGTGCTTTTATCACCAGGGTTGGTGAGTGAAAGCTCACAAATGCCGCCAGCCCTGTAACTTCCAGGGAAACGGCCAGACCAACCACCGTTGATGCCTGTGACAGTTGGCCATGTGAACAGCCTCCTTTACATCACTGACAAGTCACAGGGACCAAGTGAGCTCCCTCCCCCCTACAGAGCTGGAAACTCACACCCGGATCCCAGGTCCAACCCTGCGGGCAGCCAATAAACACCTATGGCACCCATAGGGCACAGATACAGATCAAGGATGAAATGTTCACTTGGAGGTTTGTTCTGGCCTCATTGGGCACCCCACTGTTAGGGGATGACATCCTAAGGGCTCTCTGTCCTACATGTCTGAATTTACGACAGACATCCGGCACAGGGCAAGCAAGGACAATGTAGTTGCAGATGCACACTCCCGCCCAGCCATTATCACGGTAGCTCCCGGCCACGACTACACACAACTAGCAAAGGCCCATCAGCACAACGCCGAAACTCAAGCTTTCCAGACCGCCATCTCAGATCTCCAGCTTAACGATATTCAGCTTCTTCACTCCGCCCAGCCACTGCTCTGTGACATCTCCACCGGCGCACTGCGCCCAGTAGTCCCACAAGAATGGAGGGCAAGAGTTGTCAGCTCTATCCACAACCTCTCAGTAAAAACTACCATGCGTATGGTGGTGTAGCAATTCGTCTGGCATGGCCTCAAGAAGGAGGTGGCAGCACTAACTCGCAACTGCATCAGGTGCCAGACATCTAAAGTCCACAGGCACACATAGGCCCCTGTTCAACATTTCGACTCGGCAATGCTGAGGTTCCAGCATATCCACATGGATGTCATGGGCCCCTTGACAGTGTCCAGGAAGTCGTGGTATCTGTTTACCATAATGGACAGAGCAAGCAGATGGCTGGAAGCCATCCCAGTCCATGAGGCATCAGTTGAGATGTGTTCTAGAACCCTGGTTAGCCAGTGGATTGCTCATTTTGGTGTGCCGGTGCACATCTAGAGCAACAGAGGTTCCCAATTTACATTCACATTATGGGCACAGCTAGGAAGGCTTTTAGGGCTTGGTCAAGAGGTTGTTAGAGAGGTTCCACCAACACCTAGACTGTTCTGATGGCAAGACTTTCTGGCCCCGACTGGTTGAGTTGCCCTGGGTTCTCCTTGGGATTAGGACGGTGCCCAAGGAGGACCTGCAAGCCTCATCAGCAGAAATGGTTTACGGTGTGCACTCTCCCTGCCAGGCAAATTCTACGCCCCAAAGGCCGAGACGATGCACAACAAAGGAGAGCAACTCATGGACCTCTGTAAACAACTGGGCAACCTAACTCCGCCACCCCCATGCACCATGGCACTGACCATGCCATCAACCGAAAGATCTGGATGTGGCACAATTTGTGTTTGTCTGGAGAGGACCAGAGAGGGCCCCACTACAGCATTCATACAAAGGGCCATACAAGGTTCTCCGGCAGTCATGTGGGACTTATACTTTAGATATGGGGGGGGGGGGGGGGGCAGGGAAGAACTGTTTACTGTGGACCGCTTAAAGGCTGCTCATTTGGACCACAGCTGTTGCAGTCAGCCATGTCCAAGCGCTGGGGCTGGCTGCCAAAGTGACAGGATATCTAGCCGGTTCTGCAGGGGGTTGTGTGGTGGAAAACATCCTCATGGTGAACCAGCCCCGCTTGTATTGCCACATGGGGAAGCCATGGGGAAATGATGTCATCAGAAGTTTCTCTCTGACTCCAGCATCCCTTCCAGCGCACACCCTAGGCGGCAATTATGATGTCACAATGCACCAGGTGACTGAGCTCATGCTGCCTTTTAAGGGCGCACTGAATTTGACAAAAATGTCATTCACGTCTTTCGGTGAGGAAGCAATGATTTTCTTCAGCTCTTGAAAGCACCACAACTTCCTCTTTTCTCTTGCTCTTCTGCTCTGCAGGTGATGGCTGTAATGAAAATGTATCAACCTCCATTGCTGCTGTTTTTCCACAAGCTAGCTTGAAATTAGTTTGGAAAAACCCAATGAACTAATAAATCTCAAAAACTCGTATTTTCTTATCCTGAACCGATGAGCCCCTATAAAATGTTACAAGTCCAGAGGACTGCAAAACCTAGCAGCAATAGATATGCACCACAATAAAGGGTAACTTAAACAAGTGTTCCTTTTAATTATGTTTGAACATGAAAATAGAATCAAACTTTAACTTTGCTGTGTGTACTCAGTTAACCTATTTAATCCCCTTCCAAGTGCACGTGTGTGTAATTTATGTGTAAGTTCAGCAAAGTTTTTTGGTTCACAGTGCAATCTCACTGGTTGCAGTCAATTCTTGTACTGTGCACAGAAGTTAATATTAATAAAGTTCACCAGGCTTTGATGATTAACATAAATGTTTACCACTGAGAAGGGTTTTTATTGGTCTACAGAGAAAGAGTTTTTCTTGTTTCAGGTCACTACAGGACTCCCTTTTGTTTCTCCATTTCCAAGGGAAACACCAAACATCCAGACCTCTCCTTTGACCAGGCTGTTTTACAAAGCTTTCCAGCTTGTCCATCTGTGTCTCTCCTCTCTCTCTCATTTCTCCCAACTTAGAGAGCAAAGCCTGTTTTTTATGTGCCTCCCTGCCTGTAAAGATCACATGACCTGCATGTTGTTACATTTGTTGCCTTTTGCAAATAACAGTATTATGAAATTCTGAGCATTCTTGCAAAAGCTCCTACAAAAATTGTGTTTTGAAGTGTTTGTGTGACCTGCTCTAATAAACCTTTCCCAATTTATTTCCCAAATACCTTTATATACTCTGTCCAAATAAGAACAGTATCAGTTAATCAATCCAAGAGACAATTAGATCTAAACTGATTGGAATTGGAAATCATACAATTTTTCATTTGTTTACTTTCTCTTGTACAATGCAGAATAAAATTATCCGTATTTCCAAAGAAAGGACTGTTTATCAATTGGTCTATAATGGGTCTACTTTATTTTTCTCAAGAATATTGCTAATGTGACAAGTCATCGCTGAGTGATGAAAATTATGCATGTATCGTCACTTGAATTACATGAAATGGTTTTAAATGATTTTCGACAAAATTTTAATCTATCCAGTGGATAGAGAAATGCTTTTGAAAATAGATATTTAACTTCCATATTCAGTGAACCGTATATTTCCAGAATATTTTCTGATCTCCAATATTGTCAGTTCTATTTTTATTCTCTAATTACTACTTACTTTAAAAGTCTACTCTCAAGTTTTCTATTTTTTCATGACTGCCATTTTTCTAACCTCTCTCCATACATGATTTTTGCCATTGATTATGTGCCTGTCTGTTTTCACTCCATTTTCGGTTTCTCCAAGACATTTTTAATGCATTTACAATGGAGCAATTTTTGCTCTGAGGAAGTGCAGTGCACAGAAACACTGGTGCATTTCATTGAATCACATTAGTCATTGTGCTCCCTCACATGCTATTGCTCAGACTGTTCTCCTTCACTGTCTGATAAATACTTTTGCACCTCTATTCTGATTCCATTGGTGCAAAGGTTCACGTCACCAAACCTTATCTCACATTCTTCTGGTCATTCTTGAACTGTGACATCAGATTAACAGAAGCATTGGTACAGGGAGACCATGCTCAAACTCTCGAGAACCCCACAAAAGCACCACTTCTTGGATGCTGTCTCAACAGCCTGTCAACTCCCAGCTTACAGGAGCTACAAAGTATTCACAGCTCATAGCTGTCCTGAAATATCCCATAATTGGCACATGTGAAGAGGCATGTGGCTTCTCTACAAGAATAACCAGGACCAATTTGATTAAAATATGAGTTACAGTCACAAAAGTATTCCTAGAATGAATTCTCCAACTTTATTCAAGGAAAATTAAACAATCCTACAGGCACTTGAAGGCTAATGATCTGCAGTGTTTTGAGAAGCACAAAGGACCCCAAAAGACATTCACCAAGAGAAGTACTTTTTAAAACAAAAGTTGTTTTTAATCAACTTTAAACATGAAAATAGAATCAAACTTTAACTTATCTCTATAATTAACTAACCCAAATTAACCCTCTTCTAATTCTAAGCATGTGTATGATGTGTGTGTATATTTAAGAAAAGTTCTTTGGTTCAAAGTTCAATCGCACTTCTCCTTCTTCCAAGTTCTCTGATTGCAGGCAATTCTTATACTGTGCACAGAATTTAACATGTATAAAGTTCAACAGGCTTTGGTCCTCAAAAGGTAAATGTTTACCACTCACCATCTCCCCAGAGGCCTCCTTATGGCCTGATCCACCACCATAAGGAGGTAATGAGCCACGTGTGTATTGCTTTACTTGGCCAGTTCCGCCAACATTTTCTTCAGCTCGTGCCATGCAAACCACTCTGTGACCATCCGCACGGTTGTCTTTACCACTGGGTGAGCGAGGTCATGTATCATACTGAATACCTTCACCCTCCAGTGTGGCGGGAACCACCAGGCACAGTGTGCCTATTGATACGTCGCAGAGCAATGTGTCTGAGCTGCTGGGCACCCGGACATCCTTTAGTTTGAGGCCTGTGATGGCGGTCCACAAGGTCTGCATCTCCGCATCGTTCCTCTGTGCCTGAGCCAGTTGCTCGTAATGCAGTCCGGTCACAAGAGAGCTGGATGGAAGAGTGCATCCGCCACTACATTGTCCTTGCCAGCCCTGTGTCAGATGTCGGTCATGAACTAAGACATGTATGAGAGGTAGCACTGTTGTCTGGTGGACCATGGATCCTTGGACTTCGTCAATGCTTGAGTGAGGGGCTTGTGATCCATGAAGGCTGAACAGCCTGCTATCTCGAGGAAATAGTGGAAATGGTGGATGGCCAAATACAGTGCCAGAAGCTTCCGGTCTAAAGCGC
Organism: Narcine bancroftii; assembly: GCF_036971445.1. NCBI lineage: Eukaryota > Metazoa > Chordata > Chondrichthyes > Torpediniformes > Narcinidae > Narcine > Narcine bancroftii. Next base: position 3,545,282 of record NW_027211808.1, read on the forward strand.
TGTATTTGAGCTCTGGCAGACGCAGCTGCTTGCTGAAAAAGGCCAGCAGGCGCCATTGTCCATCAAACCACTGTTCAAGATGCCCCCCCCCCCCACAACTGCCATAGCTGAGGCATTCACAAAGCAGCATGGTGCTGGCTAGAGCCTCCTTTCTCACGAAGAAAGTCCTGTCCGCCTCCTCTGACTACAATAAAGTCTCTTCCTTGGTAGCCATGAGCGCAAACAATGGGCACATGGTGCACGTGGCTCCGGGGATGAAACGATGGTAAATGTTCACCATCCCAACGAACTCTTGGAGGCCTTTCAGGATGGAAGGTTTGCAGAATTGTTGAACAGCCACTACCTTCTCTGGCACTGTCGTGGCCTCAGCTGCTGAAATGATGTTCCCCAGGAACTGGAGGGACTCCTTGCCGAACTGGCATTTGGCCATGTTGACCATGAGGCTGGTCTACCAGCTGGGCAAAGAGTTTGTGGAGGTGGACTTTGTGTTCATCGTGGTTGCGACACAAAAGTCCAAGTCTTTCCAACCGCGTCCATGAGGTCGATTGGCCTTCCTCTGTCTTGGCCTTGGGAGCGACTTGCTGTCGGCTGGCTCTTGGTCGTGGGCTTCCTCATTCTCCCTCTTCGTGTGTCAGAGGGCATCTGCACAGGCTGCTGCCCTCCTCGAGTTCATCTGTGAGGAGCAGCTGGATGTCCTCCAGCATCTATTCCAGGAATATTTGGCAGAAGATATCAGGGCCAGCATTTCGTCCATCAGCACCGATGGACTACGGTCCCCAAGCCCATCTAGGTGAAGGAGCTTGGAAGCTCGTTGCTGGGGAGTTAGGCCAAAAGTTCCAAGCAACAGGTCTTTGAGTGTGGTGTACTTGCCTGTAGCCAGGCAGTGGTGGATGATGCCATCCACCCTCACTGTCGCACATTGGTCCAGAGCACTCACGACATGATAGAACATTGTGGCATTTGAGGAGATGTTGCGGAGTGTGTTCCTGAATATGAATTCTTCAGTATTTCAAATAAGATTTATTTTAAAATGTGTGTATGTATGTAACCCACTAATCTTGCCAAATTCCTCTCAATAGTTATCCTCCATTACAGCAGTAAATTATAATTTAAAGAACATATGGAGAGATCAAAGGAAGATCAGTACTTTTTGACTTGATTAATGTTGAAAAAACAATTTATCGTCTAATGATTATTGCCCAATAGCACTAACTTCTATTGTGATGAAATTCTCTAAGAGGCTGGTCATGGCCAGACTAACAAATACCTAAGCAAAGGTCTGGACCAGCTGCAATTCTCTCATACAACTGTTCCACAGCAGATGAAATATTACTGGTTTTCCGCTCAGCACTGGATCTCCTCAAATACAGCAACTCCTACATATGTCTGCTTTTTATCGATGGCAGTTCAGCCTTCAACACCATTATTCCCTTAGTGCTGGCCAAGAAGCTTCAAATCCTGGGCCTTTGCACATCCACCCCTCATCTCCTGCAACTGCATCCTTAACTTCCTCATTGGAAGGCTACAGTCAGTATGAATTGGAAACAATATCTCCTCCTCACTGATTATTAACCTAGGCACACCTCAGGGATGTGAGCTTAGTCCACTGCTCTACTCATTATACACCCATGGCTATGTTGCCAGGCACAATTCAAATACTATGTATAAATTTGCCAATTCAGCAGAATCACAATCAACAATGAGGAAATGAACAGGCGGGAGTTAGATCAGCTCTCTGTCCTTGATGTGACCACCCAAGAGAAGCAGCATTTCACTTTTGAATCTGCAGGGCCATTTACTGCATCTGGTACTCCCATTGTGGTCTCCTGTACAGCAGAGAGGCTGGGCATAGATTGGGAGATCATTTTTTTGAGCACCTTGTGGATCTCTATGTGGATACCCATTTCCATTCCCCATCCTATTCCCTTGCCACACCAATACCTTGTGCTAACGTTAGCAAAACTAGGAGATGATTGTAGATGTCAGGATCAAATCAGGAGAACACAAACCAGTCCTCATCGAGGGCTCAGTAGTGGAGAGAGTTAACAACTTCAAATTCCTGGGTGACAACATCTCCGAGGATCGAACCTGTCCCTTCATGTTGATGCAATCATAAAGCAGGCTTACCAGAGGCTATACTTTGTGAGGTGTCTGAGGCAGTTTGTTATTTCAATGAAGACTCTCAAAAACTTCTATAGGTATACCGTGGAGAGCTTTCTGGCTGGTTGTATCAGTGCTTGGTATAGAAGCATCAACTCGCAAGACAAGAAAAAAACTCCAGAGGGTTGTTAACTCAGACTGCAACATTACGGGCATCAGACTTCACTCCATCAAGGACATCTATATGGGGTGGTGTCTTAAAAATGCAACCTCTATCCTCAAAGACCCCCACTACCAGGCCATGTCCTCTTCACTCTTACCATCGGTAAAGAGGTATAAGAGCCTAACGATGAGCAGTCAGCAGCTCAAGGTCAGCTTTTCCCAAAGATACTGTCTACTTTTACCATTTTTAAAGAAATTTTTATTGTAAGGTAGTTTATATGAATGTTTGCACTGTGATGCTGCCACATAACACCAAATTTCATGACTTGTTCATGACATAAATTCTGATTCTGATTCTGAAACAACCAATCCTCTATTCCATTGAGAGTGAACAATTGGTGGTGAACACTTGCGGGAGAGAAAGGCAGTCAATACTCTTTGGAAGGAACACTTTGAAGATTTCAGCTGTAACTCTGTCCTTGATGTGACCACCCAAGAGAAGCAGCATTTCACTTTTGAATCTGCAGGGCCATTTACTGCATCTGGTACTCCCACTGTGGTCTCCTGTACAGCGGAGAGGCTGGGCATAGATTGGGAGATCATTTTTTTGAGCACCTTGTGGATCTCTATGTGGATACCCATTTCCATTCCCCATCCTATTCCCTTGCTGACATGTCTGCCCATACCTTTCCCCCAGCTCTGTGCTTTTTCCTTCTGTCTCCTTTCTCACTTCTCTGAAAGCCAATAGGAACATTTCTGAGTGGTAACCATTTAATTGTTAAGCACCAAAGCCTGGTCAACTTTATTAATGTTAACTTCTGTGCACAGAATAAGCATTGCCTGCAATCCGTGAGATTAGACTAATTGCACACGTGCGCTTAGAATTAGAAGGTGGTTAAGTAGGTTAAGTGAATTAATAAGTTTAATTCTATTTTCATGTTCAAAGATAATTAAAAATAAAATTTGTTTAAGTATCATGGTGTATATCTATTGCTGCTGGGTTTTGAAGTCCTCTGGACTCTAAACATTTAATGGGGACTCGTCCTTTCAGATTGAAAATTGGAATTTTCAAGCTAATATAAACCTTGAGTGTGGAAAAACAGCAGCAATGGAGGTATATTTTTATCACAACCATCACCTGCAGAGCTGCAGAGCAAGAGAAAAGAGGATCTGATGGCTATTTCTAAGGCATTAAAGCTGACTTAAGTTGAGCATTGGATGAGGAAAATACAAATACAGAGGATTATAGTGAAATATTATATGTGACGAAAAATTAGTTGAGAAAGATTTAGAAAATTTTCCAGAGAATAAATCGTTTGAATTGCATTTAGAATTGGAGAAATTGAGGGTAGAAAAAGAAAGAGAAAAACAGAAGATAGAAGAATAGGAAATGAAGGGTGTTAGAGGCTGAAAAACAGGATATATGAGGCAGAGGAGGCAGAAAAATAGAGGAAATTTGAGTTAGAGGAAGCTAAAAGATGGAACGTGGAAATTGAAAGGGACAGATAGTTTCAATTGTAGAAGTTAAAAATGGAGATGGAGAGAAGTATGAGGATTGAGGGTATAACTACTGGGGAGAGGTTTTTAAGTTAGTAGAGAAGTAAATTTAATGTGGGAGATATAGATATATATTTTCAGCTTGTTGAAAAGGTTACTGAGAGCTCAAGATGGCCAAAAGTGGCCTCTAATGCTCCAAAGTGTATTGAAAGGAAAAAACACAAATTGCATCCTCTAGCTTGACTGCAGAACAAGTGACAAATTATGATACTGTTATACAAGCAGTATTGAAACTGGAACCTATGGTTCTCCTTCCTTTACTGGTTGGTTCCAGAAGCAAATAGACAAAAATTTAGGAGTTTGGTGAAAATATACAATCAATCATATGGATTTTGCTCTGAAAAAAATCTGTATGTTTCGACCATTGGTGCACGCCTAAAGGGAATAAACAATGATTTTGACAAATTGAGAGCATTTATATTAATAGAGGAAATTTAAAGGTGTATTCTAAAGGATATTAAATTATGTCTGGATGAGAGACATGCAGACATGGCAACAAGTGATTATATTAGCAGATGAATTTGCTCTAATTCACAAAAAAAACATTCCAAAGTAGTAGGCATTTTCAAAGATTTAATGTGGAATAAATTAATAAACATGTTGATAAGGTAATTATAGAGCAGGATAATAGGGCTGAAATTAAGTCTAGAGAAAAAGTTAAGAGAAAAGATAGTAAAGTGGGAAAGGACAGAACTTTTGCATTTGTATGTCATTTTTGTAAGAAACCTGGTCATGTGATTGCAAATTGTCTAGTACTGAAAAAGAAACAAGAAAAATAGGTTTTACTAGAAGCATGTATTCGAACAGTGGAACTTAAGGAGAGCATATGTTCCAAACTTGGTAAGAAGGTCATGGATGTTTTCAAATCTTTTGTGGTAGAGGGCTTTGTTTCAGTAAAGGAGGGAGAACCACAAGTTCCAGTTAAAATTCTTAGAGATACTGTGGCTGCTCAGTCACTGTTGTTGGAAAGATCAAAGGACTGACACAGGGGAAACAACTTTGATTAAAGGTGTTGGAGGGGAGGTAGAGTCAATATCGCTTCACAACATTGTTCAGAATTAGTTAAAGGACTTGCTGAAGTAGGAGTAATTTTAAAGTTACTCATGCAGGGTGTCCCATTTTTGTTGGGGAATGATTTGAGGGTAAAATTGGGTCAGTTTTAAGATTGACAAATCAGGCTAGGAAGGATGAGAGGATTGTGAGATATATTCTGCATGTCCTGTAACTAGGTCTGTGAGTAAGAAAAAAGTAAAAGGTGAAGTAGATCCAGTTAATAGAGATTTTCTAAAGTACTTTTGAAAGAACAGGGTCATTGTGAGAGTGAGGATTTCTCTTTGTCAAGGAAAGAGTTAATTCAGCAACAGAAAATAGATACAGGTCTTGTTACTTAATGGAGAAAGCAGTAAGTTAACAAGAAATTTTAAATCTAGCCCACAGAACAACTTAGGCTGTAAATAAAACCATGAATAAGATTTGTAGACAATTTTTCTGGCCTAGTTTGAGGAAGGATGTTGTAAATTGGTGCCTGTTTGTCAGATTGTGGGAAACCTAACTAGGGTCTTCCAGTGGCTCCATTACAACCAATTCCAGTTTTGGGGAACCTTTCACTAGAGTTATTGTAGATTGTGTAGGTCCCCTCAAAAAATTAAGTCTGGTAACCAGTACTTATTAACAATTATGTGTATAACGTCAAGATTTCCAGAGACGGGGGGAGGAGGGGGTGGAATGGCAAGATGGCTTAGAGGACAGACGTGCAGTCCTAATCCTCCCTAGCCATTTTTTTAAATACCCGTGTTTTTAAAATTTAAATTAGGTATATAAATGTTTTAATTCTGTTTTTAAGTATATTAGTTGTCTATATTAGCAACTAATATTAAAAAAAACCTAAAGTTCAACTAAAGAAAAAAACTACTTTTTAAAAGTCCTGAAGAACTGAGGCCTACCTGTCCAACTGGAACCACAGAGCTCCCGTCGGGAGCCTCCAAACCACAGAGAATTCCAGCCAGGTTGAATATTACGCCGGCACTGGTCTTCTCCCCTCAAGATGGTGCTGGCTTGTTGAAGAAATCGACCAATGACCTGTGCATTCGCGAAGTTCGGCGCGCGGCCAATCCAATGGAACAAGGAACCCTTGGACCAGTGCTGTTGTTGGGGGGGGGGGCGGGATTGGGGATTCATAGGAAGATGCTGGAAACTGCCCCTGCGCAGCCCCTTGCTCTGCCAGGCATACGTGGTGCTTCCAGGGTCTGAGATCTGTTAGAACGCATTTGGGCTGCAGGAGGCCCTGAGCGGTGGCACCCCGACAAGGTCGGGGTACTGTCAACCGGTGTCCAAACCCGCAGCTGCACGGGGAAAGTCTTGACAATGAGGGAACAAGAAGAGGACTTACCTTATATAGCTAGTTCACAGGAACAACTGGAGGAAGAGCTTGAAGAAGGTGGGTCTCAAGATGTGGCATTGGAATCCGGATTGAACTCTATTTTTACTGTGATGGAAGGGATTGCTTGTTATATGGATATTATGTCTCATCAAATGACTAAATGCAATCTACAATGTCTGAAGATTTATCTACGCTTAAGAGAGATGTTAATAAATCCCTTAATTCAGTAGATGTGGTACAGGAAAATTAAAAAAAATTTGGAACAGCTTTTTCTAAATGTAAAGAGCAAGTTCAAAGTAATAAAGAAAAAATAGAAAAAGTGTAAGATTCGTTTGAGGATGGGGAATTCAGAAGAGTGAATTATTTTTAAAAATTGATTCATTGGAAAATCAAAGCCAGAGAAATAATGTAAAAACTGTGGGCCTTCCAGAAGATATGGAAGGTGAAGATCCGATAAAAAAAATTTTAAGGATTGGATCCCTGAGATCTCAGACAAAGAGTTTTTTCCGAGTGTTTTGGTACTGGAAAGTGCATACAGTGCGTTGAGGAGGAAAGGATTACCAGGTCAACCATCACAAGCAATGTTAATTCGGTGCTTGAATTATCAGGATAGAGAAATGATTTTACGGTTGGCAGTACAGAAGGCAAGACAAAGTCAAATTCAATGATGATTCCGAATAATAGTTTTTTTTAATGCTGATTTGAGTCAAGAAATTATCAGACGTCGACGTGACTTTAATTCGGCCAAAGGTGTGCTGTGGCAGAAAGGATATAAGTTTGCTTTTCGATACCCTGCAGTGTTGAAGGTTTTTTATGGCAACTATCAGACTCAATTTTTTGAGAATGATCATGATGCATTGGTTTTCGCTAATTTGTTACCGGATTTACATGGTCACGGAAGAATTCACCATCATCACCTGAAGGAAGGGCAAATGGTCATGGAAATGGACAGAATGGAAAGAGTGGGAAGAATAGGAAAGATGGGAAGAAGACTGCTTTGATACACAGTCCTAATGATATTGAGGATTTGAATCAATCTTTGGGACTGGAGTCCCAGGGCTGAATGATGATGAATTACATTCTTATATATATTGTATTTCTGGCTGGGGGGAAGTGGATGGCATTGATATCTTTGATAGTCATCTGCCACTGGTGGGGTGTTCCACACCCAGTTTTTTTAGGGAATTACTGCCTTTGGGTGCTTTTTTTTCTCTTTTTTGGGGGAGGAATTAATTGTATTCCTTTTCATATTAACTTTTTTTTATAATATTAGGGTAGGGAGAGTAGATTTTGTTTATTAACAGGAGATCATTTTTTAATATTACTTGCTTATGTTGATAGTTTATTAAAATGTCTAGTTTGAAATTTACAACTATTAATGTTCAGGGATTAAATAATCCAATTAAACAAAAGAGATTTTTAGCTATATTAAGAAAATGAAAATTGATTTTGCTTTTTTACAAGAAACTTATTTTACGAAAAAGAACATTTGAAATTGAAAAGAGATTGGGTTGGTCATGTATTTTTTTCTTCATTTAACTCTAAGGCAAAAGGTGCAGCGATTCTAGTTCATAAGAATTTATCTTTTGAGTTACAAACTTTAGAAGGGAATGCTGGGAGGGTTTTTAAAGTGGACTGTAAAATTTTTAATGAACTTTGCTCAACATATACGCACCTAATGTAGGTAATGAATGTTTTATTTCAGATGCTTTTTTGTTATTAAGTCAAGCTAATGAAAATATTTTAGTTGGGGGAGATTTTAATTGTGTTTTGGATCCATTAATGGATAAATCCCCAAAATGTATCAGAAAATCAAAGATGGCGATACAAATTGTGATTTTAATGAAAGACTTACATTTGGTAGATATTTGGAGAAGGATTAATCCTACAGAGAAAGATTTTTTTTATTCTTCTAGGTATGATTCCTTTTCTAGAATAGATTTTTTTTAGTATCGGTACATTTACAGGGAAAAATATTGCAGACAGATTATAAAAGTAGAGTAATATCTGATCATTCTTTATTATATTATATTTTTCTTAGGAAAGTTCTGAGGTGCTATGTCCATCTTATAGATAGAGATTTAATAAATTTTTGTTGAAAAAACCTGAATTTGTTGCTTTTGTTAAGAAACAGGTTGATTTTTTATGTTAACTCTGTTCAAAGTAGATTTGTAGTATGGGATGCATTAAAGGCTTATTTAAGAGGGAAAATAATTAGTTACATTACTAAACCTAAGAAAGGGTATATGGCTGAAAGAATTATAATAGAAAAGCAGATTGATGAATTGGAGAAGGAAGTTCAGAAAGGAGTAACAGAAGATAGCTTTGACTAGATTGATATTGCAATATAATACGTAACAAAATTATCAATTTGATTGTTTACTTAATGGAACCAAACAACGATATTACGAATAGGGTGAGAAGGCGCATAAAGTACTTGTGTGGCAGTTGAAGAAGAAACAGACCTCAGGGGTTATTAATGCTGTTAAAAAGGATTCAACAGTTACCTATAAGCCTCAGGAAATCAATGAACAGTTTTATTCATTTTATAAAACATTATTTACTTCTGAGAAGAAACAGATTAATGGATCTATTGATTATTTTTTATCTACATTAAAGAGGATATTATAGATTTGGAAGCTTCATTCTCAGATCTAGCAAATAACACTGCTATGATGGAAATGCCTAAGGGTAAGTCACCAGGAGATGATGGGCTTTCGGTGGAATTTTATAAAGATTTTTATGAAGATTTATCTTCAGTGTTTGGGGTGGTATTACAACAAGTGACTGAACATTATGAGTTACCAGAATCGTTTTCTAGTGCTTTAATTACTGTAATTCCAAAGAAAGATAGAGATCAATTAAAGGTGACTTCGTATAGACGTATTACTTTAATGAATGTAGACTATAAAATAATAGCTAAATTGTTAGCAAATCGACTTGCTAAACATTTACATAAATTGATACATGTAGATCAAACAAGTTTTATTAAAAATAGACATACTTCGGATAATATATTTTGACTAATTATTTTGACGAAATAAAGCATACCGATGGCAGCCCAACCATCCAATGGTGGTTGGACTTGATGAGGAAAAAGCTTTTGATAGGGTTGAATGGAATTTTTTATTTAAAGTCTTGGAAAAGTTTAAATTTGGCCCTTTTTTTATTGGCTGGGTTAAAGCTTTATATACAAACCCGACTGCTAGGGTGGTGACAAATGTACAGATTTTGTCGTCATTTAAATGAACACGTTCTACTCGACAGGGTTCTCCATTGTCACCAGCTCTATTTGCATTGGTCATTGAACCGTTAGCTCAATTAGTATGGCAAAATGAGCAGATACAAGGGATGAGAGTTTTGGATGAAGAGTATAACTATATGCAGATGATATTTTGATATACTCAACAAATCCGGAACAATCTTTGCCACATTTACGGGTATGTTTATTACAGTATGGATCATTTTCTAGGTATAAAGTTAATTGGGATAAACGTGAAATTTTACCGGTAGGTGAAGGAGATTATTTAGTTTATTAAAATGTAATTAATTTGAAATGGACAGATAAAGTGAATACTGAGTATCAATCTTTATATAAATTAAATAATGTTCCATTGTTGAAAAAGATAAAAGCAGACTTAATTAAGTGGAAAGACCTTCCTTTAACTTTAATTGGCTGTGTTAATTGTATTAAAATAAATATTTTTCCTCATATTCAATATTTGTTTCAATCAATACCATGTTTTCTTACAAGAAACTTTTTAAAGGATTTAAATAAAGCTACTGGGGAGTTTTTATGAAAAGGTAAATTACCAAGGGTAGAATTAAATAAGCTTACTTGAAAGTGTGCATTAGGTGGATTGCAATTACCTCATTTTCAGAATTATTATGAGGCAGCCCAACTTAAATTTATTAGTGGTTTGATGGATGTGGATCAATCTCGAAATTAGGCTAAAGTTGAGATGGCATGTATTTCTGAAATTGCAGTTCATCAATTTATATTTCGGTGGAATATAGATTTATTACGGGAGTATAATGTGCTGATATTAAAACATCTATTGATGTTATGGACAAAAAGGAATAAGACTATAGTATCAAAAGGTAAATTATCTATTTTAACACCATTATATAATAATCAGCTTATTCCTTTTTCATTGTTTAATAGTCATTTTAAAAATTGGGATTTTAATGGTATAAAATATTACAGGATTGTTTTACTCAGTTGAAAGAGCATTTTGATATTGCTGAAGCTCTTTTTTTTGTTTATTATCAAATTCGGTCACTGGTAAATAAAATATATGGTAGAGAGATGGTTTTACCTGCATTGTCAGAGTTTGAGTCTTTGATTTCTTCTATGCCTAAAAAGGGTTATTTTTCTGTTATGTATCAAGTATTACAAGATAATATGGACAAGTCGGAATGGGAAAAATCTAAGTTTAAATGGAAATTTATTTAACTATTGTTTTTCCTGAAGATTATTGGATAAATGTATGTCATGATAGTGTTTCTTTTCTTTTCTTTGGCTTGACTTCGCTGATGAAGATTTATGGAGGGATAATGTCCACGTCAGCTGCAGGCTTGCTTGTGGCTGACAAGTTCGATGTGGGACAGGCAGACACGGTTGCAGCGGTTGCAAGGGAAAATTGGTTGGTTGGGGTTGGGTGTTGGGTTTTTCCTCCTTTGTCTTTTGACAGTGAGGTGGGCTCTGCGGTCTTCTTCGAAAGAGGTTGCTGCCCGCCGAACTGTGAGGCGCCAAGATGGACGGTTTGAGGTGATATCAGCCCACTGGCGATGGTCAATTTGGCAGGCACCAAGAGATTTCTTTAGGCAGTCCTTGTACCTCTTCTTTGGTGCACCTCTGTCACTGTGTCCAGTGGAGAGCTCGCCATATAACATGATCTTGGGAAGGCAATGGTCCTCTATTCTGGAGACGTGACCTACCCAGCGCAGTTGGGTCTTCAGCAGCGTGGATTCGATGCTGTTGGCCTCTGCCATCTCGAGTACTTCGATGTTGGAGATGAAGTCGCTCCAATGAATGTTGAGGATGGAGCGGAGTCAACGCTGGTGGAAGCGTTCTAGGAGACGTAGGTGATGCCGGTAAAGGACCCATGATTCGGAGCCGAACAGGAGTGTAGGTATGACAATGGCTCTGTATACACTAATCTCTGTGAGGTTTTTCAGTTGGTTGTTTTTCCAGACTCTTTTGTGTAGTCTTCCAAAGGCGCTATTTGCCTTGGCGAGTCTGTTGTCTATCTCGTTGTCGATCCTTGCATCCGATGAAATTCTGCAGCCGAGATAGGTAAAATGGTTGACTGTTTTGAGTTTTGTATGCCCGATGGAGATGTAGGGGGGCTGGTAGTCATGGTGGGGAGCTGGCTGATGGAGGACCTCAGTTTTATTCAGGCTGACTTCCAGGCCAAACATTTTGGCAGTTTCTGCAAAACAGGACGTCAAGCGCTGAAGAGTTGGCTCTGAATGGGCAACTAAAGCGACATCGTCTGCATAAGTAGTTCACGGACAAGTTTCTCTTGTGTCTTGGTGTGAGCTTGCAGGCGCCTCAGATTGAAGAGACTGCCATCCGTGCGGTACCGGATGTAAACAGCGTCTTCATTGTTGGGGTCTTTCATGGCTTGTTTTGCATCATGCTGAAGAAGATTGAAAAGAGGATTGGTGCGACAACGCAGCCTTGCTTCACGCCATTGTTAATGGAGAAGGGTTCAGAGAGCTCATTGCTGTATCTGACCCGACCTTGTTGGTTTTCGTGCAGTTGGATAACCATGTTGAGGAACTTTGGGGGACATCCGATGCGCTCTAGTATTTGCCAAAGCCCTTTCCTGCTCACGGTGTCAAAGGCTTTGGTGAGGTCAACAAAGGTGATGTAGAGTCCTTTGTTTTGTTCTCTGCACTTTTCTTGGAGCCGTCTGAGGGCAAAGACCATGTCAGTAGTTCCTCTGTTTGCGCGATAGCCGCACCGTGATTCTGGGAGAACATTTTTGGCGACACTAGGTATCTAGATTGATAAATGCACGATATGGAATGGTTAATTATAATTTTTTGCATCAGTTATATTTAATTCCTTAGAAATTGAAATAATATGACTTTAGTAACTCAGATTCTTGTTTTAGATGTGGTATGTGTTTTGGAACTTTTTTACATGCTGTTTGGCCTTGTATATATGTACAACAATTTTGGGAAGAAATTAAGTCAATTTTGGAAAAATTGTATAAGATTAAGTTATCATTAGATCCATTTGTTTTTTTTTATTGGGTTATGTGATTCCTTTAAAGGGATTGGGGTTGGATAAATTTAAAATTGCATTTGTAGATTTAGCCTTGTCTGTAGCTCAAAAATGTATAGCAAATACATGGGAAGATAATACAATAATTAGTATAATGCAATGGCATAATGAAATGAAAGCTTGTTTTGTTATGGATAAAATTACTTATGTTTTGCATGATAACTTTTTTTGTTAATAAGTGGTCATTATATTTGGAATATATGGATTTGGAGGTACTTTGATTTTTATTAATTTTTTTCATATATATTTCTTTGCTCTCATGAGAGCTGGCTGAAGGGGTGGGAGTGGGGTTTTCTTTTTCAATATATTTATATATATAAATTTTGTTGTGAAGTGTATTTTGTATGTTTACCAATAATTTTCTTTTTTCAATATATTTATATATATAAATTTTGTTGTGAAGTGTATTTTGTATGTTTACCAATAAATTTTCAATAAATAATGTTTGAAAAAATATTTCCAGAGGCTATATCATTAGAACTATTAAAGCCAAAGCAGTTGTAAAGGATCTGGAACAATTTTTCACAGTTTTTGGATTACCGAAAGAGATCCAGAGTGATCAAAGATCTTACTTTATGTCTTAGTTGTTTAAGCAGTTGATTTATGAGTTAGTAATTAAACAGATTACTTCAACTGCATACCATCCTGAAACTCAAGGAGCTTTGAAAAGACTTCATACTACTCTAAAAATATGGTGAGGATTTATTTTCTGGAGAATGGTAAAGACTTGGGATTAAGGTATTCATTTATTGTTATTTACAGCAAGGGAGGCTGTGCAGGAGTCAGTAGGTTTCAGCCCTTTTGAAATTGTGTTTGGGCATCAAATTAGAGGTCCTTTAATGTTGATAAAAGACAGTGGGTTAATGATGATGTACAGTCGAATTTGTTGAATTATGCTTCTAAATATGATAGGTTACAAAAAAGTGTAGACTTCGGCTCAAGAGAATTTTAAAATGGCTCATGGTAAAATAAAGCATTTATTTGATAGGAAAGCTCAAGTGAGGAATTTTAAGGCAGGAAGTAAAGTTTTGATTTTGTTTCCAACACATGACAATCCTTGTAGAGCTAGATTTTCTGGACTGTACATAGTTAAATCAAAACTGAATGAATTTAACTATGTTGTTAACACTCCAGATCAAAGGAATAAGACTCAGAATTGTCACATAAATATTTTGAATCCTTATTAAGAGAATAAAGGTAGTGGAGAGAATTCTGTATCTGAGATGTTAGTTGTTGACAGGGTTGAGAAAGTAGTGGATCATAAGACTATAGAAACAAAATCTTGTTAGGGAAATGTAAATGAAACCATGGATCCTGTGGACCTGTTTAACAAAGCAATTTTGGGAAATTTGGAGTAAATGTTAGGCCATCTTAAGGTACAAGAGCAGATACAGTTGGAAGAATTACTTTTGACATATGCAAATTTGATCCCTGATATTCCAATAAACACATCAGTGATTTACCATGATGTAGATGTAAGAGCAGCAAATCCCATAGAATCTCACCCATGTAGAATAAACATTCAGAAGAGTAACATCATGGATCAGGAAGTGGAATGTATGTTGAGAAATATTATTATTAGACCTTCAAATTTAGATTGGAGTTCTCCTTGTATTCTGGTACCAAAACCAGATGGAACAGTTAGGTTCTGCACGGATTATAGGAAGGTTAATTCAGTAACTAAAACAGATACTTATCCTATTCCAAGAATAGATGTCTGTATTGATAAAATTGGCAAAGCTAAATTTCGTACTCAGTTGGATTTGTAGAAGGGTTACTGGTGTGATCCTTTAAATGAGAGAGGAAAGAATATTTCAGCTTTTGTAATTCCATCTGGTTTATTTGAGTATAATGTGTTACCCTTTGACATGAAAAATGCCCTTGCAACATACCAGAGGATTATTTTGGCAATCCAAGAGTTAACACATTCAGATCCTTATATTGATGATTTGGTCACAAAAAGAGGTACATGGGGAGAACATCTAAGGGAATTGGACAAATTGTTTGCAAGATTATCCAATACAATGAGAACACTTAATTTAGCAAAAAGTCAATTTACAAATGCTACTGTAACATACTTGGGTTATATAGTTGGCCATGGCAAGTTGCATCTTTTCAAGCTAAGGTGAATCCAATTTCTGAATTTCCTATTCCCAATTTTTTCAAAATTTTGCTGATGTTACTCTTCCTTTAACCAATCCTTTGAAAAAAGGGGAGGGATTTATGTGGACTAAAGTTTGTCACACTGCTTTGTAACATTTAAAGGAGATGCTATGCCATTGCCCTGTGTTAAAATCTCCTAATTTTAACAAACTATTTTCTTTAGCTGTGGATGCCAGTGAGGGAGCAGCAGGTGCAGTTTTATTGCAAAAACTTAATGAAATTGACTATCCAATTGCCTAAATTTCAGAAATATTTAATGTTCATCAAAGGAACTATTCTACTATTGAAAAAGAACTGTTGTCTATCATATTTGCTCTGCAGAATTTTGATGTATATCATGGTACCTCTCATGAACCAATTGTGTTATTCACTGACCACAATCCTCTCGTGCATTTGAATAAAAAGAATAAGAACAGAAGATTGTTAAACTGGAGTTTAATATTACAAGAATATTATCTACAATTTAATCATATCAGAGGTATGCATAATATGAGAGCAGATGATTTGTCGTGATGTTAAAATACTCTCAAAAATGGGTTACTGTATTATAACGTTATATATTGTGTATTTTCATCGCTGTAGTGATCTTTTTAAGACAGTTTAGTTATAACTGAATTTTAACTTAAGAGTTAAAATTCCTTTAAAGGGGAAGATGGACAGAGTATATAGAACTGTTTGGGAGATAAACTGGGAAAGGTTTGTTAGAGCAGGTCACACACAATCACTTTAAAGCACTGAATTTTTGCAAGAACTTTTTTGCAAGTGTGCTCATAGATTCATGATGGACTGTTATTTGCAAAAGGCAACAAATATAATAACATGCAATGGAGGCTTTGTCTGCAAAACAGAATTTACTGTCTGGAAGGTTATGTGATCTTTGCAGGCAGAAAGGTGTGAAGAGATAGTGGGATTGAGTGAGAGAGAGGGAGGAGAGACAAAGACATTGGTTCCAGAGGGACAAACTGGCAAGCTTTGGAAGATGGCCTGGTCAAAGGAGAGGACTGGCTGTCCCGTATTTCCTTTGGAATAGGTGAAACAGAAAGGAACTCTATGGTGACCTGAAAGAAAGAGATTATCATCTGGAGAACCCTGAAGAGGCAAGACACTAGAGTGGCTGATTAAAAAGGAATCAGTTGTTGATGACCTGGAACAAGATAAACTCTTTCTCTCTGAAAACCAATAATAACTTTTCTGAGAGATAACTATTTACCTATTAAGTACCAAAACCTGGTCAACTTTATTAATGCTAACTTCTGTGCACAATATAAGCATTTCATGCAAGCAGTAACATTGGACTATGAACCAAAGAACTTTGATAAATTTACAAATACATTACACACAGATGCGCTTAGAATTAGAAGGTGGATAAGTAGGTTAGTGAGTCAATAGAGATGTTAAACTGATTCTTTTTTCATGTTCAAAGATAATTAAAAGCAACTTTTGTTTAAGTAACCCTTTTGTCATGGCACATATCTATTGCTGCTAGGTTTTTGTGGTCCTCTAGATGCATAACAGCAAGAAGAATAGGTTAGCAAAAACTGGAAAAGTCAGTGTTAATGCAATCAGGCTGGAGAATGTCCAGACAGAAAATTAGATATTATTCCTCCAATTTTCTGAGTGTCTTTGGTAGGGTAGATCATAAGGCCATCAACGGACATGTAAGTGTGACATAGAACCAAAATGGTTTGCTACTGGGAGGTTTCTGTCACTGGTACGATTGGAGTGAAGGTGCTCTTCAAAGCAATATTTCAATCTGCGCCCAGTCTCTCTGATGTAGAGAAGGCCACAAAGGGAGCTCTGTGTGCAGTATATAAATCCTGCAGATA